>NC_083876.1:63168689-63822856 GCF_032452875.1 Bos javanicus
CATTTAAGAGAGCTAGTTACAGCAAGGATGATACACTGGAAACAGAGAAAAGTCAAACAAACCCTGTGAGAGAGAAACTCCAGGCTGTTGGGGATGGTCAGTCAATCAGATTTAGTGCTGGCCACTGTAGGGAAATTGCATCTTTTACCAGGATGGAAGGTCAGCCAAGAAGTAATGGCCAGTTTATAAGCCATATATATCTCATTGTCACCTAGCCCTTGGGTTGGGTAAATCGCCAAGGTCTTGCCTATGTTTTACGTAACTAAGGAAGCATTAAATTCTGGAACGTGAGTCATTCATTTACAGTCAATCTCAGTTTGGACGTATACTGTCACCGTTTTTAAATTATTTTGTCTTTATTTTTTAATTAAGGTATAATTCTTATTTATACCTGTCATAGCTGTCATAAGCAAAATATGTTTAATATATTTGTATTATGGAAACTCTATCCTAACCATACAGAGACTTGACAGTCAGGTAGAATTGAGGTAAATTTTACTGGTTGTCCAAAAAGTTCATTTGGTTTTAAGTACAAATAAAAGACACATTTTTCATTTTCACCAAGAACTTTGTTGAACAATATAGTCACTGAGTGGATGAACGAACTTTTTGGCCAATCCAATAGAATCTGTTTGCTTTCTTCTTTCTCTTGTTCTAACTGGAATTCAGATATTCTTTTCCAAAAGAATTCTCAGAAGTTTGGTGTCTAAATCATGGTTTGTATGCATCCTGTTTTTTTTTTATCAACAATAAAGCTATATTTATAGCTTTCCTAATAGAAACTAAACTCCTTCATTGGTTTAGAATATCTTTGTAATTTAAGATTTTTGAAGTATGGATGTTGAAAATTGAGAAAGTACATGGGGATTAAAATATGGTGGCATGTTGGGACATTTGAACACTTGAAGACCTTACTTGTTTTATAGTCTTAATTAATTGGCATATGAAAGAAGAAGATAAGACTCTGCAAACAACAAGCATAAATGGTGCTGTCTGTGCCTCTACTGTTAATGTGTTTGGTTGTTTCCTATGGGATATATATCATCTTAGTAACAGAAAGTGGAGTGATGGATTTGAATTAGGAAAGCAGAATTATGTCTATAAGGATGGCTTGATTAAAACACTATTTTACTTTGGAATAGTGTAAGATAATCTTGGCATTGTTTCCACAGCTTATTTTAATTTTCAGTTTTAAAGAGATTATTTATTGAATTTTTACTATGTGCCCAGAACTCTTTAGAAATTTAAAAACAAAGCAAGACTCCTACCATCTGAGAATATATGGTAGAGACCATGTGATGTGGTTGTGGTTCTTGCTCCAGACCTCTGAGTTAGGAAGCCCACCCCTTACTGGGGATCAAGTAAAAGTCTTCATAGAGAAGGTGGCTCTCTGCTGTGATGTCATTAGCTCTAATTATAAGACCATTTCCCCAGGACTTCCCTGGTCCAGTGGCTAAGACTCTGCACCCCCAATTCAGGGGGTTCCAGGTTCAATCCCTTGTTAAGGAACTAAGATCTTGTACACTGCAGCTAAGAGTTCACAAGCCATTAAAGATCCTATATGCTCACCTAAGACCTGGTGCAGCCAAATACAGAAATATAAAAAAAAAATTTTTTTAAAGAACATTTCCCTAATCAATCATCTGTTTACTTACAAATTACATAAATATTTATAGGGTGCTTGCTATAATCTGGGCCAGGCTCTAGTGACTTAGAGATGATTAAGGCACATTCTATGCCTGCAAGGAAGTTGTAGTCAAGTTCAGCAAAGGACAATACCAGGTCACTGCAGTTCAGGATGTGCTGGGTGATGTGGGAGGACCTAGAGGGTAACCAGTGCATCCCTATGGGGAGCGGAGACTTTTTAGGGAGAGATGACATCTGAGCTTAGTCTGGAAGGAAGCTCCAGCATTAGGCAAAGAGGGGTGAAAGTGGCATTTCAGACAAAGGAACAACGTTATATGCAAAACCCCATAGACAAAGGAAAGCAGAACAGATTGGATGTACAAATTACATACCGGAAAGAGACCACAATAAACGGATAAGATTGGAAATACTAGCCTGGCTTTATTCCAAAGGCCAAAAGTAGCAAATCTGATCATGCCATTCTCTTGCTTAAAATCCTTTCATTGCTTCCTGTTGCCTATTCCCCAGCTGAAGTATTTGGGAATATATGTGTGCCTGTGTATCTGTCTGTCTTTGTGTGTTAATCATGTTTTTTTTTTTTTCCTGTACTGTGTGATACTATGATATTTTGGGAGTCTTGTGAGCCCCAGAAGGGATTGCCCCTCTAGGAGTTAACTCATAGCGAGGGCAAACAAAAAGCACTCCTTTGTTATTAAACCAACCAACCCAGAGCCTATACCCCAAACATCCCCTTTATCAAGCACTCAAACACTGAGCCAACATTCTCCCTGCCCTGTATCACTCCAGGTTCAAGTACCAGACAACAAGGAACCACCTCTATAGCCCAGAGCTCACCAACATTAATCCAAGTGGGCCCATCATAAGCTAACTTAGTGTACTTTCCCTGCTGTGCCTGTTTCTTCCCACTAAGCCCCCCATAATGTTTCTGGCCTGTTTACCTACTTTGTCTCCTGCCAACCCTGGTGCTTCCTGTGTGACCCTGCAAGGTTTGCCTCCTTATCCATTGACCTCACAATACCTCACTAAAACAAATCCTGGGTACATTTTTATACCATTTGTTGGGGTATGGAAGAGGACTGCCATAGTCAGATGTATACTATGGGGTGACTGGTCTGGCATCATTGTGCAAAACAGATTACAGTGGAGTGAAAGGAGATAGGAAGAGCAGCTAGGAGGCTGCTGTAGGAACGCGGATGACAGCTGGTGATGCTTGAGCGGAGGCAGTCGTGGTGCAGGTGGGGGCAAGCACTGGAGGACAGATTCTTTGAAAGGAGACAGGACCAAGGGAACGCTAACTTGATTGGGTGCCACAGTAGGGGGCAAGGAAGACTTGAAGATAGGTGGTTTCTTTTTGGACACCTGCATGGCTGCAGTGCTATTTATTGAATTAAACACTTCAGGAGGAGCAGGTCTGGGGATAAGAATGGAAAGGTAATGCCCTCAGTTTTCCATCTATTGAGATGAATGGCTGTGGAGATGACCAAGTGGGAAATTGGATCAATGGGTCTAGAACTCAGGAGACAAATCTGGTGTGGAATTAGGGCTTTAGTACCATCAGCATAAAGAACAAGGCTCAAATTGGGGGATTAAAGGAAGTCACCAGAGTGATGGAGAGGCAGGGACAGAAATTGAGAGCAGCAAGATTTGAGGAAAGGACAGACGTGTGGCCTCCAGGAGAGCTTGGGAGGAAACACTGGAGAAGGTGGGAAGCCAACCAGAAAGGATTCTGAAAGAGGAAGGGGGCTATGAGTCTCAGTGGTGCTGGGCAGGGCCAGGAAGGTCAAAAGACGCCCAAACGTAAGGTTAAGAGTCAGGTCACATGTTGGAGAAGTTGCGTGTGATTGATGGTTATGGCACGTCCTTCACACGCAGACTCCCGATTTCAGGGCAGGAGAGAGTGGTGAGGGTGTTTTAAATCTTCAGTTCTGTTGATTCCTTTAGGTCACACCGACTGTTGCTCCCAATAGGGATGAAAACCACTGGTTTTGTGCACATCCAGCCTTTCCCTAAAATCAGCAGAGGCGGTGAGGCCAGAGAGGTGATGAAAGTGGATTTATGAAGAGGGCATTCACGGGCTCTCCGATCCTATGAGTGTAAACACGTCACGCCTCCTGTGAGTCGGGCGCCCTCCCCCCATGGTTCCCTAGTGCTCAGAGGCTGCGTTCCAGGGGGTTAGTTGGGGGACTGTCCTATTGAAGATCTTTTATAACCCAATTTCCTTTATTTATTTATTTTTTCTTTCCAGACAAATGGGCTTAACTTTTCTAAAGACTTCACAGAACTGCTAATTTGGCAAAAGAGTGGATTGTGAGAAAACGGCTAATGGATCAGGATGGGGGATCGCCATGCCTGGCACTCAATTAGGACTTAGACAAGGTTTGTAGGTTGAAGGAGTGAGTGAGTGAATGAATAAATGAAATTGTATTACAGAGTGCTGGCATGTTGCACTGCATGAAGGGGATGGGAGCCTCATGATTGCCTTTTCCTGCTCCTCCCCTTCCCCTCTACCCTCTTCCATAATGCAAGCTCTCTGGGCAATTTTAGTCACTTTTTCCTCCACTAAGAATCTTTCATATTAAAGAGAAGATGGTTCCAAAATCAGTATTTTCCTTTATGAGAAGGAATGATGAGGATTGGCTCTATGTGGATGTTCTATTTTCTTTTTTTGTTTTTCTTCTTTTTTCCCCTTTTTGCTAGATTATAGTGATAGGGAGGAAAAATATCACACCAAATGGCAATGGTAGTGTAGCTGCAATAAGGACAGAAAGGGAGTAGCACAAAGTGGAAGGAGTAAAAAATACAGTAGAGGATCATTGAGTGATGGATTTGAACAATTGTGAAGATGTAGGAAGGATTTATCAATACAAATCTTTTGTTTCTCAGAATAGGCAAATCATAGAGACATAAAGTAGATCAGTGGTTGCCAGGCACTAGGCTTAGAATGGGATCAGTACAGGTTTCTTTTGGGGGTGGTGAAAATGTTCTGGAATTAGATAGCGGTAATGGTTTCCTTTGCAAATACATTATAAATCACTAAACTGTACAATTTGTAATCAATCTTGATTTCTACTAGAACACAAACATGTGGACAATTAATTTTGCTTAAGGGGTGAAGAAAGAGGGGACGATCAGGGAAAGTCAGGGGCAAGGGACATTAAATTTTTCCTTGAAGGATATGTTGTAGTCTGTTATACTCATGCTCCATAAAAACTGGCTATTTTGCTCACCTTTATGGCTCAAACAGTATCTGGCACAAAGAGAAAAGGGAAATAGCCTTCCAAGCAGAAGAAACACATTAACAGAGAAAAGAGAAATGAGAGTGATTAACATATATTTAGTTAAGGTCACTCTAGCTGTTATAACCAATGAACCCCGAAGGGTTTAGTGATGTCACACACAATAAGCTTATTTCTTACATGTAAATAAGCCCGGTGTGGATGGTCCTGGTTAGCTGGTGGTTTTCCTCCACATGGTAATTCAGGGACCCAGGCTTCTCACATCTTGGGGCTGTAGTATCACCGAGGACCTTCGAATGTTCTGCATCCAGCTGAAAGATGGGAAAATCAAGATGGTGGAGGCACACTTTCTTATCTCCGTTACCACTGTACTTCCTTGAGCATAAATGATGCATAGCACTAGCTCTCACACCCAAGAGGTGAGAACTATTCATGGTTTCCCACCTAGAAATGAGGGCAGCCTGGAAATGCAATCCTTGGTTAGGCAGCCACCTCCCAGAAACCACCCTATAACTTGGAAGTGTGTCGGTCGCTCAGTCCAACTCTTTGCAAACCCATGAACTGTAGCCTGCCAGGCTCCTCTGTCCATGGAATTCTCCAACCAATAATACTGGAGTCAGTAGCCATTCCGTTCTCCAGGGGATCTTTCTGACCCAGGAATTCAACTTGGGTTTCCTGTGTTGCAGACAGATTCTTTACCATCTGAGCCACCAGGAAAACCCCTATAACATGGATGCAGTGGATAAATTGTTGTAGAGTTAGCTCTCTCTGCCACAGGAATAATAAGTTCATGAGGCAAAAAGGTAGGAGGTAAGAGTGGGAATATAAGAACCCTGGGGCCACATTGGGTTCGTTTGTAGGAGCTTACAGGCAAGAGAAAGCCCAGAGGCGATGTGAAATACTTTTCCTGGAAAGAAACAACTTTAGCTGTAGGAAGCTTATGGTGTGGAGAAGAAATTAAAAGTAAGACCCAGTGCGCCAAAGCTCTGAATTCATGTTTCTGTCATCACACTGCGTAATTTAAACCTCTTTAAATGATGAGGACCTCAGGGCGGTCTCTCAGATGAAAACAGTGTCCTCTTTTGCTTTAGCAGCAATCTGACCTAGTTGAAATCTCCTTTGTTTTGGTCTAAAATTTTCCCTTTTTGTATAGCAGAAAGTCAGAATGTACATGTACTGTTACCAAGACTGCCAGTTAAAACCCCTCAGCTATACTTTTTTGCAGTTGGTGAAAATTATATGGGCTAAAACATTTTAGTTGACATAAATAAAATGTTCAACAGCAGTGAGTCTGTGTTCCATAAAGAATTAGAACTACTGGAGACTGGTACTGCCCCAGGATTTCACAGTTTGTGAAAGACTACATTTTAAATTCAAGTTTTAGAAAAATCATCAAGCACCATCTTGGCACAAGCTCCCCACTTGTTTAGGATTTTTGAAAAGCAGCTCATGCTCTTTTTCCTTCCAGACAATGCTCTGAAGATTTAATTAACTTTTGACCACACTGGTCTACATTTGCAGAGGACCAACTGGTTGGCTCTCTGAAGGACCTTCATTTTACAAAAAATGTAAATCTAAAAGATGTTTATTGGTTTAGCGGTTGCTAATTTGCATCCACTCTGGTCTTTAAAAGCCATCCATCCACCTTCCTAGATATGTTCTGAGCAGGCAACTCTGTACCATATGGACATGAAAGCACCAAAGTGTTGGGGGCAGTGGGGTGGGATCTGAATGGAGCTTTTCCTTCACCTTTCTCCTCCTCCCTCCTCCACTACACTACCTTGGATGTGCACACAAGTAACAAAAGAGCTGGGGTTTTCTTAGGGGTCCCGAGACCATCAAATTTTGTCAAAGCCCAATTCTTGATACCCTGATCCCAATAAGTCAGTGTATGAAATGCTGGAACACAAGCTACTTCTCATGTTCTTGGCTTCATCTGTGTATACATCAATCTTAGTTCTCTCCTTCCCCTCTGTCAAGCCGACTATCAAATCTGTAGGAATCTCACCTCCAGACTATATGGTTCAAGCAGGAGCAGCTGCTCTGAAAACCCTGGGGGTAGTGTATAGTAGCAGAGAAGGCAATGGCACCCCACTCCAGTACTCTTGCCTGGAAAATCCCATGGACGGAGGAGCCTGGTAGGCTGTAGTCCATGGAGTCGTGAAGAGTCGGACACGACTGAGCGACTTCACTTTCACTTTTCATTTTCCTGCATTGGAGAAGGAAATGGCAACCCACTCCAATGTTCTTGCCTGGAGAATCCCAGGGATGGAGGAACCTGGTGGCTGCCGTCTATGGGGTCACACAGAGTCGGATACCACTGAAGTGACTTAGCAGCAGCAGTAGAAACTAACAACATTGTAAAGCAACTCTACTCCAGAGGAAACAATGTATGTAAAAATGATTTGCAAATGTAATCTATTGTCATTATGTAGTCCAGCTTCTGCTAATACATGAATCTTCTCTATAAAAAACAAGCAAACTCTAGTGGTGATTGTACCCGTTTGCCACCCCTTGGACCCCCTGCTCCCTCTAGGCAGATGCCCTCATCCACTAGTTTATTTCCTGAGACCCAGGTTCTTTGGTGAGCCATCTCCTCCCTGCCTTTCCTTCCTGCCCCAGAGAAGCCATGATCCCTCCTCCAGGGTGGGATTTCTTCCTTTTCCCTCTAGGACCTCATTTCATCAGTCATTAATCTCTTTTCTGACTTATAACTTTACATTGCTGCTTCTAAGTCGCTTCAGTCGTGTCCGACTCTGTGCGACCCCATGGACTGCAGCCTACCAGGTTCCTCCATCCATGGGATTTTCCAGTACTGGAGTGGGGTGCCATTGCCTTCTCCTGAACTTTACATTAGCAGTCTGTTTTTCATACATGGATAAAACAATCAAGTCCTTTGTACTTTCTGTTGTTTTCTTGGCACCCATGGTTTAGCTATTCTTGAGTCTTTCCTGTCTTCTTCCCTTCTTTTTCCTCCCTTTCTGTACAGACTTGTTTTATACTTGTTTTCCTCACTTCTCTTCCTTGACCGCCCCCACCATGGAAGCTGGGTGACTTCCAACCCTCACATTGTCACTGGTTCTCTTACTCAGCTCTAAAGACCCTGGCTTTTTCCTCTTCTATCCTTTAACATAGGACCTCCTGGGATCTATCCAAGGCTTTCCCTTCTAGAGCTACTTTGTATCTTTTAATAATTGCTTTTGTTTTTTGAGCTTCAATCAGCACTTTTACATAAGTGAATCTAGTAGGAAGGAACTCATCTCATGATCTACTTGGCCACCCTGTCACAAAAGTGCCCCAACTCGAAAAGTAATAATTCAGGCTACAACTGATGAATAATTTTATGGGAAGAATTGTACAATGCAAATATAATGCAAAAACCACTTGCTTAGAAGCCCAGGGAAGGGGCTAGTGGTCTAGACTTCTGAACTTTTATTACATGAAAATCAGAAGTTTGCACTAGACAATATCTAAGTTTCTTTTACCTCGTAAAGTTGATGATTTGTGTAGAGTATTTTTAGAGAAATATTTTATTGCCCCATTGTCTTTACTTCTATCTCAGGGAAAAAAGCTATCCACCTAGAAAAAGAGATTATTTTACTTTAAGTTTCTTTTATCATAATGTTTCTTCATAACAATATCCAAGGAAATTAACACCTTGACATTGTTTTTTTACTAAGTTAAGGGGGAGCTGAGAGGAGATGTTTCAATTTATAGTTTGAAAAGAGTTGACTTGCCATTACCTAGGATTCAGACATAAGAGTTTGGGGTATCATAATAAGAGCTAGAGTTAATTATTTAAAAAAAATCAATTCCAGTATCCTAGATACCTAGATGCAGAAAATGCCCAAAATGAAGTTTAAATTCACTTCTTCAAGGGGAAATTGTTACATTTTGGGTGTTACAAGTCATTGAAAAATATACTTACTATGAAATGCTAAAGCCTTCAATCAAAGAACTACACAATCAGACAAGTTAAATGTTAAAAACAAACTTCTTTCCTTTTTAATAGTGTCTTAATAGAACTTTTAAATGTAGGACTGACCTGAGACCATTTCCCCTGTTATCTTAATTCTCACTTACAAGCACAGTGATGAGCAGGCATTCACAGAAGTAACACCATCTTTGCTCAGACTTTATGCCTTGACCCACACCAGGCTCTTATGTTTCCTCCTCTGTCAAGATTAAGTGAAAGCTGTAGTCTGAGGCTTTGTCAGATCAACTAGAGGCCAAAGATGTATTGTAGAGTGAGTTTTAAAAGAAGTAATTCAATTAAAAAAAAAAAAACACACTTCTCATTTAGTTAAATATACATTACATATTTTTAAATAACAACCAAATTGTCTGTTACATTATGTTCTGCAACATAAGAGGCAGATCTATACAAATACTGCTATCCACTAAATCTTAAAAATACTTAATTCCCTTTCATGAAATTTGCAATCAGATTTTTATTATTTAAAAGACACTAACTGCAAAGGAGTTAGTTGTACAGGAGACAGGGATCAAGACCATCCCCATGGAAAAGAAATGCAAAAAAACAAAATGGCTGTCTGAGGAGGCCTTACAAATAGCTGTGAAGAGAAGAGAAGCAAAAAGCAAAGGAGAAAAGGAAAGATATAGGCATCTGAATGCAGAGTTCCAAAGAATAGCAAGGAGAGATAAGAAAGCCTTCCTCAGCGATCAATGCAAAGAAATAGAGGAAAACAACAGAATGGGAAAGACTAGAGATCTCTTCAAGAAAATTAGAGATACCAAGGGAACATTTCATGCAAAGATGGGCTCGATAAAGGACAGAAATGGTATGGACCTAACAGAAGCAGAAGATATTACGAAGAGGTGGCAAGAATACACAGAAGAACTGTACAAAAAAGATCTTCAATACCAAGATAATCACGATGGTGTGATCACTGACCTAGAGCCAGACATCCTGAAATGTGAAGTCAAGTGGGCCTTAGAAAGCATCACTATGAACAAAGCTAGTGGAGGTGATGGCACTCCAGTTAAGTTATTTCAAATCCTGAAAGATGATGCTGTGAAAGTGCTGCACTCAATATGCCAGCAAATTTGGAAAACTCAGCAGTGGCCACAGGACTGGAAAAGGTCAGTTTTCATTCCAATCCCAAAGAAAGGCAATGCCAAAGAATGCTCAAACTACCACACAGTTGCACTGATCTCACACACTAGTAAAGTAATGCTCAAAATTCTCCAAGCCAGGCTTCAGCAATATGTGAACCATGAACTCCCTGATGTTCAAGCTGGTTTTAGAAAAGGCAGAGGAACCAGAGATCAAATTGCCAACATCTGCTGGATCATGGAAAAAGCAAGAGAGTTCCAGAAAAACATCTATTTCTGTTTTATTGACTATGCCAAAGCCTTTGACTGTGTGGATCACAATAAACTGTGGAAAATTCTGAAAGAGATGGGAATACCAGACCACCAGATCTGCCTCTTGAGCAACCTATATGCAGGTCAGGAAGCAACAGTTAGAACTGGACATGGAACAACAGACTGGTTCCAAATAGGAAAAGGAGTACGTCAAGGCTGCATATTGTCACCCTGCTTATTTAACTTCTATGCAGAGTACATCATGAGAAATGCTGAGCTGGAAGAATCACAAGCTGGAATCAAGATTGCCAGGAGAAATATCAATAACCTCAGATATGCAGATGACACCACCCTTATGGCAGAAAGTGAAGAGGAACTCAAAAGCCTCTTGAGGAAAATGAAAGTGGAGAGTGAAAAAGTGGGCTTAAAGCTCAACATGCAGAAAACGAAGATCATGGCATCCGGTCCCATCGCTTCATGGCAAATAGATGGGGCAACAGTGGAAACAGTGTCAGACTTTATTTTTTGGGGCTCCAAAATCACTGCACATTGTGATTGCAGCCATGAAATTAAAAGACGCTTACTCCTTGGAAGGAAAGTTATGACCAACCTAGATAGCATATTGAAAAGCAGAGACATTACTTTGCCAACAAAGGTCCATCTAGTCAAGGCTATGATTTTTCCAGTAGTCATGTATGGATGTGAGAGTTGGACTATGAAGAAAGCTGAGCACTGAAGAATTGATGCTTTTGAACTGTGGTGTTGGAGAAGACTTTTGAGAGTCCCTTTGACTGCAAGGAGATCCAACCAGTCCATTCTAAAGGAGATCAGTCCTGGGTGTTTTTTGGAAGGACTGATGCTAAAGCTGAAACTCCAGTACTTTGGCCACCTCATGAAGAGCTGACTCATTGGAAAAGAATCGGATGCTGGGAGGGATTGAGGGCAGGAGGAGAAGGGAACGACAGGGAATAAGATGGCTGGATGGCATCACCGACTCGATGGACGTTAGTTTAAGTGAACTCCAGGAGTTGGTGATGGACAGGGAGGCCTGGCCTGTTGCAATCATGGGGTCGCAGAGAGTCGGACACGACTGAGTGACTGAACTGAACTGAACTGCAAAGAGATCCAACCAATCCATTCTAAAGGAGATCAGTCCTGGGTGTTCTATGGAAGGACTGATGCTGAAGCTGAAACTCCAGTACTTTGGCCACCTCATGGGAAGAGTTGACTCATTGGAAAATACTTTGATGCTGGGAGGGATTGGGGGCAGGAGGAGAAGGGGACAACAGAGGATGAGATAGCTGGATGGCATCATCGACTTGATGGACATGAGTTTGGGTGAACTCCGGGAGTTGGTGATAGACAGGGAGGCCTGGCGTGCTGCAATTCATGGGGTCGCAAAGAGTTAGACATGACTGAGCAACTGAACTGAACTGAATGGGTAATTCAAAATGCATGCGTGCATGCTCAGTTGTGTCCGACTTTTTGCGACCCCGTGGACTATAGCCCTCCAAGGTCCTCTGTCCAATGGATTTTCCAAGCAAGAATACTGGAGGGGGTTGTCATTTCTTTCTCCAGGAGATCTTCCTGACCCAGGGATCGAACCCAGGTATCCTACTTGCAGGCAGATTCTTTACCAACTGAGTTCATCATAAAAAAAATTTTAATTGTGACCTCTCCATTAGCATTCATTTCTTTTGAAGGAAACTGTAAAAATCCTAGAAGAAAACACAGAGAATAACCTCCTTGACATTGATCTTGGGAATATTTTGGATTTGTCATCAAAACAAAGGCAGTAAATGAAAAAAAGTAAACATGTTCAACAATATCAAAACAAAAAGCTTCTGTACAGCAAAGGAGCAGTCTTTCCTGACAAACTAATGTGTTGGCTGAGATATGAAGCATGAGTGAGAGCTGATAGGTGAGGGTGAGAGTTCAGGTGAAGGGAGGAGTATTAAGGGAGAGGAAAGAGCATATACAAAGGCCCTGGGGTGAGAAGGGATGTGGTTCTTGATGCATTGAGGAAGGGCCAAAATGATCAGCATGGCTTGGAGGCAAATACTGATAAAGGAAGGAAATTGGTGGATATGAATAGGAGGCTAGAGAGGTACATAGGGACCGTGTGAGGCAAAGCCTTGTACTTGTATATAGGTTTTGGTCTTTAACAACAGTAGGGACAATAGAGACATTATCAGATTTGCATTTTGAAAAGATTGCTTTGGGTATCTATATGAAATCTGAATTTTTCCTTTCTTATGCAAGGAAGCTTCCTGTTCATCTTCCCAACTTGCCCTAATTTCTGTTTTTCAAAATAAGATGAAAAGTTTTTCTAAAGCATTAAGAAAAAACCCTCCTCCTTCCAATGATTATACATTATTTTCCTTTATTCTTTTCTTGATCTTCTATATTAAGAATGTTTTCTCATTTCCCTGTATAGCTCCTGAAACACAAAACTTGGATTTTATTTTGGTTTTCTTAATTTCATCATCCACATCTTAAAAAATCATGTGCCTCTATAATTACTTCATCTATTTTTTTTCTGTCAACATATAGTGAAAATTAGACTGACTCGAGTTTAGCCCACAGAAGGCCTAAGAAAAACTGGTAAGTAGGCCGAATCGTATGTGTGCCACTCTTTTTCTTCCCTGGTGGCATTTTTTCTCCCATTCATGCCTCTCTGCCTTATCTGAATGCCTCCTTAGATCTGCGTTTGCCCTGTTTTTACATCAGCTACTTGCCTTCCATATCATGCAGAGTCATAGCTATTGTCAATGACTGGAGGACCGTGATGTTGAGATAATACTTCGTAATGACTCTCTACACTGCTATTCAAACTGACAGGACAGTTAAAGATTTGGCAGAAGCTTATTAATTTGTTTTTGGGAAATTTTACAAATAAATGGCCCAAGCCCTGGAGAAAAGGGGAACAATATATATGTTTTGGTCCTGACTTCTTTAGAGCTATGTGATCCCAGGTAAGTCACTTTAACTCAATGACCCTGTTTCCTCATTTGCTGAACTCTTAAGAGTTGGTTTGTTTGTGTTTTTTTTTGGTGGGGGGGAGAGGGGGGGTCCTTGGATGGAATGTTGGATCTTAGTTCCCTGAACCCATGACCCTGTAGTGTAAGCTCAGAGTCTTAACCACTGGACTGCCAGGGAAGTCTTGCTCATTTGCTGAACTCTTGATCCCTTCTCAAGTATGGAACAACTTCTGTGCTTGTATAATTCTGTTTTGTTGGCTGATCAAATCTCTTTCTAAAGATCTCTTCCCATAGAATTATTAAAGTTCAGTGGCTAATTCATCTGTAACAGTGAGAAGGCATAGTTATAGAATGGAGACATTTGGAAAAAGTCCTAGTAAACTAATCTAGAGAATGCTTATTTTGGATTAAAACCAAGGAGAAGCTGGAGTTTTACATCTAAAACCATTATTCTGAGTCTGGCGCATATTAATTTAAAAGCAGCCATCCTTGTTACCCCCTCAGGATCACATGTTGTAAGTTTTTATTTTTACCATGTCTTATCTTTGCTGTTGTATTTTTATCCTTTGGCTTCAAGGATGCCCTTCATCGAGAGGTGTGAAGACACAAATACTCCCATTTGGGAACACGCAGTGCTACATCCTTCCTGGTAGTGTTTTCAGTAAAAATAGTTTCTCTTGATAAAAATTATGGATAAAAATGTAAAAGCCTAACAGCCGGTGGCCCCCTTAACAAACTGTGCATGACAACCTTCTGTGTTGGGAGACAAATGTGAGTAATAAGAGCAGAGGGGTCATGCACAGGGGCACTGGCAGGTCAGCCCCCATTGAAGGTCAAGGGCCTGCTTAGGGGAACCATCAGTTAAGAGTCCCACACAAGAACACAGCTAGAGTTTTTCTCAATCAGCTTTTTGCTTGTAGCACACAGAGGGAATTTTCTCAACTTACCTTAAGTAATGAAAAGGTTTAACAGAGGGCTGCAGATGGGGCCAAAGTCAAGAGAGATTCTTCATAGTCATCCAGGCATATAATCACAGCCCAGCCTCATAGGAACAGGAACCAGGTCCAAGGGGTCCTGGGAACACAGGCCTAGGTCATGTGTTCCTATACATGGGCTCTATAGTTTGTGTCTACTTCTTAATTGCCTGCTACCAATCACTTTTACCCTCTTCTTTCTTTTGTATAATATCTGCTTATTTATTATTTCTGCTTCCCCATCTCTCTGCTTTGCAAATGAACCACCATGGCTTTTATAAACTCTATAACTTTCATATCCTGTTTCTGCTGATAAAATCCCCATTTTAAACTCATTTTTTCCTACTGAAATTCCAAAGAGAAAGAATCAAATTGTCCTGGTTCATCTTTCCTTACAGAGCCAGGTCATGAACCACTATTCATGGACTGACTGACCTTAGGTCAACTACCACAGTTCGTTAAATGGGCTGTGACCGGAGAAGGAATCATATGAGTCACATAATTCAAATCCCACAATAGTCTAAGGAGTTGTGGGCAGAGGCTACTCCCCTACAAGGGTAGTGAACATGAGCAATACCATCATGATTGGTGTCTCTAATCTACAGACACTCTGGGGGACATGAAAGGGCTCTACTTACCAGCCTCTTAAAATTAAGTAAAGCCTATAATTAGTACAATAAATAGTAGCTGCTGAAATGAGATGAAGTCAGGCAAATAAGCTAATTGAAAAAGATGGTTCAGTGGAAGAGAAACTTCTAGGAACAATAGTTGAGGCAGAGAGAAGAAAGAAAAGGGGGAAGAGAAAGAGTGAGGGTCAGGACAGAGGGTGGCCCAGGGTGGTAGGAGATAGGGATCAAGCTTGCTGAGGAGACAGGGATGAGAGAAGGGAGACTGAGTTTTCTAGTGAGGGCAAAGGGTGATCTTAGAGGTAAGCATCACAGAGCCTTGCTGCCTCAGGGCTGAGGTTATCATAGTGGTTATAGCAGTGCTGCTGTATCTTAAAATTCAAATTAAAGTCTGATAATATTAAGTGTTGAGAGTGTGGAGCAATGGGAACTGTAATACACTACTGGCAAGAGTTAACATGGTATAAACATTTAGCAAAACAATTTAGCCTAACCTAGTAAAGTTGAAGATGCACATACTCTGGCCCAGCAATTCTACTTCTATGTGTATAACCTGGAGAAACTCTGCTGTATATGCACTAGGATATATTATTCAAGAATATGTATAGCAGCATTGATCCTAAATGCCAAAATCTAAAAACAGCCTAAATGTCATCAATAGCAGAATAGATAAAATTTTGGTATAGTCACACAATGAATATAATGGAAATGAATCAATTTCATTAATGTGCAACATACATGAACCTTACAGAAACAAATGTTCGTGAAAGGAACCAGAGGGACTTCTCTGGCATTCCAGTGGTTAAGATTCTGAATTTCCAATGCAGGGGGCACAGGTTCATTCTTTGTCAGGGAACTAAGGTCTTACATATCACGGAGTACGGCCAAAGAAAAGAAGGAGCCAGAAATAAGAGAATATATAGCTTCATTTATGGAATTCCAAAATCGATACAAACCAAGTTGCCTTATTTACAGACATATACTTAACTGGTACCAAGAAAAAAAAAAGAATATAATTTTATCTTAAAGGAGAATTGTTCAGTTATGCCAGAATATAACACAGGATGATAAAAGAGAGTGCACAGTAAGTTGGAAAAGAATGAACTTTTATTTTTCTTTATTTATGATTCTTCCAAATGATAAGTTTGACAGAAACAATGAAATGTTTTAAAATGTTGATGAATTTGATTCAGTGTTGATAGCTTTATTTCTAAGATGAAGAAAAGATGTGTGATTTTTTTTTATCAGAAAATAATATGTAGGGGAATTTAAAAAAAATTAAAACTGGAATTTAGTTTTCATTTTGTTAAAATAAGAAATTGATTTACGAGTGGGTAGAATGTTCTTATTAAGAAATGGTAGAAATCATTCTAGTCACCTATGCATTTGGCCAGCCAAACATTTCTTATATCACCAAAATAATTTTTTTTTAATTTATATTTATTTATTTTAACTAGAGGCTAATTACTTTACAATATTGTATTGGTTTTGCCATACATCAACATGAATCTGCCATGGGTGTACACGTGTTCCCAAAATCATTTTCATGATGAATAAAACACAACTGTGGATATTTACAAAGGGTGGCACAGTAACAACCAACAAATTCATTATTAAAAAATTAATTTCTCTAGGCTTAAAATACTCTTTTCAATTGATGACAGTAATACCCTGTATTTTGAGCACATCCTTTAAAATCTCAAAGGTAATAGTAAATTTGCATGACGGTCTAATGTTTTCTTGACTAGTTTCCTACTGGAACACAAAGGAAGTTTGAGTGTCAAAGAAAATGATCTTAATAGACAGGGAAGGTTTATGAATCATAATTAATGGAGCAAGAAATCTAATCACTGGGGATGCAACCTACTGAACAAAAAGGATGATTTGTATGAAAAAAAGAGAGATGAAAAGTGAAATAGATGTGAACAACAACAACAACAAAAAACCAACTTGTACGGAACCTCTGTGGACTTTGAGGACTCCTGTCCTGTTACGAAGGGTCTGAACTCTGGGATCTTTGCCTGATAAGGAGAATGTCAGGACTGTGATGATGAGAGAAGCAAGCTGATGTGGAAAAAGGTTGCTTCCTAAACGCTGTGACCATCTGCTGGCTAAATGACAAGATGTACTTTGTTCCATGGATGAGAACAGTTTGGAATAAAGGTTACACTGTGAACAGATGCTGGAAATCTTTTCTCAAGAAACTAAAATTCAGGGGCAAAATTAAGCAGAATCAAACTTTAAAAATGAGGCTTCAGAAAGGAAACATATAATTCTGTGACCAGTAGCTAGCAACAGGATTAGAACAACACTTTGGAGAGGTTTCCACTGGAATAATCCTCATCACTGAGTCCTGACACAACTATGACAATGACTAAGGTGAGTGAAACAGACGTTAAGAGCAAATAGAAAATGTGTGTTGTATATTGTGTTATTTGAAAAGTAAGTGTCATTTTTGTGCTGTGGTCATAATACATTGTTTTACTATAAATAATGTTTTAAGTCATTTACCATCAAATAGAATTTCTGCTCTTAAAAAGATCATTCAGAAAGCACTCCATGGTGAAGCAGAGATGTCCCATGATTCTGACAAGTCTAGGATTGCAGAAAGACCAGGACACCCACTTTCTTATTTGCTAAAGATGGGTGCTCCTTTAAACCTCAGAGGGTACTTTTAAGTCATAAACATTCAAGAGGTAAGTAAATAGGACCCAAGCTATAATCTACTCAAATCCTTTTATTTTCACTGAAAGAAAAACTAAGGTACAATATGATAACATAACTTTGACCACAAAACCAGAACTAAAGTTAGGTTTCCTAACTCCTATTACATTAGTGTAATGGTGATTTAGTCACTAAGTTGTATCTGACTCTTCGCAACCCCATGGACCGTAGCCTGCCAGGCTCCTTTGTTTATGGGATTTCCAAGGCAAGAATACTGGAGTGGGTTGCCATTTCCTTCTCCAGGGGATCTTTCCAATTCAGGGATCCAACTGGGTCTCCTGCACTGCAGGTGGATTCTTTACTGCCAAGCCGCCAGGAAAGCCCTATTACATTAGTACAAAGTCCCAACAGTTTCCTTGCATGATAAACCCTCATCCTCTGACAGATCTCATCACACTTTCTTGTTTATCACTGGTCCTAAGCTCCCAGTCACTTCCCAGGTGGCCTTAGAGGTAAAGAACGAGCCTGCCAAAGCAGGAGACTTAAGAGACATGGGTTCGATCCCTGGGTTAGGAAGATCCCCTGGAAAAGGTAACCCTCTCCAGTATTCTTGCGTGGAGAATCACATGGCAGAAGAGCCTGGCGGGCTACAGTTCACAGGCCACACAGAGTCGGACAGGACTGCAGCGACCTAGCATGCAAGCGCCTAGTATAGAACATTGTACATAGAAAATGCTTACTAAAAATTTACTGAAAGAATGAATATTCAAATTCATATTCTTATGTATGGCATTGCTGGGCCACAAGAATATGTCTTTTACATTTTTATGGGTCTTGCCAAGGATTTCTACAAATTGATTCTGCTACTTGCTTCTCCCACCAACTTTGTGTGAAGGTGTCTGTCGGCCTGATTGGTCCCAACAATGACTCTTAAGGCTTTTAAGTTTCACCACTGAGATATTAAAAAACATATCTATATGTTCTAATATTCTTCTTTTTGTTTGATTATGAGAGGATGAACATTTTTTCATCTGCTTTTGAGCATATTCTTTGTTTTTTTAAATAGTCCAGAATAATAGAATTGGCTATTCATGTCCCTTGCTCCTATTATTACTGAGCTGTTTCTTAACTTTAATTTTTTTTTTTTGGACCTATTCGAACTTTATTTTTTTAATTTATTTTATTTTTAAACTTTACATAATTGTATTAGTTTTGCCAAATATCAAAATGAATCCACCACAGGTATACATGTGTTCCCCATCCTGAACCCTCCTCCCTCCTCCCTCCCCATACCATCCCTCTGGGTCGTCCCAGTGCACTAGCCCCAAGCATCCAGCATAATGCATCGAACCTAGACTGGCAACTCGTTTCATACATGATATTTTACATGTTTCAAGTTTCTTTTATGTTAAACAAAACACCTCTTTTTTTTCATCAGCTGAGTTGCAAATGTTTTTCCCTATATTTTATTTTGACTGCCTTTACTATAATTTCTTTTGATATGCACATATAACATTTGTATATCATTGACTCTCTCAATGCTTATTTTATGATTCAGGGTTTTATATCATATTTTTAAAGACTTTCTTATGGCAAGATTATTTTTAGAATCAACAATGTTTTTTTCTAGTTTTGTTTATGATTTAAATTTATATATTGATTCTCCAGAAATATATTTTGATGGCAGAGGTAGGGATCTAGCTAACCAAATATTTGGGGATTGTTCAACAATATAAAATGAAGGAAAATCCAAAAATGAGGGGGTATATGTATGTATTGTTGATTCACTTTGCTGTACAGCAGAAACTAACACATTGAAAAGCAAATACACTCCAAGAAAAATTTTTAGAAATTAAAAAAGCCCAGTTACCTTAAAAATAATCGTGATTGGGTCAGTGGTGACAGCTGGGTGGTGTCCAACATAGCTTTGCCTTGGGGAATTCAAGTTTTGTGTTAGTTAATTCAGATAATTCAGCCAATTCAGCATCACTTGCCACCTCCCAGCCTCTCACTGTTCTGTCTCTTCACAGATCAGTTGCCAGCCTGTATCCACACATGCTTTTGAATTTAAAAGTCGGGAAACATGGGTTCTAATCCAAAATCTGCCTGCTTGTGTGACTTGAAGCAAGTATCTTTACTTCCTAAAGTTGCAATTTCTTTGTTTACAAAATTAAGCTATGAGACGAGGACCACCAAGATTTTCCAAGAAATAAAATCCTACCATCCTATAGTGTCTTCCAGCTTCCACTTCACATCTCAGACATTATAAATAATCCACAATTGGAAAGCCTATTGAAATCTGAAAATTATTTAAGGTATGCTCATCCTCTATCTTCCTCATCCACAAAAGAGCTTTTACTTGTGATGTTCCCTCTGCCCAGAGTGTTTTTCTTACAATCACCTACATGTTTCTCGGCTCCCCTTCTTTCCAGATTCTGATCAATTGCAACTCTGGTAGAGCCTTCACTTACTACCTTAATAACATAACAAGCTCCACTTCCAAATCTATTCTTTTAACTTTATTCTGCTAAAGCTTTTTGTATAGAACTTTTGCCATCTGACATATTACATATGTACATATTGTTGTATCCCCAAAATAGTATGTGTATCAGTCAGCTTTTGCTGCAGCAACAAATGGCCTCAGCACTCCAGTGGCCTACAACAGCAAATATTCATCTTTGCTTATGTCACATGATGGCTGTCGGTGGGCTACAGCATTTCTTCATTCTCCTGAGCACACCCAGGCTTGGCTAGGCTGGCTTCCACTTCAGGGCTTGAGTTGAAAAAACATATTTTCTCTAGGATAAAATGTCCTTATGGTGAAGGGCAGGAATATGAAAGGAAGCAGAGCCAAAGCAGGAAATCTCATTTTAAAATTCTGCTCAGATGTGACAGTCACATCTGCTCAAATTCCATTAGCTGAAGCATGTCATGTAACCAAGCACAAAGTCAAAAAGTCAAGTAGAGTATATGTCAAGTCACATGACAATCAATTGGAATCTAATTAGATGCAACAATCCTATTGTTAAAAACAATAATCCAATAAGCCAAGAAATATAAACTCTAGCACTTAATTCTTTTCCTGAACTATCTGTAAGGCCTAGAAGAGCAGGCATTCAATAAATTTTATTTGATGGATTAAAACAAAACAAAACACCACCCTTTCATCCTTTCTAGTTCCACTCTTACTGCTAGAACATATCCCAACTTGGCCCACCATTATCACTATAGATTTGATCTGGCAAGGAGAGATGAGAGGGACTGAATAATTTTTTTATGGTCTTTGTAAGCCAGTAATTATGGGATAATAAAAGATACTTTGAGCTTTGAAATGAAAGTGTTTTATTGGGCCTCCTTGAACAATGTGCTTTTGTCACAAATTTCAGCATCAATATTGACAAGTTGTTAATTTCATGTTGGGAATATGGTGGTGCTTGGGGCCTATAGCATCATTGCCATGGCAAATTCTACCACCCCCACCCTGCTTTTCTCTCCCTTGGCATTGGTCTCTCCTGAGACAGGGTGGAAAGTAGACACTGTCAAGATGGGCAGATAAAACCTCACTCTTCTCTCCCTTAGTGATTCATAACAGCTTTTTTGGGTAAGTTATTTCATGGAAGGATTTCAAACTGAAATATTGGGTTAGCCAGAAAGTTTGTTCAAGATTTTCATAACATCTTCTTGAAAAACCTGAATGAAATTTTTACCAATCCAATATACAGTTCAGTTCAGTTCAGTCGCTCAGTCATGTCTGACTCTTTGCGACCCCGTGAACTGCGGCATGCCAGGACTCCCTGTCCATCACCAACTACTGGAGTCCACCCAAACCCATGTCCATCGAGTTGGTGATGCCATCTAGCCATCTCATCCTCTGTCGTCCCCTTCTCCTCCTGCCCTCAATCTCTCCCAGCATCAGGGTCTTTTCCAATGAGTCAGCTCTTCGCATCAGGTGGCCAAAGTATTAGAGTTACAGCTTCAACATCAGTCCTTCCAATGAACACCCAGGAATGATCTTCTTTAGGATGGACTGGTTGGATCTCTTTGCAGTCCAAGGGACTCTCAAGAGTCTTCTCCAACACCACAGTTCAAAAGCATCAATTCTTAGGCACTCAGCTTTCTTTATAGTCCGACTCTCACATCCATACATGACCACTGGAAAAACCATAGCCTTGACTAGACAGACCTTTGTTAGCAAAGTAATGTCTCTGCTTTTGAATATGCTGTCTAGGTTGGTCATAACTTTTCTTCCAAGGAGTAAGTGTCTTTTAATTTCTTGGCTGCAATCACCATCTGCAGTGATTTTGAAGCCCAGAAAAATAAAGTCAGCCACTGTTTCCACTGTTTCCCCATCTATTTGCCATGAAGTGATGGGACCAGATGCCATGATCTTAGTTTTCTGAATGTTGAGCTTTAAGCCAATGTATAGAATATCTAAATAATTATGTATCCTCTTTCTTAAGCCACTAAGCATGGGTATCAGTGGCTAAGAGCTTGTGTTCTAGAGGCCAAGAGATTGGTTTTATATTCCTGGTGTATTTTTTAGTTGGTTGATTTTAGGTTTGTTTCTTCTTTCTCTAAGCCTCAGTCCTCAAATTCATAAACCTGTATCATTCTGAGAATTTAAAAAGCAATGTGTTAAAGGTTTAGCATAATACTGGCACACAGCAAGCACTTAATAAATGACATCTGTTATTTCCCAGAGTACTTGACTATGGAGTAACTCATTGTCGTCTCAACATTACCCTGTCTTACCCATGAAGAGGAAAAGAGAAGTGGCATATGAAATATGCTCAATGCTACACATTCAGGGTTGCAACTCAGGTTTCGTATCATTCCTCTGTTCTCTGGATACAAACAGTAGAGCAGATAGAACTGTATTAAAACATTTATCCAGCTTCTATTTATAAACGTGTGATGGGAGGCCCTCCTCCACCCACCCTCTGGGGCTGTTTCCCATAGTAGATTCTCTGGAGCACTGGTATCTGAGGCTGTTAATAGCTGTTCCAGGAGAAAGGGTCTGTGATCAAACAAGTTTAATGTTCGATTTAAAAGGCTGAGCAGTTTTTCTTTTTTTGCAGAGCCTTTAGTATGCTAATGTACATTTTGAATCTCCAAGAGGAAAATGCAGAATCAAGTATTTCACATTTTTATTTGACCATAAAATCCTGTCTCTCCCATCCTTGCTCCACAAAGAGAGAGCCTTCTGTAGGACACTGTGAAATATTCCAAGGGCAGCTTAAAAGGGACACTAACAAGACACAGATGCAGAAAAATGTAGAAGGAGCACTAGGGACTGGGTATATAAAACAAGTGCAAAAATGAAATGAGTAAAAAAAACTATAGACTCTGAGGAAAACTGTAATAGTGAGGTCATTTTGTAGAGTGGCAAGTTGGGTGACGATGTGCATGATGAGATTGAGAAGAACCAAAGGATTTGCCTTTATTCCATAAGGCTTTAACATGGGACAACAATGCTGTCCCATTCCCAATGACAAAGGGTGTTTTTTTCTAGGTTTGCACACCTCATATTCTCGGCTAATGACTGTTCATATTTAAGTCAGGCGGCTTATCTAATTATGCTTTTTCCTATCCTTCAAATCCTCTTAGCTCCTAGCATTTCGCCTTAAAATTGAATTGGTTCAGTGCTCTAATGTTATAGAAACCAAACTCTATTACAACTTGCAGAGCCAGTGTCACCAATGACTTAATGGAGATTCCCCGAGGACACGTTCACTGCTTAATGAAGCACAGGCCTCTGTATATATGAAAATAAATCTGTTGCAGATTTCTTTCTTTTTCTAGTTTCATTTTCTTTCATAAAATATTCTCATGTTGTCTCTGAAAAAAATCAAGGATTTATAAGTAGCTAGATGCCTAAGTAAAAATATGAAACTTTTGGTATTTTTTAAGTGTATCAACAGCAAATGTATTTTTTACTATTTGAGATCATTTGAAACATATTATTCAACTTGATTCTGTCCGTGTCCAGCTAAGGAGTCAGTCAAGGCATTATTAGCTACACTTGATGTTGAGTTTTAGAGAAACAGAGGTAGTTCCATGGTAATTACATATTTAGACTCTCTTCTTCTCAAGAGTACTTGAGAAAGTTATTATTATTTTTAAATGAATAGGTATTTCTTTTAGAATTTATGTTCTGGGACTTCTCTGGTGGTCCAGTGGTTAAGACTCTGTACTTCCAATGCAGGGGGTGTGGGTTTGATCCCTGGTTGTGAAACTAAGATCCCACAAGGCACAGGGTATGGTCAAAAATTAAAAAGAAAAGATTTATGTTCTTTGAAAGTGTCACAGTCTCACAAACTCTGAAAGAGCTAAGTATCCATGTCAATGTGAACCAATCATATGTCATTTTTCAACAAAGGAGAGTAAGTTTGGACAGCACTTGCAAGCAGGATATTTTCAGTGGGTCACAAGCACAAGTGGCTAACTGCCTCCCCGTTACAGCCCTTTAGTCTAGAATTTATCTCAAACTTCATATCCATGTACCACTGTCTGCTGTATACTTCCACTGAGATGTCCCAGAGGTACCATACACACGTGTCAAGCATTCAACTCAACAGCTCAATCCCACTCCTATCCTCTACTCTGGTAATCTTGATTTTAGCATCCACCTTGAAGTCTTGACTTTTCCCTCCTACCTTAGTTGCAGATTAACATCTAGTTTCCATCACTTTCTCTTAAACTTTCCTCCAGTCTCTCTTGTCTGTCCCTTTGCTCTTCACCCACACCATGTGTAACCTCAACCACTACTTAGAGGCAAATCTCACTGCCTCCATTCATGTCCCCTTCAAACTTTCCACATGCTGATAATCTCTGGAGGGGCTTATTTTAAAACAAATTGGTTTGTAGGGCATAAATTAACCTTAAAAGTGCATTCCCACTATACATTAGGTGCAGACAAACACTGTTTGATTCCACTTATATGAGGTGTGTAGAGTAGTCAAATTCATAGAGTTAGAAAGTACAATTGGTAAGTGCCAGGGGCTGGGGTGGGGAAGGGGAATAGGAAGCTGGTGTTTCATGGGGACAGCATCTCAGTTTAGGAAGGTGAAAAATTTGGGAGATAGATGATGGTGAGAGTTGTACAGCAACGTGAATGTACTTAGTGCCACTGAAATGTACAGTTAAATATGGTTAGGACAGTATGTTTTATGTTATGTGACTTTTACCACAATAAAAAAGCATTACAACCCCCAACAAATTGGATCATATTATTAACCTGTTTGAAAGTCTTCATTGACTACTACTATTTCATTGACTACTTCATTGTCTACTCCTAATGGGAAAAAGTCCTACATGGTTCATGGAATCTTCTGTGTGTGGCTTGACTTGACTCTCTGTCCTCCTCCTCCTGTTCCCTGCCCAATAATTATTGTCACAGGAACCCTGAAATATTTGTACTTTGGTACATAAGTCATGCTATGCTTTTTGTTGTCCTATGCTATTCTTTGTTTATGATCATTTCTTTAATGATACAATACCACTGTCATCCTTTCCTTTCATTTTTTCTTTTAATTAAAAAAAAAAGGCCTTAAAAAATCTATTTTAAAGAGCTGTTCAGGGATCAAGGGCTTTAGCAATCTTGCCTGGACTCCTCTCTTCCCTGTGCCACCCAGATCACATTAGGCTTTGCTCCTGACTATGCTTGTGATTATCACAAATGCTTGCTACATTATGGAATAGTTATTCTGATGTGGATCTGTCTCCCTTACTCAACTGGAAATTACTTGTAGGTAAGGACTCAGTCTTAAAATTTTTTTTTTGTTTCTCAACAACTGGCACAGTACTAGGCAGAAAGTAGGCACTCTATGAATATTTCTGAAATGAATAATAATTCAAAAACATCAGTCACTTTTAGAAATGCTTCTGTAAATCTATATGAGGAATCACTTATTGACAACAACATGATTTGGAAAACAGACAGTTGCTATGTGGGCATATCTGGGAATAACAAATTACATGATATTGGAAAAGCTCCAGATATGTGTGATGATTCTGTCTATAAGCATCTGGATCATAGTGTTTCTATACTTGCATAAAATTTTTCTGAGAACTGGGGAGAACCAACTGTGCATCTTCAATGACGCTGGCACTGTCTGCTTCTCTCTGCCTCCATCAACTTGGGTACCACGAAAAGAAGAAAAATAAGTATACTCTTTTATACTCTTTTTCAGATTCTCTCCCCTTCCCCTTCCTACTCCTCTGTTGGAAAGTGGAGCAGGGAATTTACAGTTTTCTCATAGGTCCAATCCATTAAGTGTCTTACCTCTGGAAAATTATTGTATGTAAGTGAGAGTCTGGGGACATTTTCTGGCAAGGAGAGAGTAAGAAAGACCCTTTCTTTCTTTCTCAAATGTTGTTCAGTCACTAAGCTGTGTCTGACTGTTTGCAACCCCATGGACTGTAGCACACCAGGCTCCTCTGTCCTCCACTATCTCCCAGAGTTTGCTTAAACCCATGTCCATGGAGTCAGTGACACCATCCAACCATCTCGTCTTCTGCCACTTCCTTCTCCTCTTGCCTTCAATCTTTCCCAGCATCAGGCTCTTGGCATCAATTTGCCAAAGTATTTGAGCTTCAGCTTTAGCATTTGTCCTTCCAATGAATACTTATGCTTTAAATGTCAGATTGTCTTTTTAGCTGTTGCCTTCCTTTTTGTTTGTGTGGTTCATTTTCCCCTTTAAAGAAGCATTTATTAAACCTGTATTGTGCCTCCAGCCCTGTTGAGGATACAAAGCAAATGCAGGTCTCCAGCTCTGCCTTCAAAGATCCCAGACACTCTGGGTGGGGAGAAAACACAAACAAGCATGTGCATCAAATATGCTACATATAGTCAAGATTGTGGACCCCTCCTGTGGTCCCTGTCAACAAGATTCAATCTTGTCCTTCGCTCTATTAAACTGATGAACTTAAAATACTGACCCATGTACAAAAATAGAATAAGGGGCCAACTGTTACTGCTAAGTTTCTGTTTCTAAATAGTAATTGTAGAAAATTCTAGTTATGTGCTTCCCCACCTCCATTTGTGTGTATAAAGGTAGGGCTGCAATTCTCAAAGACACATAGGTATGAATCACAGTCCCACCTTAGACACACAGCACATATTTATTATTCTGCGTCTTCTGATTTTGAACTCCTTATTACCAAATTCAGACTTAAATTGAAGGATCATGGAAACAGCAAGAGAGTTCCAAACAAACATCTATTTATGCTTTATTGACTATGCCAAAGCCTTTAACTGTGTGGATCACAATAAACTGTGGAAAATTCTGAAAGAGATGGGAATACCAGACCACCTGACCTGCCTCCTGAGAAATCTGTATGCAGGTCAGGAAGCAACTGTTAGAACTGGACATGGAACAACAGACTGGTTCCAAATAGGAAAAGGAATACGTCAAGGCTGTATATTGTCACCCTGCTTATTTAACTTATATGCAGAGTACATCATGAGAAATGCTTAATGGGAAGAAACACAAGCTGGAATCAAGATTGCCAGGAGAAATATCAATAACCTCAGATATGCAGATGACACCACCCTTATGGCAGAAAGTGAAGAGGAACTCAAAAGCCTCTTGATGAAAGTGAAAGAGGAGAGTGAAAAAGTTGGCTTAAAGCTCAACATTCAGAAAACTAAGATCATGGCATCCAGTCCCATCACTTCATGGGAAATAGATGGGGAAACAGTAGAAACAGTGTCAGACTTTATTTTGGGGGGCTCCAAAATCACTGTGAAGAAGGCTGAGCACTGAAGAATTAATGCTTTTGAACTGTGGTGTTGGAGAAGACTCTTGAGAGTCCCTTGGACTGCAAGGAGATCCAACCAGTCCATCCTGAAGGAGATCAGAGAGAGATCAGTCACTCAGTCGTGTCCGACTCTTTGCGACCCCATGAATTGCAGCACTCCAGGCCTTCCTGTCCATCACCAACTCCCGGAGTTCACCCAGACTCACATCCATTGAGTCAGTGATGCCATCCAGCCATCTCATCCTCTGGCGTCCCCTTCTCCTCCTGCCCCCAATCCCTCCCAGCATCAGAGTCTTTTCCAATAAGTCAACTCTTCGCATGAGGTGGCCAAAGTACTGGAGATTCAGCTTTAGCATCATTCCTTCCAAAGAAATCCCAGGGCTGATCTCCTTCAGAATGGACTGGTTGGATCTCCTTGCAGTCCAAGGGACTCTCAAGAGTCTTCTCCAACACCACAGTTCAAAAGCATCAATTCTTCGACACTCAGCCTTTGTCACAGTCCAACTCTCACATCCATACATGACCACAGGAAAAACCATAGCCTTGACTAGACGAACCTTTGTTGGCAAAGTAATGCCTCTGCTTTTGAATATGCTATCTAGGTTGGTCATAACTTTCCTTCCAAGGAGTAAGCGTCTTTTAATTTCATGGCTGCAGTCACCATCTGTAGATTTTGGAGACCAGAAAAATAAAGTCTGACACTGTTTCCACTGTTTCCCCATCTATTTCCCATGAAGTGGTGGAACCGGATGCCATGATCTTCGTTTTCTGAATGTTGAGCTTTAAGCCAACTTTTTCACTCTCCACTTTCACTTTAATCAAGAGGCTTTTGAGTTCCTTTTCACTTTCTGCCATAAGGGTGGTGTCATCTGCATATCCGAGGTTATTGATATTTCTCCCGGCAATCTTGATTCCAGCTTGTGTTTCTTCCAGTCCAGCGTTTTTCATGATGTACTCTGCATATAAGTTGAGATCAGCCTTGGGATTTCTTTGGAAGGAATGATGCTAAAGCTGAATCTCCAGTACTTTGGCCACCTCATGTGAAGAGTTGACTCATTGGAAAAGACTCTGATGCTGGGAGGGACTGGGGGCAGGAGGAGAAGGGGACGACAGAGGATCAGATGGCTGGATGGCATCACTGACTCGATGGACGTGGGTCAGGGTGAACTCTGAGAGTTGGTGATGGACAGGGAGGCCTGGCGTGCTGTGATTCATGGGGTCACAAAGAGTCGGACACGACTGAGCAACTGAACTGAACTGAACTGAACCTTCTGATTTAGTGCTAGAGATGCCTATTGCCTCTGTTAAATGCTGCATCTTATGACTTTTCTGGTGGTCCAGTCACTAAGATTTCACACTCCCAATGCAGGGGGCCTGGGTTTGATCTCTGATTAGGGAACTAGACCCCAGTTCCCCAACTGGAAGATCCCAAATACCACAACTAAGACCTGACACAGCCAAAAAGTAAATATGTTTTTTAAAAAATGTTGTCTTTATAATGCATTTATCCTTTGCCTTATCGTCTTTGCACACTTAACTATTACTGAGATGCTGCTGCTGCTTTTTTTTTTTTTTTAAACCAGTGTTCACCATAAGAACTGGGCTGTCAGAGTAGCCACCTCTGTGCCTCTTGACTTTTCCTCTCCAGTCATGTCTCCACCTTATCCCATTTACTTCTAGATGTACATTGCCTCCCTGCCCATACAGCTTCAATGATTCCCCATAGTTCCTCACATCAAGGTCTCAGTCTGGTGGCCACCGAGTGCCTCTGTCCAGACCCACCTACCTGTTTGACTTCATCTCCCTCTTCCTGTTCCTTCATATAATACAACTTCACTCTCATCCCTTCCTTTTAATTTCTCATTTTTTAAAAAAGCCATAGAACACAAAGTTACTTTAGAGAAAACAAGTCAAGAGGAGAGGTTTGTTTTTTCTAATAACTTTGTCCCAAAGATAGATGACAATATAATAATGCATATAATAATCAAACCAGAGGATAAAATCTGAGTGAACACATCCTCTTTATGAACTCTTTGAAATGTAGATCTTCAAGAGTGTTGGGCCATGAACAGCCTTTCTAAGAAGTTTCTGATTGCCACATCAGAACCCATGAGCACTTTGGGAAAGACAGACACTGAATAAATTTTAAATGTGTTGAAATAAAAATA
This sequence comes from Bos javanicus, assembly GCF_032452875.1. Taxonomy (NCBI): domain Eukaryota; kingdom Metazoa; phylum Chordata; class Mammalia; order Artiodactyla; family Bovidae; genus Bos; species Bos javanicus. Next base: position 63,198,076 of record NC_083876.1, read on the forward strand.
AGAAAAACACCTGAAGGAAATCGTGATGAAAATGTTGATTGATCTGGGTTTCCAGGATTGTTTTTGAATTCATCTTCCTGAGAAGGTGAAGAATCTCAAGGGAGCCACTTCAGTTACCACTTTCAGAGAGATGAAATAAGGTGATTACTGAAGCAAGCAACAAATAGAAACACCAGAACAATCTGGATAGAAACTGCTCATTGGACTGACTCACAGAATTTAAATTGAACTATATTTAGTACATGAAAATAATTGAATTTGGAATCTTTCCAGGCGTTGATTAATTCTAGTCAAAGTATTCAAAATTTTCTGTTCTGAGTGAAAGGAAAAACACTCACTTTTCCATACTGAGGACTGAGCATATCCAAACATAAAAGTTTTTTTTTTTTCCTAAATCTTAAAAGCTCTTAATAGACTTATATAGGGTCATCTCATGTAATTAAGTGTGTTCCCATTAGCAAGATGGTATTTTGGAAAAGATGCCATCCCAGGGGTCAGGAGCCCTGAGCTGTGCATGACTATTGCTGCCATCTTGTTCACCTTGCTGGGCTCCCATTTCCTCATCTATAAAATAAAGACCTTAATGCTATCTCTAAGCTCTTCTCAAGCTCTAAAATTCTGAAGCTAGAGCATATTTGGATAAATGACCTTTCTTAGTGGGGCTCAATTATGAAAGGATGAGAGGTATTCATGCACCTCTCATAGAATCAGGAGACCCAAATCCTGGCTGTGCCATGTACTAGCTGGTGAGATTGGACAAGTTGTTTAATCTCCCCTACCTTCAGTGACTTCCTTTCTTTTTTTTTTTTTTAGATTTTATTTTATTTATTTTTCTCATTAAAATTGCCACATTTATTTTTTTTATTTTTTTAATTCAAAAGTTTTAAATTTTATTTATTTTTAAACTTTACAATATTGTATTAGTTTTGCCAAATATCGAAATGAATCTGCCACAGGTATACCTGTGTTCCAGTGACTTCCTTTCAAAAGTAGACACAATGGGACTTCCTTGGTGGTCCAATGGTTAAGGATCCACCTGCAAATGCAGGGGACACGGATTCGACCTCTGATCCAGGAAGATTCCACGTGCTGCAGGGCTACTAAGCCCCTGAGCTACAACTATTGAGCCCATGTGCCCTAGAGCTTGTGCTCCACAACAAGAGAAGCCATTGTGATGAGCAGCCCGTGCACCACATCTAGAGAGTAGCCCCTGCTGGCCGCAATCAGAGAAAGCTTACCCACAGCAATGAAGATCCAGCACAGCCAAAAAAATTAAAAAGCTGCTGAAAAAGTAGACATGATGCTTTTCATGGGGTTGTTAATAAAGATTAAATGAGGTAAAGTTTGCAAACCTAGCACAGTTCTTAACAAGTATTTGACCATTATAAATGAAAGTTGTTTTGTTGTTATTATTTTTATATGATGATCATGAAAATGGTGGTACAAAAAAGACAGAATGAAGAAGAGGATTTACCAGCTTAAGTTTCTGAAGTTGAAAGCCATCAACAAATGATTCCTTAGTAATCTGAAGGTGTTCAGTTCAGTTCAGTCGCTCAGTCGTGTCCGACTCTTTGTGACCCCATGAACTGCATCACGCTAGGCCTCCCTGTCCATCACCAACTCCTGGAGTTCACTCAAACTCACGTCCATCGAGTCGATGATGCCATCCAGCCATCTCATCCTCTGTCGTCCCCTTCTCTTCCTGCCCCCAATCCCTCCCAGCGTCAGAGTCTTTTACAATGAGTCAGTTCTTCACTTCAGGTGGCCAAAGGATTGGAGCTTCAGCTTCAGCATCAGTCCATCCAATGAAAATTCAGGACTGATTTCCTTTAGGATGGACTAGTTGGATCTCCTTGCAGTCCAAGGGACTCTCAAGAGTCTTCTCCAACACCACAGTTCAAAAGCATCAATTCTTCAGAGCTCAGCTTTCTTCATGGTCCAACTCTCACATCCATACGTCACCACTGGAAAAACCATAGCCTTGACTAGATGGACCTTTGTTGGTAAAGTAATGTCTCCGCTTTTGAGTCCAGTGCAGCCAAAAAAATTAAAAAGCTGCTGAAAAAGTAGACATGATGCTTTTCATGGGGTTGTTAATAAAGATTAAATGAGGTAAAGTTTGCAAACCTAGCACAGTTCTTAACAAGTATTTGACCTTTATAAATGAAAGTTGTTTTGTTGTTATTATTTTTATATGATGATCATGAATATGGTGGTACAGTCAAAAAAGACAGAATGAAGAAGAGGATTTACCAGCTTAAGTTTCCAAAGTTGAAAGCCATTAACAAATGATTCCTTAGTTATCTGAAGGTGTTAAAGCACCCCAAACAGTGGGACTCTCTGAGTTGGGCTTTGTATTAATGCTCTTTTCTTCTCTTTGGATTTGAAAGCTTAACTCTGAAACTCCAGTATGCAGGGCCTAAACATTGAGGAAAAGGAGGGAGGTTTTGTTAGCTCACATTAATTCATCCCTTCCACTTTAACAACTCTTCATATAAGACTTTCTACATTCTTTCATTGGTAATTTGGGGGAAAGATTAAAGAATCATTGCTAACTGTAGATTTATCTCATCTGCAAGTGTGTTCCTCGGATAAGTGTGATTCCTAAGTCAGTAGGATTTGGGATCCATTCTGACTTACAGTCTGGTTCATTGGAAGCCTGGCTTACTTGACCCTTCCTGGTCATTGGCTGAGGCCCCACTAATGGGCTTTTCTCTGCCAATTTCCTTGGGGATTCTCAGAGGAAGGGGAGACCTCTGAACTGTTGGGGTGGAATTTCAATAAAACTGTATTAGAATCTCTAGACAGAGAGCATCTTCTCTACATGCGTTCTGCATGTGCACACACGTGTGTGTATGTGCACATGCTCACACATGGCTGAGCTTATGGTGATGCTCTGTATGGACAGGGCATGAGCAGTTCCTTTCTCCTTTACTGGCTGTTACTGTTTTGTGCAAAGATCTTTCACCAGTGCTGGGAAGTAACTGGTGCCTTACTGCATGTGATCAACTGTCGAAGCTTCCCTTGGTCGGTGCCTTCTTCTGTGCAATTCTCACTTCCTCCTCCCAAACCTCTCCTTTATTTCCAAGCCTAGCTTTCACATTTATGTTGTTGTTTACATGGTTTCACAGTTTTACTGAAGCTATGCCTTTTGGGATTTTCTGTTTTTAATATTTTTGTAAGAAAATAAAGTATCAGTTCAGTTCAGTTCAGTTCAGTCATTCACTCATGTCTGACTCTTTGCAACCCCATGAATCGCAGCATGCCAGGCCTCCCTGTCCATCACCAGTTCCCAGAGTTCACTCACACTCATGTCCATCAAGTCAGTGATGCCATCCAGTCATCTCATCCTCTGTTGTCCCCTTTTCCTCTTGCTTCCAGTCCCTCCCAGCATAAGAGTCTTTTCCAATGAGTCAGCTCTTCGCATGAGGTGGCCAAAGTACTGGAGTTTCAGCTTTAGCATCATTCCTTCCAAAGAAGTCCCAGGGCTGATCTCCTTCAGAATGGACTGGTTGGATCTCCTTGCAGTCCAAGGGACTCTCAAGAGTCTTCTCCAACACCACAGTTCAAAAGCATCAATTCTTCAACGCTCAGCCTTCTTCACAGTCCAACTCTCACATCCATACATGACCACAGGAAAAACCATAGCCTTGACTAGACTAGAAAATAAAGTATCACACACACACAAATGCAAATCTGTGAGGGAGACTGGGTCCTTCAACACAAGACTAAGGTTAGTTCATTTTCTCAATGTAGAAATAATACATAAAGTTAATTATTGGACTTGCTGCAGGAGCAGAAGCTTTAAAAGAGGGAATATTCCTTCCTGTAGAGGGAGATAAGATACAGGAAATTTCTAGTGTATTGACTTAATTAAGGAAGTTATTAAGACCCTAATAAACAGCACTGATCACATTGTCACTTAGGGAGTTATTTTTTGTTTGTATTTTGGTTTGTATAGAAAATATGTCTTCACTTTGGAAGGTATCACTGAAATCTAAATCTAGAGAAGTCAAATATAGCTTATTAGAGGATGAATGTTGTGAATTCTCATGAAAATTTTAAATTGTATTTTTTGGTTGTATTTTTCATTTTTTTTCAACCAGTGATTTATTTCCTCCTTTCCCATGTTTAGAAATTATTTTTTTAAATTTTATTTTATTTTTAAACTTTACAATATTGTATTAGTTTTGCCAAATATTGAAATGAATCCGCCACAGGTATACCTGTGTTCCCCACCCTGAACCCTCCTCCCTCCTCCCTCCCCATACCCTCCCTCTGGGTCATCTTATGATCCCTCATAAAGTTCCTTCTGGAACAAGATTCCCTTTTCTCCTCAAGCCAGCCCCCAGTAGGTTCACCTTTACAGTTTCTGGAACTAGAACAAGAGGTAAGATGTGTGAATGTTTTTTCACTGGGAAAATATTTATTGTTTTTAATTTGCCTTCCAGTGTTCAAATATTAGTTCATAAAATAGTTGTTGGAAATATTTCCAACAAAATTTGTTTATTAGATTTATTAAAACTATTTTTATGGGGCAGTTTGGAGGGAAAGTGAAACTTTGGAAAAATCCACAACTGAGTAAGGACAAAACATACCTAATCAAAGGAAGAATTCAGTAAGAAAATGGATTTATCAATCTCTGAGAAAACCCTTTCCAGTCATTCATACTAAGCAACAAATGCCTTTATCTAACATGATTTAATCACTTAGGGTCTCCAGATGTTCAAAGGAAATCTATAGCATGAAAAAGGAACACCAAAGTAAACAAACAGAATAATTGGCCTTGGAGAAAACAAGGATAATTCAGATACCAGAAGTTAACTTCTTAAGAAGTCTATTCTCTGCAAAATTCAGGAGTCTGCATGCATATAAAAACACACTGCTTTTTAAAAAGAAGCAATAAAGAAAAAAAATTGGAAAAATGTGTAAAATTTTTAAATTAAGAAATAAACTTTGTATTTAATAAATTATTAAATGTACACATCTGACTTCTTGTGATCTAGCAATATGGATGATAGAACAGAGAAAATTTCCCACAACCCAGAACATAACATCTTAGAAGAAGGGTTTCTGTGTGACAACAGGTAGGAGAATATAATCAAAGAGATAAAAAAAGGAAATGTCTCTGTTTTCAGTCTTTGGTCTACCAAGTGCCAAACAGCACTAGAAAACATTCCTTTGTAGATATACCCTATTGAAAATTCATAACCACAAGGATAAAGAGAAAAATCATAAAAGCAGAGAAGAATAAAACAAATTACCTGCAAGAGAATGGAGCCAGATTGATTTGTGATTTCTCATTACTAACAATGGATGCTAAAGAAAATGGAGTAACATTTTCAAAATTCATACAGTAAAAGATTTTGAATCAAAAATTTTATACTACAATTTATTTTCAAACACATATTCAGACACATTTTCAGGACTGAGAAAATCTACTGTGCATACAGCCTATACTTTAAACATTAATTTGTCAAGAAAATAGTATACTCAAGCAAAGCAAGCTTTTCAGGATGAGGGTAATGTGGGACATACAAAATATTGATAACTACTGTCACTCAGAATCAAGAAGAAAGATGGCAATAAATTTAAAGAAGATTCACTAGGCCTTGATTTTTGGAAATTTCTCCTATGAATGGCAAAGTTTTGTTGATATGGAATTATCATTTGTGGCTTCTGCCATAATATTTGATTCTACAGGGAATAATGTTTATATGTTTATATTGTACATGATATTTGGAGCTTCATTTTTAAAATCAGCCTTCAGGGAAAACATAGAAGATATATTTATTTAAGAGAATATAGAGATAGATTGAAAGATAGATGATAGATAGATTTATTGTTGTTCAGTTGATAAGTTGTGCCCAGCTCTTTGCAACCCTATAGAGTGCAGCACTCCAGGCTTCTCTGTTCTCCACTACCTCATATAGTTTGCTCAAATTCATGTCCATTGCGTCAGTGATGCTGTCTAACCATTTCGTCCTCTGCAGAAGAGGGTGGCAGAGGATGAGATAGATCGATAGATTAGATAGACATAGATACAGGTTGGTAGATTGTTATAAAGCCTACAAGTATAAAAATAAAGGTATAACTATTTGGGAAGTTGACTGAGAAAAAGAGGTGAGAGGAAAATTAATGTGATAACTTCTTCCAGGTTCTTTGCAGATGATCACTAGACAATGGCTAAGGTTTATAATCTAGAAATAGAAGTATGACAGCAATAAGAAGAATCAAGTCAGAGGGAGAGGTTAACAAAGTTTCCCTCTGGGGAGGTAGAGTAGAGGGGCTGCCACAGGAAAATATTAAGAGTCTTAGACTTTATATTTCACATCTTCTCTACTGTTTTAAATTTGTTGCTGTGCCCATGGAATACTTCTATGATTAAAAGCTAGCTTATGAAAATAGAAGAAAACATATAAAAATGAAATGGTTAATCCATCTTTTGACTGTGGAAAAGGGAAAACTCAATTCATTACCTGCATATGTTTTTCAATGCACTCAGGAACACAAAAGAATATTAAAAACACTTCAGTTGTTCGTAAAAGTTGTAAAAAACTTAGTTTTTCATTTAACTTGATTTTGAACTATTAATATAAGCTAACATATACCACTATTTGTCAACAATACAAGACAGAAAAATCTATCTCTTAGTGTTAAATCTATTAAAATAAAATTTTTCAGTTAATTGTAAGTACTAGTTTTGTGCTATGCAGTAAATCTGTGTGAAAGATTATGGGGGAAACAAAAAGCAAAAGAAAAATGGATTTTCTCATGATAACTACATGAAAGTGTGGAAATAATCAAATAATTATATTTTTAAATGTTATCTTTTGATGAATGTATCTCAGTGTGGGAAAAAAGCCAGTATTAATCCTTTCCTACGTTATTGGGTCTAGTAAATAAACTTTAAGCATCACACCAGGGATGCTTCCCTGGTGGCTCAGAGGTTAAAGCGTCTGCCCGCAATGCGGGATACCTGGGTTCAATCCCTGGGTTGGGAAGATCCCCTGGAGAAGGAAATGGCAACCCACTCCAGTATTCTTGCCTGGAGAATCCCATGGACGGAGGAGCCTGGTGGGGTACATACAGTCCACGGGGTCGCAAAGAGTCAGGCACGACCGAGCGACTTCACTTTCACTTTCATAGCATCTGGGGTTGTATTTTACAAAACCTTCCTATCATCCGTGGAGGTGGTTGATAAAGTCAACTGCATGAAAGATTAAAAGAGGTTTTGCTTTTTTGAAAAAGAAATTTAGAAGTACAAGTGAGAGGAGAAAGCTCTCATCTAGAAATACCTCTTATTAAGAAGATAAAAATACTTACCTCAGTCAGGAAAAAAGACATATTCTTTAACATCATTTTGTAACCAAATTTTCCAAAATGCCAGGATGAGTGAGAAGCAAGTAACCAGTTGGGAGCTGTGGATTGGCAAATTTCAAGATGAAAATGGTAAGTTTTGTTTTAATTTGGAAAGAGTAAATGGATTTAGAAAATCAATGATTGATAATGTTGGAGTCTAATGAAAAAAGTATATAAACAATGCCTGAAAAGTTGCATTTCTTTAAAATATGCTCTATTCTTGGCACTTATTTAACAGATATTTATTCAGTGCTTACTGCACATCAGGCACTATACTAGGTGCTGATAACATACCAATGAACTTAGTTCTTCTTTAAATTTGTGATAAAGATATAACAAATAGCTATTTTGGTCAATAATATTACCTCTTATTGAAGAGATTTCCTTTTCTCCATTGTATATTCTTGTCCCCTTTGTTGTAGACTAATTGACCATATGTGAATGTGTTTATTTCAGGGCTGTTTATTCTATTCCATTGACCTGTGTATCTGTTTTTCTGTCATACAATTTTGATTACTGTAACTTTGTAGTATAGTCTGGAGTCTGGGAGGATTATACTTCCAGATTTGTTCTTTTTTTTTCAAGATTGCTTTGATTTGGGGGCCTTTGTGGTTCCATATAAATTTTAGGATTATTTGTTTTAGTTCTGTGAAAATGTCATTAGTATTTTGATAGGGATTGCCTTGAATCTAGATTGCTTTGGGTAGCCATGGACATTTTAACAGTATTAATTTTTCCGGTCATGAATGTGGGATATCTTCCCATTTATTTGCATCATCTTAAATTTTCTTCATCAAAGCCTTGGCGTTTTCAGAGTACAAATCTTTCATCTCCTTAGTTAAAGTTGTTCATAGGTATTTTATTCTTTTTGATGTGATTGTGAATGGGATCATTCTTGATTTCTCTTTCATTATTAAGAAAAACAACAGATTTCTGTATATTAATCTTGTATCCTGCATTTTTACTGAGTTCAGTTGTTAGTTCTAATGGTTGGGTTTTTTTTGGTGGAGTCTTTAGGGTTTTATACATATATTATCATGTCACTGAAAAAAAAGTAACAGTTTTACTCCTTCCCTTCCAAATCTTTTATCTCTTTTTCTTATCTGATTGAAGTCATTAGTATTTTCAATACAATATTAAATAAAAGTGTTAAGAGTGGACATTCTTATCTCATTCCTGATCTTAGAGGAGAAGCTTTCACCTTTTCACCATTGAGTATGATGTTAACTGTGTATAAAATAAATGAGTTAAAAAGATGTAATATAAGCATAAGAAATGTAGCTTATATTTTATAACAACATTATATGAAATATAAACTATAAAAACATCAAATCACAAATATTGTACACTTGAAACCATCAACGGAAAATTGAATTAAAGATTTACTAAGCATGTCCCCACCCATCAGAACAAGACCCAGTACCCCCCCCCCTCCTGCCCCCACAGTCAGTCTATCCCATCAGGAAGCTTCCATAAACCTCTTATCCTTCTCCATCAGAGGGCAGACAGAATGAATACCACAATCACAGAAACCTAATCAAACTTATCACATGAACCACAGCCTTGTCTAACTCAATGAAACTATGAGCCATGCTTTGTAGGGCCACCAAAGACGGATGGGTCATGGTGGAGAGTTCTGACAAAGCATAGTCCACTGGAGAAGGGAATGGCAAACCACTTCAGTATTCTTGCCTTGAGAATCCCATGGACCATATGAAAAGGCAAAAAGATATGACACTGAAAGATGAACTCCCCAGGTTGATAGGTGCCCAATATACTACTGGAGATCAGTGGAGAAATAACTCCAGAAAGAATGAAGAGATGGACCCAAAGCGAAAACAACACCCACTTGTGGATGTGACTGGTGATGGAAGTAAAGTCTGATGCAGTAAAGAACAATATTGCATACGAACCTGGAATGTTAGCTCCACAAATCAAGGCAAATTGGAAGTGGTCAAACAGGAGATGCCAAGAGTAAACATTGACATTTTAGGAATCCGTGAACAAAATAGGCTGGAATGGGTGAATTTAACTCAGATGACCATTATATCTACTACTGTGGGCAAGAATCCCATAGAAGAAATGGAGTTGCCATCATAGTCAACAAAAGAGTCTGAAATGCAGTACTTGGGTGCAATCTGAAAAACGATAGAATGATCTCTGTTAGTTTCCAAGGAAAATCATTCAATCTCACAGTAATGAGATTGAATCTCCACGTCTTCAATCTCCAAGTCTATGCCCTGAACAGTAATACTGAAGAAGCTGAAGTTGAGCGGTTCTTTGAAGACTTACAAGACCTTCTAGACCTAACACCCAAAAAAGATGTCCTTTTCATTATAGAGGACTGGAATACATAAGTAGGAAGTCAAGAGATACCTGGAGTAACAAGCAAATTTGGCCTTGGAGTACAAAATGAAGCAGGACAAAAGCTATGAGAGTTTTGCCAAGGAAATGCACCGGTCATAACAAACACCCTCTTCCAACAATACAAGGAAAGACTATACACTGGGACATCACCAGATGGTCAATACCAAAATCAGATTGGTTTTATTCTTTGCAGCCAAAGATGGAGAAGCTCTATACAGTCAGCAAAAACAAGACTGGGTGCTAACTGTGGCTCATATGAACTCTTTGTTGCAAAACTCAGACTTAAATTGAAGAAAGTAAGGAAAACGACTAGACCATTCAGGTATGACTTAAATCAAATCCTTTATGATTATCCAGTGGAAGTGACAAATAGATTCCAGGGATTAGATCTGATAGAGAGAGTGCCTGAAGAACTAGGGATGGAGGTTTGAGACATTGTACAGGAGGCAGTGATCAAGACCATCCCTAAGAAAAAGAAATGCAAAAAGGCAAAATGGTTGTCTGAGGAGGCCTTACAAATAGCTGAGAAAAGAAGAGAAGCTAAAGGCAAAGGAGAAAAGGAAAGATATACCCATTTGAGTGCAGAGTTCCAAAGAATAGTATAGAGAGATAAGAAAGCCTTCCTCAGCGATCAATGCAAAGAAATAGAGGAAAACAACAGGATGGGAAAGAAAGACTAGAGATCTCTTCAAGAAAATTAGAGATACCAAGGGAACATTTCATGCAAAGATGGGCACAATGAAGGACAGAAATGGTATGGGCCTAACAGAAGCAGAAAGTATTAAGAAGAGGTGGCGAGAATACTCAGAAGAACTGTACAAAAAATATCTTCACGACCAAGATAACCACAATGGTGTTGTCACTCACCTGGAGCCAGAAATCCTGGAACGTGAAGTCAAGTGGGCCTTAGGAAGCCTCACTGTGAACAAAGCTAGTGAGGTGATGGAATTCCAGTTGAACTATTTCAAATCCTACACCCGTGGTGGATTCATGCTGATGTATGGCAAAACCAATACAATATTGTAACATAATTAGCCTCTAATTAAAATAAATAAATTAAAAAAAAAAAACAAATTCTAAAAGCTGATGCTGTGAAAGTGCTGCACTCAATATGCCAGCAAATTTGGAAAACTCAACCATGGCCACAGGGCTAGAAAAGATCAGTTTTCATTCCAATCCCAAAGAAAGGCAATGCCAAAGAATATTCAAACTACCACACAATTGCACTTATCTCACATACTAACAAAGTAATGCTCAAAATTCTCCAAGCCAGGCTTCAACAGTATGTGAACTGAGAACTTCCAGATATTTAAGCTAGATTTAGAAAAGGCGGAGGAACCAGAGATCAAACTGCCAACCTCCACCGGATCATCAAAAAAGCAGAGAGTTCCAGAAAAACATCTACTTCTACTTTATTGACTGCACCAAAGCCTTTGATGGATCACAACAAACTGTAGAAAATTCTTAAAAAGTTGAGAATACCAGACCACCTTACCTGACTCCTGAGAAATCTGTATGCAGGTTAAGAAGCAATAGTCCGAACCAGACATGGAACAGCAGACTGGTTCCAAATAGGGAAAGGAGCACATCAAGGCTGTATATAGTCACCCTGCTTATATAACTTATATGCAGAATGCATCATGCAAAGTGCTGGGCTGGATGAAGCATAAACTGGCATCAAGAATCCTGGGAGAAATCTCAACAGCCTCACATATGCAGATGACACCACCCTTATGGCAGAAAGTGAAGAACTAAAGAACCTCTTGATGAAAGTGAAAGAGGAGAGTGAAAAAGTTAGCTTGAAACTCAACATTCAGAAACTAATATCATGGCATTTGGTCCCTTCACTTCATGGCAAATAGATGGAGAAACAGTGGAAACTGGGCTCCAAAATCACTGCAGATGGTGACTGCAGCCATGAAAGTAAAAGATGCTTCTCCTTGGAAGAAAAGCTATGACCAACCTAGACAGCATATTAAAAAATAGAGACATTACTTTACCAATCTAGTCATCTAGTCAAAGCTATGGTTTTCCAGTAGTCATGTATGGATGTGTGAGCTGAGTGCTGAAGAATTGATGCTTTTGAACTGTGGTTTTGGAGAAGACTCTTGAGAGTCCCTTGGACTGCAAGGAGATCAAACCAGTAGATCCTAAAGGAAATCAGTCCTAAATATTCATTGGAAGGACTAATGCTGAAGCTGAAACTCCAATACTTTGGCCAACTATTGTGAAGAACTGACTTATTGGAAAAGACCCTGATGCTGGGAAAGATTGAGGGCAGGAGGGGAAGGGGATGACAGAGGATGAGACGGTTGGATGACATCACTGACTTGAAGGATGTGAGTTTAAGCAAGCTCCGGAAATTGGTGATGGACAGGGAAGCCTGGCATGCTGCAGTCTATGGTTTTGTTAAGAGTCAGACATGACGGAGCGACTGAACTGAACTGAAACTAATACAATATTGTAAGTCAGCTATGCACTTCCCAGGTGGCGCCAGTGATAAAGAATCTGCCTGCCAATGCAGGAGATGCAAGAGACACAGGCCTGATCCCTGGGTTTGGAAGATCCCCTGGAATAGGAAATAGCAACCCACTTCAGTATTCTTGCCTAGAAAATTCCATGGGTGGAGGAGCCTGGTGGGCTACAGTCCTTGGGATTGCAATGAGTTGGACATGACTGAGCGTGCATGCAGGCATGCTTCAATTTAAAAAAGATCACAATGTGAAGAAGCAGAACATCCACAACAGAATAAAATCATTGGTTATATGTGTGTGTGGGGGAAGTTACCTCTTAATAGATAATTCTGTCTTTATTGAGAAAAAAATAAGACACCTGACTCAGTGTCTGAGATTCAAATGATACCTCCTGGGAATGTTTTCTGTAGTTGAAAATGACTGACAGCATCATAACCTGTGACAGCATCCTTCACCTGTGGCCCTCACCAAAATTTCAGACACTATGCCTCCAGTGTACCATCAGCTTATTTGTTATATAGCTTGACTTGCAAAGCTAAACTGGCAAGTAGAAATGAATATTTTTAGAAGATAATTCTTAAAGAAACAGGATGGCATTGTTGTTAAAAACAGAGATTTCAACACCAGACTCTAGCACTGTGCTAGATTAGAATCCCAACCACTCTATTATCAGATCTTTTTATATACAAAATGTGTTAGCAACATTTCCTATTTCCTTGGGAGACTGTGGAAATCCAAAGAATTAAAATCATAACAGTATACTTTTACATGTAGTATTCAATAAATGCTAGCTAGTTAATGAGACAAGTGGAAAGAAAATAAGTTTCAAAATGTAAAGGCAATAGAGGGTATGGAAGATCACACAGGGAAAAACATCTGTAAGGATCAGGAAGGTTCTAAAGAACAGTACGATTTAGGTAATAAAGATCAAAGGTGGCAATGGGGAGAGTTATATACACCAGGGAGAATGCAGGACCAGTCCATCAACACTACAGGGCTTCCCTGCAGTGCTGAAATGGGTCTTGACGGTGTGTGCATGCGTGCTAAGCCACTTAAGTCCTATCTGACTCTTTGCAACCCTATGGACTGTAGCCTGCCAGGCTTCTCTGTCCACGGGATTCTCCAGGCAAGAATACCAGAGTGGGTTGCCATTTTCTACTCCAGCTTGATGGTGACCTAGGTCTAAGACAGGTGTTTTTCATTTGTTCTTTATCTGTCTCACTCCCAACTCATAGTGCTTCCTGATAAGTCTAACAGAAAATTGCTGAAAACTTAAAAATAATTATAGGGCTTCTGAAATGTACCTTGTGAATTGAGGGTTCGTAAGTCACTTGATATAAAATAATCATCTCTCTGAGTCTTCAGGAAGCATTCAGTTGGTTTCATACACACTTTCTGGCCATTTGTTATAGTATATCTGTAAATTGGAGGAAAGAGTACTGACTTTTTCCTGTGTTATCCTAGAACCCGCTAGAGTCTCAATGCTATGTAGAAATGTAGACTCTATATAGATTAAGGGTCTCCAGGCTCCAGGATCTAATACCTGATGATATGAGATGGAGCTGATGTAATAAAATAGAAATAAAGTTCACAATGAATGCAGTGAACTTGAATCACCCCAAAACCATCTCCCCACCCCATCTGTGGAAAAACTGTCTTTCACAAAATCATTCTTTGGTGCCAAAAATGTTGGGGACCACTGATGTAGATAGTCTACTTAGAAGACTGATCCATCAGTTCAGTTGCTCTGTCGCGTCTGACTCTTTGAGACCCCATGGACTGCAGCATGCCAGGCTTCCCTGTCCATCACTAATTTCCAGAGCTTGCTCAAATTCATGTACATCGAGTCGGTGATACCATCCAACCATCTCATCCTCTGTCGTCCCCTTCTCCTCCTGCCTTCAATCTTTTTAAGCATCAAGGTTTTTTCCAATCAGTCAGTTCTTCACATAAGGTGGCCAAAATATTGGAGCTTCAGCTTCAGCATCAGTCTTTCCAATGAATATTCAGGACTGATTTCCTTTAGGATCTACTGGTTTGATCTCCTTGCAGTCCAAGGGACTGTCAAGAGTCTTCTCCAAAACCACAGTTCAAAAGCATAAATTCTTTGGTGCCCAGTTTTCTTTATGGTCCAACTCTCACATCCATACATGACTACTGGAAAAACCATAGTTTTGACTAGACGGACCTTTGTTAGAGAAGATAAGCCTATATGGACCTTTATTAGGAGAAGATAAGCCCTTTGTAGAAGACAGATAAAACTATGAAAATGATATCTAAGGGGAATAGAAAAAATATTGTCTAGTGTCTTATATCAATGAAGACTCTAGAAAATAAGCATAAAATACTTCTATGTTCCATTATAATCTATTTTAGTGTAGGTGATATTTAAGCACACAAGACCTTTTTGCACAATGCCAATGAAATATATGTCCTAAATTGTGTTTTCTACCATTCACACATGAAGACATCAAGGTAGTTAACTTCCCATGTATATTGTATCACTTATTCTGTGAAGTTACTAAGCCGTGATACATATGTTGGCTACAGAGAGATAGAAACCAAAAGAAAAATACAGAGACACATATGTGGTCTATCATACACTCTGAAGAATAACAAGTTTAGGGAAAGGCAAACTACCAAGGGCCAAGGGAAGACAAAGAAAATGTAGTTGGAAGGATATTAAGGAATAATTTAATCTAACTATCTTATTTGACAGTTAAGATACCAGTATTTTCAAGAGGTTTGACAATTGTCCCAAAAGAACACAGCAAGGTAGTGGCAGAACCAAGATAGGAGCCAGAGCTTGTTATGTGTTTAGTCAGTGCTAAGCATTGCTCTAGATACTGAGGTGGCCTGTTCAGATGATCAACTATGGGGTTTTCTTTTTTTTTTTTAATTTTTCATTTCATGAGAATGCAATACTCACTTTTATAAAACATAGCTATTAATGATAGAAAGATGATGAACTATGGGGTTTTCTTTTTTTAATTTCATTTTACTATTTCAGAATGCAATAATCACTTTTATTAAAATAGCAATTAATGATAGAAATATTTTATATCAAGTATCTTCTGTGTGGTAGGCAGAGGCTAGGCATTTTTCAAGCATTCTCTGCAACATACTTCCTCTGAGAAATAGGTTGGTTCTGTTTTATAGCTAAGGCTATTTCTCTATCCTTGAAACAGTTTAGAAACATCTCTCACAAACCACGATGCCATTGTTCTCACTTTTGGACTCAGCCCACAATATCCACATCTCCATCTGCCCACCAGCCCCCTCCTTCACCTCACCAAATACCCACCACCCCCTTCTTTGTGTCATAGCTGCTTTCACCTCCAGTTTGTGAACTCCTTTGAGAAGAGATTCTGCCTCTTGTTCTTCTCCTTTCATCATGGTGGGGATCACAAAGCTATGCAGCCATAGGTCTTAAAAATATCATCAAGTTTGATTTTTTTAAACTCAGAATCAGAGGGCTCGAGTAGTTCTGATTAACTGGTTTTGTATTTTTATTAACTGAGTTATGTGTTTGCCAATTATGGATTGCCAATTTTTTTAAGGGACTAGGAAATGTTAATGCCCTTCAACCAAAGGCTCTGCAGGCCTTTTGCACTGAAGGAGAATGCCCAATCATGGGGAGCTGTGAGGCCCTTCAGGGAGGGCATGTTAGAAAGAAGCTATTATAGGATTTTGGGCTTCTCAGGTGGCTCAGTGGTAAAGAATATGCCTGCCAATGCAGGAGATGAAAGAGATGTAGATTTGACTCCCGGGTTGGAAAGATCCCCCCTGGAGGGGAAAATGGCAACCCATTCCAGTATTTTTGCCTGAAAAATCCCATGGACAGAAGAACGTGGTGAGCTACAGTCAATGGGGTCACAAAAAGTTGGATGCCACTAAACACACATACACACACATTATAGGATTCGGGCTTTGGTTGGGTAATTTGGGGGAGGATGTAAGGAAACAGGGTCTCACTCTGGATGGAGTCCTGTTAGAAAACAAGGGCAAGTCTATGACAAAGTGTCTGAACAAATCTGATCTATGGGGCAGGGGTTTAAAATGGGGATACAACTGTGGTTGGTAAAGAAGTAGCCATCACTTGTTTTAGCTGAGAACTAGGGATGTTGGATATTTTGTGGGTTGCACGGTGTTTTTGTTTTGATTCATTTATCATCCTGTCAGAGTGACCTGGTCTGATGTTCTGTGAGTTTTTGTCCAATAGGAGAACAGCATGGCCGAAGTGAGAGTCAGACCAGTTTTCAGCAGTCAGGGGCTTTTGGCTTTTTCAGAAACAAATGGAGAAAAGTATCTCTTCTTAACATGTAATGTGTGCTTGCACTTGTCTGGTGTGTAGTTTGAAACTGCTCTGCTTTAGTAGCTCTATAAGTTATGGACTATATGTTATATATAACCATGTTTTATATATACCATCTGATGGCAGATGGTAAAGAATCCACCTGCAATGCGGGAAACCTGGGTTTGATCACTGGTTGGGAAGATCCCCTGGAAGAGGGCATGGTAACCCACTCCAATATTCTTGCCTGGAAAATCCCCATGGACAGAAGAGCCTGGTGGGCCACAGTCCGTGGGGTTGCAAAGAGTTGGACATGACTGAGCAACTAAGCACAGCAAAGCACATATATTATATTTAATAGTTATATATCATAATGATATATAATATCTGTATGGATGTGAGAGTTGGACTGTGAAGAAGGCTGAGCACCGAAGAATTGATGCTTTTGAACTGTGGTGTTGGAGAAGACTCTTGAGAGTCCCTTGGACTGCAAGGAGATCCAACCAGTCCATTCTGAAGGATATCAGCCCTGGGATTTCTTTGGAAGGAATGATGCTAAAGCTGAAACTCCAGTACTTTGGCCACCTCATGCAAAGAGTTGACTCATTGGAGAAGACTCTGATGCTGGGAGGGATTGGGGGCAAGAGGAGAAGGGGATGACCGAGGATGAGATGGCTGGATGGCGTCACTGACTTGATGGACGTGAGTCTGAGTGAACTCCGGGAGTTGGTGATGGACAGGTAGGCCTGGCGTGCTGCGATTCATGGGATCACAAAGAGTTGGACACGACTGAGCGACCAATCTGATCTGATCTGATGCGAAGAGCCAACTCATTGGAAAAGACGCTAATGCTGGGAAACATTGAAGGCAGGAGGAGAAGGGGATGACAGAGAATGAGATGGTTGGATGGCATCACTGACTTAACGAGTTTGAGTTTGAACCAACTCTGGGAGATAGTGAAGGACAGGGAAGCCTGGCGTGCTGCAGTCCATGGAGTTGCAAAAAGTCAGACGTGACTTAATGACTGAACAACAACAATAATATTATGCGTAATATTATATATAATTATATGTTATATATATTATAAAATAAATTTATACTTAGGTTTTTTTTTTCTAAAAACAATGGTCACTGTGGCAAACTCTGTTACCACTTGCTCTTCAAACACTCTCCTCTTGCTTTTGCTGACACTAAACTTCTCTGATTTTCCTTTGTATCTCTGACTTTGATCCAATTTCATAGGAATTTCCTTTTCTGTTCCCACATTCCCTCTCAGCTGATCTCATCAGTTCCTATAGTTTTAAATACTGTCTCTATGGTGACAGATTCTAAATTTATGTCCACCTCAGGCCTCTCCTCTGACCTCCAGACTCGTTTATCCAGCTGCCTACCTGACATCTTCTCTTGAAATTTCTCTCAAACTCAAGGCCTCTAACAAGGAATTCATTGACTTCCTGTCTTAATGTCATTTCTCTTCTAGTCTTTGCATGGCTCTAAACAGTCCTACCATCTATCCAGATTCTCAAGCTTGCAACCTTGGAGTCAAACATGATACCTATGGACCTTCAATCCCCATGTCTCATCCTCCAAAATGTACCTCATGTCTCCTCACTTCTCACCTCCTCTCCAGCCCAGCTCTGGTTCGAGCCCCCATCTCTGTCTCCATGACAGCAGCTGTTTCATTAGCCTCTCAACTTCCATCTTGGCTCTTTTCCCAAGCTGTTCTCACAGCAGCCAAAGTTACCTTTTGTTTATCTACTGGATGTGCCATGCAGCTTGTGGGATCTTAGTTCCCTGACCAGGATTAAACACCAGCCCTTGGCAGTGAAAGCGCAGAGTCCTAACTATTAGACCACCAGGGAATTCCAAAATCATCTTTCAAAAGCATAAATACAATTAAATCACTCTCCTTTCACCTTAAAATCCTTCAGTAAGTTTCCAATGCACTTTAAAATAAAACCCGAAGTCTTGCCCATGGTCTGTGGCCTGCATGACCTGTACTCTCCCTACATATTAAATTGATTCTCATCGTAGATGCCCCTCCCCGAATACATTATTCTTCAGATTTTTAAATATGTTTCCAAGGTATCAAACTCTTTCTTATCTCAGGGCCTTTGAGCTTGCCCTACCTGTGAAAGCACCCCCACCCACACATGCCTTTCTCCACTCTCACTCCCTTCCCATTGATGGCCCCCTGCTCATCCTTCGGTCTGTGCATCAGTGTTCCCTCCAGAGAAAATCTGTCCTTGACCTCCTTGTCTAATTAACTCCCCTAATTATAATGTCATCAAATCCTTTTCATTTCTTTGTTAACACTTACTGGAATGCATAATTATCTATGTTAATAGCTATCTCTCCCTTGAGACTAAAATAAAATTTCCAACAAGGCAAGAGTAACAGCTGTTTTGCTTTTCACTCTGGTTCTGCATCTAGCACATAAGTAGCACTCAGTAAATATTTGTTGAATGGAGTGACATACTGAGCGGTTGTCAGTCACTGGCATCTTCAAATAAGTTAGGTTTGTTCTCACCAGATTCAGAACACTCCTTGGGTGAAGGAGGGTAGCTACACAAGTAAGAAACAGCAAAGGACATCAGAATGGACTCTATGTCTTCAGTAGGTTGAAGCTGAACAGACAGTGAGGGGATTCAGCCATGGTAAAGTAGAAAAATCAGCAAGTTTGGATGAAGACTGAAGGTCTAGACCAGATGCAGGAAGTCGAACAATTAACTTAAGGCTCTGTGGTAATCCGAATAATGACTACTGAAAGGTGTTCACGTCCTAATTTCTAGTACAGTAAGTCCCCTATATACAAGCGAGTTCCATTCCAGTTCAGGAGTGCAATTTAAGTCCAAGAAAGTTAGACTTAAGTCCAACACAGGTAGACCCTAGTTACCCGACTAACACAGTTGGCTATGTAGTACTGCACTGGCATAGGTTTATAACACCTTTCATCCAAATAATACATAAAAAACAAACAAGAGTTAAGAAACACTTTTAATCTTACAGTACAATACTTCACTTTTTGAGAAGTACAGAAGTACAGTACAACTGCCCACATACAGGGCTGGTATAGAGTGAACAGGCAAGATGAGTTACTCACGGGAGGAGGGAGAGGAGGTGGGAGATGGTAGAGCTGAAGGAATGTCTTGAAGGTTCGTATGTGGGGGACTTACTGCATCTGTTACCTTACGTGGTAAAAGAGACTTGGTAGAGATGATTAAATTAAGAATTTAAAAATAAACTCCTGGACTATCCAGTGGCTGGATTCAAGAGGTCCTCTAAGGGGAAAGCAGGAGGTGCAGAGTCAGAGATGGACATGTGATGACAGAATTCAGCAGGGCCGTGAACTAAAGAATGCAGGGGCCTTAAGAAGCTGGAAAGGGCAAGGAAATGGATTTTCTCCTAGCGTCTTCAGAAGGAGCACAGCCCTGCTCACCCATTAAAAATTCTGAACATCACAAATGTAACAGAATAAATTTGTGTTGTTCTAAACTACTAAATTTGTGATAATTTATAACTATGGCAGGCTTCCCTGATGGTTCAGTGGTAAAGAATCCACCTGCAATGCAGGAAGCATAGGAAATGAGGGTTCAATCTCTGGGTTGGGAAGATCCCCTGGAAAAGAGAATAGCAACCCACTCCTATTCTTGCCTGAAAAATCCCAGGGACAGAGGAGCCTCATGCGCTACTGTCCAAAGGGTCACAAAGGGTTGGACACGACTGAGCATTGGAGTGTGAGCATAAGTACAACAGGAAATTAATATAAGCTGTAAGATTTATCTCTGAAATCTGTCTTATTTACTTAATTTTTTAAATCTTTATTGCTGTTATCTCTCTGTACTAAAGTGTGTTATATAGTAGAAGAGGTTACATCTCTGTTTTCCACTGTTTTATTTCCAGAACCTAGAACAAGGCCTAACACAGAATAGACTTTTAAATAAATGTTTCTTGAATCAATAAGATAAACACAAATTCCTGTTCAACGGAGGTATTGTAAAGACCAACGTGCAACTGTGTTTATAGGCTATTTGCAACTGTTGAAAAGAAACCAGTCTTTCCATTCTTCCCTGTTATTTTCTCCTTTTTCTTTCTCTTTTTTGCTTTTTTTAAATAGGGGTATAATTGCTTTACAATGCTGTGTTAGTTTCTGCTGTGCAATGAAGTGAATCAGCTATTTGTATACACATATCCCCTCCCTCTTGGCCTTCCTTCCCACTCTGCCGTCCTACCCCTCTAGGTCATCACAGAGCACCGAGCTGAGCTCCCTGTGCTATACAGCAGCTTCCCACCAGCTGTCTATTTTACACACGGTAGTGTATATATCTCAGTTGTAATCTCCCAGTTCATCCCACCGCCCCCCTTCCCTCCCATGTCCAATATCCATTCTCTGTGTCTGCAGCTCTATTCCTGCATTTTGATTTGTCTGTGCCATTTTTCAGATTCCACATGTATGCATTAATATATGACATTTATCTTTCTCTTTCTGACTTACTTCACCCTGCATTTCAGCTCTTGGTCCATCCACGTCTCTACAAATGACCCAATTTCATTCCTTTTTATGGCTGAGTAATATTCCATCGTATATATGTACCACATCTTTACCCATTCATTTGTTGATAGACATTTAGTTTACTTCCATGTTCCAACTGTTGTAAATAGTGCTGCAATCATCCCTGTCTCTCCTCCCCATCTGATCTCTTTTACTTCTCTCCCTACTTATTCCTCCCTTATGCAATGCCTTTTCACCCACATCTTTCTTGAGGCTGTCTACCCTTCTTTATATTATAAAGACATATAACCATCCTGCTTGGGAACCCAGGAATGGTTGGCTTATATAAATACAGAGATAACCACTTCTTTTAAAAAATTTTTTTAATTGGAGGATAATTGCTTTACACTGCTGGTTTCTGCTGTACTACAATGTGAATCAGCTATAAGTATACATACATTTCTTCCCTCTAAAGCCTCTCTCCAACCTTCCCCCATCATACCCTTCTAGGTCATCGCAGAGCACCAAGCTGAGCTACCTGTGCTATACAGCACCTTCCCATTAGCTATCTATTTTATACATGGTAGTGTATATATGTCAATCAGAGATAGCCACTTCTTATTTAAATATATGTCACCCATGCTGTCCTGTGCCCTTGATTAAATTTAATATGTAATCATGATGTGTTCATTTACCTTAATTTGATTAGACTATCGTGTATTACCAGAGTCCCTGGTTCTGAAATTTCTCAAACTGATCACAGAAATGTACCATCGTGTAGTGACTTGGAGAATGTCTGCTTTTCAAGGGACAGTCATGTCACATGCAGTGTTAATCAAGTTAGGCATATTAATTCCTCCAGGGTGAGGCAGTGCTGGAGAGGATGTTGGTGGCCCAGCTTTCTTTTTCTCACAGGCCTGCTGGGTAATACTGTCACATACTCTGGTTTACCAGGCAGGGTCTTTGAGTATTTCTGGGTTGTAGATTTCAAACAAAATTATGTTTAAAAAGTGTGTGAGAGAGAGATAGAGAGACACAGAGAGAGAAAGGGAGCAAGCATACTGGGGTGTGCTGTGCTGTGCTTAATCGCTCAGTCATGTCCAACTCTTTATGACTCTGTGGACTCTAGCCCACTGGGCTCCTCTGTTTATGGGGATTCTCCAGGCAAGAATACTGGAGTGAGTTGCCATGCCCTCCTCTAGGTGATATTCCCAACCCAGGGATCAAACCCAGGTCTCCTGTATTGCAGGCAGATTCTTTACCATCTGAGCCACCAGGGAAGCCCATACTGGGATGGATTATATGAAAAAATCTGACAAAATAAAGATGACTCTAACTTTTTAAAAAATTATTATTTATTTGACTGTGTGGGGTCTTAGTTGCAGCATGCAAGATTTTAGATGAGGCATGTGGGATCTAGTTTTCTGACCAGGTATTGAACCCAGGCCCCCTGCATTGGGCCCACAAAGTCTTAGCCACTGGACCACCAGGGAAGTCCTAGCTTTTAAAACTTGGTGGTGGTTTTAAATATCCAGTGTTTGTTAAGTGAGAGCATATGCTCTTCCTTAGGAGGATTATTGACTGAGAGGGGTAGATGCCATACCTCTGCAATGCTGGTCCCTTACACTTCTTTCCAAGAAATGTAGGTGTTGGGGAGGGGTTGTAAGAGAGGCTGGGAGGAAAGAAAGGGACTTCATTAGTCAAGGGCCCAGGAAGCCTCCTCCATGTGAAAACAGCTCCTGCTCACATTTCAGATGGACATTCATTTGGGTGAACAAACTCTTATTTTATTTCTTTAATACTTAAATTTGTGAACACCTTTCTTTTTTGAAGATGATAGCCTCAGTGAAGCATTAATCCAAGCAGGCTTGCTTAGCACTCATAAATGTGCAGTGTGGTGTGGTGTTTTGAGGTGTGTGTGTGTGTGTGTGTGTGTGTGTCACAGATTTTTATTCTGTCTTGGACAGAGATAAAACTACAAAACACAAGGATAGGGATGTTCTTTCAACAGTTAAGAGATAAATACCTCTTGGGTGGTTAATCCTATTACTGATTTATATCTTTATTAATTTCAACTACAAGTCACAGCAATGTTTATCTAAATCAATATACAAGGAATTATTTCAAAGCTTTCCGTATTTATGATTGATGTTGCATCCATTCATTTCTTCATTCAACAAATTCTCCAAACCCTTCTTACTAGATTCCAAACTTTGTATTGGTTACTGGAATTGCAAATCATAAAAAAGAAATCTCCCTGCCCTTCTAGAATGCATAGAACACTGGAGAAAGTAATATAAAACAGGTATATTGTACATGGTTGTGGTGTCATTATTGAGGAAAAAATGGGAATAAAATACTAAAGGAACCTGAAGACAAAATCTTTGAAAATTATCCTAATTGGCTTTTACTTATGTGATCTAGAAAAATATATAATATTACAGTAATTTTTAATTATTGTAGTCTTCTGACACTTTAAATCATGATTGTCAAAGAATATTTCCCCCATACATTTAAGTCAGCAGTGTTAAATCTCCCAGGGATTTATTCACAACATTTCAAGAAAGGTCAATAATTTGCAGTTTATCCAAACAGCAAAAAAATTACATTAAACAGCTCTTCCTGGTCTTTCCCACATCATTTGCTTTGTCTTGTGCTTGTGAAGTGGGAAAGTCAAAGAATTTCTGTGTGTGTGTGTGTGTGCATGTGTGTTGGGATAGGAGGTCTGTGGGTATTACTGTTCCAATCTTACAGATACTGATCATAAAGCCCAGAGAGGTTAAATAACTTTTCAAGCGTTTCCCAGGTGGCGCTAGTGGTAAAGAATCCACCAGCCAATGCAGGAGATGCAAGAGACGTCAGTTCAGTCCCTGGGTAGGGAAGATTCCCTGGAGTAGAAAATGGCAACCTGCTCCAGTATTCTTGCCTGGAAAATTCCATGAACAGAGGAGCTGGCAGGCTACAGTCCATGGGGTCACAAAGAGTCGGACACGACTGAGCACACACACACAAAGATAGACAGCTAGTGAGTGAGATGGTGAGATCTGAGTCTGGGCAAGCTGGATCCAGGTGCCTCTACTACATAGATCTCTCACATGTTTTGAAGTGGAGGAGACTGGAATTAAAAAGCTTGGTAATTTTAGATGACTGTAAGATTAACATGAGTTACTATATGAAGTGGCCCACAAAAAAGCTAAAAAATTAGTCTTTGCTAATAAGAATATACTATCTACTTGTACTAATTATCAATACATAACAAACTACTCCAAAACTTTGCTCACAGTTATTACCATCAAACACTTATTATTTCACAGTGTGGCTCAGGATGCTTGGAGCAGCTTTCCAAGTTCTTGACTCAGGGTCTCTCACAAGGCTGCAATCAAGATGTGAGCCAAGACAAAAATCAGCTCAAAGAAAAACTGGCAGAGGACCCCTTGCCCAGCTTGCTTGTGTGATCCTTGGAAAAATTCATTTCCTTGGATGCTCTGGAACTGTGAACCTTAGTCCTGGCTCCCTATTGACTAGAGACACCAGTTCCTTGTTGCATGAATCTTTCTATAGTGCTACTCAGAACTGAACAGCTGATAATCCTCAGAACAAAGGTTTTGAAAAAGAGTAAGAATAGAACCAACTTGGTCCAGTGGTAAAGAATCCACCTGTCAATGCAAGAGACATGGGTTCAATCCCTGGTCTGGGAAGATCCTCTGAAGAGGGAAATGGTAACTCACTCCAGTATTCTTGCCTGGAAAATTCCATGGACAAAGGAACCTGGAGAGTTACAGTCCAAGGGGTTGCAAATGTGTCGGGCACGACTTAGCAATAACAACAAAGAATAGTGAAAGAGGATGAGCAACACAGATGTCAAAGAGATTATTTTTATATATATAATCCAATCTCAGAAATGACATATCATCACTTTTATCATAATCTATTGGTTAGAAGAAAATCACTCTGTCCAGTCCGTGCACAAAGAGAGGTGACCTGTGACCTGTTACGAGGTCACAAATGCCAGAAGGAACAGATCTTGAAGGATTATTTTACTATTTATTTATTTATTTATTTATTTTGGCTGCACTGGGTCTTAGTTGTGGCGTGTAGAATCTTTTGATGTGGCATGTGAGATCTGGTTCCCTGATCAGGGGTCAAACCCGGGCCTCCCACACTGGGAGCCTGGAGTCTTAGCCACTGGACCATGAGGGAAGTCCAGAGATCATTTTAGAGGCAACTGCCACAGTGTTACCAGTGCCAGAGCCCATCTCCCTAAAGCCATGGCTTCTAGAATCCATTAATAAATTAAACGTATATTTATATAAGTAAGTATATAGAAATGAAAAGACATGTAGATATACATATATATAACCATATATATATGTAAGAAACTACAAAAATAATTTGATTATAAGCATCAAGGATCTTCAGTAATTTCAATTTCTATTAATACCTGAATACTGCATTATTGGGAAAGTCAGACATTTTTTCTAGACAGAGCTCTGCTTGGTGAGATAAGCTTTCATAAAAATTTCACAAGCCCTCCATCCAGTTCAGTCCATTGCTGATGGTCATGGAAGCCTATAAGGAAATGGATATGAAGAGTTGTTTACCTTGTTCTGAGGTCTATTTCTTGTTATTCCAGAAAAGCCTCAATTAATCTCCTCCACACCCTATTACAGAAACCTAAATTACTCATATTTTATAAACCAGATAGGGAAATGTATTTTATTCATCTCTCAGAATTATATTCTTATTCATTAAAGTATAATTGATCTTAAAATATTATTGATATTCCAATTAATTGTGGTTTAGAAAACAGAAGAAATAAGGAAATGACTAGACTATCAGCAATGCATCTCTGCTTTGAGGAAATAATGTCAGATATGGGGAAGGGGACAATTTTGCCCCTTGAGTCTTTTTCTAATTATGTTTTAATATTATATACCTGTGTGACTGGGCTTCCCTGGTGGCTCAGTGATAAAAGAATCTGCCTACCAATGCAGAAGACACTGGAGACGTAGTTTTGATCCCTATGTCAGGAAGATCCCCTGGAAAAGGAAATGGCAACCCACTCCAGTATTCTTGCCTGGGAAATCCCATGGTCAGAAGAACTTGGCAGGCTACAGTCCACAGGGTTGCAAAGAGTCAGACACAACTTAGCAACAACAACCCATGTGATTAATTTTGGTCTCCATTTGCTAATAAACCCTTTTTCTAAAATACTGCAATGAAAGCAGTGATGTTGTGTGCCAGTCTGCTCCGGCAGACCTCAACTGTGGCATTGCCCTGTCTCCTGGGAACTCCACTAGAAGAAGTGTTAGAAAACAGGAAGATATTCATAAAAGAAAAAAAAAAAGTCTTGTGAATAAATTTCATAATTTTCTTTTTAACTGGGTATTAGCTTAGGGAGACTGTCAAAAAAACAAAACAAAAACAAAACTGGTTTTTTTGGTTCCTGTCAAGAGCATTCTAGAACTTTTCTTTACAGGTCACCTCTACTTCTGTGTGCTCATTACTTCCTCGCTGTGTGTTCACTACTTCTTGTTTCTTGAGAAAGACAGGCGAATCCTGAGCACAAATGATGTGTCTCAGCCTGGGGAACATCATCTGTGTTCAGAGTCTGCCTATCTTTCTTGTGAGAACACTTCCTTTCCGCCCCCCCCCCATTTTAAAATTCTATTAAATTTAAAGTTCTTTTTTTTTGGAACCTACTATTAAAAGTCAGTCGTGTCCGACTCTTTGCTACCCCATGGACAGTAACCTACCAGGCTCCGTGGTCCATGGGATTTTCCAGGCAAGAATACTGGAGTGGGCTGCCATTCCCTTCTCCAGGGGATCTTCCCAACCCAGGGATGGAACCTGGGTCTCCTGCATTGCAGACAGATGCTTTACCATCTGAGCCACTAGGGAAGCCTACTATTAAAAGTTACAGCGAGTACATGTCTCCCCCAAACTCCCTATCTATGTCTTCCCCCCATCCCTCCCCGCCCCTCTCTACCCCGCTGGCAACCGTAAATTTGTTCTCTAAGTCTGTGAGTCTCTTTCTGCTTTGCAAGTAAGTTCATTCATTTGGGATCAACAAGTACACACTGCCATATTTTAAATAGGTAACCAACAAGGACCTACTGTGTAGCACAGGGAACTCTGCTCAATGTTACATGGCAGCCTGGATGGGAGAGGTGGGTGGGGAGGAATGAATGCATGTATTAATATACATATGGCTGAGTCCCTTTGTTGTCCACCTAAAACTATCACAACATTGTTAATCAGCTATACTCCAATACAAAATAAAAAGTTTTTAAAAAAGTTACAGAGAATGACCACTATTTATACACATTTTGTAGAAAGTTAAAGCTGCCTTTTTAAAGCTATGTATTTTGCAGACTCATAGGTTATTTTTCTCAGGCTGTATCTGCTCAGATAATGCAGAGTCTGTCTCTCTGGAAGGAGGCACACTGAACTTTCAGATATCTGCAGGGCCATAGAAATGCCAGGACCCTGGTCAGCTTCTGTCATTAGTTTTTCCTTCACCCTCCCAAATTCTAACCAACTCCCATGTCCCACTGCTTCCCCACCCAGAACACCTCTAGAACCCATTCTCCCCTTCCATGCTCACTCCTGCAGCCTTGGTCCAGGCCACATTCATCTCTCGCCTGCACCGGGACACCAGTCTTTGACCCTAACCTTGCCAGTCAAGCCTTCCCAGGAACTCAGCCCTGATCATATCACTTCTCAACAAAATACCTTTCCATGCCTTTCTAAATGCCCTCAAAATAAAGTCCTAATTCCTTGGCATGACAGAAAACCCTTCATGATCAACCTCATATTTTACAGTGTATGGAGAACACTTCTTTTCAATGTCCTGCTGCTGTTGCTGCTGCTACTAAGTCGATTCAGTTGTGTCCAACACTGTGCGACCCCATAGATGGCAGCCCACCAGGCTCCTCTGTTCCTGGGATTCTCCAGGCAAGAATACTGGAGTGGACTGCCATTTCCTTCTCCAATGCATGCATGCATGCTAAGTTGCTTCAGTCATGTCCGACTCTGTGCAACCCCATGGACAGCAGCCCACCACGCTCCTCTGTCCCCGGGATTCTCCATGCAAGAATACTGGAGTGGGCTGCCATTTCCTTCTCCTTTTAATGTTCTGGGAATGCACAAAGCCTTCTATCCTCAGCTTACCCCGTCAGAGTGCCCTTGTGGGGAGGAGTCCTCATGTGCAGACTGTGTTTTCCAGAAAGGAACACTTGTGAGAGCCCAACAGATGGGTCACCATCCTTTTTCTCAATGGCTAGGATGGCCTTTCCTTCTGCTATTGAAAACAAGTCCTTCCAGTCATTGATAAATTATTATAAGGAAAAAAGTGGTGACTATTTCAAATATATTACCTTGGCACAACTTGAAGCCTTGCCATATGAGAAACCATTGAAGAGACAGGAGACATTTTAATCTGGGAGAAGAAAAGTCTAAAGAAGAGGGGTGTGGGAACTACAGATTTTGAAGAGCTACCGTGGAGAGGAAGAGTATCACCTTGGCCATCTGATCTTGAGTCTTAGGACCAATAGGAAGAACCAAGGGAAGGCACAGTTTACCTCTTGGTAACCAGAGAAGATGATCTAGCAGGCAGAGTTTTCCATACCATACAATCAGCTGCCCTGGAAAATGATAGACCTGTTATCACTGGGATGGTTCAAGCACAAAGAAGGGGAGCCCTTGTCAGGGATGTTGATGTCTTCTATCAAATGTTCTTTAAAAGGAGATAGGTTACTTCCCTGGAAGTCGAGTAGTTAAGACTCTGCACTTCCAGTGAAAGGGTTGCAGGTTTGATCCCTGATTGAGTAATTAAGATCCCACGTGCCACCCAGACAAATAATTATTTTTAATTTTTTTAAAAAAGGTTTCAACTATAAGACTATTTCCTTTGCAGTTTTATTAGGTCTCCTTACACATCATCTTCTGCATCAACATTTTGCAAACTTGCTGGAAAAGCTGGGTTAATTTGAGAGCCTTCTCAGGCTGAGGGACAAGGAAGTACTGAACCATGAACAGGTCAAGGAGTCCTTTTGCCTTGAAGTCTTCACTATGCTGGTAATCTTCCCTCCTTTAGGAGCTGGTGCCCCAATTCTACTTTTCTGCCTCCACACCACAAACATGACTTCAGCCTGATAACCTAAACTTGACTCAGCTCCTACTTAAGGTTTTAAACCTGAATAACAACCTTTGGCCATTGGGCAATTGTTTTGGTTTGCTTTGTTTCTAGATTAAAGGGTGAAGGCTCGTATTCTTGCCAATGACATTCAAGAAATACTTACATGGACAAGATTGCTACATATTTCATCATGATAACTCGTGAAGCCTACTATTGCTGTACTATACAAATCTAAATTATGCTTACATTCTTCCTATCATTAACTTTTAAAAATAATTAATGTGTGGTTTAATTTATCTTTATATGCAGAGAGAACAGTTCATTGATCTGGAAACTAAGCTGTGTAATTATCTTAATGGATAATTTTTGTTACTAACTTATCTGTGCAGGGATCCTCTATCATTTGTTGACAAGAGAAGCTGTATCTTCCTTCTGAATTACATTTGCATCCGTTGTTGGAAATGGGACCAGCTGGGTTCTGATTATATAAGTAGAGCCAGAATATTACAAGGTCTAGACACAATTTTAAAATTATGCTAGTACTATGGATTAAATATTTATATCCCCTCAGAAATTCGTATGTTGAAATCCAAACCCAAAGATCATGGACTTAGGAGGTGAGACCTTTGGGAGGTGATTAGATAATGAGAGTAGAGCCCTCATGAATGGAATTAGTGCCCTTATAAAAGAGGTCCCATGTTATGCTAATAGAAATAAGTCAGACAGAGAGAGACAAATACTGTATGATATCACTTATATGGGGAATCTAAAACACCAGAAAAACTAGTGAATATGACAAAACATAAGCAGACTCACAGATAAAGAGAACAAACTAGTGGTTACCAGTGGGGAGAGGGAAGATGGGAGAGGGAAGAGAAGTAAGGGATAGGAGGTAAAACTATTAGGTATAAAATAAGCTGCAAGGATACATTGTGCTATATGGGGGATATAGCCAATATTTTGTAACAATGATAAATGGAGATAACCTTTAAAAATTGTGAATCACTATATGGTACACTTGCAACTTATATAATATTATATAGCAATTATACTTCAATTTTAAAATTGCTTTAAAATAAATGATGCAAACTTATAAATAAATAAAAATTTTAAAGTCCTCATAGAGATCTCACATTCCTTCTGCTACATGAGGTTGTGTTATTGAAACTGGGGTCCTGCTGTTTGCTGCTCTAAAGCCAATAAAGGGACAAGGTTGGTGGAAAGAAAAATTTGTTTTATTTCGGACACCAGCAATGGGGTAGGGGTAGTGGGAGGGGTGGACTCCTATCCAAAGGCTGACTTTCCTTCAGTGGGTAAGAGGTTTTATAGGAGGAGAGGGGCTCCATGCAGCAATAACCCAGTCAGCTCTGACAGTCATCTTGAAATTGATCATGCAAGTGATCTTATCAGCGCCATCTTGATTGTTTTCAGTACAGTTAGTCTTCAGTTCCATGGTCAGTTTGTTCCCATCTTTGAGGCTAGTTCTCAGAATTGTGGCAGCTTGTGCCATGGGTTCAGCCTGGTCATCATGTGGTTAACTTTTCCACCAGCTGGGGTTTTCAGTATCTATAAGACAGCTCACAGGATATGGCTCAGAATGTTGTCCACAGCCCTTGAGGAGGAACAGAAGGTCCTTGACTTTGCTTAATGACTAAACTGTAATATTTTGTACTGTTGGACTGCTTTCCTTTGCTTCTGCATTTTTTTCACTTCTCGGAGTAAACTTACTCTTTAGCTAAAGTTTTTCTATAGACAATAAATAAATAAACAGGCAGAAGACGTGGTGGGGGGTGGGAAGGGTAGGAGGACCATAGGGGCCTGCTCCATTTTTAGTTACAGTAAAAAAAAAAAATGGCCATCTATGAACCTGGAAGCCAACTCTCAGCAGACACCAAATTTTCAAGTACTATGACGTACTTCCCAGCCTCCAGAAATGTAAGTAAATGTTAATAAGCTGCCCAGTGTATGGTATTGTGTTGTAAGGCCCCAGAGTGAAACAGATGCCTAGGCCAGGTTTCATTGCTCTAAAAAGCCCTAAGAGGAGAATCGTAACACGGACTCATGCAACAAAAGAGGAAAAGTGAAAGTGAAGCCGCTCAGTCGTGTCTGACTCTTTGCGACCCCATGGACTATAGTCTACCAGGCTTCTCAGTCTATAGGATTTTCCAGGCAAGAGTACCGGAGTGGGTTGCCATTTCCTTCTCCAGGGGATCTTCCCTACCCAGGGATTGAACCTGGGTCTCCCACATTGCAGGCAGAGGCTTTACCCTCTGAGCCACCGTAAGCACTAAAAGAATGTGAAATGGAGTATGAGAAAGGTTCTGGAGGCCATGTAGACCACCATGACCAACTGAAGAAAAGAGGGCTATAGTGGCCAATCACATTTACTACCGGGGTCCAGCCCCCGTTGGATCCAGGGATCACTTGGGAGGACGGCGCCGGCGACTGAGAAATAGAGAAAGAGATAAGGAAAGAATTTTGCAGTTAAGAAAACAGAGGAGAGAAAAGAGGCTAATATTCCTTGGTTTACACAGAAAGCCAATAAAGCCCCAGCACGGGACTTGCTCTATTCACGTAGGCCACAGGCACCCTCTTGAATCGTGGAAGGTGCCCCACCTTAGGTACCTTCTCTAGTGGGTCTTAGAAGCCCAGGCAGGAAAGTGAATGCAGAGGGCCCCTGCACTCCAGGGGATCAGCCTGAAAAGGAAAAGGAAAGAGAAAAAACAACATGAGGAGGCCAAGTCTGATGAGCAAGGCCCACACTTTATTTTCCAAAGTAGTTTTTATACCTTAAGTTGTGCATAGAGGATAATGGGGGTTGGGGGTAGAGTCATGCAAGGTCAGCAGTCCTTGATCCTTATTGAAGCCAGGCTTTCTTTCTGCAAACTTATCATATGCAAAAGCTTTTAGGTGCTTTACATCATCTTCTGGCCAGTAGGCCTGTTAACATTTTATGACCCTTTCTTCAGAAAACTTATTTTTCTCTAAAGGTGATTATTCTAAAGTCAGGCGCCACCCTCTGAAAGCATTAGATAAAGTTGCATTCCTATAGGGCAAAAGTGTGGTGGGCTATAACAAGAAAAGAATTAACTCAAGGGTCCAAGGTTACAAACATTAAAGCTACTACTTACATTTCTGTACACCAACTATATTAATCAATACACTCCCAGGGACACAGTAGGTAAGGGATATGGAAACTTGGCAGCAAGCATTAGCTCAACAAAGAAATCCTCTACTAGTTCTATTCTAACAATTTTAACTCTCTGAGAAGCTCTGCATTATTAGAATATCTTAAGCTTCCTGTGCCTCTTGTGGTTGGGAGGCTGTGAACAATCACATGCGTAGCTGCAAGAGTCTGAACAAACCTGTCAGGCAAGCTAGAAAGTCATCAGAGGGGTTTGAATTGAAACATTCCTATTATGCCCAGGAGACTTATTAACTAGAGTTTTAAGTTGATTTTCTTACAGAGAAAAGTGGTCAGGGATAGCCCCCCGTTAATGTCAGAAAAGTTGGTGAAAGCCATGAAATAGTAAAACAGACAAATTTTGGTTTTGGGGTAGATGCTCGGGCAGGTCCAGGGGGCCCCTTGAGCCCTGACTTGCCTTTGCATATCAGGCCTCTTAGCATGACCTTTGTCATGGGTGGGAACTCCCATGCTGGCTCCCAGCAATTTACTTTCTTACTTTATTACTCATATATTTACTTATCACTTTCTGTTTTTTCTATTCCTTTCCCCTTCCATTGGAAAAGGTAATTAATTTTATTATTTAGTCCATAAGTTACAGAAATCAGTATGCAGGTCAAGAAGCAATGGTTAGAACTGGACATGGAACAAAGGACTGGTTCCAAATTGGGAAAGGAGTATGTCAAGGCTGTATACTGTCACTCTGCTTGTTTAACTTATATGCAGAATACATCATGAGAAACGCTGGGCTGGATGAAGCATAAGCTGGAATCGAGATTGCCAGGAGAAATACCAGTAACCTCAGATATGCAGATGATACCATCATTATGGCAGAAAGTGAAGAGGAACTAAATAGCCTCTTGATGAAAGTGAAAGAGGAGAGTTAAAAAAAAAAAACAAAACCTGGCTTAAAACTCAACATTCAAAAAATGAAGATCATGGCATCTAGTCCCATCACTTGATGGCAAATAGATGGGGAAAAAATGGAAAAACAGTGACAGACTTTGTTTTCCTGGGCTCCAAAATCACTGCAGATGGTGACTGCAGCCATGAAATTAAAAGATGCTTGCTCCTTGGAAGAAAAGCTATGACCAACCTAGAGAGCATATTAAAAAGCAGAGACATTACTTTGCCAACAAAGATCCATCGAGTCAAAGCTATGGTTTTTCCAGTAGTCATGTATGGATGTGAGAGTTGGACCATAAAGAAAGCTGAGTGCTGAAGGACTGATGCTTTTGAACCAGAGTTCAAAAGTGTTGGAGAAGACTCTTGAGAGTCCCTTGGACTGCAAGGAGATCAAACCAGTAGATTCTAAAGGAAATGATGAATATTCAGGACTGATGCTGAAGCTCCAGTACTTTGGCCACCTGATGTGAAGAACTGAGTCATTGGAAAAGACCCTGATGCTGGAAAAGATTGAAAGCAGGAGGAGAAGGGGATAAAAGAAGATGAGATGTTTAGATGGCATCACCGACTCTGTGGACATGAGTTTGAGCAAGCTCCAGGAGTTGTTGATGGACAGGGAAGCTTGGTGTGCTACAGTCCATGGGGTCACAAAGAGTTGGACACAACTGAGCAACTGAACTAATATGACTATAGGAATCAAGAAAGAATTCCAACCAGTGTATAGGAGTATTGAATATCATCCAACAAGATTTGGATCTCCCCTTTTGGGGAAAGAATGAAAGCATTTTTATTTGTAAGAAAAATAGTTGCGTTATATAAGAGAGAACACACTGTCATTGCTATTTCATTGTTTAGAAGCTCAACTTTGGGAAGAAGAGTGTTGAGGAACCAAAGATGAGAATAGTGGTGTATACAGTGTATTGTTTCTTTCAACATGTACTTTAACCCCCTTTATGCTTGTCTCCTAAATTGTATAAAGAAGGAGGAGGGAGAAGAGAAGGAACAGGAGGAGGAGAGGAAGAAGAAGGATAAAAAGAGAATGAAGAGGAAAAAGGATTTCTGGCATGGCTTTGATTTTCCTGATCACATACAGCTCTGCAAGACTTAGAAGCAGAAAGTTGCCAATTCATGAGGAAGTGTGATACACACAGCTAGTGGGTCTTCTTGCCTGCATACTAGCAAAGGAATACGGTCCTTGGAGGCAACAACAGTGATGGTTTCAGTGCCCAAACTCTGTCATAGATGCTGAGCTGTGTGAGATGATAGCAAAGAGATTTATACCAGAGCAATTCTGTCATGATTGGGCATTTCTTTTAGATATTTTTTCCCCTGGTTTTGTAGCTATGAAATCAGTTTCCTGACCCTGAAGGAAATTCTTTAAACTACCTCCATCTATAAAGAGTTAATAAATTCTTTCCTGTTTAAAGTAGCTAAAGTGGATTCTATCATCTGCAGCTAAGAATCCTGACTGATTCGTTATTCTGATACACCACCTCTACCAACAACCCCAATTTCTCATATATTGTTAGGGTTCTGGGCAAGTTCAAGTACAGCAGAATTTAGCAGGTACCTTAGATTGTTGTTAAGGAATATTCCACCAACATCTATTACAGTAGCATGATTGGAAGACAAGATAGTGCGACACCATTGGGCACAACTCAGAGAGTCAACTACTTGAGAAAAGAGACCATATCCACTCATATTTTTCATGCAGCCTCATAACACTAGAATAATGCCCTGGACTGAACCTGAAAGCAGAGTGTTCAATGGAAGATGATAGAATAGCTCCAAGCTTATACTAAAGCCAGCAAATGCAAGGCATTCACATTCTGCCTTTAGAAATTATTTCCATTGTAATTCAGAATACAACAAATATCATGTTTTTGCTGAAAGTGCTCCATCTTAGAAGTGGAATAGCAACACCTACTTCTTGATGGTGCCATGAATAATGATAATAATCATGAACAAATATTAAAAGGCATATACTACATGATAGGTAGTTTTCTAAATGTTTCATATGCATCAGTTCATTTAATTTTTATAAAAACCTGCTAAGTTACATATATATATATATGTTACATATATATATATGTATGTATGGTGGTGGTGGTGGCTTAGTCACTAAGTCATGTCTGTCTCTAGCAACTCCATGGACTGTAGTCTGCCAGGCTCCTCTGCCCATGGGATTCTCCAGGCAAGAATACTGGGGGGGTTGCCATTTTCTTCTCCAGGGAATCTTCCCTACCCAGGAATCGAACCCAGGTCTCCTGCATTGCATGCAGATTCTCTACCAACTGAGCTACAAGGGAAGCCCATATGTATACTCATTTTGCAGATGAGGAAACTAAGTTCAAGATCACAGGTGTAAGAGTCTAGAATTTGAATACAGGCAGTCTGGCCCTGGATTCTATATCTTTTACCACTCTGCTTTATTGTAAGTAAAATAAAAAGTTGTTAAATGATGTGCCAGAGGTGAAAAGAGCAGAGCAATGCATTGAGAGTAACATGAAAAATATAACTTCTGATGGCTAGAAACTATTAGAACGATGTCAGATAATTTTGAATAGATTTTATGGTAAAGTATTTTTCCTGTGGGGCTTCCCTGGTGGCTAGAGGTAAAGACTCTGCCTGCCAATGAAGGGGACATTGATTCGATTCCTGGTCTAGGAAGATCCCACATGTCATGGAGCAACTGAGCCCATCACCACAACTACTGAGCCCGTGTGCCGAAACCACCAAACTCCATGCGCCTAGAGCAACTAGAGAAGCCACGGCAGTGAGAAGCCTAGGAACTACAATGAAGAATAGCCCCTGATCACCGCAACTAGAGAAAGACCCCATGCAGCAATGAATACCCAGAAATTCATAAGTAAATAAATGATTATAGAAAAGAGATTGAGATTTAGATAGGAGGATAAAATATATATGTTTGGGTCAACAGTCAGCTCCTAAGCAGAATAATCATATTTTCTTTCTTAAAATCTCAATTTTCCTGGTCCATAATGCCTGGCTGCTGCTGCTAAGTCACTTCAGTCATGTCCAACTCTGTGCGACCCTATAGACAGCAGCCCACCAGGCTCCCCTGTCCCTGGGATTCTCCAGGCAAGAACACTGGAATGGGTTGCCATTTCCTTCTCCATGAAAGTGAAAAGTGAAAGTGAAGTCGCTCAGTCATGTCCAACTCTTAGTGACCCCATGGACTGCAGCCTACTAGGCTTCTCTGTCCATAGGGTTTTCCAGGCAAGAGTACTGGAGTAGGGTGCCATTGCCTGGAACTTAACAGAAAACAATTTTTTTTTCAACTGATTAAACATCGGTCATCTTGTAGTAATATGGTAAGGGAACTTACGGGTGTAAAATTTTAATAACACCTAAAATAAGTGAGATTTCAGGAAGTGAGTGGGAATTTGGGCCTTGAAGTCTGGCAAGAAATAAATAAGGAGAAGAGAAAAGACAGGGTATCTTAGGTGAGGAAACAAAAGAAGTGAAATTGTGGGGATGGAAAGACCAACATAATCCTAGCAGCCACCATGGTGTCCTGGGGGTTCTTCTGAAGCCTGAGCAAGCACCTGGTTATTTGGAAGACAACGTCCTAAGCTATTATTATAGGCACATTTGTTTTTCAAGTGTTCTTTGGAAAAAATTCAAGCCAGTTTGAAACAGGTGACTTTTCAAGCTCATTCACTTTCAGTGGTCCATTTTCGGCATTCGTTATCCATGAAAGAGTGAGGATTGTGTCAAGAATGACTGTTGATGCACTGGTAAGAAAAGCACTGTTTGCTGTATTGTTTTTATTTTATAAAGACAGAATATCTAGAATATGCAAATAAAAAAGATGATTGTCCTGTAGTTATTCTCCCTTTCCCCAAAGCCCTGAAGCTGCCAGGGAAATAAATGACTTCAGGAATCCTGATGATTAAGCAGCAAGAGAAAATCACTGGTAGTGGGTGAATTTGGATGCCTGACAACTCAAATGCGGATTGGTTACATCAGTCACAGCTAAAACAGTGGACTGACTTCAGGAATAACCATGACTTGCCTTCTCAAAGATTTCTCTCCAAATCATCCTGTTAATGGGTCCTACTATTGCATTGCAGTCAGTTTACTCCATTAACAAATATTTGTGATTCCTTGCAGGACTGAAAATACATGCTTTTAAATTAAATTTGGTAGGTGATTGGGGCTGAGCTTAGCATGGAGATTTTGGAATGATTTTATTGCGGGAAGGGGACCCCTTCCAGGACCTGAGAGTGGGCTCTTGTTTAATCCTCTGAATTGAATTGTCTGAAGAGACACACAGGCTGACAAAGACTTTATTGGGAAGAAGTGCCTGGGAGGAGAGAGAAGCAAGGTAAGGGGACCCGGGAGGACAGTTCTGCCATGTGGCTGAAAGTCTTGGGTTTTATGGTAGTTGGGTTAGTTTCCAAATTGTCTCTGGCCAATCATTCTGACTCAGAGTCCTTCCTGGTGGCTTATCAGTCAGCCAAGATGGATTCAAGTGAGAAGGATTCTGGGAGATTGGACAGACATTTGGACTAGAGTCTCTTCTCTGCTTTTGACCTTTCCTGGATTATTCTGGTTGGCGGTAGTTTGTTAGTTCCAACTTCCTTCCTAGGACCTCTGGTTGTAAGATAATTCTTACATGTAGTTACTACAGTGCCTGACCAGGGGGAGTGGTTTCAGTCACTGGTTCCCTTAACAATTTGAGTCTCACCCGGAGCCCTCCATGAAGCAGCCACTGGTCCTGCAGAAAATGCTCTTCCCCTTTTCTCAGGAGAGACTTGTATTGGTGTCTGCAAATATTATCATATGTACAGTCCTCTTTCTTGCCCTTTCCTTCTGCTTCCCTCCCTATGGCATCATGTTGGATCAGGTTCTTAAAAGCATGTGTGATATTGGTGTGCCATGAAGAATAATTTTGAGTCTTTGTTGGTTCTTAAAGATTCTTCCTTAATTACTCCAACACTTCTACTCTAAAGTATTGCTGGCATTTTGTTATTTTAGTTTCCCTAAACTTTGATACCTGTGAGTCATGCCCTGTGCAATCTCCCTAGTCCCAGCCCCACCCAATTTTGACCTGTGTCCTTGACATTGAAGAAAAGCATAAATTTTCAAGGCAAAATGACACTGTGGGAGTGTTGTTTGCAACTATAAACAGAGTATTGTCCAAACTGGGAATAATAATTCCTTTTGGTAAAATGAGGCATTTTCAGAATATGCAAATGTGTTTGTTTACCTGAGAAAAGAGACTGTTACTCATTTAGCAATTGGTTTATCTCTGATAATAACACTTGGATAGGTACTGACTCATGGGTAAATAGGATGCCCCAGAACATCCTACTTATTACAAAGTAACTTAATGAAGTGAAAAACCCATAAAATGAAAAGCTGTTAGTTGCATAAAGCTTGACAAGAAGAAAGATGATCAATTGTTCAACACTTCTACTAATGGTAAATCAAGTGAGAAGTATGGTAAGTTAAAGCAAGTTTATCTTAGATTATATATCAGAAATAACTTTCCAGCAATGAGGGTTGTTATGCTTGATATGACCTATGGAATAGCTGTAAGAGAAAGACTTACATATATTTATGTAGTTTAATTATAATCTTCCACAAAGATTGAATAATTAATACCCATATTAATCATATTAATCACCTGGCTTCCCAGGTGGTGCTAGTGTTAAAGAACCTGCCTACTAATGCAAGAGACACAGGAGACATGGGTTCAACCCCTGAGTCAGGAAGACCCTCTGGAGAAGGGCATGGCAACCCACTCCAGTATTCTTGCCTGGTGAATCCAGTGGACAGAGGAGCCTGGTGGTCTATGGTCCATATGGTTGCAAAGAGTCGGACACTACTAAAGTTACTTAGCACTCACAGTTCAGTTCAGTTCAGTCGCTCAGTTGTGTCCGACTCTTTGTGACCCCATGAATCGCAGCATGCCTGGCCTCCCTGTCCATCACCAACTCCTGGAGTTCACTCAGATTCACGTCCATCGAGTCAGTGATGCCATCCAGCCATCTCATCCTCTGTCGTCCCCTTCTCCTCCTGCCCCCAATCCCTCCCAGCATCAGAGTCTTTTCCAATGAGTCAACTCTTCACATGAGGTGGCCAAAGTACTGGAGTTTCAGCTTTAGCATCATTCCTTCCAAAGAAATCCCAGGGCTGATCTCCTTCAGAATGGACTGGTTTGGATCTCCTTGCAGTCCAAGGGACTCTCAAGAGTCTTCTCCAACACCACAGTTCAAAAGCATCAATTCTTCTGAGCTCAGCTTTCTTCACAGTCCAACTCTCACATTCATAGATGACCACAGGAAAAACCATAGCTTTGACTAGACGGACCTTTGTTGGTAAAGTAATGTCTCTGCTTTTCCATATGCCATTTAGGTTGATCATAACTTTTCTTCCAAGCACTCACAAGCATGTGTCTAATTCCACACATACACACAAATTGAGGTGGTTTTAAAAGGAATATATAGTAAAACAAGATATGAAAAGGAAAAACTTAGACTGAAGGGAAAAAATTGATTATTTCTCCCACACATACCAAGAATATTTTTGCTAAATTGCAATGTGGTGTAAAGCTATCTGTTTATATTGAGAGTCATTATTTAAAACAAACAAAGCTAAAAACCCAACAGCTTCTATAAAACTCATTACTGGATCAAATTTAAAAGTGCTGTCAAGATCATTGCTTACAGTAAATGTGGTTCCCAGGGAGACCTGGTAAGGATGGGAGATCTGACAGGTAGGGATTAGTAGAATGTGCAGTATGACCATAAAACAACATATTTTAAGTTAAACATACATGTCACACTACATGTTACAGAGACCCCGACTAGCTTCAGTTAGTTGGGTTGCTATGGCAGCAGGATAGCAATTGTCCTGGGCCCATCAGGTGACTGTAAACTAATGTCTCACAGCGTGCTCACCCATCAGTCAGGCTGTGACTGCAACTAAACCTACATAGATGGACATCATTACAAAGCGGAGACTACCATGGGCTGACAAGATGAATAAGAAGCTGGAAAACCAGGCATGGAGAGTGGCCAGATCAGGGAACCCCAGGGATTTAGTATTAGAAAGGACAGCATGGGTAGCAGCAGTCTGGCTTGGCTCTGTCACTGCCCTTGTGATAAACATGACGTACTCTTCCTCTCTGTGTCACTTGCTTCAGATTGCAAATCCTAGGAGGAATTATCTGACTGTCCAAATTAGAACATGAGCTCACTCCAGATTTTTCCTGAAGTAAATGCTATTCCTGTTTGGCTTGGGCAAAGCCCTTGAAGTTACCCTTGACAATTCCCTCTTTCTCACCTCACATCTGATAAATTAGCAGATCCTATAAGCTCTATTTTCTTTTTTAAAATTTATTTATTAATTGAAAGATAATTGCTTTACAGAATTTTGTTGTTTTCTATGAAACCTCAACATGAATCAACCATAGGTATACATATATCCCCTCCCTTTTGAACCTCCCTCCCATCTCCTTCCCCATCCCACCCCTCTAGATTGATAAAGAGCCCCTGTTTGAGTTTTCTGAGCCACACAGCAAATTCCTGTTGGCTATCTATATTACATACAGTAATACAAGTTTCTATGTTACTCTTTCCATACATCTCACCCTCTCATCCCCTCTCCTCATGTCCATAAGCCTATTCTCTATGTCTGTTTTTCCACTGCTGCCCTGTAAATAAATTCTTCAGTACTATTTTTCTAGATTCCGTATATATGCATTCAGTTCAGTTCAGTTCAGTCGCTCAGTCGTGTCCGACTCTTTGTGACCCCATGAATTGCAGCACGCCAGGCCTCCCTGTCCATCACCAACTCCCAGAGTTCACTCAAACTCATGTTCATCAAGTCGGTGATGCCATCCAGCCATCTCGTCCTCTGTCGTCCTAGAATGCAATATTTATCTTTCTTGTTCTGACTCATTTCACTTTGCGTAATAGGCTCTCTGTTCATCCACTTCATCAGAACTGACTCAATTGAGTTCCTTTTTATGGCTGAGTAATATTCCATGGTGTATATGTACAACAACTTTAGCCATTTATCTGTCGACGGACATCTAGGTTGCTTCCATGTTCTGCTGCTGCTGCTAAGTCGCTTCAGTCGTGTCGGATTCTGTGCTACTCCATAGACGGAAGCCCACCAGGTTCCCCCGTCCCTGGGATTCTCCAGCCAAGAACACTGGAGTGGGTTGCCATTTCCTCCTGCATGAAAGTGAAAAGTGAAAGGGAAGTCACTCAGTCGTGTCCGACTCTTAGTGACTCCATGGACTACAGCCTACCAGGTTCCTCCATCCATGGGGTTTTCCAGGCAAGAGTACTGGAGTGGGGTGCCATTGCTTCCATGTTCTAGCTATTGCAAATAGTGCTTCTATGAACAATGGGATACATGTGTTTTTTCAGTCTTGGTTTCCTCAGGATATATGCCTAGGAGTCATATGATGGTTTTATTCCTAGTTTTTTAAGGAATCTCCATACCATCTTCAATAGTAGCTATATCAATTTACATTCCCACCAACAGTGCAAGAGTGTTACCTTTTCTCCACACCCTCTCCAGCATTTATTGTTTGTAGACTTTTTGATGATGGCCATTCTGACTGGTGTCAGGTGATATGTCATTGTGGTTTGATTTGCATTTCTCTAATAGTGAGCACTATCGAGCATCTTTTAATGTGTTTGTTAGCCATCCATATGTCTTCTTTGGAGAAATGTTTGTTTAAGTCTTTTCCCCACTTATTGATTGGGTTATTTGTTTATCTGGCATTGAGTTGTATGAGCTGCTTGTATATTTTAGAAATTAATCCTATGTTATTTGTTTCATTTGTAATTATTTTCTCCTATTCTGAGTGTTGTCTTTTCACCTTGCTTATAGCATCCTTTGCTGTGCAAAAGTAAGTTTAATCAGGTCCCACTTGTTTACTTTTGTTTTTATTTTTGTTACTCTAGAAGGTGGGTCATAGATCTTGCTTTGATTTATGTCATTGAGTGTTCTGCCTATTTTCCTCTAAGAGTTTTATAGTTTCTGGTCTTACATTTAGGTCTTTAATCCATTTTGAGTTTACCTTTGTGTGTGGTGTTAGGAAGTATTCTAATTTCATTTTTTTACATGTAGCTGTTCAATATTCCCAGCAGCATTTATTGAAGAGGTTGTCTTTGCCCAATCATATATTCTTGCCTCCTTTGTCAAAAATGAGGTACCCACAGGAGCATGGGTTTATTTCTGGGCTTTCTATCTTGTTCCATTGGTCTGTATTTCTGTTTTTGTGCCAGTACCATACTGTCTTGATGATTTGTACTATAATCAGTATACTGAAGACAGTATACTGTCTTCAGATTTGTAATATAATCTGAAGTCAGGAAAGTTGATTCCTCCAACTCCATTCTTCTTTCTCAAGACTGCTTTTGCTATTCAGGATCTTTTGTGTTTCCACATGAATTGTGAAATTTTTGTCCTAGCTCTTTGA
Source organism: Bos javanicus (assembly GCF_032452875.1). Taxonomy (NCBI): domain Eukaryota; kingdom Metazoa; phylum Chordata; class Mammalia; order Artiodactyla; family Bovidae; genus Bos; species Bos javanicus. The sequence goes on from NC_083876.1 coordinate 63,240,767, forward strand.
AAAATGCCATTGGTGATTTGATAGAGATCACATTGAATCTGTAGATTGTGTTTGGCAGTATAGTCATTTTTAGAATATTGATTCTTCCTACCCAGGAACATGGAATATCTCTCCGTCTGTTCATGTCATCTTTTATTTCTTTCATCAGTGTCTTACAATTTTCTGTGTACATTATGTTCAATACTTGTTCTAAATTCAGGGCTTCCCTGGTGGTTCAGATGGTAAAGAATTCGCCTGCTATGCAGGAGACCTGGGTTCGATCCCTGGGTTGGGAAAATCCCCTGGAGAAGGAAATGGCTACCACTCCAGTATTCTTGCCTGGGAAATCCCGTGGACAGAGGAGCCTGGCAGGCTACAGTCCATGGAATTGCAGTACTGGACACAACTGAGCAACTTTCACTTTTTCTGAATTCAACCACTTCTCAACAATTGGGGCAGTCAAGACTCTACATGCAATTATTGCTGACTCCATTGATAGCATGATTCTTGCTATCTTGGCCAATTAGATCACAAGCCCATTAAAACAATAACAACAACAACACTGAAGAAAAAGGTTGAACAACTTTGTTGGGGTGATTATCTCCACAGTGGAAGATTTTAGCTTTCAGGATGCACATGAGGCACAACATACTTCTGCCCTGGGGCCAATTTTGTAAAGTCCATCTACTGTCATCTACCAAATCTTCATAAACCAATTTTCCAATCTCATTTTGCTGACTGTGTAGCCAGATTATTGGCCATGACAATGAGATAGTTTTAACTGGACATGTTCTTCTTGAAATTCTCTTTTCTACTGTCTGAGGGAATTACTCCTGGGACAGAAGATAAAGGTGTTAACATCTTCCCCAAAGTTAAAAAAGTGAAAAGATGCAAAAAGGGAACAATGAAAAAACTTGGAGGACAAGATCAGAAGGTCCACCACCTAAATAATGAATACAAAAGAGACATATTAGAAAAAACATGGAGTTGAGTAAATTGAATAAAAGAATTCAAGAAAATGTCCTGAAAATTTAGGGTAGGATCTCCATATTAAAAAGGCTTAACTGGTATCCATTATAATGGATAAAAAGACACAAATATTGTTGTGAACATTCAGAACACGGAGACCAAAAAAAAGTTGTACGAGATCAAAAAAAAAATTAAAACAATCACATACAAGTAACCAAGTATCAGATGAATTTGTATTTCATAACAGCAACTCTTGAAGAAAGAAATTAAACATTGCCTTAAGAATTCTAAACAAAACTTATTTCCAAGCTAAAATTCTATCTCTCACCAAATTATCAACCAAGTAATAGGATAAAAATTTTTTTCACACATTCAAAATCTAAAAGGAGTTATCCCAATACACCTTTTCTCAAGAAGTTACTAGAACATATGCCATACCTACACCAGACTTTAAAACAAAAAAGGGAAAGACATGGGATTTACGATGACAGCTGAGGACCTGATGTGAATTAGAACAGATCAGAGTAATATGATTCAAGAGACATACACGTGAAAGGCTGTCATTCTCAAGATTCCTATTAGCTTCAATTCTACCAGCTTTTAAACCTGAGAATAGAATGCATAGGGAGCCTGGACCCTCTTCTTGGCTTGCCTTGATATATGTTATTGAAGTTCCTGCTTTCCCCTCCAAGACTTCCTGTGTGCCTGAGCTGAGGCCACTTGCTCCAGATGAATTCCAACTGATTAGATCAGTCCCAAGGAGGATATCCTTCCTGTTGATTAACTTAAAGCTGACTGATTTTTGTGTACAGAATCTTTTCACAGCCAAGCCTCAATTAGTGTTTGATTGAATAATAGAGAGGAGGAGTGCGTATCCCAGAGGAGTGTGTATCCCACAGAATGGTCATTGCCTCCATTCTGCTGTCCACCTGTCCTGGGAGAATGTCACAATAAACTACCCTAACTGGGAAGAGACTAGAAATAGAGTTCTTGGGACTGTAACTCATCCTAGCCAAGTTGAGACATAAAAAGCATAACAATATCACTATTCTCAATGAGTGATATATTTCACAATTTAAAAATGAAAATTAAATTCAATTATTTCCTTTTTAGCAATAAAACAAAATTACTAGGTAATCTGCAAAGATGTCACTAAAACTATCAATAGAAGCTGGCTTTCATTGCTATCATATTTCTTGCTGGGGTAATTCAAAACAACAGTGGCAACATAATTTTAGAAAAGTGTTCTGTTTTCATATTTGAATAAGATCACACCCAGTTGACAAAGGAGGTTTGAATGGGTCATATTAATCCTTAACCCCATCCTTGAATGGGTCACCTTAATCCTAAAAATAGACTATTAAAAACCATTAAAAATGAGAAAACATATCACATTCAAACATTTTGAAAATAGTATTAGTACACTATGATACAGTTATTTTACCAGAATGATTTGGGGAACATAACCTGTCTTTTACCACACAATTCTGTCACCCTGAAATGCAGCTTAAACTTTTAGAAACCATTCCAATGTTGTAATCACTGCTATTGTATCATTATTTTAATAGTTTCAGTTAAACTTGCTGTAGCACTGAGAACAACATATTTATTAGTTGAATAGAGATTGTTCATAAATGAACCATAACCAATTTGTGCTTGAGATAATATATTTCTCTACAAAGAAACGTTAAGTGACCGTATACAAGAAGTGGGTATTATCCCCATGGCTCTAAGTAGACCTAAAATAAATCGGTGGAAATATATGGGAAGAAAGACATTAGTTCAGGGTAAAGAAAGCTTTATTGACAGAATCATTTGACAATAGAGTGGGCATTCTCTGAAGATTATGACTCTCTGCTCTTTACAGGGTCCAAGCCTAGGATGGCAGGCTTGCTGGGGTGATGGTGTCACAGTTAATGCTCTGGACTAGATTTCTAATTCAATGTAAATATTATACATATCACCTCTTTCCTACCTTACCACTGGGCCATTCACCTATCACTAACCACTCTATGAAGTAACCAAGTTGTTCCATCAACAGCACTCCTGGGGTAGGATTGGTGGGTGTCTGTCCACAAAATTCTTTGCTTCAACAACACTTTTCTTTCTGCTCAGATTGATTCTATTTATGCTGGATTGACCCAGTTTCTCAATTCTTGAGAAATTCCACATTCTCAAACATATAAACTTTCACATCTTCTTTAGTATTTCTCCTACTCATTCTTGAGGAAATTCTCTCTTTCTCTTTTCATGTTTTCTGTGATTGAACTGAAAACTTGAATCACAATGAATGAATGTAGTATTGGTGGAACACCAAAATCAAGAAAATGAAAGCCCTGGGTTTTGCAGTGAAATTAGACACAAAAATGAATCAGACTAGTCTTAGAAAAAATTAAAACAATCATAAGTCAGCAACTATGATATTGAAATTATGCTATTGAAGAAAAGTCAAACACCCATTTTCTTCAAAAAAACTGGATATCTACTGTATGCCAGATAGTAGGTGTGCTAAGGATAGACAATGGAATGATGTGGTGTTTTTCAAAGGGTGCGTGAGCATTTCTCAGAGTGAAAAATCCTCTAGAGGCTGAACCTGGGAGGGGCCAGAAACCTGAGTCTTTCTTGCTCTGTTTCTCTTACCGTTTCTCACCAACAAAAATTTTTGAAGAAAATCTATTCTCTCTTTTCAGTTAATCAAACAGTTGCGTGATTAGCAGGTTCAAACATTTGTTCTTTATGGATAAAACTGTGAGTATGATTTGGGATTTTTCTATTTGTGTTGTGCAAGAGATAAGATTTTTGACAGAATGACAATGTAATCTAGGATATGGTGCCCCTTTAGCAGCACCACTGTTTTGCTGTTTGGGAGGCAATGTGATCCAGACAGATATGGACTTGAATGCAAGTTACATCGTGTTGTTCCTCTGAACCAGTCTGTGACCTGAGAAAGGAGGACAAAAGAAATGCTGAAGGTGTTGTAAAGTTTAGAGATAATATATGCATGGTGGAATATAAATGACGAACAATCAGGATTTGCAACTTGCCAATCTTCCCAGCTCTCTGACAATAAAAAGACAAAACTAGAAGATGCAGAGTCAAGTGAGAAAAGCAACAGACCCAGTAGGAAAAAATACCCCAGGACGCTGCACAGGGAGGAGGAAATGTAATGGGTGGGAGGGGGGCATTTGAGGGGATGGTATGACACAGAATGACATGTAAATTGACAAGATGCTGAAAAGACACATGTGGATGAGAGAGAGGACTCTTGGGTAAGAAATTGAGTTTCTTGGGAGTTTCAGGGTACCAGAGAATAGCAGATCATTTTAATAAGAATTTATATATTTTTTAAATAAGGATTTTAATAAGAGGATTTTAACAAGAATTTCTGTGTAACTTTTGAAAGTTTGAGTGAGTTGTGAAAGTGAAGAGTTTTCTTTGGACTGTATCTCTTTAAATTCAGGACCATGCAGGGAATGGGCAATGATTGTCAAGGGGGCTGTCATTCTCAGTTTTGAAACTAAGGTGGGACTGTACCTAAAATTGACATAAAAATCATTGCTCTAAATATGTCAATATGTTTTTTCACCAGTAGTGTCAAATGCTAAGCTTTCATATAAAAGGGATAAAGTGGAAGCAGCAATGATTCTTGAGTGTACTATTCCCACCAAGACCCAAATTAGAGGTAAAATTACATGCAAAATTGGAATATAATTTGAGACAAATGCAAGATTTCAAAGAAGTTCTTTGACATTAAATTGAGAAAGTCTACCCCCAAAAGTCCTTGCCAAGTTATTATCTAGGAATTTCCATTTTAATAAAAAATTTAGTAGACTCTGAACTGCTTATGAATTTGAAGTCCTTTCTGCATGGGGACAGAGAGTTAGCCATGGATGTGGGGACCAGGACAATTGTGTATCTTTTCTCTGCTGGGGTACTTGATCCTGGTGGCTACTGATGCTCTAGAACTGACAATGCTCAGGCACGGCAATCAACTACCTGACCTCTTTTTCCTCAAAAGTGGAAACATGCTTTAGGATATTCTGCTGAGAATGGGATAAAAGGGAGTGACTAATGGTTGGAATATGCCTCAGAGACACTGCAGGAATGGCCAGGTCAAAAGGTGGAGATAGCAGCCATTTAGGATTCAGGGACTCAAGTCATCTGAGTTAGAGGGCAGGAACTGGAGATGTGTGCCAATTCACACCTGTGCACCAGTGAGCAGTGAGCCTCTGACTTTATAACAGAAGGAAATGGCAATCCACTCCAGTATTCTTGCCTGGGAAATCCCATGGACAGAGGAGCCTGGCAGGCTACAGCCCAGGGGATCACAAAGAGTTGGACATGACTGAGCAACTAAACAACAACAGGATAAAAAGTATGAATTAATAAGTGAGAACAGATGCTATTGCCTCTCTAAGGAGTCACTTAAATATTCTCCCTCGATCATTTCATGAAAGCTGGAGAGAAAAGGAAGCAAAACTTGCAGCCAGAAGGAAGCAAGATATCTGAAGACTTTTAGGTCTGAGATCCTGGGTAGAGGTGCACTATACCTTCACTCCTCAAGGACCGACTCTCTGGGGGACAATTTCAGTGACCCTCTCTCATCCAGGTGAGGGGACAAAACTGGAGCTCAGAATGGAGACTACAGCCCCTACTGAGTTTCCCATGTACCAAAGTGGGAAACAGGCAGGACCACTGGAATCATTTAGCTTCTTCCCACATTTCCCAAATCCTATTAATCTGTGAGTGGCATGAATTCCAAAAGAAAAGGCTGGACTTGGCTCTCCTCTGGTTCGAGCTGATTAGAGGGACATGTGGTACTTCCTTCTCCATTTGGAAGACGAAGGCATGTGCTTTAGAAAATGTTCTTGCCTTCCCCCTTCCAATGTTTTCTAGAAGAAGCTGTGTTAAAGTCCCCAGGCTTCATCTGTCTGTACCTCTAGAGGCATCTGAGAGTTCCCACACTCTGATAATTAGGTATCTGAAGACCTCAGCACCAGGGATTTTAGCTTTTTTTTAGTCCTAGGAACCATTGTCCTTCTAACTCCCAATCAGGCAGGCACGAATTCCCAATACTGAATATATGATAAATATATGACACATACATGTCTTTAATAAGGAAAAAGAAGGCCTGGACAGAATTATGTGAGGTTCTGGCATCTGATCCATCCCCCAAAATATAAAACGCTGGTGAATGTGTCTCAAACACACACTAGGACCAAGACCATCCTTTCTAAATGACTCTCCTTCTGCCACATATTGGGTTGGTCAAAAAGTTTCTTTGGGTTTTTTCATAAGATGTTATGGGAAAACCCAAAAGAACTTTTGGCCAACCCAATACATAGCCAGAGGCTGCCAAACTTCTGTTTCAAAGTTAGAGAGGAAATTCGAAAAGATGAATATGAGGCACTTGCCAAATAATACATAAAAAAGAATATAGCTTGTGTCTGTACTTTCAATGTTTAGAAACTTAAATTTGTGACTGTGGTTCAGATAACAAAAAAGACTCAGTCTCAGGCCAAATCATCTCTTCTTTTCCCATGGCCATGTGCTCAGGTGTTCAGTCATGTCCAACTCTTTGCAACAACATGGACTGTAGCCCTCCAGGCTCCTCTGTCCATGGAATTTTCTCAGCAAGAACACTGGAGTGGGCTGCCATTTCTTTTTCTAGGGGATCTTCCTGACCCAGGGATGGAAGCTGCATGTCTTACATTTCCTGTATTGGTGGAAGTGTTCTTCATCACTAGCGCCACTCCTCTGTAAAAGAAACCGACATATTCTTTATTTTGAACACACACCGTGGACCAGAAATTGTTTTTAGCTGATTTACATGTATTAACTCAGAATTTAATTTATGTCTCCAAAGAACAATAAATAACTCTCTGATATGCATTCATGGAACAATTCACTGCATCTTTAGATAGAGTTAACTACAGTTTTTGTAAGACTTTCCCTGAGGGGAAGCAACACGTAGGAAAGAAACAGAATTATCTGTTATCTGAATAAAGAGTCATACATTACTTAATGAAAAGTTGTGAGTTTTTTTTCTGTTAACAAATTAAATCTATTGGTGACATTCATTCATCCTGAACTAAGTAGCCAGCTATATCTCAGTCATGATAAAAGATTTTAAGGAGAGCATACCAATGAATCCTTCCCGGGTGGCTCAGATGATAAAGAATCTGCCTGCCATGCAGGAGACCTGGGTTCAATCCTTGGGTCGGGAAGATCCCCTGGAGAAGGGAATGGCAACCTACTCCAGTATTGTTGCCTGGAGAATTCCATGGACAGCGGAGCCTGACAGGGTACAGTTCAGGGGGTCTCAAAGAGTCAGACATGACTGAGCAACTAACACTTTCACTTCATAACAATGGAAAGTTCCCCCTTTGCAAAGCATGCTTATAAATTAGTCCATTTCAAAACATATTTAAGGATTCTCCAGGAGGAATAAGATCTTGAGGAAATTGTTATCAACAAAAAAATGTGAGTTGTTTTCACAACTACCTGGACCAATTTGTAACATTCATAATCAACAATGATATGTTTTCAAAAGCATCTCAGAAAGGGTTAAGCTCACTGTTGTTTATTTCTCCTAGGATATAATTGAAGCAGCTGCAAGAGAACTTAGCACCATTCATTTTTTTGAAGTATATAATTTCTACTAATTGTTAGATTACCATGTTTGTAGATTATAGCATCATGATGCCAATGAACTTTAGGCAAAATTTCAATGCAAATTGCAATACAAAGGCCTTAGATTATTACACTAAGAAGGAAAATTAAAATAGCCAGATTTTGTTTGGTTAACAAAAGGTTCAGCTTGATCAATAGTTTAACATGACTTTTACTATTTTGTCTTTTTACAAATTTACTTAATTTGTATTTTCTTAATATAAATTTTTAAAATATATTGATCAATAGATAGGAAATGAAAAGTCATCTATAATTTGACTTTATGAATAGCCATTATCACATGGTTTTTAATTTTCTTCCATGCTTTTGAAAATGCATGTATATATACACATTCATGATTTACTTTTACAAAGAGCAAATCATATACATTTTATTTTTAATCATATATCTATATATTATGACTGTTATCTCCCATCATGGTACCTTACTATATGATGCATAGCTATATATAATAAACTAATTATAAATTTGTGAATAATTATCATAAATTAATTAACCAATATCGTGGACATTTATGTACTTTTTTTCTCTGTAATTATAACCCATGCTATGATGAAGATTCTTGACATGAGGTTTAATAATTTAGTTTCTTGAAATAAATGTCTATAAATGTAACTGTTATTTTAGGATATAAGAAAGAATTCAAAGTCAAATTTCCCTCTATAAAAAGTTTATTTAAATTTTGACCCACAATTAAAATGGTCAAAGGATAATATGACACATTTCACAGAATAGTATACAAAAATGCCCAATAAACATTGAAAATAGACTTAATCTCATTAATAATCAAAGAAACACAAAATAATGCAACCAAAGCTACAACTTCACACACTTTAGATGTAAGAATTTTAAGATAAATATTTAAAGGAATAAAAGTCATTTTCTCTCCTTGGTTGTTTAGTGCCTCTTCCAAGGTGAATGATCTCTAGTGTGTGTTTGTACATGATACAAAGATTTTCACCTACTATATCTGTTTTCATATGTCCATCCACTCTAGAAACCTCTACCTAGACCAGCCATAAGTCTACCCCAGACCTCCACATCTCTGATCTTCCAGTCTTTACACTTCAAGACTCCTAACCAGCCAGCCAAGCCATTAACCCTTGCCCATTTACCCATATATATTCTCACCTTGGGCCACTTCTTTGTGCCCAAAGTGGATGGATGAGCTGAGCATCATCTAAAACTTACTAGTTTATAAGGTTTTCACCACCATATTTTAAGGATACCCTTTAATATGCATGTGATGCACTTTCTTTTCCATTTTTGGTTTGCAGCCACACAGGAAGCCTATGCAACCATAAACCAAATTTGAGACTTCTCCTGTTTCTCTAACTGGCTATATGGGAGGATCTTCCCCATATAGCCATATGTCTGAACTGTGGTAGGGAGCTGATACAACCATGATGGGTACAAATTTATGGGCTACTGCTCATGTAGTTACTCATATTGTCTAGCTCCACTTGGGCTGGATTCTAGATATGTCTTTCCATTTCACAATATATTCTCCTGGACCCATCTGGCTATAGTGGCTTCAGTAGAACCCAGCTCTTGATGTGCAGTTCTAGGTTTACAGTCACTTGATGTCCCATAGTTAAGTGTTCCATCTTTATCAGGGTTTAGTAGTATGTGAAGAGCTATTTTTCAAAAGGTTTATAACTTTATATGGCTTCAGATGCCATAGCTTTATTCCAGAAACTTACACTGTGATTCTTTCTCTTGTGGCTTTTCATAAACTCTATCATATATTATAATACGAAAGTGAAAGTGTTAGTCACTCAGTCATGTCTGATGCTTTGTGATCCCATGGTTCCTCTGTCTACGGAGTCTCTAGGCAAAAATACTGGAGTGGGTGGCCATTCCCTTCTCCAGGGGATCTTCCCAACCCAGGGATTGAACTGGGGTCTCCCGCAATGCAGACAGATACTTTACCATCTGAGTCACACATACATGGAGTCTTTTCCCACCACTGACACCAATGGAAGAAAAGAAGGCAGCAGGATGAGGAAAGAGAGGGCCTCAAATAGTGATGAACAACTCAGCCAACCCTAATGGGAAGTTCTGAGCGAGCAGTTCTCATTTGTAAGTGGAGCCCCACAATGGGCAGAAATGGCCAGGTCCCAGATCTTCCTATCATACTCAGACTTTGACTAGGGGCTCCCCTAGAAGAATATACTCTGAGTTTGAAATCTGAGGGGTATCCAGCTCTAATACTTGGATACTGTCTGCTAACTGCACTCCTAGCAACTGAATGGTGGTTCTTTCTTGAACAGAGACCCCAGTGACACCTCCATGGCTGCCACAGATATGTGCTTTAAATTTTTAATGTAAGTGGTGTTGTATATATACATTCTAATTCTTTTTTCATTTAATGTTACTTTCATTACTTATTCAAGGATAACATTGCATTGTATACTCACTTGAATTTTTAGCACATTTCCCTACTGATGGATACTTAAGTTGCCTTCCGTCCTTGCTACCATAGCAATGACGTAATGAAAATCTTTGTGCTTGTCTCCTTTTATGAGAATTTCTCAGTAGTACCTATGGAAGTATTAGGCCATGAGCCAACACATACTCAATGTCACCAGTGTTTTTAAGTGTATATTATGGGCTTACACAGGCTTTGATCATTAAATTAGCCTGGATTGCCTTGCTAATCCTGGATTGGATTTCTAAAGGCTTTCAATTCTTTTTGCCTTTTGTACCTAAACACACCTAAGGAAGAATAACCTCCCATACAGTACAAACTCAGATGTCCAAAATGAATCTTTCTGACATTTTTTGATCAGTATTTCTTTGTTTTTGTTCAGTCACTCAGTTGTGTCCAACATTTTGTGACCCCATGGACTGCAGCATGACAGGCTTTCGTGTCATTCACTATCCTCCAGAGTTTGCTCAAATTCATGTCCATTGAGTCAATGATGCCATCCAATGATCTCTTCTTCTGTTGCCCCCTTCTCCTTCTGCCTTCAGTCCTTCCCAGCATCAGGGTCTTTTCTAAGGTATTAGGAAGGCAGCTTCACAGGGGAGTTTCATCTCCTGTTTTTAGGAAGAAAAGAGACGGTCAAAGTGCCCTTCTTGAACCTGTCATTTTTCAAGTGCCTTTAGCTCAAAAAAAAAAAAAAAAGCAAAAAAAACCAAAAAAAACTTGACCAAAATGGCCGATTTTGTTTTTGACATATTCTGCACCCTTCAAGGTCTCTGTGATTAAGGTAGTCTGAATAACCGGGAGTCACTACTGATTCTTAATTCTTAATTCTTACCCTTTTGTATCAAAGGACATCTGAAGAGGAAATTCCTTAAGCGTGCGCCTCAGACTTTAGTTTGCATCTTTATACCTAAGTCACCAGAAATAATCTTTGTGAGGAGCCATCCTTATTTCCAGAACACTAAAAAGAAAGGTACCTGGAACATGCGCTGAGTAGCAGATGGCAGGTTGTATGCTATAAACTTCTTTCTGATACATGGCTTTGAAAGAGAAGAGCTGAAGGATGTGCTTAGTCTGGTTTAAAGAGAAAGAAAATCAGCAACAGTTCTGCCTGTGACCAAAAAAAAAAAAAAAACAAAGAAAGGGGGAAAAAGGCTTTAAAGTGGGCAGTAGTATTCTGGGAATAAAAGCATGAAAGGTGACAACAGAGAGGACTCAGATAGAAAGTAGAATTTTGCAACATCTATTAGCCAACACAGCAAAGGAGGGCTAAGGCAGGATTTTAACAAAACCCCAAAGCCAATATTTTCCCTTTGATGTGTCTTTGTTAATATCCCATGCCTAGTATACAGTGATTGAACTTGTGATGCTGTGTGTTGTGGGAGGTGTTCCTCCCTAAGGTAAGCCAGTTTTGTTGCTGCTGATCAGATCTGCCATATGCTTAGGGGAGGATGCCAATATTATTCATTTGTTCAATTTAAAAAATATGTACTAAATTCGCCAAAGAGTTTGTTTCAGTTTTTCTGTACCATCTTATGGAAAACCCAAATGAACTTTCTGGCCAACCCAATAACTGCTCAATAATTTCAGATTATTGTCCCAATGGTCAAGAACAGATGAACAATCCACACACTTTTGAGATGATATTCATCTGACATTTTTGTCTGTTTGGGGATCACTCAAGTAGTCCATAAACTGAGCAGCCTGGTGAGACAATGGGCTGCTGGGTGAGGATAACTGGGTGAGTTTCTACACAAAGGGCATCTCCTCATTTGGTTCTTTGCTCAAATATGACTTCCTCATCAATGGATTCCTTATCTAACAGAGCCAGTCACTCCTTTGTCTCTTCCTCTGCTTAGTTCTATCCATAACATTTATCACTGTCCCTATTTACATGATTTATTAATTGGCTAAATGTTAACCAGAATGTAAGCTTGATGAGGGAAGGGGCCTTTCTTGTCCTCTCTTGTGTAACCATTGTTTAGAAGAATCTCTGCCACATGACAGGCATTCAGTTCATTTTTGTTGAATGAATTGTTGAATGAGTGAATGATCTTTGAAGTAAGAGAAAGCAAAATGGGCCTGTAACAGAAAATAAAAGCTTTAGGAGTCCTAGTGTTAGAACAAGAAGCAAAGGCTGGAAATGAAGTTAGTGATACAATAGAAACAGTGCTTCTGCTAACCCCCACTGGAGGGATAAGGAGAGATTAGATTCAGGAGGTGTGAGGAAAGGTTGAAGGCCCAGATCTCAGCATTTTACCAGGTTTTGCATATACCTGGTATGGACTTCCTTTGGGTGGTTAATTCTCATTCACCCCAGGTATTGAAATGATGATTCCTCAGGCACATTGGAAGCTTTTATTTTAGTTAACCTAAACAAAATCTGTGAATAGAAGCATTTCTTTTATAGTAGCTTTAGATAGGCTATTATTCTTTGGTTCTTGGCTGGGGAAAGTCAAACTTGGTAAAAAAATATATATAAATAATAATAATACTGGGAATAATATAAATGCCAGCAACTTCTATAATAAGGAAGAGATAGAACATAGTGGCTGAGTTAGACAGCTTGGATATGAATACTGGCTTCACTACTTGGAAATTTCTATGCTTTAACTTTTTCATTTGCAAAAAGGGGTAGGAGTAAGGTCATTGGGATGATTAAATGAGATAAAATATGTACAGTTCCTGACACAGTAGGATGGAGATAAATATTAGCTATTTCAGGACCTGTGGTCTGAGACAGCACGAGTTGAAATCCTAACTCAACCTTTCCTCATTGTGTGATCTTAAACAAGTGAATAAACCTTTCCCATAATTGAGACTAGAGCTAGTAATAATACTTACCTCACTGGACTGAGAGAGAAGAGAATTAAATGAATTAATATATGTGAAATTATTGGAAAACTTCTGACCCCCTAGTAAGGACTTGATAAATGTTAAGTATTATTATTACTACAGTTTATTGAATATCTGTTTTATGATGTGTTACATTTGGTGCCTATCAGCCTGTGACCAAAAATAGGTCACACTTCCTTTTTATATTTGGATTATTATAGCAGAATCCTCTACCAGCCTGTCTATTAAAAATTTTCTCCCAGAGTGTTGCTCAGTTCTTTGCAGGGATATTTAGCAAGATCTGACAGGTGCCTATAACCAAAGAGTCTTTTGTGAAGTATCCTCATGGTTCTTTTCCTTGGGCTCTGATGTACACTTACTATCAATTTCCTCCAGGCATTTGGGAACTGCTTCTGCCCACTGAGGTAACACTGCTGCTTTTACCATAACAGGAAGGCCAATGGCCAGGCCAAATCCATTGTTTTCAGAAGCTCCCAAAGCTACTGAGTCCAGAATGCCAGAAGCCATGCAGTGTTAAAGAAAATTACCTCTTCTTCAACTCTGGGGAGCATTTGGTCACCTAGGCCCTAGGATCATAAGCATCTGTTGTTCAGGCACCTCAGTCTCTGCTCAGCTCCTACTCCATAAGGCCTCCAGCCAGTGCAAATGTTCAGATGGATCAGGTATCATTTTATCTCCTGTATCTTTGTTTGATTTTCTTCTCCCAGCTGCCCAGGCCAACCCCAAACTCCTCCCAATTAAAAAATGAAAGTTCCTGGGCTTAGCAATAAATACATCCTGTGAGGTTTGCGTTCTGTCTCAGTCAGCTGTGTCACTGCTAACACAACTTGGTAAAGGCCTGCAGAAGACAGAGGTTATCCACCCAACAGCTAGTCCTCTCCCTTCTTATTTGGTAACAGATTTTGTTCAAGGATCTGAGTGCCACCACTTGTCTCCCAGGATGACAGCAAAAAGTGGGGACTCTACTGATTAGCCCAACTCTTTTGGGCTCCAAAATCACTGCAGATGGTGATTGCAGCCATGAAATTAAAAGATGCTTACTCCTTGGAAGGAAAGTTATGACAAATCTAGAGAGCATATTAAAAAGCAGAGACATTACTTTGCCAAAAAAGGTCCATCTAGTCAAGGTTATGGTTTTTCCAGTGGTCATGTGTGGATGTGAGAGTTGGACTGTGAAGAAAGCTGAGTGCTGAAGAATTGATGCTTTTGAACTGTGGCATTGGAGAAGATTCTTGAGAGTCCCAACCAGTCCATCCTAAAGGAGATCAGTCCTGGGTGTTCATTGGAAGGACTGATGCTGAGGCTGAAACTCCAATACTTTGGCCACCTCATGCGAAGTGTTGACTCATTGGAAAAGACCCTGATGCTGGGAGGGATTGGGATCAGGAGGAGAAGGGGACAACAGAGGATGAGATGACTGGATGGCAACACCGACTTGATGGACGTGAGTTTGAGTGAACTCCAGGAGTTGGTGATGGACAGGGAGGCCAGGTGTGCTGTGATTCATGGGGTCACAAAGAGTCAGACACGACTGAGTGACTGAACTGAACTGAACTGAACAAGAGGTAACTTCATTCCTCTTGCCATTAATATGATGATGAAAGTTCTGATGATGTAGTTCTGCCTTGTAGGATAGGAAGGGAAGTTGGCTGAAGACCAAGGAGAAACTGCCTCAGGAAACTGAAGTTTGAGATGTTGGTACAGAAATTACCGAAGAGGTTTTGTAGTCAACAGTTGTCTCTACAGGAATTCCCTGGTAGTCCAGTGGCTGAGACTCCACACAGCCAATGCAGGGAGCCCAGATTCCATTCCTGATCAGGAAATTAGATCCCACATGTGGCAACTGAAAAAAAAAAAAAAAATCCTCATGCCGCAATGAAGACCCAGCTTGGTCAAATAAATAACATAAACAAACATATATTTTTTAAAGTTGTCTCTGCCATGCTAAGAATGGCAAAGCAAAAATATGAGAAGAACTTGAGTCTTGTGACATCTTAGAGCTATTGAATTACAGAAACCAGGAACTGCCTGTCTCTGTACTTCTTGCTATGGATTTAATAAATATACTTAATATTTCAGCCCTTGTTTTTGCGAGGCAGCAGGGAGAGGTGGTGTGAAGTGAGATCTTAATTCTCTGTCCAGGATTTGAACCTGGGTAGCCTGGATGAGAACCAGAAATCCTGGCCACCAGACCAGCAAGGGTTAGAGGCTAGAAGCTATTTTTCTCTGGATCTTTGCCCCCAGTGAAAAATGAATTTATTGTGGAGGCAAATACTCTAAATTTCAGTACAAAGTTTATTATTAGAGGCATAGCTCAACAAGTGGGACAGCACACGAGAAATGGTGTTTCGTTGAGATAGAAACAAGGCAGAGATGCATACCCCTGAAAGAGTGTGAGTGTCACCCCTA
The DNA here is from genome assembly GCF_032452875.1 of Bos javanicus. Lineage (NCBI taxonomy): Eukaryota > Metazoa > Chordata > Mammalia > Artiodactyla > Bovidae > Bos > Bos javanicus. The sequence continues at coordinate 63,256,104 of NC_083876.1, forward strand.
GTGAGGAGGGCGCTGTAAAGAGGCGGTAACGTCATTTATACAGGTCAATTCTTCTGTGTCTTTGTCTTCCTCCAGACCAATTATCTGGTTTCTTTTTCTTCACCTGACCTACCGTGGAACCCTCCCTTGGATGCGCTTGTACCCCTCAGTCAAGATGGATTTCGAAGTGAAGGCTTCTGGAAGCAATACTCATTTTGGCCTGGCCTTTGACCTGCAAGGAGCCTTTCTGTGCATGTGTAGCCTCTCTTTCCCAAAAGAGGGGGGAGCAGAGATCCCTTCATCCTTTACTCCAACAAGGTTTTACCTCTCTTTGTCCTTGCCACGACTATTACCTTAAGGTGTTTACAAGAGACAAACACTGACTATTTACCCTGTTTCTGTTGTTACTTCCATTTCAGAGGGCAAACAGGAGGCTGATTGTAAATGCCTTAATTGGAGCCCATCTATCTCTTGTCTCAAAAAATGCTAACTGTTGTAAGTATCCAGCCTGAAGCCCACTTCTTCATGTCACAGGAAATATAGGAGGCCAGTGGCAAATATCTAAGCTGAGGCCCATCAGTCTCCTACATCAGTCTGGGTACCAGCAGCATCAGTATCCCCTGGGACAGCTTCATCTGGGATCTTGTCAGAAATACAGAATCTTGGGCACCTCCCACTAGACCTACTGAGTCAGAACCTGCATCTTAACAAGTTCGCAGGTGAGTCGTACACACACTAACGTTTGAGATGCAATGGTTTAAGTCACTCTTATTATTGTTTTACATTCTTTTGCAATTGAAAGCATCCTGGGGCAGTATCACCAGCTAGTAGGTGTCAGGCTTGGAACTTTAAAGTCTATTTTTCATTAGGCTCCACCGCCTTACAATTTATGTGATTACCAAGATGAAATATAAAGAGATGACATTTCTAGAGGATATTGACTTTTTGAAGATGTTTTCTTACTCAATAGATTACCCAGATAATTATCATAATGCCCAGCTCCATCTGCCTCTGCAGACTGCACAATCAATGAGGGTTACATATTTGCCCTCAGCTCTGTGTGTCTGAAATGACAAAACATGTACAATTCTACATTCTTCTCAGTAGAACAGAGAACAGAGACTCGGCCATTCCTTGTTTGTTTGTCTTTTAACAAATTCTACTTTCTGTTGGACCACACTGATTTTTTCATGTTAACCAAGACGTGTCTTACATTGGCTCAGGTCCCTCAGGATGTTGGGTGACATCAGCCAAAGATGCACTAAGAGGGCATGTTTTTGGCAAAACCCTTCAGGTTCCAGCTCTTCAAAGACCCACTGAGACACTGTCGAGTTCTGATATCTGCACAGCTCGTGCTCTGCTTTGCTGTCTTTTTCATCTCTGCTAATTATGTGGAATGGTTCACCAACAGCTGGGAGGTGGGGGAGCATGCTGTGTGCCATGTGGGAAGCCCTCTCTTTCTCATCACCTACATCTGATGGCAGATGTCAAATGTCCTCCAAGTTACCTTCTCAGACACTTTCTAATATGGAATATCCATTAAGCCACAATGAACCACAATATAGGTCAGAGAAAAGTCTTTCCAGGATCTTGAAATCTTCTTCTCTGTGGACATGGACCGTCCAGTAATATAAGCTGTCTTCACAGTAGCACCCAATCCCTCTTCTCTCACGGTCACCATTTAGTGATCCATTGCCTGGTATTGACATTGGGTATGTGAGCTTAGCTGAGTGAGAATCCAAGAGGCTTCCCTTAAAGGCAGACAATCAAGTTACTTATTCAGGAAAGATCACTTAAAAGACCTTTCTTGGGGTCACCCGGGTGGTCCAGTTGTTGAGAATCTGCACACTCGGTGCAGGGAGCCTGGTTCAGTTCATTAGTCAGAGAACTAAGATCCTGATGCACACAACTGATGATGCCACATCTAAGACCTGGTGCAGACAAATAAATAAACATTTTTTAAAAGAAAGCTTTAAAAAAGACCTTTCTTTTATTGTGAAATATCATACAGCAAGATATATACAGTTGATTTGGAGGTGGAGCCTCTAGAATATAATTAGATCACGAGGATGAAGTCTTCATGAAGGAATTAGTGCCTTTGTAAGGAGAAACATGAAAGAGATGATCTTTTTCTCTGCCATATGAGGGAATAACAATAGACAACTATATTCAAACCGGGAAGACGGTTCTGAGGAGAAACTAAATTGGCTGGCACCCTCCTCTCAGCCTCCAACCCCCACAACTGTGAGCAATAAATTTCTATTGTTTAATCCACCCAGTCTATGGCAATTTTGTTAGAGTAACCCGAGAAGATTGATATATATGTACATTTTTTAAGAATAAAAGTAAAATAAAATTTATATACCACCAGCTAACTAAAGTAGAATCTAACTGCTGCTGCTGCTGCTGCTGCTAAGTCGCTTCAGTCGTGTCCGACTCTGTGCGACCCCATAGACGGCAGCCCACCAGGCTCCCCCGTCCCTGGAATTCTCCAGGCAAGAACACTGGAGTGGGTTGCCATTTCCTTCTCCAATGCATGAAAGTGAAAAGTGAAAGTGAAGTCGCGCAATCGTGTCAGACTCTTCGAGACCCCATTGACTGCAGCCCACCAGGCTCCTCCATCCATGGGATTTTCCAGGCAAGAGTACTGGAGTGGGGTGCCATTGCCTTCTCCGAGAATCTAACCAGTATATCTATTTTATTTATTTATTCATTATTGGCTGCACTGGTCTTGGTTGCTGCGTGCAGGCTCTCTCTAGTTACCTTGAGCAGGTGGCTACTCTCCAGCTGTGGTGTGGGCTTTTCATTGCAGTGGCTTCTCTTGTGGCTCATGGGCTCCAGAGCGCAGGCTCAGTAGTTGTGGCACACAGACTTAGTTTCCCTGAGGCCTGTGGAATCTTTTCAGACCAGGGATCAAACCCTTGCCCCTGCATTGCAGGTGGATTCTCAACCACTGGACCACCAGGGAAGTCCTGTAACTAGTATCTTTGAAGCCCTGAGTGTGTGTGCTCCTCTCTGAGGTCCCCCTTCCTCTACCAAGGCTTGCTTGCCCAGTAGTAAACAAAATCCCATGTTTCTAACTACTCATTCTCTTGCTTTTCCAATAGTTTTACCACATATGTACGTATCCCAACACAATATGTTGTTTATTTTTTTTGATTTCACTTTGTACAAATGAATCACACAGTATGTTTCTATGCCTTTCCTTTTCACTCAACATTTTTGAGATTTAACCATAATAACGTATGTAGCAGTAGTTCATTTTGTTCATTGCTGTTTAGTACTTCATTTGTGAATATGATACAATTTGTTTATCCATTTTACTGCTAATGGATGCTTCATGCTTTATAAACAGTGCTGCTTTAAATTCTTGTATGTGGCTCCCGCCATGCATCTGCCAAGAGTTTCATGAGCCATATGCATCATTAAGGCTAGTCACATCTATTCTGAGGCTGTTTCCTATTAAGGCTCATGTCAGGATTACACTTCACTGCCCACTTAATTTAGGCATGGCCACGTTGGACTAATGAGATGTGAACTAAAATAATGCGTGACATTTCTGAGCTGAAGCTTTGAGAAGCAATATAGCCAATGTTCTCTTTTCTATTGTGTAGTGCTGGAAGGGTCCCACATAGCAGCTTCTCCATCAGCATGAATCCTGAGAAGGGGTCGAAATGACACAGAGTCTGGTTTCCTGTCAATCCACAATGACCATATATCATGAGCCGTGTACTAAGCCTCCTTGGGTCTGTCACTTGAAGCATCATCTAGCTTATCCAACTGATACAGAAATTGGTACTGGGAGTGGATTTGTTTGGTATACATCTATTCAATTTCCATCAAATATACCAGCTGTTTTCTGAAGAGACTGAGCCAATTTTTACACTGCTTATCAAAAGTGGGTGAGAATGTCTGTTACTGTACAGCCTTGCCAAAAATGGTTATTTTCAGACTATAATTTGAGCCAATGAAACTTTAGGAAATGATGTCTCATTGTTTTAATTTTTCTTTTCCTGATGACTAGTGATAAGTTTTGTATGTTTATTAGGCACTCAGCTTTCCCTTTCTGTGAAATGCATGTTTATAACTTACTCCTGTATTTCTATTGGCTTATTTCTTTATTTCTGTAGTGTTAGTCTTTTTCTTTAAGTTCTTTAAATCTTCCTTCAGTACCTCTCAATCCCCTCTGTCCTATTTTTCTCTGCAGCATGTATCACCATCTTATATATTATTTATTTGTTGATTTGTTTGCTATATTTCTCTCTCAAGCTAGGATATAGTTTCCATGAGGTCAAGGGCCCCCTAGACCTTTTCACTGATGAATGCCTATCCTAGAGAAATGTCCAGCACATAACAGACATCAGGTAGATCCTGAATAAATGAAAAGACAGTCAAGACAGTTGGCAGCAGTATCCCAACACCGAGTTTCATCACCAGGGCAAGTTTCCCCAAGTAGGCAGGTTTTGTCCTAGTACCTGTAGACCCTTGAATTTGATGGATTACTGGTCTGATAGGGACCAGATTTTAAGTCCAAGTCCAAGTCCAAAAATTTAAGAATGAAGAGCACTGATATCTAAGCTCAGGAGAAAATGGGTATCTCATCTCAAGCAGAGAGCAAATTCACCTTTCTTCCACCTTTTTGTTCTGTTCCAGCCCTCAATGGATTGGTTGATGCCCATCCACATTAATGAAAGCGATCTTCTTCACTTAGTCTACTGATTCAAACCCTAGTCTGTTTTGAAGTTGCCCTCACAGATAAACCCAGAAATGATTTCCCTAGCTATCAGGGCATCCTGTAAACCAGTCAAGTTGTCACATAAAATGAGCCATCAAAAGTCGACCCTTTGTCAACTTGATGCCCATACACAGTTCCTTGATTTCCTAATAAAGTCATAATTCTTCCAGGTGGCACAGTGGTGAAGAATCTGCCTGCCAATGCAGGAGATACAAGGGATGCAGGTTTGATCCCTGGGTCAGGAAGATCCCCTGGAGTAGGAAATGGCAACCCACTGCTGTATTCTTGCCTGGAAAATTTCATGGACAGAGGAGTCTGATGGGCTACAGGAGTCACAAAGAGTCAGACACCACTGAACGACTGAGAACATACACACAGTTATAATTCTATCTCACATGATACAACTCTCCTGTGTCCAACCGAAAGTGCATTATCCTGGACTTCTGTGGTGGTCCAGTGGTTGGGAGCCCACCTTCCAATGCAGAGGAAGCCCTGCATTGGTTTCCTGGTCAAGCCCTGGTCAAAGGCTAGGATTCCACATGCTGCAGGCAGCTAAGTCTGTGTGCTGCAACAAAAGATCTCGCATGCAACCAAGATGTGATGCAGCCAAATAAATAAATATATATCTTTAAAAGTGCATTATCCTTTATCCAGTAAAAAAGGCAAAATCATTACATGATATTTACCCTTCTCCTGATAACTTATAACTTAAATATTAACACTATGATATAAAATTAATATTTAAATACTGATGTAAAGTCAATACATCTTATGTTACATAATAAGGAAATAAGAGAGGAAAGAAAACAAGGCTATTGACTTAATATATGTACAGATGTTCACAAATATATTCATAACAAAATAAGGAAGAAATTCTCATGACAATTACAGTCCCTGTTTCTATAACTGGTCATGTGGTCATAGTTAGTATTCTCAACTATCATCTTCTGCTAACCTTTCTGTATCCCCTTTGCCTTCACTAAGTGCCTCAGTGGTCTGTGTTTCTTCACCTGGCAGATGGTGGTCCATGGTCAACCATTCAGTATATACTATGGCCCAAGAGCCTCACCAGCATCACTGAGAGGAAGTCCATCTGTTCAGTTACATATTACCAAAGCCATTCAGGAAGCAAACTATATACTTTGAGCTAATTCTTAGCAAATTCACATGAAGAATATTAATTTAAAACAGCATTTTGAATTTTCCCTGTTAAAGAATGAAATGAACGTAAAGTCTCCTCCTATGCTTTTTTTTTTAGCAAACTATCTTCATGACAGGCAAATTTATAGATGTTTTTCTTTTCTTTAGCTACTCCTTACCCAGAGATCAATCAATGGCACCCCACTCCAGTACTCTTGCCTGGAAAATCCCATGGGCGGAGGAGCCTGGTAGGCTGCAGTCCATGGGGTCGCTAAGAGTCGGACACGACTGAGCGACTTCACTTACAGTTTTCACTTGCATGCATTGGAGAAGGAAATGGCAACCCACTCCAGTGTTCTTGCCTGGAGAATCTCAGGGATGGGGGAGCCTGGTGGGCTGCTGTCTCTGGGGTCACACAGAGTCGGACATGACTGAAGTGACTTAGCATAGCATAGATGGCAAGTTGCTCCTTCAGACTCTGTCTTGCTAGCTCAGCTGCCATAATAACAGTCCACATGTGATGAAGTTCTCCTAAAGGAGTGTTCGAGATTATATGGTTTTAAATCTAGAGTGTTCAGGAACTTAAAAAAATTTTTTTTTGGCGTATAGTTGACTTACAATGTTGTGTTAGTTTCAGGTTACAGCAAAGTGAATCTGTTACACATATACATACGTCAACTTTTTTCTTTAGATTCTTTTCGAGTACCCAGGAAATGCATTAGGATCCCTGTTACAGCCTATGAGCATAGGCTTCCTAGCACAGAGCACACATTCCTATAGCTATGGCTGAGATATGGTTGTAAAACAAAAAGCTACAACCTTGAGAGATCAAGCATGGTACAGTGATAAAGATACTACCATTATCTTTTCTTATGTTAGTGAGAGATGCCTCTTCTGATCCTTTGAGTAACCGCTAGGGCCTACAATGGGATTCAGACCAACAGGACACCCGAGAGACTCTGAGGGATTCCTCTCCACACCCCTAACCTGCCCCACCCTTCAGTAGCTGCTGCCTTGCACAAATAAAAGCCTCTTATAGCTGGTTGTTATCTCTTCCGTTTTGATTCCAACCTTAGTTATTTGGCATACTTGGTGAAGGTCTATGATAGGTGGAGGAAGGCTGCTCTGTGCCTACAGCTTCTAATTCATCACTCCAACCCACATACAGAATTAAGTTTGTTAAAAATTTGTTTCTCTTCTAAAAATTTGCTAGTTTCTCCTTCAGGTCCTACTGCTGCAATGTTAGAGAAGATCTCTTCTCCCCCAGGAAGAGTTCATCACTTACTAGAATTTTAAGTTCATTTTGGTTTCTTAAATTCCTTAGATCACCAAAGATTTTCTTTTTTAATGACAGTTGGATAGCTAATGGGCTTCTCTGGTGGCTCAGATGGTAAAGAATCCATCCACAATGGAGGAGACCTGGCTTTGATTCTTGGGTTGGGAAGATCCCCTGGAGGAGGGCATGGCAACTCACTCCAGTATTCTTGCCTGGAGAATCCTCATGGACAGAGGAGCCTGGCGGGCTACAGTCCATGGGATTGCAAAGAATTGGACATGACTGAGTGACTAAGCACATATAGTTAATATAACTTGTTCCCATTGTGAAGGTGGGAGTTCCCATCACCATGACTTTTAAACTAGAAGCAGAAGATCTATGATAGATACAGGGACAAACAAAACCTATAAATATTCTAAACTAATGTTATTCTTTCCCTAGGAATGTTTTTAAATGAAAGAAATGAAACACCAAAACTTTTTAGGTGCTTGGAAAATCAAAGATGAGAATCACCTGACTTTTATCTCTCAACTGTTGCCTTTGCTTTCTGAAAAGTTCTAATTAACTGCCAAATGAGATAATAATATACTCATTAAATTTTATGCCTAGTTGAAAAGATGAAAATATCCGTTAAAATATAGTGCAATTTTAATTCTTTAGAAACAGAAAAGATGTAGATACCAGGTATAATTTCCACCAAGTTTATGAATTGAGAAAGTATCTGCATCCTGCTACATATGACAGTAACTTAAATTTTGTATGGATACAGAAAAAGAAGTTATACTTTCTGATACTGCCTTAATAATTTCCCTACAATAATTTTTTTTTTCCTAATAGAGTCCAGGCCATTTTGAGCTTTTGCAGGTTTTTCTCTCTCAACCATTTCTATATGCATAATAAGAGTAAGGGCAAGTAAAAACACTTAATTAAACCCTAAGTTTCATTGCTTAATTTTGGCCCATGATATGCTTATTACTTCAATGGAAATCAAATGGATACTCATATATATAATACCATACAATGTAATGAAATATATATGTGTAATATATAACATAATCCAATGAATAATATACACTGAGGTAAAATCATAGAAATGGAAGAGATTTCAAAAGTCATCTGGTCTAAAAAAGCATTTACAAAAGGAATTGAAATCTTAAGTCAAAAAGAGACATGTCTAAAGCCATACAGCTGGTTGGTACCTAAGAGTGAATTTATTAAGAGTCTGCTTGCAATGCAGGAGAAACAGGAAATGCGGGCTCAATCCCCAGGTCAGGAAGATCCCTTGGAGGAGGAAATGGCAACCCACTCCAGTATTCTTGCCTGGAGAATCCCGTGGACAGAGGAGCCTGGTGGGGTACAGTCCATGAGGTCACAAAGAGTCACACGACTGAGCGTCTGAACACACAAAGTGTGTATTACATTTAATTTCATTACTACTACTACTACTACCACTACTAAGTCGCTTCAGTCGTGTCCGACTCTGTGCGACCCCATCGACTGCAGCCTACCAGGCTTCTCCATCTATGGGATTCTCCAGGCAAGAACAATGGAGTGGGTTGCCATTTCCTTCTCCAATGCATGAAAGTGGAAAGTGAAAGTGAAGTCGCTCAGTCGTGTCCGACTCTTAGCGACCCCATGAACTGCAGCCTACCAGGCTCCTCCATCCATGGGATTTTCCGGGCAACAGAACTGGAGTGGGGTGCCAGACTTTGGTGGGGGATCCCAATTTAGGATGCTGCCAAATTGTTTTCCAAAGTGACTGAACCAGTTCACCAGCAGTAGGAGAGTTCCAGTTGCTGCACATCCTCACCAACACTGAAAGTGAAAGTGAAGTCGCTCAGTCGTGTCTGACTCTTTGCGACCCCGTGGACTGTAGCCTATGAGGCTCCTCCGTCCATGGGATTCTCCAGGCAAGAATACTGGAGTGGGTTGCCATTTCCTTCTCCAGGGGATCTTTCCGACCCAGGGATTGAACCGAGGTCTCCTGTGTTGCAGGCAGAGGCTTTACCCTCTGAGCCACCAAGATATCGTCAAATTTTAAAACATGTAGCTCTCTCAAGGAGTGTGAGATGATATCTCATTGTGGTTTTAACTTGCATTTGTTTGATGACAATTATTCTGAGCTGTTTCAGGTGCTTATTGTCTGTATCCTTTGTGAAGTTTTCTTGGTGATTTACCTTTTTCTTATTAGTTATAAAAAGCTGTTCGGGCATTCTGTATATAAGACCTTTGTATTATAAACAACTTCTGGTCTATGGATTTCCTGTTCACATATTCAGTAATTTATCTGAGGTCAGACAGGTGGTCTTCAATTAAAACAGGTCTTAATTTGAGTAAATCCAGTAGTTTGTTATTTTGCTTTTTGCTTTTGTGATTAATACTTCTAGGGTCTTCTGTAAGAATCATGACTGACCTAAAGGTCATAAAAATGGTTTCTTATCTTATTCTAGAGCTTGATTACTTTTTATCTTCCAATAAGAAGTTTAAAGTTCTATGACCAACTTCAGATTAACTTTTGTGTATGGTTTGATGTGAGTCAAAGGTTCTGTTTTTACCCCATGTTTCTAATTGCTCCAGCACTATCCATCTTTTCTCCTGACTTAATAGAAGTGTTCTGCCCACCTATGCAGTCGCTTTAGGTCCAATTCTATGACCCTATGGACTGTGTAGCCTGCCAGATTCCCCTGTCCATGGGATTCTCCAGGCAAGAATACTGAAGTGTGTTGCTATGCCCTTCTTTGTGGGATCTTCCCAACCCAGGGCTCAAACCCTTATCTCATGTCTTCTGCATTGGCAGATGGGTTTTACCACTAGCGCTACCTGGGAAGCCCAGTACAAATTTGAATAGAAGTGGTAACAGGGAACATTTTTGTCTTGTTGTCAGTCTCAAAGGAAGGTTTCCGTATTTTACCACCGAGTATGGTGATAGCTGTCCCTCCGAGACCCTCTTAGTCAAAGCCTCAGCGAAAGAGGAAATGAAGAAAATTCTGTTCACCAGCATGAAGAGATGACAAAAGGGTCTGCATCCTAGCTAGGGTTCTGGGTAGAATGGAAGAAATAGCACCTGCCTGCTTGCACTTATATAAGGTATGGCTCAAGTTTAAACTACCTACATGGTGTAAAGGGCCTCCCAGGTGGCACTAGTGGTAAAGAACCCGCCTGCTAATACACGAGATATAAGAGACTCAGGTTGAATCCCTGGCTTGGGAGATTCCCTGAAGAATGGCATCACAACCCACTTCAATGTTCTTGTCCTTAGAATTCCATGGACAGAGGAGCCTGGCAGGCTACAGTCCCCAGGCTGCAGAGTCTGACTCAACTTCACATGCATGAACTACATGGTGTAAAAGCCCCTCAAATACAAATTACCCTAAAAGTCAGTGAGACATTTAGCATTATCAAATGCAAAACTACCTGGAAGGATGCATCTCTGGCTCACGGGGCACAGGGTTTCTGTAGATAAAGTCCCATTGAGGATGTGCTCATGATATGAAACAACAAAGCAGAGGAGGAAAAAATTCAATGTGATCAAGAGTTTTTAGACAGAAAGATACAGGACATTTTGATCTTCAAAATAGACAGACCATTTTGCATGTTGCAGCAGCATGCATGGACAAAGAGATGGTGGAATAAGTCCAAGAGAGAAGGAGAAATATCATATAACATCCCTTATATGTGGAATTTAAAAGGAAATGATGCAAATGAACTTATTTACAAAACAGAAACAGACTCACAGACTTAGAGAAGAACGTAGAGAGCTTAGAGGCTTCTAGAATGATTGCAGGGTGGGTGGGGGTGGGGGAGGATTGGGGGAAAGGACAGTTTGGAAGTTTTGGATGGACTTGCCCACACTGCTCTATTTAAAATGGATAACCAACAAGGACCTACCTACTGTATAGTACAGGGAACTCTGCTCAATGTTATGCGGCAGCCTGGATGGGAGGGGAGTTTGGGGAGAATGGATACATACATGCATTTGTATGGCTGAGGGTCTTTGCTGTTCACCTGAAACTATCACAACATTGTTAATCCACTAAACTCTGATACAAAATAAAAAATCAAAAAGAAAAAAGAAAGAATGGCAGACAATATAATCTGATAGACACTAAAAAATAAGTATGTTAAAACTAATATAAATCTAATGAAATCCACTGAATAAGTGTAACAGAGATAGAAAAGAAGGGAAAAACACTAAATCTCGCATCCTAACACAGCAATGAGTCAATAAATACTTTTTATTCCATTCTGAAATTAATAGTTAGATAATTAATTTTAACCAAAGCCCCACAGTTTCACCTTTCCCCACCATCACATGTATCCTCACTACATCATTGTGAGGACTGCTATCATCTGGGAAGAGAGCTGAGACTGTATCAGTTGGGACACCATATTGTCTCAGTAGTCTATTTTTAAAAGAACCAGTGCATGCATCTTATAATTTTTTACTATTTTCTATTTAAAGGTTATATTCATATCCATATGAAGCATTAAAAAGCATTCACTAACATGGAAATATTTCAACAACATGATGTTGTAAATAAAGAGCAGATGGCCTAACGGCATGTATAATATAAACCTATCAGTGTAAAATCATCTTTCTATGAATCCAGAAAGCCATATGGTGGCACTCACAAAGAGAGGCCTGGAAGAATGTTCACCGAAACATGGATCATGATTATTTCTGGGTGGTAGGATTTCCAGAGATTTTTGCTTTCATTTTTTTTTTTTTAGAACTTTTTAGTTTATCCAGATTTTTACAAACAGAAAAAGTAAATAAGGAACTAAATGAAGGCCTAACTTAAAATTTGTTTTTAACTATTACTGGTATGAGAATTGGTTTTTTTCTTTAACTGATGTGGGAATTCCCTAGCAGTCCACTGGTTAGGACTCCATGTTTTCACTGCTGCAGGCCTGGGTTCAGTCTCTGGTCAGGGAACTAAGACCCTGTAAGCCACAAGCCCTGCCACTCCCCCCAAAAAAGGGAATTGCTCAGGTTGGAAAAGCTGTTGCAGTTCTTGAGGTTTAATGAGAAGACTTAGGCTGTTGATGGAAATTGGGAACAATAGATCTATCATATCAAAGACCTAAAACCTCCATAACTTTAGTTTCTATTTCTACTTGGCTCTGGAAAAGAGAAGGTGTATAAACTAACAACATGCAGAGTTTTTTTCTTTATTTGTTTATTTATTTTAATTGGAGGATAATTATAACATTGTGATGACTTTTGCCATATATCAGCATGAATCAGCCACAAGTATACGTGTATCTACCCAATCCTGAGACCCACTCCCACCTCCCTCCCCTCTCTATCCCTCTGGGTTGTCCCAGAGCATCGGCTTTGAGTGCCCTGCTTCATGCATCGAACGTGCACTGGTCATTTAGATTTAGAAGAAGGTAAGACTAGCAGGGGGCCACGATGACCCTAGGATTCAGGTGTGTGTGGGCGGGGGGTTCTCACCTCCAAACCTTCATAGAACACAGTTCTCTGCAACCAAGCTCCTTAGCAATATATCTTGTTAGTGGATATTTGGCCTTTGCTTGGATAGGATACGTTTACAGTCTCTAGGTCTATCCATATTGCTGCAACTGGCATTATTTTGTTCCTCTTTATGGCTGAGTAATATTCCATTGTATATATTCATCACATCTCCTTTATCCATTCATCTGTCGATAGATGCTTATCCTGTTTTCATGTCTTGGTTATTGTGGATAGTGCTGCAATTAACATTGGGGTGCATGCATCTTTTTGAATAATAGTTTTCTCTAGATACATGCCCAGGAATTGGATTGCAGGATCATATGGTAACTATTTTTAGATTTTAAGGAGCCTACATACTGTTCTTCATAGAGGCTGCCCCAATTTACACTCCTATCAACAGTGTAGGAGAGTTACCAAAGGGGAAGGGTGGAGGAGGGATAAATTAGGAGGATGGGATTAACATACACACTACTATATGTAAAATAGATAACCAGAAAGGACCTACCGTATAGCTGCTGCTGCTGCTGCTGCTAAGTTGCTTCAGTCGTGTCCGACTCTGTGCGACCCCAGAGATGGCAGCCCACCAGGCTCCCCCGTCCCTGGGATTCTCCAGGCAAGAATACTGGAGTGGGTTGCCATTTCCTTTTCCAATGCATGAAAGTGAAAAGTGAAAGTGAAGTTGCTCAGTCATGTCCAACTCCTAGCGACCCCATGGACTGCAGCCTACCAGGCTCCTCTGTCCATGGGATTTGCCAGGCAAGAGTACTGGAGTGGGGTACCATTGCCTTCTCCGTACCGTATAGCACAGGGAACTATATTCAATACTTTGTAATAACGTGTAAGGGAAAAGAATATAAAGTGAAAGTGAAGTCGCTCAGTCGTGTCCAACTCTTCGTGATCCTGTGGACTGCAGCCTACCAGACTCCTCCATCCATGGGATTTTCCAGGCAAGAGTACTGGAGTGGGCTGCCATTGCCTTCTCCGATATATATATACTGAATCACTGTGCTGTGCATCTGAAACTAATGTGACATTATGAATCAACTATACTTCAATTTTTTTTAAAGTAGATATAGTAGACTTTCAGGGGTGTAGATCATTTACCTGTTCACACTTAGGCACCTAATTGCTGCTCCCTGCGCCTACAACCCTCTGCTCCCGGAGCTGGAAGAAAACCATCTCCTTCCTTCACAGGAGAGTCCTTCAGACAATTAGAAATAATCTCCATGATTTTTTCCTCCACCTTCTTTCTTGAATGGAGTCTCATTCTCCATGAGAATGGTTAAATACTTACCATCCTGGCCCTAAATCCCCTGCACACACTTCATGTTATCACTACTGTCTGTTCAGCACAGAAGAAAGTGAGATCATACCCCACTTTTGTTCTGGAGTCTTTGATTCTAATTCACACCAAAGTCATATTAGTGGGAGGGGCAGTCTTTTCACATAACTGATTATTTATAGGATTTTCTCAAATAACCAAAACAAACAAACAAAAAAAACCCCCTTATTGATAAATAATATTACCTCTCCTACAATTATAGAAACAGTTGGCATTTTTAACTCAAATGTTAGCCTTTGAGTTATATCTATTAAAGACATGTTTAATGTTAGAAACAGAACCACATTCTTTTGAATACTGGGTTTATCATCTTATGTGTCGTCTATTCCCCAGTTTTGTGAAAGCTTCAGATTCATTCCATGTGCCCTCCTCTATCTTCATCCAAATCACCGATGAAATGTTGAGTAGAGCAAAGCCACGAAGGGATTTCTAAGCCATTAACCAGTTATTTCTCATTCTCTTTTAGCCTTCATCCCATTAGACTTATTCCTGATATTTACTTAGACTTATTAAGTCATTACTTATATCATTACTGATATTTCCCATATGCACTTATGGGTCTACTTACCACCTTGCCCTGTCCTCTGAGAGGCTGACTTGTATGGATGGATTGATTCCCTGGCCTCTGACCTTTGGGTTCAGTTCAGTTCAGTCTCTCAGTCGTGTCTGACTCTTTGGAACCCCAAGGACTGCAGCACACCAGGCTTCCCTGTCCATCCCCAACTCCTGTCCATCACCAACTCCCGGAGCCTACCCAAACTCATGTCTATCACGTCGGTGATGCCATCCAACCATCTCATCCTCTCTCATCCCCTTCTCCTCCCACCTTCAATCTTCCCCAGCATCAGGGTCTTTTCAAATGAGTTGGTTCTTTGCATCAGGTGGCCAAAGTATTGGAGTTTCAGCTTCAGCATCAGTCCTTCCAAGGAATATTCAAGACTGATTTCCTTTAGGATTGACAGGTTGGATCTGCTTGCAGTCCAAGGGACTCTCAAGAAAGAGCCTTCTCTAACACCACAGTTCAAAAGCATCAATTCTTTGGTGCTCAGCTTTCTTTATAGTCCAACTGTCACGTCCATACGTGACTATGGGGAAAACCATAGCCTTTACTAGACAGACCTTTGTTGGTGAAGTAATGTCTCTGCTTTTTAATATGCTGTCTAGGTTGGTCATAGCTTTTCTTCCAAGAAGCAAGCGTCTTTTAATTTCACGGCTACGGTCATCATCTGCAGTGATTTTGGAGCCCCCCAAAATAAAGTCTGTCACTGTTTGCATTGTTTTCCCATCTATTTGCCATGTTTTGGTCAATAAGTGGCAGTAACTGATGTTAAGAGGGGACGAGTGAGGGGAAGGCACCTAATCCATTGTCAGGTCCTATAGTGTGGCTCTGTTTCTCTATTAAACACTGCATACAGGAGCTCTCTGCCTTCTGGAACCTCTCCATCCCCTCGCCCCTTCAGGCTCTTGTTTAAGTGTTAGTTGCTCGGTCGCGTCCAGCTCTTTGAGACACTGTGGACGGTAGCCTGCAGGCTCCTCTGTCCAAGAACACTGGGTGGGTTGCCATTCCCCTCCCAGGTGATCTCCCCAATCCAGGGGCTGAACCCAGGGTTCCTGCACTGCAGGCAGATTCGTTACCACCTGAGTCACCAGGGAAGCCCAGGCTCTGGGTGGTAACAATTCTCTGCTGTTGCTAACACCTAGATACTGTTACCAGCCCTTAGATAGTATACCATCTCATGTTGGTTTTCCTAAAACATGCCTGATCTTTACAAATAATCCCTTTATTAAATGTCCTTCAATTAACCTATTTGAGTGTTCCATTCCTACTGGAATCCTGACTGATCTCTACTAACTATAATATCATCCAGCCTACAGTTCTCAATATTTTTAATATTTTAATGAAAATACCATGCAACGTTTTGGGAGGATGATTTAAAGATCCTCTTTATTTACCATTTTACTGACTTATCTGTAAAAGGAAATAGTGTTAATCTGGCAATACTTATTTTTTGTTACTTATGCAGCCTCCACAGATCACCTCTCCCTACACTCTAAGAGTGAGTTTGGTTTTATTTCTTGATTCTTTTTTTAAAGATTGACGAGAAGTTCATCACTATAGGATCTAAATCAGGTTATTTGTCTAATGCTACAAAATTCTTGAGAATAAACAAGTTGAAGTAACAGCCCTTACTCAACATTGAAATAAAAATTTGTCCTATAGTGACCAAGAAGGGTAAAAGATAATGAGAAAGCTAGACATTTTAAAGAAGACTTTTTCCTTTGATTAAAATATATTTTTCTGATTATAGTATCATATATGTGCATCATAGAAAAACTATACATTAGAAGGCAATATAAAAATGAATAAAAATCAATCACATTTTTACAATTCAGAGAGAATAATATGTATTTCTTTTATTTTTACTTGCATTTTGAATACCTGGAATCATTCTACTTACACAGTTTTACCTTACTTTTTGGAAAATTCATATCATATGTTAATAGTGTCATGGAAAAATTTTCGATGACCTTTGACTTAGGGAAACCTAGTTGTTGGAATCTCCATGTCATAACTCAGGCAGAGCATCTACTTGGTGATAGCAAACCAAAATTATGGTTTTCAGAAGGAAATAAAACTCTTTAGAGCAGTCCCTCTCAAACTTTAAAGTACACAAGAAATCAGGGACCCTGTTCAAGTACAGATTCTGGGTCAGTAGGTCTAGTCTGGGGTCTGAGTGCACATGTCTAACAAGCTCTTAGCATTATCAGTGGTGCTTGTCTGAGGAGCACATTTTGAGAAATAGGAATTGCTAGTTGGGTAGTAATGAAATTCATGAGCATATTAAAGTTTGAGAAGCACAGATCTAGAGCAGTGGTTCTCAACCTTGCCTTGAAAATTAACACCCAAAGATCTTCATTTTGTAAAAGCTTACCTGGTAATTCTGATGCATGGTAAAGGTTAACAACTACTTCTCTAGACTTAGCTGCAGAGCACGATGGCATACTCAGCCACATCTGACTCTTTAAGACCCCATGAACTGTAGCCCACCACACTCCTCTATCCACGGAATTCTCCAGACATGAATACTGGAGTGGGTTGCACTTCCTTCTCCAGGGGATCTTCCCCACTCAGGGATCAAACCTGTGTCTCCTGTGTCACCTGCATTAGCAAGCAGATTCTTTACCCTCTGAACTATCTGGGAAGCCCAGAGCAAGATGGCAAATGTAGCAATTACAAATAATTCTCATAACCTTGGTTTCTAATCTCAGTTAGAAGGGAAAAAATGGCAACAACCACAAAAAGCAAAACAAAGTCCTGACCATTGTGTAGGAAGGCTGGTGGCACAGCTGAGAAACCACAAATCAAGATTCTGATTGGGAGCACACAGGGATTTGAACAAGATGGAGCCTCCTGAACCCAAAATTGGTTTGGAAATCTCATCAGCATGATTCACCCTGTATGATTCCAAGGCTTCAGTTTAAGTTCTTCAATAATCAACTTAGACAAGTGTTTGAAGTGACACACATCCCAGCTTGGATAGCCTGGGTGTTCAGTCACAACAGAGACCCAGAGGCCATCAGTCAGAAAAATATCTGTGTATACCATCTTTGAGGCACAGAAACTGAGAAAGTGGTTGCCAGTTTTTCTTAGCATGCACTTTGTTACTCAGAGCAGGATAGATCCATGTATATCTAGTTTTGGCTGGAAGACTGTAAACAATCAAAGGCTGAAAAATGTTGCTGCTCACAGAGCCCTGGCTTTAAAACACCATCCATGACTCCCATTATGTCCTTTCTTCCACTGAACAGGACAATAAATCGGATGGGGGCCACAGATGCCTGTTTGTCATAGAACAACAGAAAATACACTGGAGCCTGTGGAAGTGCAATTTTCTTTGTTATCACAAGCAGCGGCACAAAGCCCATGAATAGGAAATCCGGTGACCTTGCCTAGGCCTCCAGGGCTACTTGCACTGTGTCTCGTGTAGAATGGCTTCATGCTATTGCAGAGGCATGTGATAGGCTTATGGAGGAGCTCTCTGCTCGATGTCCCCTCTCCCCATCTAAGGGGTAGAGCTAGCTCCTCCTGTGCATGCTCAGTTGCTTCCATCATGTCTGACTCTTTTCGACCCCATGGGCTCTAGCCAGCCAGGTTCCTCTCTCCATGGGATTCTCCAAGCCAGAAGACAGGAGTAGATTGCCATTTCCTTCTCCAGGGGATCTTTCTGACCCAAAAATCAAACCTGTGTCTCCTGCATAGTCAGGCAGATTCTTTACTTGCCACTGAGCCACCCGGGAAGACCTTGCAAGTAGACAAAATCTAAATATCATGACACAGAAGAGCTAAAGCATGACTAAGACCCTAGAGACCTGCATCCAGACCTAGGTCTACTGTCTAACTTGGGAATGGCAGCATTTCTCAGTGGCCTTCAGGTTCCTTTTCCATAAAATGAGCTAATTAGACAAAATTGCCTCCAAGACCCTTTTGGACCTAGAATGATGTGAGCCCTAATGATAATAGTAATGATGATAAAAGCTAACTGTATGTTCAGGCCCCATAAGACAGCTACTCTCTGCACATCCCCTGTCCCCACCTGGTCCTGCCTCTCCTCATCTTACACACACAATTGCCTCCGCTTCCTAAACTGAAAGTTTAATCAGTCACTACCCGTGTGATCAAGAGGATCCCCAGTTAACAATGATTCTAGCCCATAGACCAGAAAGGGTCCACTCTGTTCTGTCATCAACAGGAAATAATGGCCCTCATGATGGCTGCTAACCCAAGGAACTGTGGGAGGACGCACTCCAGCAGCGCCTCTAACAGCCAAGGAGCCCTTCTCGAGTCATTCCTCTATAACTGGTAGCCTTTACCTCCCCTGGGTAGCAAAGATTGCTGGATTGCTGCTGTGTGCTGCCTGCCATCAGTCATCAGCCGCAAGTGGTGGGGTGTCGCTCTAGGACCTTTGCCTCTGACATGTAAGATTCCCTGACCAGTCAATCACTGATGTCTCTGTCACTGACTCCAGATTCTTTTTTTGGTCTCATGGCTGAGCAACTGCAAGGATTGCAGGACTGTGGGGTGCAGCCCAACACTAACGTTTATTGGTACTTCCTATAAATGTATCAGAAACTATTTTAAATATTTTAGGGATATAGACTCATTTAACTATGTTTTTAGTAGACACTTTTCTATCCCAATTTTTCTAAGTGAGAAAACAGGCTCAGAAAGATAAGATGACTTAGATAGCATTAGTGGTAAAGAACCTGACTGCAAATGCAGGAGACATGAGAGATTTGGGTTCCATCCCTGGGTTGGGAAGATCCCCTGGAAAAGGAAATGGCAACTGACTCCAGTATTCTTGCCCTGGAAATCCCATGGACAGAGGACCAAGGGGTTTTGAAGAGTCGGATATGACTGAGGCGACTTAGCACACACAAGGAGACTTAGCAGCCATGCACTCAAAGTCCCACAACACATAAGTAGATGAGATAGGATTTTAACCCAATAATCCAGGCTCAGAACTTGAGTTCAAAATCACTACACTCAGTTTTCTCATCCTGACATTTACTTTTCTCTGAACATTTTATGAAAATGTAAGAAAAGTTTCATTTATAATTATAGAAGATTCATTAATCATAAACTTCCTTGGAGGCTCAACTGTAAAGAATACACCAGTAATGCAGGAGATACAGGTTCAGTCTCTGGGTTAGGAATATCCCCTGGAGAAGAAAATGGCAACCCACTCCAGTCTGCTTGCCTGGGAAATCCCATGGACAGAGGAGCCTGGCAGACTACAGTCCATGTGGCTGCAAAATAGTCAGACATATAGCTACTGAATAGCAACTGAACAGCAACATTAACTACAACTATTAAATAGCATCAGCCAAATTGAGCAAAGAAAGAGATGGAATTTAGCAAGGCAATTAGTAAAGTCCCTCAATGCTCTTATTTCGTAACTCCCTAACTATCCAGCTTTTCCGCTCCCATTCCAGCTGTTGTCTGACTTCACACAGCCTTCCAGATGGGCTTCACTTGAAAATCACAAGCTCCTGCTTGACCAGAGCCTTGGATGCTGCGTGTAAACCCTCCACCTCTCACTAATCAATCTAGCGTCCTTTCACTGTAGGGATGTTTTCAGAGCTTCTTCACATTTCAGAATTCCAATCCTGCCACCTTGTCCTTGCTTATGACAAAAGGTGTCTTCTCATTCTCAGGAAAAATAGAATCCATCAGGTGGTACCTCCCTCGGCTCTTGCAAATGGACCTGCATCCATATTCACTCCTTCTTCCTTCCCTCTCAAAGAGCAGAAAATGAAGAAAATGAATCTCCTCTCCTATCTCGTATGAATCTTCTGCTGTTCCTTGAATTTTATCTCCCTCTCTCTCAAGGACTCAGATTTTTAAAGTGCCCCATCTTCTCTTTAATCTCTTGCTCTCCACTGGCTCTTTTCCATTACACTTAAACAGGCTCTGCAAGGAGATCCAACCAGTCCATTCTGAAGGAGATCAGCCCTGGGATTTCTTTGGAAGGAATGATGCTAAAGCTGAAACTCCAGTACTTTGGCCACCTCACGCGAAGAGTTGACTCATTGGAAAAGACTCTGATGCTGGGAGGGATTGGGTGCAAGAGGAGAAGGGGACGACAGAGGATGAGATGGCTGGATGGCATCACTGACTCGATGGACGTGAGTCTGAGTGAACTCTGGGAGTTGGTGATGGACAGGGAGGCATGGCGTGCTGTGATTCATGGAGTCACAAAGAGTTGGACACGACTGAGCAACTGATCCGATCTGATCTGAGTGCCCATTTAAAAGGAAATTTTCTCTCCATCCCTCCATCAACTTCCCTAGTCATCGCTCTCAATTGTAATCAAATGTCTTGCAAGCACCCTTGCTGTCTCCACATTCTCTTTTCTATTTGTTACTACTCACTACAAAATGGCTTATATTCTCCTTGTATCTTTCTAACTTTCTTTTTTTAATTGAGGGATGGTTGATTTACAATATTATATTAGTTGCTGGTGTTTAACAGTGATTCCATGTTTTTATAGAATGTAGCCTATTAAAGTTATTACCAAATAATGGCTCTATCTCCCTGTGCTGTACTGTATATCTTTGTTGCTTATCTATTTTACACATAGTACTTTGTACCTCTTAATCTTCTAGCCCTGTATTTCCCCTCCCTCTTCCCTTTCCCCACTGGTAACCACTAGTTTGGTCTCTGTATTCATGTTTGTTTCTGTTTTGTTATATTCTCATTTTATATTTTAGATTTCACATATAAGTGATATCATATAGTATTTCTCTGACTTATTTCACTAGGCATTTCTGTGTGTGCTGTGCTCAATCACTCAGTCGTGTCCAACTCTTTGTGACCTGATAGACTATAGCCTGCCAGGCACCACTGTCCATGGAATTTTTCAGGCAAGAATATTGGAGTGTGTTGCCATTTCCTTCTCCAGGGATCTTTCCGACCTAGGGATTGAACCTGGGTCTCCTGCATTGCAGGTGGACTCTTTACCACTGCACCACCTGGGAAGCCCTTCACTAGACATAGTACACTCTAAGTCCATCCACGTGGTGACTATTCTCCTTTACTCTTATTTGCTTTTGAGGCAGCTGTGTGGACACTGGAGAGCATGCCTCCTTGAAATGTATCGCCTGCTGCCATGAGTTTCTATGTTACCATCTGCTCATGGTTTTTGTCTTGCTTCCCTGATCATTTCTTTCCCAGTCTCCTTTCAGTCTTTTCTTTCTCTTTATCACTTGAATATTAACTGTTATAACCCTATTTCTTCAGAATTAGGGTTTCCTCATATTCTTCTTGGGCCAGTCCTTCTACTCCCATGACTTCAATTGTCATGTTTATGGTGATGATTCAAATACACATATTTGCAGCTCAGACTTTTCTCCTGAGCTTTCAATTCACACATCTAACTGCTTGGGTGTCTCCACTGAGAGGCAACACGCAGGCTACCAATCTGTTCAAAACTGAATAGAATTCATTATCTCCCACCTGAAGCCTACTGTTCTTTTGTGTTTGATGATATTTTCTTAGCTAGATACCCGGTGGTCATCATCATCGCCTCCTTTTTCTTTATCACTTACATCTAATCGATCACTGTGCCCTATTGAAGCTGTGTCTAGATTTGCTCTCACCATCATCACTATCATTTCGCTTTTCCTGATCACCATGTTCACTAACTTGACAACTGAAACAATCTCTTAACTTATCTCCACACATCCCATTTTGATCTGTCATTTATTCTCCACACTGTGGCCAGATTCACTTTTCTAAATACAGATCTAATTATTTCTCCCCTCTTTTTCAATACATCTTGATGTCTGCTCTTTACCTTAGAATAAAGTCCAAAGTACTTATATGACTGGCATGATACTTTGAGACCTAACATGACCCACCTCTCCAGCTCATCTCTAGACATTCTTCAAATGTGGTATAGTGGCCATATTGAGCTCCTTTCATCTTTTTTGGATTTTCCTTGTTTACTATCATCCTTAGGTCTAAGCATATATTGTTACTTCTGCCCACAATATTTTCTATTTAACTTCTCACTTTTCAGGTCTCAGTTGGGAAACCAATTCTTCTAGAAAGCTTTCCTTCATTCCCCACAATATCCTAAAGTACACTAAATTTTTCACTGGAATATAAAGTCCTTGAGTGCAGGCATGTTGCCTGTCTTGTTCCACCACAGGATCCTCCAAACCTAGAACAGAATCTAGGACAGTAACTGTCCAACAAATGTTTGTTGAATGAATTGGATATATGTCCCTTCTTTATCATACTTTTCAATTACTGGAGATTCAATGAGGGCAAGGACCCTAGGTATCTTACCAAGACTGTATCCCCAACATCTAACAGGAATACCTGACATAAATTAGGGATTGAGTATATTTCTGTACAATAAATGAATATATGAATAACTTTTAGTTAATTTTGGAACTTTCAAAAAAGGCATTAATAATTTAAGCACAAAGAATGACATTTTCATTCTTCACACTTATTTCAAGAGGTACATGTTGGTTTTGTTTATTAGGCCTGGGTTATTCATATCTGCGGACCATTAATACTCAGAAAACCCTTGCATGGCTGTGTTTTTAATATTGCTATGTAGTGCCAAAGTGCCTAAAACAGTTTTCTTTAGTGTCTCTACACAAGCCAATTTCATAAATTTTATCAATACCTTGTATGCTTTTTTGGCTGGAAAAAAATTAAAATTTGGAAGGATCAAGCAGCATTATCCAATTTAGCATTCTAGGACAAATACTTCACATCATTCAGCTTTGAAATAATTCACATTAAAATACTAATACTACCTAGCTTTGGCTTTGGAAACCAAGGACACAGGGATCTCCCTGACTCAGCACAACTTACTAAACTCCCTCTTGGAGGGGCAGGATAAAGATGAAGTAGAGAAAGATAAAAATTGTCAGAAAAGCAAGACTTTGGCATCAGAAGCTCAGGCTGACTACTCATTTTCCTCCAATGCCTTCTGCAGTGCTCACGGGTATGAGCATCTTCCTCCCGCCCTTCACTTCATCCAGCGTGAATCATGCCAGAGGGCAGGCAGCAGGCAAGACACATTCCTTCTCTTCCTACACAAGCCTATATTTAACCTAATGTGTTTGTTTGAATACTTAGATTCCATGGAAATGAGTGCCATAGAAATAAAAGAGACCAAATAGTACAGGCGATGGCACAGGCAAAGAAAGGAAGAGAGAGAGAAGAGAGGAGAGACAGAGAAAGACAGGAAGAGAGAGAAATAGAAAGCAAGGGAATAAGTGCATGAGAGGCTCCAGGGTGAACTGCCAGAGAAGACAAGGCAGCAAGGCAGGTAGGGGCCTTGGAAACAGGGCTCGCTCCCATACTGCCCACCTCCACCCCATTCATTCCTCCAGGGGAAATGACAGTTGGCCTGGCAGCATCTCCATAGTCCTCCAACAGTTCATGGGAGACGTGAACCATCTCACAGCAGAGATGGACCCAGAATGTATTCCAAACTGCCACCAACTGAGGCATTACGTTGGGGAGTGTCAGAGTAGGAATTACAATTTTATTTTCAAACACAATATAAGCATCTGAACCAAAAGAACAAAGACATGCACTTAACAGTGGAGATGATTTTATTCTCAAATGACCCGAGTTTCAGAGTATAAATCAATGTTTGTGTTTAGCACCTATGTAGACATGAGAGCACAAACAGTGTGCCTTTCAATTAACCTTCTATCATGGGAGCAGATAGCTAGACCAGCACAGTTTGCTTAGTCTACTGAAAATCAAGAAGCAGAGATCCAGAGATTCTTGTTTGGCTTTTTCCTACAAAATTTGTCAGAAAGTAAAAGCTTTGGCCTTCCACATAATCTTATTTTATAAAATCTGTCTGGAAAAAAACATGCTCATTGTTTGTTGGCTTCCTTATCCAAAGATGAGTCTTCATAAGAATGGGAGGATAAGAAAGTATATAGAGAGAATATTTTAAGCCCAATAGAAGTCCAGTCCTGAAATCTGTACCTTTGTAAACTTGTCTTAAATAAAACAACCCTCTAAATCAACACAGCATATGAACAGCCAATAAAAATTTCACATATTGGCAGGCTTAGTGCAAAGAACCTAGTAATAATTTGGATTAAAATGCTATGTAATCCTTATAATAATAGAATCAGCTCTCCATATATGGTGTTCTGCATATATGGATTCAACCAACCACAGAACAAAAATATTTGGAAAAAGTTCCAAAAAGAACTTGAATTTGTTGGGGATTGGCAACTATTTACATAGCATTTACAATGCATTGAGTGTTATGAGAGAGGATTTAAAAGATAGGAGAGGATGTGCACAGGCTATATGCAAATATGCATGTGTGCTCAGTCGCTCAGTCGCGTTGGACTCTTTGTGACCCTATGGACTGTTGTAGCCCATCAGGCTCCTGTGTCCATGGAATTTTCCAGGCAAGAATACTGGAGCAGGTTGCCATTTCCTACTCCAGGGAATTTTCCTGACCCTGGGATTGAAACTGCATCTCTGCATCTCTTTCATTAGTAGGCAAGCTCTTTACCACTCTGTCACTTGGGAAGCCCTATATGCAAATATAATGCCATTTTATATAAGGGACTTGAGGATATATGAATTTTTATATCTGAGAGGAGTCCTGGAACCAATCCATCACAGATGCCAATGGAAAACTCTACCCCCAATTTTTTAAGTGTCTTCTATATGCAGGCATGCATTAAGTATCATAGATCATGATTTTGTTTGATCCTCTCAATAAACCCTATTTTACTGACAAAGACTCAAGGTTCAGTGAGATTCAATAATTTGTACAAGCACACAGAATCAGGAAATATCACAGCTGGAACTTGAATGGCAGCAGGTTTCCCAGGTGGCTCAATGGTAAAGAATCCACCTCCTGTGTAGGAGACGTGGATCTGATCCCAGAGTAGGGAAGATCCCCTAGAGAAAAGGAAATGGCAACCCACTTCAATATTCTTTCTTGGGAAATCCCATGGACAGAGGAACCTGGCAGGCTACAGTTCCATGGAGTCACAAAGAGTCAAACACAACTGAGCAAGTAAACGATAATAAACAAGCCTAACTCCAGAACCCTTACACATTACAACACATCCCTTATCCCTTGAAATAGTCTATGCCAGAAAAAGTGATACACAATTTGTTTAACCCATTAAAAGAATGGTGATCAGTTGTTTGCCTGATAACTGCAAAATCAACAAGCTCCATTGTTCCAAAGAAAGTAAGTGGTTTTGAAATCTTAAAACTTACCTCTGGGACACAAGAAGGAAAGACTGGGATGGTGAGAAGTAACTATGGAAAGAAGGATAAGGAAGGCATTCTGTTGGGTCTTTATGTTTTAAACTCAATCCCACTAAATTTTTTGCACAGCTTTTAAAAAAATTTATTTTCAGTGCATTAAATTTACTCATATAGACATTCTAAAAATGTACAATATTTCCTTTTTAACAAAGTATAATAAAACATAAAACCCCCCCAAACAGAATACTTGACATTTACAATTCAAAATCAAATGAGCAGAATATTAAATATTTACAAAACTGTATCTTTTAAGATATAAAGTTACATGCAATTTTATAGAATTGATATAAAAAGAATGGCTCAATAATGGGAGAATTTTGCTTCATTACTAAAAAGAAAATATATCCAATATAAGCTATGAAGAGTTTTGAGTGTTTTGATAAGAAAGTTTTCCATATCTTTCATCTCCCTAGGAATAGTACCAAAGGCTTTGCATATTTGCATATTAAATAAATACATATACAGGGAGAATGGATACATGTATATGTATGGCTGAGTCTCTTTGCTGTCCACCTGAAACTATCACAACATAGTTAATCAACTGTACTACAGTACAAAATAAAAAGTTTAAAATTAAAAAATAAGAATGAAATAATTCCATTTGCATCAACATGGATGGACCTAGAGATTATCCCTCAGTGAAGTAAGTCAGAGAAAGATAAATATTGTATGATATCATTTATATGCAAAATCTTTTCTTAAAAAATGACACAAATGAACTTATTTACAAAACAGAAACAAACTCACAGACTTAGAGAATGCACTTATGGTTACTAGAGGGGAAGGGTAGAGGGGAGGGAGAGTTAAGATGTTTGGGATAGACATGTACACACTACTATATTTAAAATAGATGACCAACAAGGACCCACTATAAAGTGCAGGGAACTCTGCTCAGTATTATGTAACAACCTAAATGGGAAAAGAATTTGAAAAAGAATGGATACATATGTATGTATAACCGAATCACTTTCTGTACACTTGAAATTAATACAATATTGTTAATCAACTATACACAAATATAAAATCTGTCTTTCCTATAACCAAAATAAATAAATACATATATAGATATTCATTATGTCCGCCATTGTCTGTTCTCTAAATGAAATGACCTGTCATTATGACAGCTGAGAGGGTATGTGGTCTGTCACAGGATTAAATTGTCGACATCTGAGGCCAAACCCCTCCAGTGTACAACAATGAACACTGATTATATGTCAACAGTACTTGAATAGACCTGTCCTTCATCACATCAGGAAATTAAATCAGTCATAAACAGCTTTTTGCCTTGACTTTGCTTGCCTATGATAAAGTCTCTATTTATAGTCAAGCAATCAGACTTTGTGTTAGAATAGCACCTTAATACCTTTGTCAAAACACAATGATAAGTACCTCAGTATGGTTTCTTACACATGGTTGGTAAGAAATAATTGTTGAATAAATTATGATGGTAGCTACTACTTACTAAAAACCTACTATGTGCATTAAGTCATGTATTTCACAAATATCTCCAAATCTCATAAAAGTCATCCAAGGAAAGCAATATCCTATTCACTTTCCAGATATGAAAACTGAGGTACGTTAAAAATTAACTAATTTACTCAAGACTAAATAGCTTGTGTCTTGGAGAGCAAGCATTTAAAGCCAATTCAAGCTAATGCCACAGTTTTCTTATTTCGAATCACAGAAGGAAGGGAGAGAGGGAGGAGGTGCTGAGACTGGGGGAGGTAAGGAGGAAAATCTGAAAGCCTTCCTTGAGCTTTCACAACTGAAAGATTCTACCTCTTTCCTACATTATGACGACATTTGTAAAAATAAGAAATAATAATTTGTGAGTTTCCAGATAATCAAGTTGTCTGTATGACATGCAAAACATTGATCAGACAAGCCCATAATGAGTGAAAAGAAGCACTGTAGGCAGATGTTTTCAAAAGGAGAATAAGGGTAAGCAGCGTGTTGAAGATATTAATTTTCATGATTGTTGCCTTTGTTATTTTGCTTCATTCTCCTTCACCCTTCTTGGTCTAAAAATACAAAATAGCATGAAACAAATTAGTTTTCAGGGCCAGTTATGTTTTGAAAACCCATGAGAAAAAAAAATGAGAATAAAGGCTAGACTTTCTAGAAAATTCCCCTTCCCCCCTTCAGTCTTAATATTTGCCTCACAGCATGTGTATATGTCCCTATCTTGATGAGTCCCACTGCAGACCACTAGTCATGAAATTCAAAGACCAAGAGAGAAAATCTTGAAAAGAAGACAGTCAAGGGAAAGAAACAAGTTGACTTTTGAGTGTATATTCCAAAGTGTTTTACTTCTAAATTTTTTCTGCATTTTTTTTCTTAGTTGGCAATAAATAATTTTTAGGGGAATCAATGTGAGCAGACTTGGTCAAGAGACTGGAATGAAGAGAAGGCTTTGCCATCTGTGAGGAGTACATTAGAATAGAATCACTCCAGGAAAAGGTTGTCTGTGTGGCCTGCCTTTATGAGATGACATTTAAATAAAAGTACTGGTTCACTTTTAATTGATCCCTGTACATTAAAAGGCATCTCAGAGAGAAGTGTGGTGTGAATAACTGAATCGTGGGCTGTTTGTGCAGATGGAGGACCTCGAAAGCTCTGTATATGGAGATACATGGTGACTGTAAGCTATTTGAGGAAATTTGCATCCTGAGATTTCTCATCATGCTCTATCACAAAATGTCAACACAGTGATGCATAAACATTTTCATAGTCCCTCAAAAACAAGTTTCTGAAATAGTTTCCTATATAGACAGTGAGGTTTTACATATACCTGGATAACCTATGTACTTAATTGCTCCGTCATGTCCAACTCTTTGCAGCACTTTGGATTGTAGCCAATCAAGCTCCTCTGTCCGTGGGATTTTCCAAGCAAGAATACTGGATTGGGTTGCCATTTCCTCCTCCATAGGATCTTCTTGACCCAGGGATTGAACCCACACCTGCTGTGTCTCCTGCATTGCAGGTGGATTCTTTATCCACTGAGCCATCAGGGAAGCCCTGATAACCTACAGCAAGAGCTAATTTAGAATGGGTGTGGGTAGGGGATAATGTGGGAAAGGAAGCAGAAGAAGGAACTTACAACTGATGGCAGCTTTTTTGAAACTTTAAGCCACCTAATTCCAAACTTAGAATTTCCTTTGCTTGAAGATGATGCTGGTCTTGGTTACACAGTTTCATTACATATTATCATGAGGAATACATGGGTTCTTCAGAATGAAAATTAAAATTCATTCTCTAGCTGAGAGATGTATCTGAAAACTTATGCCATCTGGAACTGCTCAAATTCCAAAATTTTAAATTCTCCTGGGGAGAGTCTCCCACTCCTCCACTTTACTAAGTAGTATTTTCAGATTTTAAATCTGACCTATTCACTTGAAAATTTGATCTGTCTCTAGGCTTTCCTTCCTTATGCAGCCTGTACTTAAACTTGCTTATCTCTTATGTTGATCTAAAATTAATAGACTGTTAGTTATCTCTCCAGTGAAAATGGGTTTATTTAGGATCAGCTGAGGATTACAATTTGGGCTCTGAAACTGTGATGAGCCTTTTGCAAATCTCTGCATGACAAAGTAGAGAGAGTTCAGTTCAGTTCAGTTCAGTCGCTCAGTCATGTCTGACTCTTTGTGACCCCATGAATTGCAGCTCACCAGGCCTCCCTGTCCATCACCAACTCCCAGAGTTCACTCAAACTCACATCCACTGAGTTGGTGATGCCATCCATCCATCTCATCCTCTGTCGTCCCCTTTTCCTCCTGCCCCCAATCCCTCCCAGCATCAGAGATTTTTTCAGTGAGTCAACTCTTCGCATGAGGTGGCCAAAGTACTGGAGTTTCAGCTTTAGCATCATTCCTTCCAAAGAAATCCCAGAGCTGATCTTCACAATGGACTGGTTGGATCTCCTTGCCATCCAAGGGACTCTCAAGAGTCTTCTCCAACACCACAGTTCAAAAGCATCGATTCTTCAGTGCTCAGCTTTCTTCAAAGTCCAACTCTCACATCCATACAAGACCACTGGAAAAACCATAGCCTTGACTAGACGGATCTTTGTTGGTAAAGTAATGTCTCTGCTTTTGAATATGCTATCTAGGTTGGTCATAACTTTCCTTCCAAGGAGTAAGCGTCTTTTAATTTCATGGCTGCAGTCACCATCTGCAGTGATTTTTGAGCCCCCCAAAATAAAGTCTGACACTGTTTCCACTGTTTTCCCATCTATTTCCCATGAAGTGATGGGACCAGATGCCATGATCTTAGGTAGAGAGAGTACTTCTTTATTAAACCAACAACTGTTGAATTTCCAGTCTTGTTTTTCCTTTTCTGACACCAACTGTTAGACTTCTGTAGCCAGTTTTTCAATTTATCACTTAGAGAAAGACTCTTTTAGACTATGACAGAGATTTGGCTGCTGCTAGTTCCTTTAAGAGAGCATTTCTTGCAGAAATGTTAGCAAGGTGATTTCCCTTGGTTTCAGAGAGTCAAGTTTAGAATGCCCTGGAATATCAAGAACAGCTAAAGCAGTAGGTACAAGTATTGCACCAATAATTCCTGAACATAGAGGCCATTTAAAATTTTATTTCGGCTGGAAGTAAGGAAGCCATGTTGCTTCCATGACATTTGAAAATCGTTAGCTACTCTGAAAGCATATACACTATCAGTGTTAAAAGTGCCAAAAATGAGCAGTTTTGTCCTTGATTAAAGTAAAAGTTTATTTTTAAAGTGTGTAACTTAGCTTATTGGGCTAAAGTAGCCACAAGTAAAGATGCTGCCTGAACAACATCAAAAGGAGTTGCAGTAGTTTTCCCAGCACGTATTTGCCATTGTCGCCTTTTAAATAAGAACCATCAGTAAACCATTAGAAGTCAATGTTGCCCAAAGGAATTTCCTGCAGATTATCATGAGGAGTCAGAAGGTGATCCATCACTGTTAAACAGTCATGAGGGACTTTGTCAGTAATGGAGGGGAGAAGAGTAGCAGGATTAAGGCTGTTACAAAACAAGAGTTATGTGAGGAGAAGTTAACAAAAGGCCTTCAAAGGAGTTAAGGCCGATGACTGAGAAATGTTGAGTGTGACAAGCATTCAGGAGGACTTCTACTGTATGAGGTACAAAAATGGCTTCAGGGGATCCCAGAGCCATTTTTTCAGAGGCCTTAGCCAAAAAGGCAGTGGCCATAATGTTTCTAAGACAAAGGCGGTATTTCCATGCCACAGAGTCCAGTTGCTATCTATAATACCCTATGAGTCAATGGTAATTGCCATGTTTTGAGTGAATGGGCCAAGGGCATTCCTTTTATTTTCATATGTAAAAGGGGGATCTGATTTGCATTGCCCAAGTTCAGGTAGGTTCATCAAACTTTCCTTTAAGGCTTGGAAGACTATGTCATCCAGTTCTTCCCATAAAAATGGATTGGAGTTGTTATTATTGAGTAAAACATATCAAAGATTTACCCACAAGAGAGAAATATGGAATGCAGTTTCAGTAATAACCAACTAGCATGAGAAAACTTCATAGTTAGCACTTAGTTTTAGATTTTGGGAAACTTAGGATACCGTGAAATCTACCTGGACCTAACTGTAACCCTAAATATTGAACCTAGGTTTGGGTAAGCTGCAAGTTTCCATTGGCAATCTTAAGTCCCTTTAAAGCTGAAAGTGTTAGCAATTGAATGCTGTCTTCCCATGAGGAGGTTTGAGAAGAAGAGCAAATCATTCACATATTACCACAAAGTAGAACCTCTAGGAAATGTTGTATCATGCAGACCAGCCTCAGGATTTGTGAGGAAATAAGGAGTCTCAGTAAAACCTTGAGACATTATTATCCAGGTGAATTGTTTTTTCCTTCCCAAGTGAAGGCAGAAAGGCATAGGGTAGCTTCATCAACTGGAATACTAAGGAATGAAATGCATAAATCATTTGCAGTAAAGAATTTATTCCCAGAAGGAATGAATGTTAGTTATAGATGAGTGTTAGGAACAACAGGATATTGTTGATCACTTGGAGGTCCTGGACAAAGACCTTAGTTTTTCTCACTGGTGAAATGAGAATGATACAGAGGCATGTCCAAGGCCTGTAATATGGCCTTGTAATATGGCCTTGTAATCTTATATTGCAGGCTTTATGCCTTCGAAGGCTCCTTTGAAGTGTATTAATTTTTAATACACTTGATTCTGAGAAGAGGTTTGGAAGTATCTATTTGAATCTTGATGGGCACTATGCTGTGAATTTTGCCAACATCAGCTGGAAATTTTGCCCATAAGGAAAGTGATAGCTAATTCAGTATGGGGCAAATAATCAGTGTTTCCAGAATCAGCTCTAGTACCACCAGAAACAGAACAAATGAATGCTATCAAAGGGTCATTTAATCCACCTGGTCAGCTTCTTTGATGATTACTGTCAAGTTCTAGAATTATTTTCCCCTTTTGGGAGAAAAAAATTCTGGCATGATACTTCCTTAAGAAATCTGAGCCTAATAAATGGATAGAGGGAGGAACTAAGGAGAAAAGGGTGTGAATCTCTTAAACTGCCTAAACAAAAGGAATTAGGTTCAGAGCCGGAAATCTCTTAAGGTTCCTTAGAGATCCCCACTATTTGAACTGTTTTAGTGCTCTGAGGCAGGGGTTGCTTAACAGTACTGAGGTTGTGCACCAAGGGTGTGGCTCCAGTGTCAATTAGGACTGGAAGAGATTCATTCACATATGGAGAAATATCTCTCCAAGCTGTTTAAGAGTGAGGATTGGGAAGAACCCTCATAGTTCCTTGAAATTCTGTCATTGAGAATTGGGAGGACATTGGAAAAGCTGGCTAGAGAACTAAAGGCACTTGAAGTGCTTAAACGCATAACAATCTCTTTATCCTGACTTTGCAGTAATAACAGAAATGGAAAGGATTTGGGTTTCCTGTTGAAGCCTTCATTTGCTGGAGTTGAAGATTAAGAATTTTGACTGCCTGGCTTTGAGGTGACATTTCCTCTAGGGTTTGAGAGAGCTGGTTTGCCAGATTAACTAAATCTGGAGTGGACATAGTTTCTCATTCCATCCTTGTCCTTTTTGGTTGAAGGGAAATATTCCAGCTCCAGCCTTTAGTAAACGTAGAATTAAAAGCTACTGGGGTGGAATCAACATCTGAAGGAAGACCAGAATTTTCTTTAGAAACAACCTGAAGTGGATTGTAATAGTCATGAACAGCTTTGTTGGATTTTTGTGTGCAAGTATGAATTTTGTTTCAATCAGCA
The DNA here is from genome assembly GCF_032452875.1 of Bos javanicus. Taxonomy (NCBI): domain Eukaryota; kingdom Metazoa; phylum Chordata; class Mammalia; order Artiodactyla; family Bovidae; genus Bos; species Bos javanicus. The sequence continues at coordinate 63,289,150 of NC_083876.1, forward strand.
AACTTTGGAAAAGCCCTAGGAATTGCTTAGTGAAGTCATCTAGCAATTGCACAAGTCTGATCAGATTATAAGTTTGTGGACTGGTCTCCCAGTTATAATTCTAGAGACCACACAGTGTTCTCCCAATTAGTAGTTTTTATGCAATGCTGGGCCTGGCCTTCGCTGACAAACATATGAACCAGCTGATGTAAGTCAGAGAGAACAGGTTGATAAGTTTGAACGACTATATTAAATTCATCAGCAGATCTGTGAAGATCTTCAATTACTTTAGGAACATCTCTGACTATGTCTCAAAGTTCATCTTTAGTCCAGGGAATATAAGAGTTTAAGAATTTATCCTCTGGATCCTCAGGGGCTTAATTTTACAGGGGCCAGTTCTAACAAACTCAGAGGAAGAAAGAACAGGGAGGAGTTTTAGAGAAAAAGGAAAGTTTGGTGAGACAACTCATATGTTGAGGGGGGAGGAGACTGAGAATTTAGGGGAGGTGTAGGCAGCAAAGAAGGAAAGGGGGAAGAAGACACCACTGGAGGTGGAGACTGAGACAAAGCCAAAGAAGAAGAAGAGCTGAGGTTTCAGGAGCCCTTTATCATTCTTTAATTGTTTGTTCAAATCCTAAAAGATGATGCTGTGAAAGTTCTGCACTCAATATGTCCCCAAATTTGGAAAACTCAGCAGTGGCCACAGGACTAGAAAATGTCAGTTTTCATTCCAATCCCAAAGAAAGGCAATGCCAAAGAATGCTAAAACTACTGCACAATTGCACTCATCTCACACACTAGCAAAGTAAAGGTCAAAATTCTCCAAGCCAGGCTTCAATAGTACATGAACAGGAAATTTCCAGATGTTCAAGCTGGCTTTAGAAAAGGCAGAGGAACCAGAGATCAAATTGCCAACATCTACTGGATCATTGAAAAAGCAAGACAGTTCCAAACAAACATCTACGTCTGCTTCATTGACTATGCCAAAGCTTTTGACTGTGTGGATCACAATAAACTGTGGAAAATTCTTCAAGAGATGGGCACACCAGACATCCTCACCTGCCTCCTGAGAAATCTGAATGCAGGTCAGCAACAGTTAGAACTGGGCATAGAGCAACAGACTGATTCCAAATTGGGAAAGGAGTATGTCAAGGCTGTCACCCTGCTTATTTAACTTCTATGCAGAGTACATCATGAGAAATGCTGGCCTGGATGAAGCACAAGCTGGAATCAAGATTGCTGGGAAAAATACCAATAACCTCAGATATGCAGATTATGCCACCCTTATGGCAAAAGGTGAAGAAGAACTAAAGAGCCTCTTGGTGAAAGTGAAAGAGGAAAATGAAAAAGTTGGCTTAAAACTCAACATTCAGAAAACTAAGATAATGGCATCTGGTCCCATCACTTCGTGGCAAATAGATGGTGAAGCAATAGAAAGAGTGACAGACTTTATTTTGGGGGCTCCAAAATCACTGAAGATGGTGACCGCAGCCATTAAGTTAAAAGATGATTGCTCCTTGGAAGATAAGTTATGACCAACTTAGACAGCATATTACAAAGCAGAGACATTACTTTACCAACAAACATCTGTCTAGTCAAAGCTATGGTTTTTCCAGTAGTCATGTATGGATGTGAGAGTTGGACTATAAAGAAAGCTGAGCACCGAAGAATTGATGCTTTTGAACTGTGGTTTTAGAGAAGATGCTTGAGAGTCCCTTGGACTGCGAGGAGATCCAACCAGTCCATCCTAAAGGAATGAATATTCAGGACTGATGCTGAAGCTGAAACTCTAGTACTTTGGCCACCTGATGCGAAGAACTCACTCATTTGAAAAGACCCTGATGCTGGGAAAGATTGAAGGCGGGAGAAGGGGATGACAGAGGATGAGATGATTGAATGGCATCACTGACTCAGTGGACAGGAGTTTGAGTAAACTCCAGGAGTTGGTGATGGACAGGGAGACCTGAGGTGTTTGCCTCAGGTCATCTTAAAATCTTATTCTGTAGAGAGGCGATTTTAGGCTCCAAACTTCCCAGGTGGCTCAGCGATAAAGAACCTGCCTGCCAATGCAGGGAATGTAGGAGACGTGGGTTTGATCCCTGGGTTAGGGAAGACCCCTTGAAGGAGAAAGTGGAAGCCCCTCCAATATTCTTGCCTGGAAATTCCCATGGACAGAAGAACCTGGCAGGCTGCAGTCCATGAGGTCCCAAAAGTGTTGGACACAACTTAATGACTGAGTGTGTGTGCAGTGTCTGGAAGCCTCAAAATATTACCAAACAATGTCAGTTGAAAGAGGCATACCATTCAGACTGGGAGTTTCTGAGCTATTGAAGTCCAACTTAGTTTTAAGAAAATTAATTTTCACTAAGATGGCGGAGGAGTAAGATGGGGAGACCACTTTCTCCCCCACAAATTCATCAAAAGAGCACTTAAACACTGAGTACATTCCACAAAACAACTTCTGAATGCTGGCAGAGGACATCAGGTACCCAGAAAAGTAGCCCATTGTCTTTGAAAGGAGATGTTTTATCAACGGTGCTGTATAGAAGAAGTCTTGAGACTACTGTAAAAATAAGACTGAAAACCAGAAGCAGGAGGCTTAAGTCCAAATCCTGAGACCATCAGAGAACTCCTGACTCCACGGAACATTAATCGATAGGAGCTCATCAAACGCCTCCATAACTACACTGAAACCAAGCACCATCCAAGGGCCAACAAGTTCCAGAGCAAGACATACTACACAAATTCTCCAGCAACACAGGAACACAGCCCTGAGCTCCAATATACAGGCTGCCCAAAGTTACTCCAAAACCATTGACATCTCATAACTCATTACTGGACACTTCATTGCACTCCAGAGAGAAGAAATCCAGCTCCACCCACCAGAACAATGACACAAGCTTCCCTAACCAGGAAACCTTGACAAGCCACCTGCACAACCCCACCCACAGTGAGGAAACTCCACAATAAAGAGAACTCTACAAACTGCCAGAATACAGAGGCCACCCCAAACAGCAATATAAACAAGATGAAGAGACAGAGGAATACCCAGCAGGTAAAGGAACAGGATAAATGTCCACCAAACCAAACAAAAGAGGAAGAGATAGGGAATCTACCTGATAAAGAATTCCAAATAATGATAGTGAAAGTGATTCAAAATCTTGAAATCAAAATGGAATCACAGGTAAATAGCCTGGAGACAAGGATTGAGAAGATGCAAGAAAGGTTTAACAAGGACCTAGAAGAAATAAAAAAGAGTCAATATATAATGAATAATACAATAAATGAGATCAAAAAAACTCTGGAGGCAGCAAATAGTAGAATAACAGAGGCAGAAGATAGGATTAGTGAAGTAGAAGATAGAATAGTAGAAATAAATGAATCAGAGAGGGAAAAAGAAAAATGAATTAAAAGAAATGAGGACAACCTCAGAGACCTCCAGGACAGTGTTAAATGCCCCAACATCCGAATCATAGGAGTCCCAGAAGAAGAAGACAAAAAGAAAGACCATGAGAAAATACTTGAGGAGATAATCGTTGAAAACTTCACTAAAATGGGGAAGGAAATAATCACTCAAGTCCAAGAAACCCAAAGAGCCCCAAAAAGGATAAATCCAAGGTGAAACACCCCAAGACACATATTAATCAAATTAACAAAGATCAAACACAAAGAACAAATATTAAAAGCAGCAAGGGAAAAACAACAAATAACATACAAGGGGATTCCCATAAGGATAACAGCTGATCTTTCAATAGAAACTCTCCAAGCCAGGAGGGAATGGCAAGACATACTTAAAGTGATGAAAGAAAATAACCTATAGCCCAGATTACTGTACCCAGCAAGCATATCATTCAAATATGAAGGAGAAATCAAAACCTTCACAGACAGGCAAAACCTCAGAGAATTCAGCACCACCAAACCAGCTCTCCAACAAATGCTAAAGGATATTCTCTAGACAGGAGACGCAAAAATGGTGTATAAACTCGAACCCAAAACAATAAATAAATGGCAACGGGATCATACTTATCAATAATTACCTTAAACGTAAATGGGTTGAATGCCCCAACCAAAAGACAAAGACTGGCTGAATGGATACAAAAACAAGACCCCTATATATGTTGTTTACAAGAGATCCACCTCAAAACAGGGGACACATACAGACTGAGAGTGAAGGGCTGGAAAAAGATATTCCACCCAAATGGAGACCAAAAGAAAGCAGGAGTAGCAATACTCATATCAGATAAAATAGACTTTAAAACAAAGGCTGTGAAAAAAGACAAAGAAGGACACTACATAATGATCAAAGGATCAATCCAAGAAGATATGACAATTATAAATATATATGCACCCAACATAGGAGCACCGCAATATGTAAGACAAATGCTAACAAGTATGAAAGGGAAATTAACAATAACACAATAATAGTGGGAGACTTTAATACCCTACTCACACCTATGGATAGATCAACTAAACATAAAATTAACAAGGAAACACAAACTTTAAATGATACAATAGACCAGTTAGACCTAACTGATATCTATAGGACATTTCATCCCAAAACAATGAATTTCACCTTTTTCTCAAGCACACACAGAACCTTCTCCAGGATAGATCACATCCTAGGCCATAAATCTAGCCTTGGTAAATTCAAAAAAATTGAAACCATTCCAAGCATCTTTTCTGACCACAATGCAGTAAGATTAGATTTTCAATTAAAGGAGAAAAACTATTAAAAATTCCAACATATGGAGGCTGAACAACATGCTGCTGAATAACTAACAAATCACAGAAGAAATCAAAAAAGAATTCAAAATATGAATAGAAATGAATGAAAATGAAAACACAACCCAAAACCTGTGGGACACTGTAAAAGCAGTGCTAAGGGGAAAGTTCATAGCAACACAGGCATACCTGAAGAAACAAGAAAAAAGTCAAATAAATAACCTAACTCTACACCTAAAGCAACTAAAAAAAAGAAGAAATGAAGAACCCCAGGGTTAGTAGAAGGAAAGAAATCTTAAAAATTAGAGCAGAAATAAATGCAAAAGAAACAAAAGAGACCATAGCAAAAATCAATAAAGCCAAAAGCTGGTTCTTTGAAAGGATAAATAAAATTGACAAACCATTAGCCAGACTCATCAAGAAACAAAGGGAGAAAAATCAAATCAATAAAATTAGAAATGAAAATGAAAGATCACAACAGACAACACAGAAATACAAAGGATCATAAGAGACTACTATCAGCAATTATATGCCAATAAAATGGACAACGTGGAAGAAATGGACAAATTTTTAGAAAAGTACAACTTTCCAAAACTGGATCAGGAAGAAATAGAAAATCTTAACAGGCCCATCACAAGCAAGGAAATTGAAACTATAATCAGAAATCTTCCAGCAAACAAAAGCCCAGGTCCAGACGGCTTCACAGCTGAATTCTACCAAAAATTTAGAGAAGAGCTAACACCTATCCTACTCAAACTCTTCCAGAAAATTGCAGAGGAAGGTAAACTTCTGAAGTCATTCAAAGAGGCCATCATCACCCTGATACCAAAACCTGACAAAGATGCCAAATAAAAAGAAAACTACAGGCCAATATCACTGATGAACATAGATGCAAAAATCCATAACAAAATTCTAGCAATCAGAATCCAACAACACATTAAAAAGATCATACACCATGACCAAATGGGCTTTATCCCAGGGATGCAAGGATTCTTCAATATCCACAAATCAATCAATGTAATACACCACATTAACAAATTGAAAAATAAAAGCCATATGATTACCTCAATAGATGCAGAGAAAGCCTTTGACAAAATTCAACATCCATTTATGATAAAAACCCTCCAGAAAGCAAATTATTTCTTTCTGGAAGGAACATACCTCAACATAATAAAAGCTATATATGACAAACCCACAGCAAACATTATCCTCAATGGTGAAAAACTGAAAGCATTTTCCCTAAAGTCAGGAACAAGACAAGGGTGCCCACTCTTACCACTGCTATTCAACATAGTTTTGGAAGTTTTGGCCACAGCAATCAGAGCAGAAAAAGAAATAAAAGGAATCCAAATTGGAAATGAAGAAGTAAAACTTTCACTGTTTGCAGATGACATGATCCTCTACATAGAAAACCCTAAAGACTCCACCAGAAAATTACTAGAGCTAATCAATGAACATAGTAAAGTTGCAGGATATAAAATCAACACACAGAAATCCCTTGCATTCCTATACACTAATAGTGAGAAAATAGAAAGAGAAATTAAGGAAACAATTCCATTCACCATTGCAATGAAAAGAATAAAATACTTAGGAATATATCTACCTAAAGAAACTAAAGACCTATATATAGAAAACTATAAAACACTGATTAAAGAAATTATAGAGGACACTAATAGATGGAGAAATATACCATGTTCATGGATCAGAAGAATCAATATAGTGAAAATCAGTATACTACCCAAAGAAATCTATAGATACAATGCAATCCCTATCAAGCTACCAATGGTATTTTTCACAGAGCTAGAACAAATAATTTCACAATTTGTATGGAAATACAAAAAGCCTCGAATAGCCAAAGCAATCTTGAGAAAGAAGAATGGAACTGGAGGAATCAACCTGCCTGACTTCAACCTCTACTACAAAGCCACAGTCATCAAGACAGTATGGCACTGGCACAAAGACATAAATATAGATCAATGGAACAAAATAGAAAGCCCAGAGATAAATCCACGCACCTGTGGACACCTTATCTTTGACAAAGTAGGCAAGGATATACAATAGATTAAAGACAATCTCTTTAACAAGTGGTGCTGGGAAAACTGGTCAACCACTTGTAAAAGAATGAAACTAGAACACTTTCTAACACCATACACAAAAATAAACACAAAATTGATTAAAGATATAAACGTAAGACCAGAAACTATAAAACTCCTAGAGGAGAACATAGGCAAAACACTCTCTGACATACATCACAGTAGGATCCTCTATGATCCACCTTCCAGAATTTTGGAAATAAAAGCAAAAATAAACAAATAGGACCTAATTAAAATCAAAAGCTTCTGCACAACAAAGGAAATTCTAAGCAAGGTGAAAAGACAGACTTCAGAATGGCAGAAAATAATAGCAAATGAAGCAACTGACAATTAATCTCAAAAATATACAAGCAACTCCTGCAGCTCAATTACAGAAAAATAAATGACCCAATCAAAAAATGGGCCAAAGAACTAAACATACATTTCTCCAAAGAAGACATACAGATGGCTAACAAACACATGAAAAGATGCTCAACATCACTCATTATCAGAGAAATGCAAATCAAAACCACAATGAGGTACCATTTCATGTCAGTCACAATGGCTGCGATCCAAGTCTACAAGCCATAAATGCTGGAGAGGGTGTGGAGAAAAGGGAACCCTCTTACACTGTTGGTGGGAATGCAAACTAGTACAGCCACTATGGAGAACAGTATGGAGATTCCTTTAAAAACTGGAAATAGAACTGCCTTATGACCCAGAAATCCCACTGCTGGGCATACACACTGAGGAAACTAGAATTGAAAGAGACACGTGTACACCAATGTTCATTGCAGTGCTGTTTATAATAGCCAGGACATGGAAGCAACCTAGATGTCCATCAGCAGATGAATGGATAAAGAAAGCTGTGGTACATATATACAATGGAGTATTACTCAGCCATTAAAAAGAATGCATTTGAATCAGTTCTAATGAAGTGGATAAAACTGGAGCCTATTATACAGAGTGAAGTGAGCCAGAAAGAAAAACACCAATACAGTATACTAACACATATATATGGAATTTAGAAAGATGGTAATGATAACCCTGTATGCGAGATAGCAAAAGAGACACAGATATATAGAACAGTCTTTTGGACTCTGTAGGAGAGGGTGAAGGTGGGATGATTTGGGAGAATGGCATTGAAATATGTATAATATCATATAAGAAACGAATCCCCAGTCCAAGTTCAATGCAGGATACAGGATGCTTGGGGCTGGTGCACTGGGATGACCCAGAGGGATGGTACGGGGAGGGAGGTGGGAGGGGGATTCAGGATGGGGAGCACGTGTATACCTGTGATGGATTTATGTTGATATATGGCAAAACCAATACAATATTGTAAAGTAATTAACCTCCAATTAAAATAAATAAATTTAAATTAAAAAAATAAAGAGAGAAGGCTTTCTAAATTCCTTTAGCTTATTAAGAACTAAACCTTGAGATAATTGGGTTGTTTTTTTCCAAGGACGTTGAGGCTTCCTGTTCTATGGAAAGATGAAGACATCAATAAGGAAAGAAAAAGAGAAGCCTGGTCCAGACAGCCTGTAGAAGAAGAGAGACATAAAAGGGGAAATAGAAGTGGTAGAGGTAGTGTCAGTCATGTATGTTCCATTCAGCCTTTTCAAATTTCCACCAAGGGAGGTGGCGGGGGGAGTATTGAACAGAGCAGGACCCTAGGGTCCTTGCTGCCCTCATGTCTTCTGCCTGCTTTTGTCTGTAGAAAACTTTAGTAAAAGAATAAGTTTAATCAGAGAAATGAGAACATGCAGAAACAAAGGGAAATAACCAAAGGAAATCAAATAATAATAATATAGTCATTAAGCATAGTCAAGGACCTTTAGTCCCTTCTCAAGGACTATAGAAAGTATTCTGAGCCATATCCTGTGAGCTGTTTTACAGATACCAAAACACCAGGTGAAAGAAGTTAACTAAATGGTGACCAGACTGTACCCACAGCATAAGCTGCCACAATTCCAAGAATTAGCCTCAAAGAAACCAATTTGAAGATGACTGTCAGAGATGACTGTGTTGTTTCTGCATGTCGCCCCTTACCTTGTATAAAAGCTCTAAGGTTGGCGGGTAGTCAGCCTTCAGACATATGGCTTTTGAGCAGCAAGAAACTGGATCCCCTACTTTTCAGTAACAGTATGTTGCATGAAAGTGAAAGTCACTCAGTCATGTCCAACTCTTTTCGACCCCATGGATTATCACCCTCCAAACTCCTCTGTCCATGGAATTCTCTTGGCAACAATATTGGAGTGGGTTGCCATTCCCTTCTCCAGGGGATCTTCCCAACCGAGGGATTAAATCTGGATCTCCTGTGTTGCAGGCCGATTCTTTACTGTCTGAGCCACCAGGGAAGATCCTGAAAGAAAAGAATTTTGTGCTAGTCATGTTTGGACTCATAGAAGACTTTATCTCACACGCTATCCATGCCTATTAATCTTTAGCCTCCCTACTGGCAAGTGAGAGATCAGGCATGATTGAGAGCCACTGCTTTAGACTCTTAACTTACCAAGCCAAGAGAAAAACTGGACAATATCATACAAGTTGCATGCTCAGCCATAGGGGTTACCAGGATGAGCAGCAGCCAGGCAGACAAGGAACATCACCATGGAAACAGAGAAATCAAAATACATGAGGACCACATTTTGGCAGTCACCAGGAGATTGTGCAAGGCATACCCCTTCCCACATCCCCAGATGCCACATTGGAGAGAAGGTGAAGACCAAGATGGCACTCAGCATGACTAAACTTCATATCAGCTTCTTCTCAGCTCTAGCCTTGACGCCCTTCTCTCATAGCATTTACTGTAGAAAACCTATCATTGTAAATTATTTCTCTGCCTCTTTGAGATATATGCATATATTTTTTTAAAGTTTCTTCCCAATATTACAACCCAGAAATGTCTTTCTCAAGGATTTGGAGGCATCTCTTTGCAATGTAAACCTCAAGGGAGATAGCACCCCTGTCTCCAAGTTTTTGTGAGCCTAAATGCAGCAGGCACTTTGCTCCAACTCATAAACTACCTCCTCTCACAAAGACACATGAAAAAGTTTGCATTTCTTTTAGGTAAAACCAAATTCTCTAACACAGATGTCCTGTGTTCTCTGCCACACACCCCCCCCCCCACCAGGTGCTTAAAAATCCTCCTACTCTTTGTTTCAGCAGAAATGAGTTTGAACTGAGCTCTGATCTCTCTCCTCTATTGCAATAGCTTTAAGTTAAGTCTTCCTTGCCTGTTTACTTGTGTCCAGTGCAATTTTTGCTTTGACAGTGGAGAGAAAAAAATGAAAAACAAAATCTCCAAAACACTAGTGGGTTTTTTTTTTCTCTTAAAGATTAAGAGCAGTGCAAATGAACTATTAAAAGTTTATCACATCAAATTAAGATTACCACATCAGAATAAGTTTTTATTTTTGCATTTGTTTCATTTTGCTTTTACCTAGGATCCAACAAGTAAAGCCTGGGAGTATAAACAGAGCAGATTTATGTGAAATAATGAAACTTTTATCTATATATCTGACTTTTACAGTCCGCCTTTAACTTATTTCATTCACTGTAATAAACTCTCAACATTCTTCCTTATAACATCAGTATCTTCCAGAATACTGGAAGGTTGTAGAGAACAAGAACCATGTCTTAGCATCCCTTCCCCCACCCTTACCTATCACACATTTAGGCACAAACCAGACACTCAAATATTTGTTTAATCCATCCATCAGTTAATATTAATGAACAAATTCTGTGTGCCTAGCAGTTTGCTAAACACTAAGACTGAAAAGAAATGATGAAGGAAGTCATAATGAGAAAAACAGAGGTGGGCCAGTGGTTAAGACTCCATGCTCCTAATGCAGAGCACACAGGTTCAATTCCTCATCAGGGAACTAGATCCTGCATGCTGCACAATGTGGCGCCTACCCCCCGCCCCATCCCCCGCCCCGGCCAAAAAAAAAGATTAAGCTGGTGAATTTTTTTTAAAAGAAAGAGAAAAGCAAATATCATATATTAACACATATATGTGAAATCTAAAAAATGGTAGAGATTAACCTATTTGCAAAACTGAAATAGAGACATAAACAGACAACAAACATGGATACCAAGGCAGGGAAAGGGGTTGAGATGAGTTGGGATTGGAATTGACATATATACACTACTATGTAACTGTTTACTTAAAAAAGATGGACAGTGTGAGAGTTGTGAGTAAAGTTGTATTGGGGGCAAAATGAGGCCTGCAGCCCAAGAGACGACACCTCAGATAGCTCTGAGAAACCACTCCAAAAAGGCAATGGGGAGGTCAATATATGTGATTTTGGTGAAGGGGGAGTTCCTGTAATCAAGCATTTACTTATCTTACAAAAGGCTTTCTGCTAGTCACAGAGATGCTGATGGCACCATGAAGCGATTTAGTGCTTTTCCAGGTATGAGGAGATGCAAGGATAGCGCTCATGAAATCAGTTCCTAAAAATATCTACTATCTAAAGACCTGTTCTGCCAGTTTCCTGAAGCACAGACGGCCTCATTTATAGTGTCCATTCTGAACTCCCTTGGGGTGTGTTGATGGTCAACAGCTGCAGCAGTACATGATTCAATCCCCGCAGAGGCAGATGGCAAATGCCCTTGGCAAGTACCAATTTGTCACTGACATAACACTATCAATCCCAACCTCCCAGTTCACCTCAATCCCCTTTCTCCCTTTTGGTATCCATATGTTTGTTGTCTACGTTTGTGTCTCTATTTCTATTTTGCAAATAGGTTCATCTTTACCATTTTTCTAGATTCCACATATATACTTTAATATATAATATTTGTTTTTCTTTTTTCCCAGGGGATGGGGCCTCCCTTGTTGTGGTCCTTTAATGGACCAGAACCTGGTGGTCCAGAGTAGATGCTAAGAAAGTGAAAGAGAGAAAGAAGCTAGTATTCCCTGGTTTACACAGAGAACCAATAAAACCCTAGAACAGGGCTTGCACCGCTCACGAAGGCACAGGGCATCCTCTCGAGGAGGTCTTGAAAGCCCAGGCAGGTACATGAACTTGGCGGGTTTCCACACTCCAAAGAATTAGCCAGAGCAGGGAAAGAGAGAGAGAGAGAAAGACACAGGGACCCAAGTCTCTGGTGGAACAAGGGTGCTTTAATCTTTCTGTGAGTATATATAGGCTGTTATACAAGGAATTTCTTTCGACAATGATAAAGATCAGAAAACCAAAAGTACAGCAACCGTTATCAAGGAAACAAGGAATTAGCAATGGTCATAAGGTCAGAAGACAATCCATATCTCAAGAAAGAGGGTTGTGACTAAGCAGTTTTGTCATAAGGAGAATGTTTACTGAAGGAAATCCACGCGTGTGTCTCATCCCCCCATGACCTCAGTCCTGGGAGCAGCATGCCACTCCACTCATTCCTGTTATAAGGAATTGATAAGGAATAGAGAATTTTTGAGAGACAGAAAACAGCACACAAGAATCCTCCTGTTAAACATTCCTTGACACTCCCTGGTGGCATAGAGGTTAGAAACTGCTTGCCAATGCAGAAGACTTGGGTTCAATCCCTGGGTTGGGAAGATCACCTGTAAAAGGAAGTAGCAACCCACTCCAGTATTCTCACTTGGAAAATCCCATGGACAGAGGAGCCTAGTGGGCTAAAGTCCATGGAGTCACAAAAAGAGTTGGACACGACTTAGAGACTAAACAACAACTGATAAAATAGATAACTAGTGAGAACATACTGTATAGCTCAGGGAACTCTACTCAGTGCTCTGTGGTGACCTAAATGGGAAGGAAATCCAAAAAAGAGGAGTTACATTTATACATACAGCTGATTCACTTTGTTAAAAAGCAAAAACTAACACAACATTGCAAAGTAATTATCCTCCAATTAAAAATTTTTAATTAAAAATAAAATAATTTTAAAAGTAAAAAATTTAAAGAAGAAATGCGAATCATTGTCCTGAGTTTTAGGTGTTGCTGTTGCTATTTAGTCACTAAGTCAGATCTGACTCATTGCGACCCCATAGACCAAAAACCAAAAGTACAGCAACCGTTATCAAGGAAACAAGGAATTAGCAATGATCATAAAGTCAGAAGACAATCCATATCTCAAGAAAGGGGGTTGTGACTAAGCAGTTTTGTCATTAGGAGAATGTTTACTGAAAGCCCAGGGCTTCCCAGGTGGTGCTTATGGTAAAGAACCCACTTGCCAGTGCAGGAGACATAAGAGACATGGATTCAATCCCTGGGTTGGGAAGATCCCCTGAAGGAGTGCATGGCAATCGACTCTACTATTCTTGCTTGGAGAATCCCATGGACAGAGGAGCCTGGCAGTTTCGATCCATAGGATCGAAAAGACTCAGATATGACTGAAACAACTTAGTAGGCACCCATGGGCTGTGGCCCACCAGGCTCTTCTGTTCATGAGATTTCCCAGGCAAGAATACTGCAGTGAGTTGCCATTTTATTCTCTAGGGGATCTTCCTGATCAGAGATCAAACCCGAGTCTCCTGCATTTGGCAGGTAAATTCTTTATCACTGGGTCACCAGACTTTCAGGCACTTATAAATAATTGAGGAAAAAAAAAAAAAACCCACACTTGTGATGATGGATAAATTACAAAACCCAGGTGCTTTTTGACTGAGTTATTTTAAAAATAAGGTATTTAGAAAGTTCAGAGAAACAACGAGAAGGGGAAATACAAAACCTGGACTGGAACTTCTTAAAATTTTGTTTCAAAAAACTACTGAACTTATGCAAAAGTAGAAGATACAGTAAATCCCCTGGGAATCCATCCATTGGTGACTTAGCTCCAACAATTATCAATATTGTTTCCTGTTATTTCCCTATTGTTCATCCTTCTTTGAAATAGACACTGAAGAATGAGCAGCTTTTAAAAGCAGCCCTGCCCAGCCCCATATAATAGGACATCTTGGCATTTCTCAGACACGGACTAGCCTATTGAAACTTCCCTTGCTTGTTTTGCTTCGGCTCTTCTGGCCTCCTTCCTCCAGATACAACACATCAAATTACATGTGTGCCTCAAGGCCTTTGCAAACTTGGGGCTCCTCCTCTCCCACTCCACCCTGACACTACACAATGTGCCCCCTTACTGTGTGTTGGTCTCAGTTCCAACAGACCCTACTCACAGAGACCTCTACCAATGACATTTAAAATGGCACCCTCTACCCTCCTCTGTCCCCTTTAGCCTGATTACTTTTTTCCATCACATTTTTTTCACTGTTGGAATGGTGTGTCACACAATCTCTTTTTCCTATTTCATCATCTGCCTCCACTACCAGAATGTAGAATGTAATTTTCATGAAGGCTGGTACCATGTCACAGGGCTATGAGACATATGTCACAGAGCAGACATTTGACAGATAGATGTTAAATGGATGGAAAAAAGAATAAATTCCATTCCCTTTGCTCAAAAAAACTTCCTTGGCTTCTCATCAGATAGCAGAGGTATGCAGCGTGGCCTGTGAGCTAAATTCAAGTGATAGAAATGTGTCCTCTGAACTACACAACGTTTTCAAAATTTAAATTAGTTGACAGCGTTTAGAAATGGAGAGATTTCACACAAAATCTTTAATTTTTTTCAAGTGATAAGAAAATAATTTTTAACTAACTTCTTTAAAATCTTGCTATATCTTGAGACTTCCCTGGTGGTCTAGTGGCTAAGATACCACACTCCCAGTGCAGGGGGATTGGGTTTCACCCCTGATTAGGGAACTAGATCTCACATGCCACAACTAAAGATCTGGCATGCCACATCAGAGATTGAAGATTCCATGTGCTGCAGGTAAGACCTGTGTTCCTGCATGCTCACTCGCTTAGTCATGTCTGACTCTTTGTGACCCCATGGACTGTAGCCTACCAGGTTCCTCTGTCCTTGGGATTTTCCAGGCAAGAATTCTGGAGTGGGTTGCCATTTCCTACTCCAGGGCAGCCAAAAAAGTAAATTTTTAAAAGTCTTACAATATCTTGCACTGCTGGGCACATAACCTCACATGACAACAATGTAGAGTAAGAAGCAACTATCTCTTCACATGAGCTTTCTGATGGCGTCTACTTTTCCTGTTGACTTTTGATGTTTACCCATGTGCTTGCCTGTCTCATTTATTTACAATCCCTGCCTAGATCCTGTAGACATTTGAGTTGACACATCCAACCCCTACGGTCCTCTAACATTCATTGCTTCCGAGAATGGTCTGTACTTTTCAGCTCTGTAACTTTTACCTTGATTCCAGCTGACCAAGTGATCAAAGAATCATCTTCTCTTTCTGATGCCACATCATCCAGGACATTGTGTCAAACACATGGAGTGGGTTCAGGCGTTTCTACTGATCCTCAATTCAGTCATTCTTCCCCAGTTTATATATTTATAATTCCAAAAGGCCAGATTATTTCATACCTACTGGTTTTCTTTTGATAACCAAATAGTAGAAGTAAACCAAATAGTTACTTCTTTGGTTATCTTTTGATACCAAATAGGAGAAGTGTAACTGCTAGGTAAGGAAGTAGCATGCTGTTTATATGCCAATGGGAAGCCCTGCCTTCAAATACAACACAGAAAATTTTCTATGAAACATTTTAACCTCCTGTAACCTCCTCTTCTCTCCCAAGTTTTGCATTAAACAATCAAATCAGTGAACTGAGATCAGCTGGGTAGGAATTAACTACCCACCCAATGGCCTCTCAGGAATGGTGTTCTCCCCCTGTTCACCCATAATTTTGAAATTGCCACTTTAGATGTCTTTTCTAGAAATCTTTGACAGTGATACTTCAGATGTATTTTAGAAATCTTTTCTATACCTCTTTTTTTCCCCATGCAGAGAAAGAAAGCTCATCCTTGGGATTCACAACATTCTATAATAAATTGTCAGGGGAAGGATTTGGCTTGAAAAATGATAACTCACTCCAGATGATGAATATTTCTAATAATTTAAATAGAAGTCATCATCCTTTCAAGAAGTTAAAAAAAGATAAAAGCAATTGCAATGACAAATGAAATATTTTCACTGGTAAAAATAAATTAATAAATAAATCTAGCACATGAAACAACAAGATGTGGTACTCTGACAGCAATGTCATAAACAACATTTGTAACTGAAAAGGATAATTCTGTCACCAAGTAAAGGCAAGGTGCTGCAAGGACCAGAGGGACAACCCCAGTGCTGGGTGAGGGGATCTGGTAATCTTGTGCCAAATGGAATAGGTAACTGGCTGCAATGAACAGTGTAGCTCACAATTAATATAAATGGAGATATTTACAGAGCAAACAAAGAGAGACTAAGCATATATATATATATGTATACACATATGTCTATACATATATATACACATATGTATATATGTATATACATATGTCTATACATATATACACACACATGTATATACATGTATATATACATATATGTTGGAGAAAAAAATGGCAACCCACTCCAGTGTTCTTGCCTGGAGAATCCCATGGACAGAGAAGCCTGGTAGGCTGCAGTCCATGGGGTATCACAGAGTCGGACATGACTGAAGCGACTTGGCATACATATATGTATACATATATATATACATGTGACATATATCGTACATATGTGTGTGCATGTGTATACACACGTATGTATACATGTATATATACATATGTACATACATATGTGCATATGTATATACATACACACGTACATATGTATATACACATATATATGTATATAACAAGAGAGAGAGGAGAAAGAACAAACCTCTAAGAATATGAGGCTTAATAGGAAATCTTAACAGACCCATCACAAGCAAGGAAATTGAAACTGTAGTCAGAAATCTTCCAGCAAACAAAAGCCCAGGTCCAGATGGCTTCACAGCTGAATTCTACCAAAAATTTAGAGAAGAGCTAACACCGATCCTGCTCAAACTCTTCCAGAAAATTGCAGAGGAAGGTAAACTTCCAAACTCATTCTATGAGGCCACCATCACCCTAGTACCAAAACCTGACAAAGATCCCACAAAAAAAGAAAACTACAGGCCAATATCACTGATGAACATAGATGCAAAAATCCTTAACAAAATTCTAGCAGTCAGAATCCAATAACACATTAAAAAGATCATACATAATGACCAAGTGGGCTTTATTCCAGGGATGCAAGGATTCTTCAATATCCGCAAATCAATCAATGTAATACACCACATTAACAAATTGAAAAATAAAAGCCATATGATTATCTCAATAGATGCAGAGAAAGCCTTTGACAAAATTCAACATCCATTTATGATAAAAACCCACCAGAAAGCAGGAATAGAAGGAACATACCTCAACATAATGAAAGCTATATATGACAAACCCACAGCAAACATTATCCTCAATGGTGAAAAATTGAAAGCATTTCCCCTAAAGTCAGGAACAAGACAAGGGTGCCCACTCTCACCACTACTATTCAACATAGTTTTGGAATTTTGGCCACAGCAATCAGAGCAGAAAAAGAAATAAATGGAATCCAAATTGGAAAAGAAGAAGTAAAACTCTCACTGTTTGCAGATGACATGATCCTCTACATAGAAAGCCCTAAAGACTTTACCAGAAAATTGCTAGAGCTAATCAATGAACATAGTAAAGTTGCAGGATATAAAATCAACACACAGAAATCCCTTGCATTCCTATACACTAATAGTGAGAAAATAGAAAGAGAAATTAAGGAAACAATTCCATTCACCATTGCAACGAAAAGAATAAAATACTTAGGAATGTATCTACCTAAAGAAACTAAAGACCTATATATAGAAAACTATAAAACACTGATGAAAGAAATCAAAGAGGACACTAATAGATGGAGAAACATACCATGTTCATGGATCAGAAGAATCAATATAGTGAAAATCAGTATACTACCCAAAGAAATCTATAGATTCAATACAATCCCTATCAAGCTACCAATGGTATTTTTCACAGAGCTAGAACAAATAATTTCACAATTTGTATGGAAATACAAAAAGCCTCGAATAGCCAAAGCAATCTTGAGAAAGAAGAATGGAACTGGAGGAATCAACCTGCCTGACTTCAACCTCTACTACAAAGCCACAGTCATCAAGACAGCACGGTCCTGGCACAAAGACATAAATATAGATCAATGGAACAAAATAGAAAGCCCAGAGATAAATCTATGCACCTATGGACACCTTGTCTTTGACAAAGGAGGAAAGAATATACAATGGAGAAAAGACAATCTATTTAACAAGTGGTGCTGGGAAAACTGGTCAACCACTTGTAAAAGAATGAAACTAAAACACTTTCTAACACCATACACCAAAATAAACACAAAATGGATTAAAGATCTCAATGTAAGACCAAAAACTATAAAACTCCTAGAGGAGAACATAGGCAAAACACTCTTCGACATAAATCACAGCAGGATCCTCTATGACCCACCTTCCAGAATATTGGAAATAAAAGCAAAAATAAACAAATGGGACCTAATTAAAATCAAAAGCTTCTGCACAACAAAGGAAATTCTAAGCAAGGTGAAAAGACAGACTTCAGAATGGGAGAAAATAATAGCAAATGAAGCAACTGACAATTAATCTCAGAAATACACAAACAACTCCTGCAGCTCAATTCCAGAAAAATAAATGACCCAATCAAAAAATGGGCCAAAGAACTAAACATACATTTTTTCAAAGAAGACATACAGATGGCTAACAAACACACGAAAAGATGCTCAACATCACTCATTATCAGAGAAATGCAAATCAAAACCACAATGAGATACCATTTCACGCCAGTCAGAATGGCTGTGATCCAAAAGTCTACAAGCAATAAGTGCTGGAGAGGATGTGGAGAAAAGGGAACCCTCTTACACTGTTGGTGGGAATACAAACTAGTACAGCCACTATGGAGAACAGTTTTTAAGATTCCTTACAAAACTGAAATAGAACTGCCATATGACCCAGCAATCCCACTGCTGGGCATACACACCGAGGAAACTAGAATGGAAAGAGACACCTGTACCCCAATGTTCATCACAGCAATGTTTACAATAGCCAGGACATGGAAGCAACCTAGATGTCCATCAGCAGACGAATGGATAAGAAAGCGGTGGTACATATACACAATGGAGTATTACTCAGCCATTAAAAAGAATACATTTGGATCACTTCTAATGAGGTGGATGAAACTGGAGCCTATTATATAGAGTGAAGTAAGCCAGAAAGAAAAACACCAATACAGTATACTAACGCATATATATGGAATTTAGAAAGATGGTAATGATAACACTATATTGGAGACAGCAAAAGAGACATAGATGTATAGAACAGTCTTTTACACTCTGTGGGAGAGGGCGAGGGTGGGATGATTTGGGAGAATGGCATTGAAACATGTATATTATCATATGTGAAACGAATCACCAGTCCAGGTTTGATGCATGATACAGGATGCTCAGGTCTGGTGCACTTGGATGACCCAGAGGGATTGTATGGGGAAGGAGGTGGGAGGGGGTTCAGGATGGGGAACACGTGTACACTCATGGCAGACTCATGTTGTAGTATGGCAGAACCAATACAATATTGTAAAGTAATTAGCCTCCAATTAAAATAAATAAATTAAAAAAAATAATATGAGGCTTGTTTGAACCTTTTCTGCAGGTGTATTAATTTTCTTTCTGACTATGTGTGGACATCCTAAGGATGCCCTGGGATCTTTTGAATGAGATTTTGGATCACATGTCTATCAGCAGACCAGAAAACAAATGACAAATGACAAAAATTATGACAATAAAAATAGGTAAGTCCATAAGGATAATCCTCTTCCCTTCCCTGAGATGCTGCCTAGATCCTAAAAGTAGGAGCTTCTAGCACTCAGATTCTCTTGAGGAAGTACTGGGAGTGTACCTGGTGTGCTATTTCCTGTCCATGTTGTGACAGATCCACCTAGGGAAACTCGTGAGAAGTGACACCGATGGGTTGGCATTTCTCCTCTGGGCAGGCTCGCATCAGCCATCATTTCACACATGTAACTTCATGTCTTATGATCCATCTGGTGCTTCTTGTCTTATGGATCGAAAAATCCCTCCCATTTCCCATACTATAACCAGAGCCCCCTCCTCAGTTAGAGTCCAATTTCAGCTTCTTGTCTATCCATCCACAGCATTAATAGAATTGGCATGTTGGTTCTATTCAGCCCCTTGTGTCTGCTATCAGTTGATTCAAAATCCAAAAGAGGGGTTATTAATTAGACTCTCAGATCCCCAAACTGAAAAGTCTCCACTTTCTTCTTCTGGCAAACAATGGAGAAATTTCTCTCCTCTTAAGGCCTATTTCCAGTGTTCTAATTTCCTTTGACTATTCTGCATCTGTGAAACCAGACAGGTTAAGCCTCTCATTCATTCATTCAACTCAGCCTATATAAAACCCTGTACTAGATTTTATTTCTATAGGGGGTTCACCAATGGGCTGCAAAGGCCCATGAATCTCTCAGATGCAGAAGCATATGCAATTTTTTTCTAGAAGATGGAACAAAAACTTTCCACGGATTCCCCAAGAGTTTTATAACAAAAATGTCCTACTGAGACACCCAGACAAGAAGAGGCAATTGCAATAGGGCAAAGTTGCCAACCTTTGCCTTTTATGTCTAATTAACATTTTAATGTGCTCCTTGGTTAAAAGAAATACCTAACAGTTTGATTTCTGAAGTAGCTAGATTCAAGTAACTTAAGACAATGGTCCATGTGTTGTCTTATGGCTCATTGGGTCTAAATTTCAAAATTTTAAAATATCCTGTGAATTTGTTGAAGCATCCGAGGACCCCTCTATACACACTTTGTGAAACTCAGAGACAGTACAATAAACATGGTAATAGAAGGGACACCAGGATGTGAAAGGCCCTAGGAGAACCTGTCCTAATCTTGGTTGCCAGGGAAAGTTCCCCAGAGGATGTGTTGTTTAAGGGGATTGTAGGATGCTCAGAATTCAAGGTACAGATGGGCTGAAGAAGGAAGCAGGTATTTCATGAGTAGGAATGTGTGTGGTCCTGGGGTGGGGAGGTTTGGTTTGACAGGAGTGACAAGCACAACCGTGGGAGGCTGCAAGGGAGAGAGGCCCAGTGTATGCAGAACCTTTTAACTATGCTGACCTACTTAAATCTCATCTTTTGTTCAAGGGAGCCTTTGCCATGGTCTACAAAGTACAGTGATATGATCAGATGTGAGCATTAGCAAGTTTTCCCAGGCTACAAACAAAAACAGGTTCAGAGAAGTGAAACTGAAGGCAGCAAGACTAGTTCATTTTCAAGTACTCCAAGCAAAAAGTAGTAATAGGGCAATGCAGGAGGGAGTTGGGGAAAGGTTGAGTACTAACCCTTCCTCTTCTCCATCTTTAAATGATTTTATCTGCCAACAATGACAGTAAAAATTCCCCAGATGGAGATTCACCTCCACAATAGACCAAGGCCAAAAACATCATGTATTATTGCCAACTCTTATTATATTAAAACTGTATTATTCACATTTTAAATGATTAGCTCTTTTTCCTACCCCTTTCCCAGCCACAGTATTATGTTGTGCTTCTTATAAAGCAACCTGTTAGCATATTAGCTAATTCTGTTTATTTTAAGGGATGGGTATATCAGATACCGGAGAAGGCAATGGCACCCCACTCCAGTACTCTTGCCTGGAAAATCCCAAAGGCGGAGGAGCCTGGTGGGCTGCAGTCCATGGGGTCTCAAAGAGTTGGACACGACTGAGCGATTTCACTTTCACTTTTCACTTTCCTGCTTTGGAGAAGGAAATGGCAACCCACTCCACTGTTCTTGCCTGGAGAATCTCAGGAACGGGGGAGCCTTGTGGGCTGCTGTCTTTGGGGTCACACAGAGTCGGACAGGACTGAAGCGACGCAACAGCAGCAGCAACAGCAGCATACCAGATCCACTTGCAGGTATCCTTATACTGGATTTGTGCAGAGAAGCATGTTGCTGGCTTTGTATCCAAATCATGTCCCCTTTTAAAAACCATTAGCTTGACTCTTCCTGTTCTTTGGAACAGTGATTTATGAGTATTCAATAGAATAATACTGAGAAGCTCACTATTCTTAGTTCCTATGGACCTAGAGAGGGCTTCCCTAGTGTCTCAGTGGTAAAGAATCTGCCTGCCAATGCAGGAGAAACAGGTTCCATCCCTGATCTGGGAAGATACCCAGGAGAAGGAATGGCAACCCACTCCAGTATTTTTGCCTGGAGAACTCCATGGACAGAGGAGCCTGGTGGGTGGAGTTCATGGGGTTGCAAAGATCAGACATGACTCAGTGACTGAACACACACACACACACATGGACCTAGCAAACTTTAATTCTGACCAGTTTTTCCTGGATGCTAAAGAGTAAGTAAAGAGATTATGGATTTAACCTAGGTTGCCTGAGTAAACTGCTTCAGGGTATTTCTTTTTCTGTAGTTAGCCTGTCTTTTGAGCAGTCCCAGCTCCCTATATTGAACTAAGGCTTCTTTTATTTGGTCTAATAATTCCCCATTACCATTTCCCACACTATTTTGCAAATGAAAAACCCAAGGCACAAAAATCCCAGTGGGTTAATGACACCCCTATAACAGAACCCTGATGTCTGGATCCCAAACTTTTTCTTTTCAGTGCTCACATTGTCCTAAGACTATTTAATAGAATATTTGATTTAGCAGAAAGAACAAAAATGAACAGCTGGAAACTCTCTTTCCAACATTTCATTTCCATTTTCATCTATCCTCCCCCAAAGAAGTTTTTCTTTGGAAAAGATTAAGTTAATACACATGTCAAGTGCCCATTTAGAAGAACTTTGCTCCACCAGTTATGCTGAGCTAATGAATGGTAATTGCTGTCACCCGCAGACCAACAGCTTCAGTACTGGTGAGTCATTAGGCTGATGCTTTCCCCAGCTTGACAACTTCCTTCTCTCAAGGATTTCCCCAGGGAACCTATAGTGGCAATTGAAAAGCAAATAATTAAGAGCAATAAATAGCAAAATCCCCGAGAGAAATATAAATTATTCATAATAATAACTGTGCAGACTGACTGGAGGAGGGGTGTTTTCCCTTATGTGCAAAAAATTTTCTGAATCTGCTCAAATATGTTTAAAACCTTCACTTTAAAAGACAGCTTTTCCTTCAAACCAAATGGAGTCACTCTTCAAAAATTTCTTAAAAGGCCAAACTATCAGATTTGGCATTGATTTGATTACCTGCCCTATTTCACAGTATAATCCCACTCAGGGACTTCCCTGGTGGTCCAGTGGTTAAAACTCTGTGCTCCCCAATGGAGACACTGACATAGAGATCAGATTTACAGACATGAGGGGAGGAGGGGAGGAGAGAGTGGGATGAATGGAGAGAGAAGCTT
Organism: Bos javanicus; assembly: GCF_032452875.1. Lineage (NCBI taxonomy): Eukaryota > Metazoa > Chordata > Mammalia > Artiodactyla > Bovidae > Bos > Bos javanicus. Next base: position 63,312,274 of record NC_083876.1, read on the forward strand.
GGGAACATATACACTACTGTATGTAAAATAGACAGCCAGGGGGGATTTGCTGTATGACTCAGGGAACTCAAACAAGGGCTCTGTGACAACCTAGAGGGGTGAGATGGGGTGGGAGGTGGGAGGGAGGCTCAAGAGGGAGGGGACATATGTATATCTACAGTTGATTCATATTGATGCATGGCAGAACTCAACACAATATTGTATAGCAATTACCCTTCCATTAAAAATAAATTAAGAAAAAAAGCCAAAAACAAAACTCTGTGCTCCCAAAGCAGGGGGCATGGGCTTGATCCCTGGCTGGAGAATGAAGATACCACATGCTGCCGGGCAATTAAGACAGGGGCCACAACTACTGAAGCCCGCACAACTAGAGCCCATGCTCCACAACAAGAAAATCCACGACAATGAGGAGCCAGCAAATAGGAACTAGAGAGTCACCCGTGCTCGCTCAACTAGAGAAAGCACATGCAGAGCAATGACGAACGGCCAAAAATTCATTAACTTTAAAAAGAATCCGGCAATTCACAATATTAGTTTTCCAGATAATTATATCTTCTGAGACTACCCAGACCCTTTATCACTGTTGCTCATTCTTCAGGCTGAGCAACCCCTGTTAGGGGTGGGAAGAACAGTGTGGTTCAGGAGAATGGAGTAGACAGCACAACTCAGCGATCTGGATTATGACTCAATCACTAGTTGAATGTCCTTTCAGTTCAGTTCAGTCACTCAGTCATGTCGAACTCTTTGCGAATCCATGAATTGCAGCAGGCCAGGCCTCCCTGTCCATCACCAACTCCTGAAGTTCACTCAAACTCATGTCCATAGAGTCGGTGATGCCATCCAGCTATCTCATCCTCTGTCACCCCCTTCTCCTCCTGCCCCTAATCCCTCCCAGCATCAGACTCATTTTCCAATGAGTCAACTCTTTGCATGAGGTGGCCAAAGTTTTAGAGTTTCAGCCTCAGCATCTTTCCTTCCAAGGAACACCCAGGACTGACCTCCTTTAGAATGGACTGGTTGGAACTCCTTGCTGTCCAAGGGACTCTCAAGAGTCTTCTCCAACACCACAGTTCAAAAGCATTAACTCTTTGGTGCTCAGCTTCCTCACATCCATACATGACCACTGGAAAAACCATAGCCTTGACTAGAGGGACCTTTGTTGGCAAAGTAGTATCTCTGCTTTTTAATATGCTATCTAGGTTGGTCATAACTTTCTTTCCAAGGAGTAAGCATCTTTTAATTTCATGGCTGCAGTCACCATCAGCAGTGATTTTGGAGCCCCCCAAAATAAAGTCTGACACTATTTCCACTGTTTCTCTGTCTATTTCCCATGAAGTGATGGGACCGGATGCCATGATCTTCGTTTTCTGAATGTTGAGCTTTAAGCCAACTTTTTCACTCTCCACTTTCACTTTCATCAAGAGGCTTTTGAGTTCCTCTTCACTTTCTGCCATAAGGGTGGTGTCATCTGCATATCTGAGGTTATTGATATTTCTCCCAGCAATCATGATTCCAGCTTGTGCTTCTTCCAGCCCAGTGTTTCCATGATGTACTCTGCATATAAGTTAAATAAGCAGGGTGACAATATACAGCCTTGATGTACTCTTTTTCCTATTTGGAACCAGTCTGTTGTTCCATGTCCAGTTTGAACTGTTGCTTTCTGACCTGCATACAGGTTTCTCAATAAGCAGGTCAGGTGGTCTGGTATTCCCATCTCTTTCAGAATTTTCCACAGTTTATTGTGATCCACATAGTCAAAGGCTTTGGCATAGTCAGTAAAGCAGAAATAGATGTTTTTCTGGAACTCTCTTGCTTTTTCCATGATCCAGCAGATGTTGGCAATTTGATCTCTGGTTCCTCTGCCTTTTCCAAAACAAGCTTGAACATCTGGAAGTTCATCTGGAAGAACAGTATGAAAAGGCAAAATGATAGAATACTGAAAGAGGTACTCCCCAGGTAGGTAGGTGCCCAATATGCTACTGGAGATCAGTGGAGAAATAACTCCAGAAAGAATGAAGGGATGGAGCCAAAGCAAAAACAATGCCCAGTTGTGGATGTGACTGGTGATAGAAGCAAGGTTTGATGCTGTAAAGAGCAATATTGCTCTTTACATGAATCAAGGCAAATTGGAAGTGGTCAAACAGGAGATAACAAGAGTGAACATCGACATTCTAGGAGTCAGCAAACTAAAATGGACTGGAATGGCTGAATTTAACTCAGATGACCATTATATCTACTACTGTGGGCAGGAATCCCTTAGAAGAAATGGAGTAGCCATCATAGTCAACAAAAGAGTCCGAAATGCAGTATTTGGATGCAATCTCAAAATGAAAGAATGATCTCTGTTCATTTCCAAGGCAAACCATTCAATATCACGGTGATCCAAGCCTATGCCCTGACCAGTAACGCTGAAGAATGGTTCTATGAAGACCTGCTGCTGCTGCTGCTAAGTCACTTCAGTCGTGTCCGACTCTGTGCAACTCCATAGACAGCAGCCCGCCAGGCTCCCCTTTCCCTGGGATTCTCCAGGCAAGAACACTGGAGTGGGTTGCCATTTCCTTCTCCAATGCATGAAAGTGAAAAGTGAAAGTGAAGTCACTCAGTCGTGTCCAACTCTTCCCGACCCCATGGACTGCAGCCTACCAGGCTCCTCCGTCCATGGGATTTTCCAGGCAAGAGTACTGGAGTGGGGGTGCCATTGCCTTCTCTGCTATGAAGACCTACAAGACCTTTTAGAACTAACACCCCAAAAGTTGTCCTTTTCATTAGAGGGGACTAGAATGCAAAAGTAGGAAGTCAAGAAACACCTGGAGTAACAGGAAAATTTGGCCTTGGAATATGGAATGAAGCAGGGCAAAGGCTAATAGAATTTTGCCAAGAGAATGCACTGGTCATAGCAAACACCCTATTCCAACAACAGAAGAGAAGACTCTACACATGGACATCACCAGATGGTCAACACCAAAATCAGTTTGATTATATTATTTGCAGCCAAAGATGGAGAAGCTCTATACAGTCAACAAAAACAAGACCGGGAGCTGACTGTGGCTCAGATCATGAACTCCTTACTGCCAAATTCAGACTTAAATTGAAGAAAGTAGGGAAAACCACTAGACCATTCAGGTATTACCTAAATCAAATCCTTTATGATTATACAGTGGAAGTGAGAAATAGATTTAAGGGACTAGATCTGATAGACAGAGTGCCTGATGAACTATGGACGGAAGTTTGTGACATTGTACAGGAGACAGGGATCAAGACCATCCCCATGGAAAATAAATGCAAAAAAGCAAAATGGCTGTCTGAGGCGGCCTTACAAATAGCTGTGAAAAGAAGAGAAGTGAAAAGCAAAGGAGAAAAGGAAAGATATAAGCATCTGAATGCAGAGATCCAAAGAATAGCAAGGAGAGATAAGAAAGCCTTCCTCAGCGATAAATGCAAAGAAATAGAGGAAAACAACAGAATGGGAAAGACTAGAGATCTCTTCATGAAAATTAGAGATTCCAAGGGAACATTTCATGCAAAGATGGGCTCAATAAAGGACAGAAATGGTATGGACCTAACAGAAGCAGAAGATATTAAGAGGAGGTGGCAAGAATACACAGAAGAACTGTACAAAAACGATCTTCATGACCAAGATAATCATGATGGTGTGATCACTCACCTACAGCCAGACATCCTGGAATGTGAAGTCAAGTGGGCCTTAGAAAGCATCACTACGAACAAAGCTAGTGGAGGTAATGGAATTCCAGTGGAGCTATTTCAAATCCTGAAAGATGATGCTGTGAAAGTGCTGCACTCAAATATGCCAGCAAATTTGGAAAACTCAGCAGTGGCCACAGGACTAGAAAAGGTCAGTTTTCATTCCAATCCCAAAGAAAGGCAATGCCAAAGAGTGCTCAAATTACCACACAATTGCACTCATCTCACATGCTAGTAAAGTAATGCTCAAAATTCTCCAATCCAGGCTTCAGCAATATGTGAATGTCTTTTAGCAAGTACCCACCGGCTGAGCTGCAGTCCCATTGCTAATGATTCCTGAAGTATACCACCCTCTGTCACAGGGCACAGTGAGACTCGAAGGAGATGATGTGTGTCAAAGGATTTTAAAACAACAAAATGCTCATCAGGTAGTCAAATAAATTGTATCAATATTTCTCCTGCTTACACCCACTATGTTCTACAGATGTCAGACAATCACATTGGGAACTTAATTTTGTCATCTTGGAGATCCTCTTGAGAAATCTCCTTAGTGATTCCTAGAAAATTAGGAGACTCTGTTAGAAGAGTTTTATATACCCACATTTTATCCTCTCCTCTTTACAGGATAGTGAGTGGCCTGGATTTGGGATTAAGATAATATGCAACCTTGGAAGACTTACCCAGACAGTCAGCAAGTGGTTCCCCAACTGGTCAGGGTATAGACTATACAAGTGAACCTTTAAGAAGTCTTCCTCAGGATATCCTGGGGACTGGCTCCCTCAGACAACCATTCTAGTCTGTGCTAACAATGTTTCTCCTCTTCCTCTGTTAAATTGTTTGGGGTCTGTGTTAGCTTTTCTGATCTAGTTACCATGAAAAACAAGTCCTCTTTTACAAACAGTTCCTTTAAGAGTCATTAGACTTGGGTACATCCCATTCTCCTTAACACACATCAGGTCTGACCTTCCAGTTGTCAAAGTCTCATCTTTCCCTTCACAGCTACCACTTAAAGTTCTTTCTTTCTCTTCTTGTTCAACAGGTTTCAGATTTTTTTATTTAATTCTATTTCTTCCATTACTTTTGTTGTATTGCATGCATGCTAAGTCATCTCAGTCATGTCTGACTCTTTGTGACCCCATGGAGTGTAGCTCACCAGGTTCCTCTGTCCATAGGATTCTCCAGACAAGAATACTGAGGTGAGTTGCCATGCCCTCCTCCAGGGGATCTTCCCAACTCAGGGATCAAACCCGGGTCTCCTGGGGCACCTGCATTGCAGGCAGAGTCTTTACTGCTGAGCCACCAGGGAAGCCCTTTAGTAGGACTAAATGGGTCTTTTTCTATTTGAGGTATGATTTTCAGATCTCTTCAGCTCCTTCTTAGTCAAGAAGCAAATCTGACCTTTGGAAACAGAGAATACCTGGTAATGACCTTTTTGTTATCTTTCTAACTTTTGGGTCCATGGTAACTTTATTAATTTATTTATATCCCTTTAAAATATGGCATATTTTTATTATAATAAGACCTTCCAACCCCTTTTTATTATTTTATTAATAAAATCTACCACAGTTCTATGGATGGACTTACAGCATGGGTCTCTAAAAACCAAAGCCAAGGATAGAGATCCTGTCATTAAGAAATCCAGAGTCAATTTGAAATAACACAGTAGAGAAAAACCCAAGGTTATGAATAAGCCACTTAACCCAAACTTAGTGTATAGTCTCCTTTGTCTTCTCTTGGGCTACAGTACAACATGGAATTTAAGCTGATTTTAGACCTCGCAGGAAAAACTGAAATCTTAAGCCCCACAAGTGCTCGGTAAAGTGTGCAGAACTCAGATCTCATGAAAGCTAAAGCTCCTGCCTATCAACCTGGCTGAAAAATATTATTGATGCAGCAAACGTTTTTTGTTTAACCAGCACCTGAAAGATCTAATCCCATCCCAGCCTTCATACACTATCAAGCCAATGAGACCTAGCTCATACTTTAAAACCCAAACTAGCTTGTTCTGGCTATGCAAGTTAAAAGCCAGTCTCACTAATGCTCACCTCTACCATAGTAAAAACTAACAGCATCACACAATACAGATACCTGCAGATGCCAAAGTCAACACAACAAAAATATGGCCTGACCCATTTCAATGTCTCAGGGTCTGTGAGTGTTACTTTTCTCCTAAAATTCTACTCCTGGTTGATTTCTCAAGATCATCAGCCCATGTACCAGATGTTGGGCTCAGGGAAAGTTCACCTGTGTTCCCCATCTCCTCACCAGGGTTGAGCCTGCCCCTGAAATGTAGACAGCTTGGAGGAACAGACCAGAAGGGGTGTTTTCTGCAGCTGCATGCACTGCAGTAAGAAAGGGAAAGGACTGAGCAGGGATCTCAGATTTTATCTCCAAACTCTCAAATCAGAAAACTCTAGTCACTTGCCCTGGGTAGGGCAGAGTTACGGAGGTTAAGGGAAATACCTCTCTTCATGGAAACTAAACATGGGTAATAAGTACTGCTCCAACTGTGATAATGAATTGACAGATAAGACTCAACCTGAACTACCTAAGTGTTTTTCTCCTAGGAACAGAGGAAGCAGAGAGTTGGTTTCATATAAGATTTTGACTTTCCTAGGAACCATGAATCCAGGGAGAAGTCAGTTTCAGTTGCCATATTTTAGTTATGAGAGCTTTATGACATAAAAGTAAATGCAGGTTGATGTCATATTACCATAACAATATAAAAGTGGTGCTTAAGTGTGATTTAACAGTAGCAAAACCATGTGAAATTTGAGATGCTGTGAAACTGAATAGCATTAAATAATAATTTCCACTGTTATGAATTATTTATGACATTTGAAATAATGTGAATTTAATGATTATAATAATGATAAACATAAGAATTTAAAGATAATTTTTATCATATTGAACTTGAAAATTATACTAATAAGTCAATGAGGAAATAAATGAGAATGGACAGGAGTCTGCATTTATGAGAGAGTGTATGATGGAAAATTACTGCCAAAGATTTAAACAAGCTTGTTATTCTAAGGACACTTCTTCATAGAAAGGCTTTTATAGGCTATCAAATCTCCTGAGAACTACAAAACATTGCTTGATATTGATTCTTGGCAAAAGAACATGAATTGATAGCCTTAAGAGATTCTAGCAAAGCTAAGATATATGTAAAGCACCAATAGAAACAACAGAGTTTCAACAAAGTCACTCTAGTTCTGTATAAACAGAACCCACATGGGCATTCTATCAAAACCACAAGTGTCTCTCTCTTCTTACTAAGTCTGGTACCTCAGATAAATTCTCTAGCTGGTGCTAACTTTGGTGACTCACAGCTAAATCACGTACCTGTCTGTAGTTGGTGATGAACCTTTGTGACAATTCTATTAAAAATAGGAATTTCAAGTCACACTGCAAAATCATTAAATTGTCTAATTTGACAGAATGTCTTCTTGACAGGCAGCTGCCACTGATTTTTGAGATACTCTTCTGGAGTATTTATCAGAACAATAAAGGGAAAGAAGAAATATTTCTTATCTGGGCATCATATTTTCTCAAGTGGAGGCTGTCTTGCTAGATAAAATAGAAACATCTTTGTAATTAAAAAGCTTTGAGAAGTTTAAATATGTGTTGGCCATAAGAAATGGCTGTTACGAACATCAGGGGCCACAGGATACAGTCTGTGATGTTGAGTTCTGTGGCTGCATGCTGCCTTGGTTCAAGTGAAGGTTAGGGTTAAGTCATTGTAATTTTTTCCAACAAAAAGTAATTTTCAAGCCCTGTGTTTACCTTGCCCATTCCTTTGTTATTTAATCTTACAGAAAAACCTAATAAGAATGCACTATGAAAGGTAAAGAAAGAAAACCAAAGCATTCTTTTTGATACTTACCTAAAGTTATATATATATATAATTCCCAGGTGGCTCAGTGGTAAACAACTTGCCTGCCAATCCAGGAGATGCACTTTTAATCCCTGGGTAGGGAAGAACCCCTGGAGGAGGAAATGGCAACCAACTCCAGTATTCTTGTCTGGGAAATCCCATGGAAAGATGAGCCTGGTAGACTACAGTCCACAAGGTCACAAAGAGCTGGGCATGACTTAGTGACTGAGCACACATGCATATATATGTAGGCATGTACTTTCTCAGCTTGCATTTATGTATTCAATATTCTACCTTCCAAATTCCAAGTGTCCTGCATCGTGTCTTTTTCTGCAGGTAATAAGTCCCTCCAGGAAAAGTATCACGACTTTTCAAATAAAAACAAAACTAAGAACTTAAAAATTTGAGGTGAATGAAAATGACCTTCCTTTCTACTCATTTCATGGTCCAAATTTACCTATCAGACACTCTCCTTTCCCAGCATAGACGTGGTCTGTTTAAAAATAATGTCAAATTGAGACAAGTATATTATGAAACAAAGAAAAAAAGAGAAGAGAAGAAAAAACCCACCACTTCACTGCTTTCCTTACTTTGAGATACCTCCTTCCCATCCTCCTTTCTGTTTGAGGGCAAATCAAGCATCTGTTTTACTGGGTCTTCACTAGCAATAAACTGACCACTGAGGATTCTCTTCTGCCCAGTGAGCTTTCACAGGGAGTGACAGATGCTTGTCTGTCCACACCCTCTTCTACCACCAGCCTGAGCATCCTTTCCACCTCCTCCCACTCCCAGTGCTCCCAGCTTTGGCTGCCAGGCCTGGAAGAGAACATATAGCCCAGGGGCTCTAGGGTCTTCCTAGGGAACTCAGGCTTCAGATCAGATCAGATCAGATCAGATCAGTCGCTCAGTCGTGTCCGACTCTCTGCAACCCCGTGAATTGCAGCACGCCAGGCCTCCCTGTCCATCACCAACTCCCAGAGTTCACTGAGACTCACGTCCATCGAGTCAGTGATGCCATAGAGCCATCTCATCCTCTGTCGTCCCCTTCTGCCCCTGCCCCCAATCCCTCCCAGCATCAGAGTCTTTTCCAATGAGTCAACTCTTCGCATGAGGTGGCCAAAGTACTGGAGTTTCAGCTTTAGCATCATTCCTTCCAAAGAAATCCCAGGGCTGATCTCCTTCAGAATGGACTGGTTGGATCTCCTTGCAGTCCAAGGGACTCTCAAGAGTCTTCTCCAACACCACAGTTCAAAAGCATCAATTCTTTGGTGCTCAGCCTTCTTCACAGTCCAACTCTCACATCCATACATGACCACAGGAAAAACCATAGCCTTGACTAGACGAACCTTTGTTGGCAAAGTAATGTCTCTGCTTTTGAATATGCTATCTAGGTTGGTCATAATTTTCCTTCCAAGGAGTAAGCGTCTTTTAATTTCATGGCTGCAGTCACCATCAGCAGTGATTTTGGAGCCCAGAAAAATAAAGTTTGACACTGTTTCCACTGTTTCCCCATCTATTTCCCATGATGTGATGGGACCGGATGCCATGATCTTAGTTTTCTGAACGTTGAGCTGCAAGCCAACTTTTTCACTCTCCACTTTCACTTTCATCAAGAGGCTTTTTAGTTCCTCTTCACTTTCTGCCATAAGGGTGGTGTCATCTGCATATCTGGGATTATTGATATTTCTCCCGGCAATCTTGATTCCAGTTTGTGTTTTTTCCAGTCCAGCGTTTCTCATGATGTACTCTGCATAGAAGTTAAATAAACAGGGTGACAATATACAGCCTTGACGAACTCCTTTTCCTATCTGGAACCAGTCTGTTGTTCCATGTCCAGTTCTAACTGTTGCTTCCTGACCTGCATATAGGTTTCTCAAGAGGCAGATCAGGTGGTCTGGTATTCCCATCTCTTTCAGAATTTTCCACAGTTTATTGTGATCCATGCAGTCAAAGGCTTTGGCATAGTCAATGAAACAGAAATAGATGTTTTTCTGGAACTCTTTTGCTTTTTCTATGATCCAGTGGATGTTGGCAATTTGATCTTTGGTTCCTCTGCCTTTTCTAAAACCAGCTTGAACATCAGGAAGTTCACGGTTCACATATTGCTGAAGCCTGGCTTGGAGAATTTTGAGCATTACTTTACTAGCGTGTGAGGTGAGTGCAATTGTGCAGTAGTTTGAGCATTCTTGGGCATTGCCTTTCTTTGGGATTGGAATGAAAACTGACCTTTTCTAGTCCTGTGGCCACTGTTGAGTTTTCCAAGTTTTCTGGCATATTGAGTGCAGCACTTTCACAGCATCATCTTTCAGGATTTGGAATAGCTCAACTGGAATGCCATCACCTCCACTAGCTTTGTTTGTAGTGATGCTTTCTAAGGCCCACTTGACTTCATATTCCAGGATGTCTGGCTCTAGGTGAGTGATCACACCATCGTGATTATCTTGGTCATGAAGATCTTTTTTGTACAGTTCTTCTGTGTATTCTTGCCATCTCTTCTTAATATCTTCTGCTTCTGTTAGGTCCATACCATTTCTGTCCTTCATCTTTGCATGAAATGTTCCTTTGATATCTCTGATTTTCTTGAAGAGATCTCTAGTCTTTCCCATTCTGTTGTTTTCCTTTATTTCTTTGCATTGATCGCTGAGGAAGGCTTTCTTATCTCTTCTTGCTATTCTTTGGAATTCTGCATTCCGATGTTTATATGTTTCCTTTTCTCCTTTGCTTTTCGCTTCTCTTCTTTTCACAGCTATTTGTAAGCCCTCCCCAGACAGCCATTTTGCTTTTTTCCATTTCTTTTCTATGGGAATGGTCTTGATCCCTGTCTCCTGTACAATGTCACGAATCTCAGTCCATAGTTCATCAGGCACTCTATCAGATCTAGGCTCTTAAATCTATTTCTCACTTCCACTGTATAATCATAAGGGATTTGATTTAGGTCATACCTGAATGGTCTAGTGGTTTTCCCTACTTTCTTCAATTTCAGTCTGAATTTGGCAATAAGGAGTTCATGGTCTGAGCCACAGTCAGCTCCCGGTCTTGTTTTTGCTGACTATATAGAGCTTCTCCATCTTTGGCTGCAAAGAATATAATCAATCTGATTTCGGTGTTGACCATCTGGTGATGTCCATGTATAGAGTCTTCTCTTGACACCCAGCTAATTTCCAGCCCCTTCAGATCTCTCAGAGTAGCTTCAATATGGATTAAATACATTTAAGGTCTCATCTGGAAGTCTATCCTCCAGTTACAGCCTTCCTTTCCTAAAGGAAACAGATAACATATACCCTTGAATTCTCATGGAGATTTTGCACCCTTACTCTATAGGTGTGTTTCTTAGAAGACATGGGAAATTCTTCTTGAAGTCTTCTTGAAGTCTCTCTTGTCAAATATCCCCCATTGGTCAAAGTTTTCACCATGAGGAATTAGATCCCTCCTACTTGGAGTCTGTAACATTCAGCCTTTCTCTTTGGCCTTAAAGTTAGATCCTATTCTCTGAAATGTGCTATTAGGTTCAATAGGAGTTTGGAGGTGGTCAGATATGGAGCTACAAAACAGGCATCAAAGAATTTGTTCATTTATATTGGAGAAGATATCATATCTAGAGGAGCAACTATAATTCAAGCCACCAGTTAATTACAATTGGAATAATTCATTGTTAATCCTACATCTTCTGCACAGGTCAACCAGGTGGGTAAAATGAAAATGTGATGGCATTCACCACCCCTCCACATTCCTCCCACGTCTTTGTAATTTTGGTACAGGAGGGTGGTGAGAGGGGACTTTCATTCCACTCTCACTACCACAGTATCCTAAACTCCACACTTTAAGGAGAGAAACTAGGAGCATCATTACTTACTGTATACCCAGGAACTGAAGAAATAACCACTTGCTGGTCTGATGGATCCATTCAGTCAGTCTGCTTTAGGATGCATCACATCTTATAGATGAGAAAACTGAGTGAAGTGCCTAAGTGCAAAATGCCCCTCCCTCAGGACAGTGCCATTAAATACCACCCCAAAGTGACTTCCATAATGGAAACTAGCCATTCCTTCAGAGTAGCTGTGGACTGTTTCAAAGGCTTTGTTCAATTCCTAAGAAACACATTCTCTTCACAGTTGTGGTTCATAGAAACAAGAGTAGTTCAGAAGAGAATATCCCATCATTTATTATGTACTTGAAAAGCAATTTCACATTGCCACTAAAGTCATCTGTGATTTGTCTAGACCTCATCACTGTAAGTGCTTCTGAAGTTCATGCATTCTTCTGTCACTTCTCTGCTCCAACACATAGTCATTCCAGTCCAGGCAAATGAATGTGGTCTACCTGCTCTCATACTCTTTGTGCAACTAATACATCATCAGACTTTGGAAATCTTGCATTTGATGGCACACATCAAAGCTTAGATTAAGCCTGTTTCTAGAGGTGAATGCCATTTTAAGCTTGTGAAAAGGTAGCATATTCTGCTTTTTTATCTTGGCGTGCCTTTGGTGTTTTGCAGAGCCCTTTTCTTTTATGGGACTGAGTCATCTTTACGACCTCCATCAAATGTTATTATTATTTGTTCATAGAGTTCTAGATCCATATCAAATTTTCATGCCAGTAAATCCATCCTAACTGAATGAATGAGAGGCTGAAAAGGCAAGAGCCACAACAATCAAAGCTCCTGTCTGGAGCAATGAACAGTTCCTGAGGCTTAATGGAGATGTCACAATGACTTAGACTCTTGCTCCTTGCCTGAAGCTGCCTGGCTCCCAACAGAGCCCTGGTTCCAAGTGACTCTGATTTTCTGAGTCTCTTCTCTGATCTAGAAGTTGGAGAATATTAGCTTAGCCTTTATTAAATCATACTCAACATCTCCTTATAACTCAGGAATAATGAGTTGCTAAAGATGCCAGAGATATGTAAACAGATTTGTTAATTTTTGTTTATTTTGTTGTCTTAATTGTTCTCAAAATAGCTTTACTCATTTTACAACCTTTTAAGTATCTTTAAGTGTCACAGATAAATAAAAGATTATCCCAGGTGTTACAGTGGTAAAGAATCCACCATCAAATGCAGGAGATGCAAAAGATGAGGGTTTGATCTCTGAGTCAGGAAGATCCTCGGGAGTAGGAGATGGCAGCCCACTCCAGTATTCTTGCCTGGAAAATTCCAGGGAGAGAGGAGCTTGGTGTGGGCTACAGTCCATGGGGTTGCAAAGAGTCAGAAACAACTGTGCGTGCATGCAGAATCAAAATCAAATATCTAAAGAATAGCAGTAGAAATATGAAGTGGAAGAAAGATCAGAGAGTCAAGATCATAGTTAGGCATAGTTACCATTAGGTATAAACTTCAGGACAAAGAAACATCAAAGTCTGACTCCACAATTTTGTGATTAACAATTTGAATCTTTGGCACTTTTGTTTTATGCTTTATGCTGTTTCTCTGTGGTTACTCCCTCTACAATCCTCCTGCCAACGGAAAAAGTTCAGAGTTACCCTTGGCCAGTGCTTCTCAAACTTTAATATAACTGACTGCATATAACTGACTTGGGGACCTTATTAGAAAGCAGAATCTGATTTAGTAAACCTGGGGGGCTCAGGATGCTGCACAAGGTGCCAGGTGATGCCGATGCTGCTGGTCCATGGACCTCAGACCATTCCTTGAACAGTGAAGCAGAGGACAAGATCTTATAGAGAGGGAAGAAGCTTTACCACTACTGTATCCACTTTCTGGCTCATCCCTCACCCCAACCATAATACCAACAAATAGCTCAGTTAGTGTTTGTTAGCCCATCCATCAAGGGCAGGCAATGCTCATCTCCTATCATGATTAAGTGGCATTCCCTAGCCCCATGACTGTGTTGCTTACTGGGTCTGTGTAGCGGGCCATCAGACAGACAGAAAGACAGTGAAGTGGCTCAGCCATGTCCAATTCTTTGTGACCCCATGGACTGTAGACTACCAAGCTCCTCTGTCCATGGGATTTTTCAGGCGAGAGTACTGTAGTGGGTTGATATTTCCTTCTCCAGAAAATAGTTACAGACGGTGAAATGGCTCAGTCATGTCCGACTCTTTGTGACCCCATCAAGTCCTACCAATTCATCCTCCTCTATCTCTCTCACGTCTCCCCTCTCTTGCCTCTATATGGCTGGTTTAAGTTTCTCTAGCCTGGGAACTTCTCTGGAGGTCCAGTGGTTAAGATTCTGCCTTCCAATGCAGGGGATGAGAGTTCGATCCCTGGTCAGAGAACTAAGGTCCCACATGATACAGGATGCAGCCAAAAATTTAAAATAATAATAAGAAGAAATTCCTCTAGCCTCTTCTCCCTCTAATCCATCCTTTCTATTTCTGCCAGAATGATAATCCAAAAACCAAGTTCATATTGCCTTGAGAAAAAAAAAAGCTAACAAGTCCCTCTCACCTTCTGGCTGATGCTCCAACTTCCAAGCTGATACTGCCCCACTTCCACATACAAGTCCTGGGCGCCTGTCATACAAAGGAGGGTCAGGCTTCCAGAAGAGACCCCATTCTCTCACCTCCCTGCCTTGTACATGCCTTAATTTCTCTCACGAAGATTTTTCTCCTCCCCTACTCCTTCTCTTGTGAAACACCTCCCTTAAAACCCAGTTCTAATGTCATCTGCTCTCTGAGGTGTTTCTGAATTCTCTTCTGCTCTCAGATAGCCTTCGGTCCTCCCCTGTATGCCTAAGCCAAACTCTGTTCTCCAAGCTCACATCTCACAAATGTTTCCTTCGATTCCTCTACCTGATCTGACTGTCTCTCTCACTAAAACTGAGGGTTCCCAGAGTTAAGCTGTGTCTTTTTTAAATTGAAATAGAATTGATCTACAATGTTACTTTAGTTTCAGACATATAACACAGTGACTTGATATTTTTAGACTATACTCCATTTAAAGTTATTATAAAATATTGGCTATATTCCCTGTGCTGTGCATTACATCACTGTATCTTATCCATTTTATACCTAGTAGTTGTATCTCTTAACCCCCTTCCCCTGTTTTGCCCATCCCCCACTCTCTCCCCACTGGTAACCACTAGTTAAACTGTATCTTATTCATCTTCCCACTAAAGTGTAGGACCAGTGCCTGACACCTGACTCTAGGGAAACCTGCTTCCCCACCACAGATTTCTCTCATAGCACTTTGCCTGGTCTCCAGAATGGGAAGACCTCCAGTAGCTAGAATAAGAAGGAGTATAAAAATTAGACGGGACCCCCAAAGCCCCAGTCTTTGCCTGAATATTTGCGCCTCACAGGGAAATGTCAGAGAGAAACAATTTTAAAGATGTCATACCAAAATTTTTTTTTTCAGGACATTAAATATGGTAATAAATAAACAAATATTAAAGCTTAAAAGGTAAATATCTTTTTTGTTTTTGTTCTTTTTTTTTTTTCTTGGCTAAGCATGATGTTTGAAATATTCACATGGGACGTGGGAGGCATTTCACAGGACTTATTTATGACTAACGAGTATGAGTTCCTCTGGGAAAGGCACGATGCCTGTGGAGCAGGTTCAGCGCCTCTGAAACCCTCATTTATCTGTTGGGGACCAACTCCCACCCTCCTGATGGAGCCTCCTCCTATCTTCAAGCTCAAAGACAGGAGAGTGTGCCAGGCGCTCTGGCTTCCTCTGCGATCCATCCTGAATTCCTGCGGGCGGGGGCGGGGTTGGGGGTGGGGTCTGCACGGTGCCAGGTGGAATTTATTTTCTTGTGGGAGTTATGCTGGGTGAGAAAACTCGCCTGGATTAGTTCTATTACTTGCTTGGCTGTTCGTACTTGCCCTCCTCCCGTAAGCCAAAGAGAAAACATATTTTCTAAAATAGATAGCCTTGGAGTAATTTCTGTTCAATATGATTCCATTGCAATTCTTTTCTTCATATCAATCGAGGGATAAAGGAATGGGAGACAACTTAGAGATGCTCCACAGAGCCTCTTCATTTTGCTGATGAAGAAACAGACCCGGTGAAAGGGAAGGACTGAGGTGACTCCAGATGATGACAGAGTTGGAACCAGAATCCACATTTCCCAAATGCTGGGCTAATTCCGTCTCTAATCAGAGTATCTGACTATCAGCTATACATTTTGATAAACGTTATGGATGTTGGAGTCAGTGGGCCTAGATTCAAGTTGGAGTCCAACTAATTTCTAGTTTTTCCTGAAAAGATACTAAGTCCAGTATTGTTACCTATAAAACAAATAAACAATAGTTACTACTCTCAAAAGGTTTCTGTGAGGAGCAAATGCATCATGATTAAAGAAGTACTTTGTAAAGATTAAGACATGTTACAAACATTAATTATTGCTACCTCTTTCAAACAATTAGTTTGTCAAATATTTTGCTATGAAATTTAATAGAATTTTGTGCCACTTACAAAATGAAAACAAACTGATTTTAAAAGTATTTCCAATTCTAAATGAACACATGTGAACTATATAAGGTGAAGAGAGTTCTTGGAACTGTAAAGTTATCTTTAATATTTCTCTTTTGCAGTTGGCCATGTCTCAACACTTGGAAGAAAAGCTATGACAAACCTAAACAGCATATTAAAAAGTAGAGACATCACTTTGCCAACAAAGTTCTGGATAGTCAAAGCTATGGTTTTTCCAGTAGTCACGTATGGATGTGAGAGTTGGACTAGAAAGAAGGCTGAGCATCAAAGAACTGATACTTTTGAATTGCAGCTCTAGAGAAGACTCTGGAGATTTCCTTTGATAGCAAGGAGATCAAACCAGTCAATCCTAAAGGAAATCAACCCTGAATATTCATTAGAAGGACTGATGCTGAAGCTGAAGCTCCAATCCTTTGGCCACCAGATGTGAAGAGCTGAGTCATTGGAAAAGACCCTGATACTGGGAAAGATCAAGGGCATAAGGAGAAGGGGGCAACAGAGAATGAGATGATTGGATGGCATCACTGACTCAATGGACATGAGTTTGAGCAGACTCTAGAAGATAGTGAAGGACAGGGAAGCCTGGCATGCTACAGTTCATGGGATCACAAAGAGTCAGACACAACTTAGAGACTGAACAATATGTCCCAATAGACCTCTTAATCAATCTTGCCTTTATCCATCTTAAGTATGTCAAATTTGCTTTGAGAACTAGCCAGGATATTACAGCCATTGGCCCTATCCTTTCTCCTTGGTCATTTTTTTTTTCCCTTTGGGACATCCAATGCCAAGCAGAGGTTAGGATAATCAGACTAACTACTCAGGGGACTTCACCAGATTTCCTTGAGGATTCAACAATTCAACAGAAATTGAAGTACTGACTGTCTTAAAGATAACTAACACTTGCACAGACACCACCATGAACAAAGCCATTACCCACACTGTCTACAGAGGAAGAGAACTTCTTTAATCAGTTAACAGAGGAGGCTCACTGATATAAAATAACTTTTGCCAGTGCCCTACTGGCAAGTTCTGATACTAAATGCGTGTATTTCCTGTTTAGCACACTATCACCTTGGCTACTCACAAGGTTTACATAGAATCTTTATATCTTTCAGAAGCAGTAGCCAATGTGTGGGTACAAATAAGGGTGGGGAGAAGTGCTGAGACTTTTTGAGTTCTTATTTATATTTGGTGAAAATCCTTATATGGCATGTATTTATTACTGTAGGCAGTTAGCCTTATTGGCAAAGCTTAATAAGAGTCAAAGGATGTTAAGGACCATTTGCCATCATGGTTGGTTTTGCATGAACACTCATCCCCTCCCTGTTGGTGATGTGACAGCAGGAAGGAAGGAGGGAAGGTGTGCTATGGGGCCAGGCTCCAAGTTAGAAGCTGAAGGTGGGAAGCAGGGAGCTTTCTGTCTAGGAAAGCCTATGAGTTTTGCCCTATTTGTCAGATGAGAGCAGAGAAAACTGTGAGATTTAGATGTTTTTAGTGTTCATGCTTGCCACCTGTTGCCTACACGGGGCTCAGATGCAGTCCTCCAGTGACATCTTTGCTTTCCTGTCTCACTGCATCTGTGTATCCTGGGGTCCACAGAGTCAAAGTGTTCATGATGTCTATTGCTTAGACATCTGATGCAACGAGAGTAGTTTCCCTAGGCAACTTGAAAACTCACAGAACTCGATTTGACTGAGCTCAAGCATTTGGAGCTCCAATGCAGCAATAAAGGTAGGAGGCATTGACAGGATATGAGAAACACCTTGACTTAGACACTGGCACCTCACAGCCACCTGGTTCTTGTTGCTGCTGGCATCTGCTATTCCTCTTCCAGGGCCCATTCTCTCCAGGGTGCTCACAGAAGCCACCCAAGGCCAGAAAATGATTAGTAAGCCTCACCAGGGACCACACTCTTCTGTTGCTAGTTAGGGTCTATTTCCAGGTGACCTTGACTGTCCCCCAGACTCTAGATATACCTGTCTGGGGCTCCTTTGGTGAACATCCTCTAGTTTGTCTGACCCAAATTCCTAAAAGTCACCAAGTTTCAAGCTCTTACTGATCTTTTCAGGCCTTCCAGGGTGCTGAAGGTTTCTTTACCCTACCTGGGAGGAGGAGACCGGGCCACATCATTTGTAGGGTCCAGTGCAGAATGAAAATGCAGGAACTCTGTTCCCAAAGCAAAAGAAAACATGCCTTAAATGTGCTTGGATATAAACTTTTTCTTTCCTCTTCTTTCCTCTGTGGCTTCTCTCTTCACTCATCATAGAATTTTTTAAACCAATATTTAATGTTATTACAAACAAAAATTTTTAAATTTGAATGTATAACCTGAATTTTCCCATTCATTTTGATATTGTAAAATGCCAATTTTAAATGAAAATACAAGAGCACTTAACTCATATACAGAATCACCAAAGTTACACAATTTGTATATCAGAACTGAAACAAGCATACGCATGTTGTTCTAACCAGAAGAGTGGAGAAAAATGTCACAGAACCACCTGGCTTTATTTTACTTATTAATATACGCATATACCACCTAACTCTCTTTTTGACTTGCTGATGAGAAAAGAAGGACTGAAATCATCAGAAACTCTGAGTTGCTCCATCTTTCCCTTTTCTTCTATGTCATCATTTCCGTTTAAGAGGTCAGCTAATGCAGGGAGGTACAACAGTGGGAAAGAATGTGATAGAAATCCTTATTTCTGGACAGATGTTTAGAATGTTCATGAACATCCCTGTGCTCATGGATCACCCTGTGATAATGGACGCCTGTTTTCACAGACACCCTTTGCTCACTTATCACATGCTCACAGAGCATGGTGAGTGCTATGTGTAAGTGAGGAGGGAAATGATCGACCACATGCATATTTCACAGATTTCCTTCTTTCTGTTCATTGTCATTGCCCCATTGTACTAAATATACAAAAACATACTTATTAAGAATTTCAAGATGGCAACAACAGAACATTAAACCCTGCACAGGTCACAGGCCCGTGAAGCCAGCCTGAGGCCTAACCTGTTGGTGTTCATCATCCTGCTGCTTAACTCTCATTGTAACCAGCTCTGAGATTCTTGACATCTTCTTGTACTGTCTTCCCAAATTTAACCCACTTTACTCATAGAACTCTGACCTATGCAGATATGTCAGGGTTCCTGCTCCAGCAGTCTCCTAATAGTCTCTTGTCCTGTCTCCACTTGCAGAGCTCCAGCCACAACTAGTGTTGGCAAGGGAACCAAAAATAGGCCGTGGACCTCCCTGGTGGCTCAGTGGTGAAGAATCTGCCTGCCAGTGCATGAGACAACGTGTTTGGTCCCTGGTCCGGGAGGACCCCGATGCCTCGGAGCAGCTAAACTCATGTGCCACAACTGCTGAGCCTGTGCTCTAGAGCTTGGGAGCCACAACTACTGAAGCCTGTGAGCTCTAGAGCTTATGCTCTGCAATAAGAGAGGCCATGACAATGAGAAGCTCGTGCACTGCAACTAGATAGCGGCCTCCCCTCACCTCAACAAGAGAAAAGTCCACACAAAAAGGAAGACTCAGCACAGCCAAAGAAATTAAAAAATAAATAAATGGTAAAACAAACAAACAAAACAGGCAGCTCCTAGGAAACCGCTTGGCAAATGCATCCCTGGGTCTGAATATCACACTGCCACCTGCAGTGTAATTCCTGCAAACAGCTAACGTAAAATCTAATCACTGTCTGTAATCACTCACTGAAGTAACACAAACTATGTTTTTAACATTCTTCTAGCACAGTAGATAGTCCATGAAGCATCACTGAGGCAAAGACAGGTTTATATCTAGTATGAGCCTGTAACCAATTAAATCATGCAAAAAAGTTCAAGTTTAGGCTCTGCTGCTAATGAGCCAAGTATCTTAGCCTCCAGGAGCCTTGGTTTTCTCCTCCATAAAGTGGATCATTCATCTCACAGTCTTGTTTTGAGTCTAAGGTAGTAATGACTGTGAAAGGACTTTCAAACTCTAAAGTGCTGCACAGGGACTTTGCTGGTGGTCCAGTGGCTGAGACTCTGTGCTTCCAATGCAGGGGGTCTGGGTTCGACCAACTCTGGCCAGGGAACTAGGTCCCATATGCCACAACTGAAGATCCTGAGTGCCAAAATTAAGACCCAGCACAGCCAAATAATAAATATTTTTAAAAAAAAATAATAAAGTGCTACACACTGTTATATTTGTAAGATAATACTATGATGTGAAATGTAACTCCAGTTTGGAAATAGAAAATAAATATTTAACATTAAGTTGAAAAGTGAGTACTCTGTCCCCAAAACTACAAGATTCAGAGAATATAGGGACAAAGTCACCTCCTCTGTTTCTGGTCTCCCTGATTGCCCCTAGTTTCCATATGCCCAGACAGAGGGGAAAAGATGCAGACATTGGAGGTAAATGACAATGAGATGGGGTAAACACAGTCAAACACTTTATTGTAATTTGGTTAGTTAACAGCATGTCTTCTCTGCTTAATACTAAGCTTCACAAAAGTAGATCTTTTGTCTTGCTTTCTGCTGTATCCTTAGAAGTCAGCACATTGCTGGGCATGCAGTAAGTGTTCAGCAGTTATTTTTGGAACTGATGCATGAATAAGGAGGAAAGAAACAACAGACTGAGTGCATGGCTGAGGAATGCAATGAAGAGAAGAGAAGGCAGATGGAAGGCATTGAAATGCTGTTTTGCTGAGCCTGTCCTCTAACTTATAGTTGTCATCTCAACTGCTGTTTTATCCAGATGCCCAGAAAGAGTGTCCAACCTTTTGTTGTTGTTTAGTTGCTAAATCATGTCCAACTCTTTTGCAACTTCTTGGACTGTAACCCGCCAGGCTCCTCTGTCCATGGGATTTCCCAGGCAAGAATACTGGAGTGGATTTTCACTTTCTTCTCCAGGGGAATCTTCCCGACCCAGGCATTGAAACCGTTTCCTGCATTGCAGGTGAACTGTTTACCACTGAGAGACCGGGGAAGCCCATTCAACTTTTCAGCCTTCTCCTTAAAGATCCTTCTGTTAGAGATTAAAATTACCACAATTCTCTTCTGCCACTTCACAGGAAAAAATGAGATTTCAGAAAAAAAATATGGTCCCTAGAACTTGTATACTAGGGAGTATTTTGGGGTCAGTCCCTAGTATTTTGTATTCTTAGGGAATATTTTTATGCATAATTGTGATAGTTTGGTGCATTTTTTACCATGTGCTGTGGCAGTTTCTGTGTAAGAAGTGAGAAGCACTCGACAAGTGTAGACAGCCAGAAACATTGAACGGAACATGACACGTGGTCTACATGTATTTTTTTTTTTCCTACAACACAATGCAAAGCTTTTACATGCTGATGTGCTAAAAATATTGCATCCATTTTGTTTGTTGTTTTTTATAATGAAGCTGAGAGAATTTGCCTTGTGGGATGCAATAAAATAAGTCAACTTATTCATTCTACGTAGATAAAATGGATATTCTCACAGCAGACCTGTGAGATTAAACCCTTTCCTCTCTGACTCTCTTCTCTCTGTTCTCAAGAGAATCATTCTAAAATCTTTCTTGTTTCTACTTTGTATTGAATACTGTTTCTATTCCCAATGATTTACGGTCCCAAACCTTTTGAGCACCAGTGATCAGTTTTGTGGACAACAATTTTTTGACAGGTCAGGGAGAGTGGATAGTTTTGGGATGGTTCAAACACATTAAATTCATTGTGCACTTTATTTCTATTATTATTACATCAGCTCTACCTCAGATTATCAGGCATTAGATACCAGAGTTTGGGGACCACTGAGTTAGTAGATTTTAATCTAACTTCTTTAGTCATGGCACAAAAAGCTTAAATTTTCTCTTGATGAAAGTGAGTTTACTTTACTGTTGCCTTTAAAATGATAGATGAATGATTTATAAAACACTGACTCCAAAATATACAACACAAAAGGACCTGAGTATGCCTTCAGGCTGCCATGTAGTGGACAAGACATTAGCATTATTGGCATGTGAGTCTCCATTCATCATATATATCAATTGCTCAGTCACGTTCAACTCTTTGTGACCCCTTGGACGGTAGCCTGCCAGGTTCCGCTATCCATGGGATTCTCCAGGCAAGAATACTGGAGTGGGTTGCCAATCCCATCTCCAGGGGATCTTCCTGAACCAGGGATTGAATCCAGCTCTCCCACATTGCAGGCAGATTCTTTACTGTCTGAGCCACCATGTGGTATAATCAAGTAAATACAAAATTACTGTTTTAACATTAAACGGCAGGCCTTCATAAGCTATAAAATTTGACATCCTAGAGATTGTGATTTCTAAATTTATTGGTTTTTTTATGTTTTGTTATCCAGATTCTTGTATCAATAGGAAGTAAAGCCACTATAATTTCCGATGAGTATTATGTCATATTTCAAATAGTAGAACCAAGACTGGATAGCACCACCACACAGCACATGGAAACGGACTTTTCTTTTGTTGGGTTTGTTAGTACTCTTGACTCATGACATGCTTATTTTGCTCTCTGCCCTTCAACTGCCCCTACATTTCAACATTTGTATAGAAAAATAGGTAGTATTGTTGCTTTTGGGAAAAAACATTTTTTCAGTCATCGCTCAGAATGGACTCAAGGACCTGTATTCCAATGTGGTGTCAAGTTTGAGAACCACTTATCTAGAACAGTGTTTTTCAAATTTTAAAGTTCATATGAGTCACCGGGGATCTTAACAAAATCCAAACTCTGATTCAGGAGTTTGAGGTGGGTCTGTGGAGTTTTCACTTTTAAGAAGTTCCTGTGAGTTGGAAGAACACACTTTGATAGCAAAGATTTAAAACAAAAGAAGTATGCTCTGTTCAGCATTGTCTACGATGACAAAGAGAAACACAAGCTTGTAAAAGAGAGACAAGGATGATGACGAAATTTGACCTCTTGTCCTGTTCAGAGCAGTTAAAAAATTAAGAGCTAGTTAGTCAGCTAAAGACAGTACATTGTGGAGATGATAGCCAGTTTTCGAGAGCTGAAAAACTGTTGTACAGTTCCAAGATTCATTTTGTTCCTCAAGGAACAGAACTAAAAGCAATGGGTAGAAACTAAAACTATGCAGCTTTTGGATCAACATACAGGAGAATATAACAGCCAGAGCTCCCCAAGGATTGAGTAGACTGCTTTGGAAGGCAGTGTACAAGCTGATTTAGTGAGGACTTTGTGAGGCTTCTACAGAAAGGAATCAACACAGGAAAGGAGATGGATCACTCCAGAGGACATTTAACATACCTTCCAAAGTTGGGTCTGTAATATTCTGGGTCTTTTTTTAGCCCAGTGCCTGCTTCTAAGTAACGGCAGGCAGTCAAGTCTGAGAGGAACAGTGGCTATAAGCCAGGGATCTCTTTCCCTTAATGCTTACACCCCTTCATGAAGTTATAAAATTTGGTTTACCTGAATATTAATGCAGATTAACACTCTAACTTTTTCAATCTGTATTTTCCTATTTTGTGCATGTTCTACTTCTTCTTTGAATTCAACTGGACAAATTGTCATGGCAGTGTAGCTCTTTTGATGCAAACAACTAGAGCTGGCATGTTAATCTAAGCATCTTCCCTTGGTTCTATTCCAGTTTGTCTCTCCCATTTGTTGAAGCTAATTAAAACATTCAATTTACAGGACATTCTCCTCCAAGCTGTGAATCATGTAAAGGATCTCCCTATTCCATTTGTTGTTTATGTTTACATCTGAGTGATGCCTTGAAATTCTATACAGCTAATCCCCTCAAGAAATAGCTGAGCACCCAAAGAGGTAAAACCCTTGCTTAATAGTCCTAATTGAGGGACCTCCCTGGCAGTCTAGTGGTTAAGACTTTACCTTCCAATTCAGGGGGTACATGTTCGATCCTTGGTTGGGGAGCTAAGATCCCATGTATTTCATGGCCAAAAAACCAAAACATAGAACAGAAACAATATTGTTAACAAATTCAATAAAGATTTTGAAAATGGTTCGCACACACACACAAATTCTTTTTTAAAAGCCCTAATCAACATTTTAGTTTTTTTTTTTAATAGATTCAGGTGAGACAGGATAAATGAATACAACTTCTGACTATTTTACTTAAGCCAGTTTATGGTTGATTATATATGATGGCTAGGAAGTAACTCTTCTTATACAGAATTTCTCAGCTAGTACTAGATACTACTAAAGAATTGGAGTCATGCTAATATACTGGTATTTTAGTCTAGTAGCATAAGAATTTGAAAGGTATTTTGGATGATCGATATCAAGGGTCAGTGAGGTCTGGACACATTCATAGCTCTCCCTTTGCATTCTTAGCCTGGCATGGTGAGTTGTCTGTTTCACACATCAGCATTTTTCCTCCTTTCAGTTTGCTCTGATCTCACTCTTCAGAATTTGATGGGGCTGTTTGAACCTCAGTTCTAATAAAGTTTTCATATGCAGTAATTTACATGTCAAGAAACATTTCACATATTTGACAATATAATCATTGACTATGAACAACTTTCAGCAGTTATTGTCTACAAGGAGCTATAGCGTATCTTCAAATAGTGAGCAGTGAACAAAGCTGTTTGTGATTTTATATCCAGTGATACTTCTATACAAATGACCTCCTAAGAGAAGGAATTCAATATAATACTACTGTCACATGTTTTTCACTTCAGCATTTGAAAAATCACTCTTGTATACCCTACAACAAATAGAATTAACCTTTTTCAAGCAAGAAGTTAAAATCTACATAGAGAAAGAAGCAAAGCTTACAGCTCCAGAGGTCAGAAGTACAAAAGGAATCTTACTGGGCTAGCACAAATAGAGACCCATACCATGCAGTTAGGCAGAAGAACTCAGCCTCATAAAGATGTCAATATTCTCTAAAAGTTAATCTATAAATTAACACAAT
This sequence comes from Bos javanicus, assembly GCF_032452875.1. Taxonomy (NCBI): domain Eukaryota; kingdom Metazoa; phylum Chordata; class Mammalia; order Artiodactyla; family Bovidae; genus Bos; species Bos javanicus. Next base: position 63,337,130 of record NC_083876.1, read on the forward strand.
ACCAACAGGATATTTTTCATTAGACAAATTGACTGTAAAGTACACATGGCAAAATAAACAAGCAGGAATATTCAAGAAATTCAAAAAAGAAAAAAGTGAAAGAGAATAGACTCACTAGATATTAAAACACCTCATGATAGCTGTAATAATTAGGATAATGGAACTTCCCTCATGGTGTAGTGGTTGACTCTGCTTCAAATGGCGGGGGGTGGGGGGTGGGGGGTGGGTTTCATCCCTGGTGGGGGAAATAGGACCCCACACACCATCCATCAAAACAACAAATACATAAAATCTTTAAAATAGTAATTAGGATAGTGAAGAACTAAAACAAATTTGTTGTGGAAGAGATTGCTCATTTTAAACTAACAATTCTGGCTTTAATAGAACTCTAATTTTATTGGAAATGTGGTATGGTATATAAGCTTTTGTCTCTCCATATTAATATGCTGAAGTTCTAACCCTGCAAAGTGATGGTATTAGGAGGTAGAGCCTCTGGGAGGTGATTAGGTCATGAGTGCAGAGCCTTCATGAATGAGAGTAGTGCCCTTATAAAAGAGGTGCCAGAAGGATCCCATACCCCTTCCTCCACTGTGTAAGGATACATCAAGAGGTCAGCAGTTTGCAACATAGAAAAGAGCCTTTGCCAGAACTTGAATATGCTGACACTCTCACCTTGGACTTCCTGCCTCCAGAATCATGAGAAATACATATCTGTTGTTTATAAGCCACCAGTCTGTGGCATGTTGTTACAGCAGCCTGAGTGGACTAAGACAAGATGCCAGAGTGCCCATTAAAAGCTAGGTCTTTCAGCTTTCCCTTGTAAAGGTTGGGTGGCCACTGGGACATGGTTAGATATCTAGGTTTCCTATTTCTATTGGAACAAGCTGCCACAGACTGAGGGGTTTAAAACAGCACAAATTTATTATCTTACACTTCTGGAGGTCAGAAATCCAAAATGAGCCTTAGAAGGCTAAAGTGTCACCTATCCTGTGTTCCTTTTGAAAGCTTCAGGGAAGTTCTGTCTCCTTGTCTTTTCTAGCTTCAGAGGCCACTTGCACCCCTTGGTTCATGGCCCTCTGCTTTCACCAAAGCAAATCATTCCAATCTCTGTTTCTGTCATTACATACGCTTTTCTAAATTTGACAGTCTTGCTTCTCTATACTTTAGGCCCCTGATGACTCAAAACAATCTTCCCATCTTAAGAACCTTAACTTAATCATATCTGTAAAGTCCTTTTTGCCATGAAAGGCAACAAATTCACAGATTCCAGGGAATAAGACATGGGTGTCTTTGGAGGTGGCCCTATACAGTCCTGGCCTATACAGTGACTGCTGATTGACTAATTGAAATGTTTATGCTTCCCACAGGAAGATGGGAACAAGTGGGATGTCATGCTTTTCCTACAAGGGTAGCCAACCTCATTCTTAGGCCAACATCTCCAAGAGAGCCTTTCTCCAGCTGCCATATACCCCATTCTTTCTCTGAGCATCTGACAATATCCAAGAAGAGGTTGCAAAACACCCATTCTGTCTGTGACTCCCAGGAGATCTATATGCTCATGCCAGCCCACTCTCTTCCTTTAGTAATCTGATACAAATCTTAGCTGAAGGCATCTTTACCCATCCTTTTATGGAAGCCCCATCTTCCTTTTGCTGCCTTGATAGGTAGGACACTGCTTATGTTCTGTCTCTCTGTGGAGGTGACTGCCTTGCCTTAATTTCCCTTAAATTTTAGATTCTAAAATTTTCCCTATATTTTAGGTGAATTCACCTCTAGGATGGTGTTAAGAAAAATTATTATTTTGTAGATTATCCAGGTTTTTTATTGCTGGAATAGGGATGTTGCCTTTCTAGCTTTCTACATCCTCAATGGAAGCCAAAAATCCCACCCAGATTGATCTTAAGAAATCTGTCTTAAGAGGACAAATTGTATGTGTATAAAGATAGACATTTTGGTATATTAATAAATTGAATAAAATCAGAAAAACTCAACATAAATAATGGTAGCTGCTGGGGGAAAAAAAATGCTTTAATTCCCAGATACTTGACATGATAACATTTCTTTCTCACTCATACCAGAGTTTGATGAAGGCTGAGGTGCTTTCTTGCATGACTATTCCTTTGAGTGACAACTCTAAAATGTGCCTTCCTTTACATCTGCCATGAGTCCTTTTGGTTCTGTAGAGAATGAAAGAGAGAAAGTAAGGAAAACTTAAACTATATTTTAGGGTCAGACTTGATATTTCTGATTCAAATTCCCGGCCAGAAGCCAGTCATATGGCCCCAACCTAGCTGCAAGAGAGGCTGGACAGTATAATCTTCCTGTGTTCCTTGAAGGAGGAAATGGGGTTGATGTTGTTGGTTTGAAACCTTGAGAATTTCCTGGAAAAAACATCTGAAACTGCCCCATCCCCATGCACAGAGGAAAGAAGAGACCAAAGAAAGGGACAAACCATTCCAGATGGGCAGGTGGTAAGGAAACTTAGGAGGCTCATTTTGGGTGGCCAAAGGATGAGTGGACCTCTGCACTTACCTACAAAACCTCAAAGTTTATGTAGTTAAAGTTAACCAGGCTCAGTCATGTATACCATCCAGATGGTTTCAACAAAACATTGCTCATTCAAGGCTGCATTCTTGGAAACAGCTCTCAACTATGGGAATATTGAACAGAGCACACATTCCAAGGACAGGGGAGGGAGTGAGGAGCCTTCCATTGTCAGAGTCCAGCTCTGAGGTCAACTGGAGGTCACATTCTCTCAATGACCTTCCATCTATCCAGTCTCTGCCACAACATTATCAGTAGCAAAAACTGTTAAACTATGACACCTCTACAAGTTAAAATGTCATATATTCACTGAATTCTGCTTTTGTAAAAATTCTAATATCAATGGAAAATGCTCAAGATATAGTATCAAATGAGAAAAGAATATAAATTAGAATATACACTATGGTCCTAATTAATGTGGATACATACAGTTACATCTATGTAGTTGATACATACAGCTACAATCTAGTCTTTCTGAAGACTAAAAAATTCAGAAAATTCAGTGGGTTTCCTTGAACAATAGGATTATGACTGATTTTAATTTTTTTCCCTCATAAAGTTTATACTTTCTAGATATTTACAAGTTTGTATTATTTTGTGATACAATTGTTTAGTGTTTATTTTAGGAATTTGAGTCAGAAATATCAAGTCTGGCCCTAAAATATACTATAAGTCTTACTCACTTTCTCTTTTTCATTCTCTACAGAACCAACAGGATGCATGATTTAGAAAAAAGGTATTGGGAACTTTCTGAGAAACCTAAGGCATTGAAACTGTAGGGAGAAAATTCTTATAGCAACTTTGTGAATTGCTCATATTTTATATTTAAAGTCTGCAAGTAATTTTCATTTTCATGGTATGACCATATCCTTAGATGAGGAGCTAAATGTGATCTGAAGACAACACCTGTGAGATAAATGAAATTCTGGTAACTTCATATAACTTGTCTCTTAAATAATTGTGATCATAGTAAGGAGATAAAATATTTCAATTAATGGTAAATCTAGATAATCAGTGGTTAGAGTAAATGAAAATGCCTAGAATCAAATAATCATATCCCTTTTCCTTCTTCACTTTTTACATTGAATTGGGCACTCAAATCATCTTTCCTCTAGCTTCTTAGTGGGTATAGAAGCATCTCTGGTGCTCGTTTCCCACCCATGTCCTTCTACTCAGCCTTTCCTTCTCAAAACAATTGTCAGGATGATCTTCTCAAAACACTAACCTGATCCTGGATAGGAGTAGACGAGGTGAAAAATCTGGAGACTCCAGTGTATGCAAGGAACCCAGGTAGAATCTCTGCGGCTGGTTGAGCACCAGCCCAGGCTTTGCACTTGATGAACAGGGAGATTGAAAAATCTGACCTCAGGATCCTACAGGGAGGCAGTCTGTGCTGCAGAAGAGACTTCCTGATGGATACTGGGGATGAGAGCAAACAAGAAAGACAAGCCTAGTGTGCAGTTTTGAAGGCCAGGGCTAGAAGTTTTCATCTGATGTTTAGAGTAAAACTCAGAAACTACTCATGAACTCTGAGGAATGTAGTGAGAAGAATAGAAAATTACATCTATTTTCTCTCCTCAATTTTCCTAATATGACAATGAGAGCTATTGTCCACATGGAGAAGATTTGGATGAAAGCAGGCACTTGAATTTTCCCTGGGACCGTCAACTCTCCTCATCTAATATTTAGCCAAATTAGTGGTATCTTGTCTAAGAGGTGTGTATAATGCCTTTTTTGTTATTACTCTTTTAAAATTTTTTTGAAAGAATTCATCTCTTACAACCAAATAATTCAAAGGCTTCTGTAGAGCTAAAGTCAGGACATTCCCATCACTTCTGCTTTCCTCTCTTGGTGGGGGCAGGAAAGGAGCTTTTATCTTGCTGCCTGAATCCTCAGGGTCATGACCTTAGATTGCCCTTCCTCTTCTCCCTCTTGCTGTGCTTCTGATACACAAATAAGCCACCTAAGACTCAGAAAGAAGAACCACAAAAGAAATGCTCTAAAAAAATACAAGCCATTAAGATTCAACTATACTAAAATAAATAAATAAAATTTAAAAAAATGTATAAAGATTCAAGTACATTTTCCCTATTCTATATATTTTATATGGCAATGATAAGATGTTTCATTTCTCCAGTTAGTATATGACTTTATAGAAGGAAGAATTCGAAGTCAGGAAATGGAATAACAAGGGGGTCATAATTTGATAAGGAAAAGGATGCAATTATACCTCTCGCTTTACTGAAGACCAGCATTCTTACCAGTGCCCTCTCCCCATTACAGGCATGAAAAATTTTCCCAGATTGTACAACCTACTCTCATTACTGCACATCCTATTTATGGCTACCTACCTAATTATCTTCTTTGGAAAGATTCTCTAAAAAGAGACATTTCACAGAGTAGAAACAACATACCCAAAGTAGTAGAACTGAAAGGAAGGGTTGGACATCAACACTAACAGAGGGAAAATACTGCTTTGTACTGGCACTCCCACTAGGAGGCCTGACTCCATTCTCAGGCCTCTGTTTAGGCTTGGGGTGAGGTGGGGGCAAGATTGAAGTGCTACAGTTGCACCCCAAAGGTTGGTGGATGGCTGTCTGAATACATACAGATAGGCCTTAAGAAAGAGCTTTATGGGAATGGAAAGAAATAGAGATGTGGCAGTGGCAGCCCTTTGCCTAGAGGCCACAGTAGAATTAAGTTCTGTTCTTCTGTCTGCCCCTGTGTATGACTTGTCTAAGATCAGGGTCTATTTCTCTGTCTTTTTCTGCACAGAGGCTGCTCTTTTCCAGAGGTTCCTTCACATCAGGCTTTTAGGCACATCTCCTGTGCCTAAAACAATAGGGAGAAAGTATCTGTTTCTAGAAGTCCATCTGCTCTCTCTAAGAAGGGGAGTCTATCACTGAAGGCAAATTTTAGGCAGGCAAAGAAGCAGCTGACCACCTCTTGTTAATTTCAGAAATCTAAAAGAAGCCACCCACACCAAGCACACAAACACATAAGGCATGCTTTCCTCATGCCTAAAATGCTATCCCCATCACCACACCACCTTACTGTCAGCATCTCACCTTAAAAAACTGAATTTTGGGGGGCCTGAAGGCAGAGCAGAGAACTCTGAAGCAGACAACATGAGAAAAAGAAGAGAAAGCCTGGGGTCAGCATCCCTGCTACATATCTTCCAAGCTTTGAGAACCAAGACAAACACTCCCGGGCCTCGGGTGCCTCAAGTGTGTGGGAAGAAGCCTTGTCCCTAAGGCTCTTTCCTCTCCAGTGTTTCACTATTCCATTCGATCTCATCAGATGCTCCTCTGGCAGACAGAGAAGCAGAGAGGGTGCACTGGAAAAGACAGGTGCTAGAGCTGCCCAGGTCCCAGTCCCAGCTCTTACAAGTTAAGCATCTTAGTCAAGTCACGTAACCTGTCTCACTGCAGCCCAACAATGAAGATCAAATGAGACAACATGCATTCATCCATCAGCTTTGGTGCATAACAAACCACACCAAAATGGCAAGGAATAATAAGTACCGGTCAGGATGTTAAGAAAATAGAACCCTCTAGTGCTGTTGGTGGCGATGTAAATTGGTGCAGCTACCAATGGCAAACAGTATGCAGGTTCCTCAAAAAATTAAAAATAGAACTACCATATGTTCCAGCAATTTTACTGGGTACTTATCCGAAAAAGACAAAAGCATTAATTTGAAAAGATACATTCACTCTTATGTTCATTGCAGCTTTATTTACCATGGCCAAGATATGGAAACAACCTAAGTTTCCACAGATAAATGAACAGATAAAGATGTGAGACATATTTTACATAGGTTTCATATATATATATATATATACACACATACATATATATACATATATATATGATGGAATTTTACTCAGTCATAAAAAAAGAATGAAATCTTGCCATTTGCAACAGCCAGGATGGACTTAGAGGTTATCGTGCTAAGTTAAGTAAGTCAGACTAAAAAAATACCATATGATTTCACTCATATGTGGAATCTAAAAAACAAATGAACAAACGTAACAGAACATAAAAGAGTCATAGCTACAGAAAGCAAAGCAGTGGTTGCCGGAGGAGAGAGGGTGAGGGGATGAGTGAAATATGTGAGGGAGATTAAGAGGTACAAACTTCCAGGTGCAAAATAAATGAGTTATGGATATGAAGTGTACATGTGGGGAATACAGTCAATAATAATACAATACCTTTGGTGATGAAAGTGGTCAAAATACACAAAGAATCTGCCTGCAATCCACAAGATGCAGGTTTGATCCTTGGGTTGGAAAGATCCCCTGGAGAAGGAAATGACAATCTACTTCAGTATTCTTGCCTGGGAAATCCCATGGACAGAGGAGCTTGGCGAGCTACAGTCCGTGGGGTCACAAAAGAGTCGCAAAGACATGACTCAGCAACTATTAGCAGCTGAGCTGTTAAATATGAGAAAGAAGAGATAAGGAAAGGGTGAGAGAGTGAGAGTGCAATGTGAGGGCACCTGACTCAAAGTAAGTTTTCAAAATAGGCCAAGTGATGCCCAGAACAACTGACTTCACAATCTTCCAGGCTGGCCATGGTCGTGGAACTTAAGTAGCTGCATAGAACTAACAGTACTTCTGCCCTGAGGATCTGTATAAAGGGAAGTATCCTAAGTCAAACAGGTCAGAGCCTGAGACATGCTGTGAGAAAAGCAATAAGAAGGAGTGGGGGGATGAACAGTAGGAAGTGTACTGAAAAATCTAACCTCAGCTATAAGAGCTCCTCCTACAATAACATTCATTTGTTAGACATTGTCAGAGCAAGTTAACTGATCAATCAATAAGGCCAAATGGCTATGGTGGATTGTGAGCAGCCAGGGTAATAAAAGGCAAACACTGGTGCCAAAGTTCCAAACTATTCACAGCAAATCCTAGTCAATGGCTAAGGGCACTGAGAGAAAGATGTCTAGTTTTTCTCACCTTCCATCCTGTGAAGAACTTGCAAAAATTAGGTCAAACCCAGAGCTGCAAAGAAGTTGGTTGGAATTCAGAGCAGTCCATCTTGGGGATATAAAATTCAGGTTGGAGAATTGAGCTGAAGCCTCATCCAACTATTGGGGCTAAGAGAGAAAAGACTGGGAAAAGCTCAAATGGTGACTGATGGCAAGGGACAGTCAAGATTCACTGCAGGGCTTTTGGTCTGTGCCAGCAAAAATAATTCTGGATTCACCCACTGTAGCTGCGTTGCTAATGGGCTTCTTGCCCTCTTCGGGACTGACTCAGTTGTCATATGGGTCTGAGTCTGAAAAGACGTCCTTAGTTACCCAAGTTAATGAGAGCAAGAGAGCTCCTCTAACTGCCTTCGTGGCAGATCTGCGTACCTATTATGGAGGAGACGAAGCAGTGGTTCTGAGCATCAACAATGGAGACAGGCCTGGGTAGAAAGTCTAGCTTTGCAATTTACTTTGTATGCTTCTTCTCTTCTCCACTAATCAGCTTCTTTAAAATACAGATCATAATTGTAGCTACCTTGAAGGATGTTGACAAAACAACTGGGTTGAGTTCATATATATGGAGAACTACTAGTACCTTGCTAATGCTAAGTGCTAGTTTTACCATTGTGAGTCTTTCTTCCCTCTGCTTAAATTGTCTATCTACCACGGAGTTTAAGAAAAGAGTAAGATGAGATGTCCTACACTCAAAGCTCTTAAAAAGTTTGTCTTTTGGGGCTTCCCCTGGCAGTTTAGTGGTTGTTAAGACTTCACCTTCTAATGCAGAGGCTGTGGATTCAGTCCCTCATTGGGGAGCTAAGATCCCACATGCCTCATGGCCGAAAAAACAAAAAAAAACAAACAAAAAAAAAACATGAAACAGAAGCAATATTGTAACAAATTCAGTAAAGAATTTTAAAATGATCTGCATCAAAAAAAATCTAAAACAAACTTCATCTTTTAAAATTATGTGACCATCCAATTTTAATTAATATTAAGCAGGTTTGATCAGAGACTCATATTAGTTCATTCTTGCTGAAGTTTTTTTCTTAGTAAATTGTGGTTCTGGCTGAGTCTGTAACCACAGGAAAAGGAAAAGAAGAAGCTTATAAGTATGAAGTTATAAGTACACTTAGAGGTAATTTCTGGTACCTCCTTTTGGAAGATAATTCATTTCAGTTCAGTTCAGTTCAGTTCAGTCGCTCAGTCGTGTCCAACTCTTTGTGACCTCATGAACCTCAAAACACCAGGCCTCCCTGTCCATCACCAACTCCCGGAGTCCACCCAAACCCATGTCCATCGAGTCAGTGATGCCATCCAACCATCTCATCCTCTGTCATCCCTTTCTCTTCCTGCCCTCAATCTTTCCCAGCATCAGAGTTTTTTCCAATGAGTCAGCTCTTCGCATTAGGTGGCCAAACTATTGGAGTTTCAGCTTCAACATCAGTCCTTCCAAAGAACACCCAGTACTGATCTCCTTTAGGATGGACTGGTTGGATCTCCTTGAAGTCCAAGGGACTCTCAAGAGTCTTCTCCAACACCACAGTTCAAAAGCATAAATTCTTCAGTGCTCAGCTTTCTTTAGAGTCCAACTCTAATATCCATACCTGACTACTGGAAAAACCATAGCCTTGACTAGAGGGACCTTTGTTGGCAAAGTAATGTCTCTGCTTTTGAATATGCTATCTAGGTTGGTCATAACTTTCCTTCCAAGGAGTAAGCGTCTTTTAATTTCATGGCTGCAGTCACCATCAGCAGTGATTTTGGAGCCCAGAAAAATAAAGTCTGACACTGTTTCCACTGTTTCCCCATCTATTTCCCATGAAGTGATGGGACTGCATGCCATGATCTTAGATTTCTGAATGTTGAGCTTTAATCCAACTTTTTCAATCTCCACTTTCACTTTCATCAAAAGGCTCTTTAGTTCTTCTTCACTTTCTGCCATAAGGGTGGTGTCATCTGCATATCTGAGGTTATTGATATTTCTCCTGGAAATCTTGGTTCTAGCTTTTGCTTCATCCAGCCCAGTGTTTCTCATGATGTACTCCCCATATAAATTAAATAAGTAGGGTGGCAATATACAGCCTTGACGTACTCCTTTTCCTATTTGGAACCAGTCTGTTTTTCCATGTCCAATTCTAACTGTTGCTTCCTGACCTGCAAACAGATTTCTCAGGAGTCAGGTCAGGTGGCCTGGTATTCCCATCTCTTTCAGAATTTTCCACATTGTATTGTGATCCACGCAGTCAAAGGCTTTGGCATAGTCAATAAAGCAGAAATAGATGTTTTTCTGGAACTCTCTTGCTTTTTCCATGATCCAGCGGATGTTGGCAATTTGATCTCTGGTTCCTCTGCCTTTTCTAAAACCAGCTTGAACATCTGGAAGTTCACGGTTCACGTATTGTTGAAGCCTGGCTTGGAGAATTTGAGCATTACTTTACTAGCGTGTGAGATGAGTGCAATTGTGTGGTAGTTTGAGCACTCTTTTCCATGGGGACGGTCTTGATCCCTGTCTCCTGTACAATGTCATGAACCTCTGTTCATAGTTCATCAGGCCCTCTGTCTATCAGATCTAGTCCCTTAAATCTATTTCTCACTTCCACTGTATAATCATAAAGGATTTGATTTAGGTCATACCTGAATGGTCTAGTGGTTTTCCCTGCTTTCTTCAATTTAAGTCTGAATTTGGCAATAAGGATTTCATGATCCAAGCCACAGTCAGCTCCCAGTCTTGTTTTTGCTGACTGTATAGAGCTTCTCCATCTTTGGCTGCAAAGAATATAATCAATCTGATTTTGGTTTTGACCATCTGGTGATGTCCATGTATAGAGTTTTCTCTTGTGTTGTTGGAGGAGGGTGTTTGCTATGACCAGTGTGTTCTCTTGGCAAAAGTCTATTAGCCTTTGCCCTGCTTCATTCCGTATTCCAAGGTCAAATTTTCCTGTTACTCCAGGTGTTTCTTGACTTCCTACTTTTGCATTCCAGTCCCCTATAATGAAAAGGACAACTTTTGTGGGGGTTAGTTCTAAAATGTCTTGTAGGTCTTCATAGAACCATTCAACTTCAGCTTCTTCAGTGCTACTGGTTGGGGCACAGACTTGGATTACTGTGATATTGAATAGTTTGCCTTGGAAACGAACAGAGATAATTCTAGAAATCAAAAAACTAAGACAGACTGGAATGGGTGAATTTAACTCAGATGACCATTATATCTACTACTGTGGGCAAGAATCCCTTAGAAGAAATGGAGTAGCCATCATAGTCAACAGAAGAGTCTGAAATGCAGTACTTGGATGCAATCTCAAAAACGACAGGATTATCTCTGTTCGTTTCCAAGGCAAACCATTCAATATCACAGTAATCCAAGTCTGTGCCCCAATCAGTAGCACTGAAGAAACTGAAGTTGAACAGTTCTATGAAGACCTACAAGACCTTCTAGAACTATACCCAAAAAAGATGTCCTTTTCATTATAGGGGACTGGAATGCAAAAGTAGGAAGTCAAGAAACACCTGGAGTAACAGGCAAATTTGGCATTGGAGTACAGAATGAAGCAGGGAAAAGGCTAATAGAGTCATAGCAAACACCCTCTTCCAACAACACAAGATAAGACTCTACACGGGGACATCACCAGATTGTCAAAACCAAAATCAGATTCATTATATTCTTTGCAGCCAAAGATAGAGAAGCTCTATATAGTCAGCAAAAACAAGACCGGGAGCTGACTGTGGCTCAGATCATGAATTCTTTATTGCTAAATTCAGACTTAAATTGAAGAAAGTAGGGAAAACCACTAGACCATTCAGGTATGACCTAAATCAATCCCTTATGATTATACAGTGGAAGTGAGAAATAGATTTAAGGGACTAGATCTGATAGACAGAGGGCCTGATGAACTATGGACAGAGTTTTGTGACATTGTACAGGAGACAGGGATCAAGACCATCCCCATGGAAAATAAATGCAAAAAAGCAAAATGGTTGTCTGGGGAGGCCTTACAAATAGCTGTGAAAAGAAGAGAAGGGAAAAGCAAAGAAGAAAAGGAAAGATATACCCATTTGAATGCAGAGTTCCAAAGAATAGCAAGGAGAGATAAGAAAGCCTTCTTTAGTGATCAGTACAAAGAAATAGAGGAAAACAATAGAATGGGAAAGACTAGAGACCTCTTCAAGAAAATTAGAGACACCAAGGGAACATTTCATGCAAAGATGGGCTCATTAAAGGATACAAATGGTATGGACCTAACAGAAGCAGAAGATATTAAGAAGAGGCGGCAAGAATACACAGACCTTGGGGGTGGGGTAGCTCCTCCCGGCCACCGCCCCTGACCTTGGTCGTGGGGTAGCAAAGGCAAAACACTTTTGAACCAGGTGAACATAATAGCCTTTAACATACAGGGTGCAGTTAATCCATGAACAACAGAAATTTGAACTGCATAGATACCCTAATATATGATTTTTTTTCTCAGTAAATACATACTACAGTAGTACATGATCTGAGGTTGGTTAAATCCATGGATGTGAACCACAGATAGGATGGTCAACTGTAAAGTTACAGGTAGATTTTCAATGAGAGTGGGTCCCAACCCCTATGTTGTTCAAGGGTCAACTATAGAGCTGTTGATGAGGAAGCAAAATGGTGTAGCTACTATGAAAAGGAATACTCAATTTCTTCAAAACATTAAAAATAGAACTACCAACCACATAATAGAGCAACCTCACTTCTGCGTGTTTATCAAAAAACCTGAAATCAGGATCTTGAAGAGTTAATAGCACTTTTATGTTCATTGCAGCACTAGTCACAATAGCCAAGATATGGAAACAGTCCAAATATCCATCAGTGGATAAATGGATATTGAAAATTGGATATATACATACAATGAAATATTAGTCATCTTTAAAAAGGAAGAAATTCTGCAACATGTACCAATGTGGATGAAGCTGGAAGATTTTTTTTTTAAGTGAAATAAGCCAAAAGCAGAAGGATAAATTCTGCCTTTTTCCATTTATATGGGGTTTCAAGAATAGTTAAATTAATGGAATCAAAGAGTGGAATGGTGGTTGCCATTCCAACTGAAGTAAAGGAGAAATGAGAAGTTACTAATCGATGGAAAAATCGGTTGGAAAGAAAGAAAGCTTTCTTTCTTAAGCAAGAAAAATAAGTTCTAGAGATCAGCTGCCCAACCTTGTACCTATAGTCAACACTAATGTACACTTAAAAATGTTATATGGGTTAAAAATAGGTAGGGTACAAACATGACAAATTATATACAGTTAGCCCTCCCTGTCTGCAGTTCTGAATCTGTGGATTCAACACATTTGCCTTTGGTTGAATCTGCAGGTGTGGGGGGACAACTGTATTACTCCACTTTACATGAGAGACTCAAGCATCAGTGGATTTGGTATCTGTAGAAATCCTGAAACCAACGCCCCTTAGATAACAAGGGATGATCATAATGTTGCTCAATTATTAAGAGGCAAAAACTGACATAATCTCCTGAGGTTTTGTCTCAAGGCTGTTTTCTGAAGATTATATTAAATCCTTCTGCTGTGTTTACCTCTAAAGAGAATTGTCTCCTGAGCAGTTGCATTTTGTTTGTTTGTTGTTTTTTAGTTGCTCAATCATGTCTGACTCTTGCGACCCCATGGACAGTAGCCTGCCAGGCTCCTCTGTCCATGGGATTCTCCAGGTAAGAATATTGGCATGGGTTGCCATTTCCTTCTCCAGGGCATCTTCCTGACCCAGGGATCAAACTTGCGTCTTCTGCATTGGCAGGTGGATTCTTTACCACTGAGCCCGGGGAAGCTGAGCAGCTATATACGAGTGACCAAATAAAGCAAAATATCTAAGGCTCTCAATGAAAAAGAGTATCTGCTGTGTGTCTGGAACTAAATCCTGCATCAGAAAAATCTGTCTTTTCTAAATCTCCCTACAGCTCAATAGTCCTACTTTCAAAGCATTTCCAATTAGCCAAAAGCTCTCAAAATAAGACTTTTCAGTTGTCAGCTGTGGCAACTGACTGCAGCAAGCTTTGTGGGGAATTAAGAGATGAGAGGACACCAAATTTAGATTTTAGCAGCAATCTGGATGTGTATGACAGTTTAGTTATGTAATTTCTGCTCTCTGCCCCACAGCACCTATAGAATGAAAGACGTGTCAGGGAGGACAAAATGAGAAGATGAGGCTTCTTCCCTGGAGAAACACTTGAAATCAGTGAACAACGCAAGATGGAATTAACTGCTCAGAGCCATGTCTCTACTCTAAAGTGTATAAAGAACTTGCCTGTACATCGTCATGCAACCCTTAAGATCGGTGACTATCCGGACTAATGTCCACATTTGACAAGTGAGGAATTTGAGGCTTATGGGGGATAATTGACTTGCACAAGATGATGATGCTAGTGTAGAGTAGATGTTTGGCCACCTACCAGGTCAGTGAGATTTCTTTCTGACTCTCTATCCCACTGTTCTATTGCTGAATCATCTTTATATTCAGTCTGCTATTTCGGCTAAAGGAAACAGAGGGTTCATTGAGAAGTTCAGTCGAGCTGGGACAGACACTTCATATAGATGATTCCAGGGAAAGCAATTCACAGAAATATAGTGCTGCTGGTTGGAGGCCAGGCGTGTTTGATTTCTGAATCCCAGTTCCCCAGATGAAATTAGCTTTGGGAACCTCAAGATGAAACCCCCAAAAATGAGGGGTTTTGAGGACCACTATAATATAGGGACTGAAAGACTGGCCATTCTGTCTCCCATTTTGAGTGGGTAATACTTCAAGATGAACCATGTAGTGTCCTTTAGAGTCTAAATTCCACTGTGCTCTCTCTTTCTTTATCTCTCTCTCTCTTCGGTGTATTTATATGTTTATTTGGTTGTGCATGGTCTCTAGTTGCAGTTGGTGGGATGGTCTATCTTCATTGTGGCATGTGGGATCTTAAGTTGTGGCATGTGGACCCTTAGCTCCCTGACCAGGGATTGAACTTGGGCCCCCTGCTTTGGGAGTTTGGAGTATTAGACACTGGACTGCCAGGGAAGTCCCTGTGCTCTTTTTCCTTCACTGGAAACTGTGTGGCATGGCATTAGCATGGCTGTATCAAATTTACCTCAAATATACATCACAGAAAACTTTACCTATTTCATATTCTCGTATACACTTTTCTGTAATTAAAAAAAATTATTTAGCCAATTCCATAGGGATGAATGAAGACTACTTACTCCCTGTTTATAAAAGGCAAATTATAGCTATTCAAAATTATAATGCAGTGCTCAAATTGTGAGTCTTGTTAATTAAATAGTGGCTAACTGTATCCTTTCTCAGCCAGAGGCTAAAGCAGGCTGGTTTCCCTCAGATGCTTGTTGACACCCACGCCTGTGAGTGCCATCTGCCACCTCCATAGGGCCACCACTGCCCTGGGGAGCTTCCTGTGCTCTTCTAGCGGGGCCCACTGGGTCAAAACCACAGATGCTTCTGCATCTGTTCTCTTATTCCCCAATGACCCAGGCCTTTTCACAGAGAAATGCATCAGACCACGTGCCCCAATTCTCTCACTCAAGATGATCAACCAGACTTTCAAGGGCCCCAAACCTCCTCCTTCTGAAAAACAAAACAAAACAAAAAATCATAAAGTGAAATAGAACTATGTGGGTGTTAACACAGAGTTAGGTTTTTGTAGATGATCTCATTTAATTGCTCCAGTAAATGAGGGAATTCAGCCCAATTAAGTGGTTAAGTCAGTTTTAGATGATAAGAAATAAGTGACGAGGAGTCACTCTTTGTGCAGGGAAGTATTATGACTTAAAAAGTGCTTAGGAAAAATTACTAAGGCAATAAAACATCAATTTGCACACACAGACAAAAAAATTGATTTGCTTGAAAAGATCAGAAGGAGGAGGAATAGCTAAAAACAATAGCAATAATCAATGGCTCAGATGGTAAAGAATCTGCCTTCACTGTGAGAGGGGTTTCCCTTGTGCCTCAGCTGGTAAAGAATCTGCTTGCAGTGTGGGAGACCTGGGTTCGATCCCCAGCCAGGAAGATCCCCTGGAGAAGGACACAGCAACCCACTCCAGTACTCTTGCCTGGAGAATTCCATGGACAGAGGAGCAGGACAGGGTGCAGTCCATAGAATCACAAAGAGTCAGACATGACTGTGTGACTAACTTTCAGTGTAAGATACCTAGGTTCGATTCCTGATTTGGGAGGATCCCCTGGAGGAGGGCATGGCAACCTACTCCAGTATTCTTGCCTGGAGAATCCCCACGGACAGAGGAGCCTGACAGGCTACAGTCCATGGGGTCGCAAAGAGTCAGACATGACTGAGAAGCTAAGGATGGCCTAGCCCAAAGGTGAGGTAGTAAAGGATCTTCCCAGGTGGTGCTAGTGGTAAAGAACCCACCTGCCAGTGCAAGAGACATAAGAGACATGGGTTCCATCCCTGGGTTGGGAAGATCCCCTGGAGGAGAGCATGGCAATGCACTCCAGTATTCTTACCTGGAGAATCTCCATGGACAGAGCAGCCTGGCAGGCCACAGTATATAGGGTCCCAAAGAGTCGGACATGACTGAAGCAACTTAGCATGCACGAGATAGTAAAGGCATTTGAAACCAGGGGAGGGGAGGGCATAGGAAGCAGGAATGTTCGGGAAAGGGTTGATCAATGGCGCACATCAGAGACCATTCCTTAGCTTTGTGTGGGTAACTGGAAGGGAGCTTTGTGATACCAGGAAGTTATCCAGTGGATATTAATAAGTGGTTTCACTCTTCTACGTGCCAGCCATTTTACTGAGAACAAGAGAGACAAAGCCCTGGCCTCATGGTGTTTATGAAAAAAGTTAGGGAGAACTGGTTAAGTGACAGAAAGAGGAAAACAAACATTGTTTTGCATGTTGGAGCCCGACCCAGTGTTCAACTACAAAGGGAGTGTTAATCTGTAGACTAAACAAGATCTAGAGATACAAGTAACTAAAAGGTCCACATTCACCAACCCTAGTCAGCTTTCTCTGCTCAATGTCTCTTCCAAAACTAGGATGACATTGCTTTCTCTCAGTGAATCCCTGCTCTTCACTCTATGGTTGTTCTTCCCTTGTAATGGTCCCTCAGCATGCATTTCCCAAAGCCACATTACACTATCCAGCTCAAATACAGTTATACGTGGGAGATACACCTTTCTCTGCTTGCTCACATCCCCCTTGGTTTCACTGCACCCTTAACCCCTTTGAAACTTCTTCAGGTTTTCTTTAGTTCTGTCATTTCTACCAAATGAGGAAGAGGTTTCTTGTTTGTTTGTTTGTTTAAATAAAAATCTGATGATAGAATTGTTTGCTCACCAGGCCAGAGAATCCCATGCCTAAAAATTAACCTGTTTGTCTTTCTCTCACCCCTGACCCGGATCGTCTATTTTAATGATGCAAGTCCCCAATACATCCCGAAGCCTTAGCTTCCTTTCCTCCCTTCCTTAAGAAGAATGTTTTTGTGCAAATCAGAAACAAAAGTGTGGAAAAGTTAGGTTGCTTCTCTAGACAGTGAAATGAGTCCTTAGGTAGCTATTGAAGTTTTTGGCTTTGTATCCACATACCAAGAAGGAGTATGCAAACACATTTTACCTTTCATGAGACTCCTGTACCCTTGACACTCAGAACCCGATGTATCTACTAAATGAGGGGAATGAGGGGAACAACAAAGATGGACACTCTGTCCCTGAAAAGTTGGATGCAGAACAAAATCTCCAATCAAATTTTCAGAAGCATTAGAATACAAGAACATAACTCTTTGAAAATACAACCCCAAAATATGCGAGCATAAAGTATTTCTCTATCTTGATGTCCCTTGCTGAACACTAGTGTATCAGTTCCCCAAATCCATCCACAAAATAAAAATAAAATAAACCAATGTTGATAACTCTTCAATTATGAAATTAGGACAAAGCTTAGTTTTAACAATATGATGCTTCCAACCTAAAAATAAAACAAAACAAAAAACCTCTATGAGTTCACCTGGGATAAAATGAAGATTCTAGAGAAAAGTACAGATATATTTTTCAGATTGATGAAGAGAAAAGAAAACTAATATTTATAAAATACTCTACGTTTTAGTCACTGTGCTAGAGATTTTCCAGAAAGCAGAGTTCTTGTAGGGTGAATTAGATATATGACAAGCCAAAATGCTAATTTTTAAAAACTTGGAAAAGAGTATCATTTAATGGGCTGCTTTTTTCGTGCGTTATCGATTATATAGCTAAAAAGAAATAAAAAGTGATTTGAAGTAGTTGTAAGTGAGATTGCTGGAGTTGAGATTACAGTTGATTTTCAATGCTTTGAGGAAATTTCATCAGAATCAGAAATCTTGATTGGAAGCCAAGATTAAATATAAGATTGCATTTACAGAGTCATAGCTTGTCATATCCGCCAAACTGATATATTACTATTAATTTTCAGTTTATATCTTTGCAGGAAGTAGTAGGCAAAAAAATTAGTCTCGTTTTATATGAAAGGAAGCAGAGCTAAAGAGAAGTTAAATGATTTTTATTTAACTTTCCACCGAATATCAGTAACTGATATCAAATTAAGCCTCACTTGCAGCTATAAAAATTTATGCCTTGGATGTTACCATTTTTCAACAATGAAAATGAATTCTTATTAGACCATCTGTGCAGCTTTATCTCTCAATTACTGAGGATTAACTTGTTAGATACACCCACTACTCTCAACCCCTCCTTTCTAGTTTCTACTCGCAATGTGATCTCTAGAGAAGTTGGAGACTTTGACCTTTGGAAGTAATAGTACCTTGTTTTCCAGCAGCAGTGAAATGAGTCTGTGCTGTGGAGACCGAGTCCCAGAACTCAATCCAGAAAACAGTCCACTCAGGCAATACAAACTATTCCTGAAATAGGTCTCCCTCTCCTTGCAATTATCAGAGAAGAAAATCTGAGAAAGGAGGAAAAGAGAATAGAGGAAAGAAAAATCAAGTGTTTTAAATTTTAGATCAGTTCTTTCAAAGCTTTGTGTTTCCTCTTTGAGGACCGCTTCATTATCTAGTCCTCCTGGACTTATTGGAGCAAAGGGCTGAATGATTTTGGCATGAATTTCATTTATGGAAGATCAGAAAAAAATCATGTATCAAATCTACATACGACTTAGGAGCAATATAATCTTGTCATGACTCCTATCTCTACAGGCAGCAGAAGCATTGGAGGCAGACAGGGTCAGAAATCAGGAGATGTGTGCTTGGCCTTAGTTCCTCTCTCCTCTCATTACCTGGATCTTGGCAGTCGCATGACTTTTTGGAGCCGTGATGTCCTTCCTCTTTAGTACAATATATATATTTGTCTTCACTTGTTCACAGGGCCACTGTTAATGTCTCATGACTAAGGAGATCAAACCAGTCAATCCTAAAGAAAATCAACCCTGAATAATCATTAGAAGGACTGATGCTGAAGTTCCAATACAGTGGCCACTGATGCAAAAAGCTGACTCATTAGAAAAGACCCTTATGCTGGAAAAGATTGAAGGCAGGAGGAGAAGGGGACAGAAGAGGATGAGATGGTTGGATGGCATCATTGACTCAATGGATATGAATTTAAGCAAACTCCAAGAGATGGTGAAGGACAGGGGTCCTGTAGTCCATGGGGTCTCAAAGAGTCGACTGAACAACAAAACCAATGGACATGCAGATATATCTGCACTGCATTGAGATAGCTAGAACACAACTACATTTCCCAGGATTCCCTTCTCTGCATAGTTCTGGATTAGTCTGTGTTGCAAGAGGCATTAGGAAGGATGTAGAAAGTGGAGGTGAAGCAGGAGCCATCTTTTCATTTTATAGCTGGAAGCTCGGTGCAGAACAAGAGGTAGTGTTCCATCTCACAGTGTTGCTTGAATGCAGGGTCCCCTGGAGGGGGTGGGGCAGCAGCTGGGCCACAGTGCCCACATGGCTCATAGCCCTGCTGGCTCCTTCTTAGCTTCTCTGAGTCCTGGCCAGGAACTTGTTAAACTCCATGATACAGAGCCCCAGCACCACCAAAAGACACCCCACCATCAAAGTTTAAAAAGGCACCAAAATATGGTCCCCATCCTTAGATAATCCAATTTAATTGATATTCATTGAAGGGGAAAGCACAGTATCATTTTTTAAAAGCCCTTTAAGTGATTCTAATGTGTAGCCAGGGTTAGAAAACACTTGTGGATTGGAATACCAGCCTATTGTGCTCGTAAAAAGAAACCTGGAATTTACATTATACCTTTCTGCTACTGCCAATACTCTGCTACTGCCAATATTCGTTTAGTCACCAGATCTTATGGGGATGCCAGAAGAACATTTCTTAAATTTCAGGCCCCATTATCATGGTTATTTCCTTTGCCTTTGATCTGGCCACCCAAATTTCTCCAAAATGTTGACAGCTCCTAACTTGTCTCCCTGCCACTGCTTTTTCCTTCTCAAATCCATTCAGTATCCAAAACCAGGAGTGATTTTCTAAAACACAATTATGATCATATAGTGTTCTGAACTATAGTTGTGTATATCGACCTATAAAGTAAATAAATAACATACAAATGCAAAATAAAAATGCTAACTGAAAAAGCAAATATTATAAAAATATGTATAGTCTGATTCCATTTTAAGATCAAAAGAGATAAAACCAAATGTGTATTTATTTTTTTAATAAATTTCTTATTAAAGAAAGACATGGAGAAAAGTGTTCAAATCAAAATCATACAAGCTGAAGTATTTTCACAAAGTAAATGCAGCAAGCACTCAAGTTAAGAAATGAAATATTACTAGTATCTCAAAAGTATCTGCTTGTCCCCCATGCCAACCAGCCATTCTTCTCTTATTTCAGATGTAGCCAACTATCTGATTTCAAATATCATAGATTTCTTGTTTTAAATATTATGTTAATAGAGTCATATAGTATATATTCTTTTAAATATGGCTTCAACAACATTACTTTTGTGAAATTCATCCATCCCACAATAAGTAGCAGTGGTTTGTTCTTATTCATTGCTATATAATATTTCACGTGTGAATATTCTAATATATTCATTCATTTTACTAATGACCGTTTGCAGCTTTTCCCATTGTGGGAAATAATATTGCTATGCACATTCTTGAACGTGTATTTTAGGGTACTGAGGCATGCATTTTTCTTGGGATATTTCCAGAAGTGGACTGGCTGTGTCATGGGTATGCCAATATTCAGTTTTAGTAGAAATAAATAGTTCTCCAAAATTATTGTACTAGGTTATTCTCCCAACAGGGTAGAGTTCCAGTTATACCATCATTGGCAATTGTTTTTCTCACTCTAATTCTAACCCTTTGGAAGACTGAGTAATGCTATCTTATTTTGTTTTTGTTTTGTGTTTCTAGTTGTCTTTTAGAGTATAATTGCTTTTTGGCTCAGACAGTAAAAAAGCTGCCAGCAAAGGAGACCCAGGTTCAATCCTGGGTGGGGAAGATCCCCTGGAGAAGGGAATGACTACCCACTCCAGTATTCTTGCCTGGAGAGTCCCATGGACAGTCCTCCCTGGAGGAGCCTGACGGGCTACAGTTCATAGGGTCACATAGTGTCAGACAAGAGTGAGCAACTAGCACTTTCACTTTTCATAATTGATTTACAATATTGTGTTAGTTTCAGGTGTACAGCAAAGTGATTCAGTTACACACATACATATTTTTTATGATTTTCATTTCCCTAATAACTAAAAAGAATGAGCACCTTCCATATGTTCACTAACTGTTTGGATATACAGTTGAGTCTTGAAAATACAAGGTTAGGGATGCCCTACCCCACAGTCAAAAATCCACATGTAACTTTACAGCTGCCCCCCATATCCTTGATTCCACAGCCACAGATTCAAACAGCTATGGATTCTGTAGTACTGTAGTATTTATTCTTGAAAAAAATCCATGGGTAAGTGAACGTGTGCAGTTCAAAACCATGTTGTTCACAGGTCAACTGTACTCCTTTGTGGAGTGCCTTCAAACTGTACTCTTTTGTGGAGTGCCTTCAAATTACCTTTGCTTAAAATCGATTTACCACATATAGGTCATTTTCTGGATTCTATGTTGTTGATTCATTCATATATCCTTTAGTCAACCCCATATTCTAGTTCTTTGCCTTTCTTTATAGAATCAGATTTTTAATTTTTACACAAACACACATTAGAATATTATTCAGCCACTCAAAAGAAGGATATCTTGCCATTTATCAGCCTTGAGGGCATTATGCTAGGTAAGATAGGTCAGACAGAGAAAGACAAATACTATATGATATCACTTATGTGTGAAATCTAAAAAAGCCTAACTTGTGAAAGCAGAGAGTAGAATGGTGGTCACTAAGGACTATAGGGTGGGGGATTAGAGGGATGTTATTTAAGGGTATGGACTTAAAACTAATAGATAAAAAAGTTCTGGAGAGCTAATGCCCAGCACAGTGATTATAAACAACAATGTGTGCTAAGTCGCTTCAGTTGTGACCCTATGGACTATATAGCCCTCCAGGCTCCTCTGTCTATGGAATTTTCCAGGCAAGAATACTGGAGTGGGTTGCCATTTCCTCCTCCAAGGGATCTTCTAGACTGAGGGATCGAACCTATGTTTCTTATGTTGCCTGCATTGGAGTAAACATAAGTTTACCATACTGTATAGTAAGCTTAATAGTTGCTAGGAGACTAGTTCTTAATTGTTCTCACCACACACACACACACACACACAAAGATACTTATGTAACATGATAGAGATATTAGATAAAGCTAGAGTGGTAATCATATTGCAGTATGTCTAGTCAAGGCTATGGTTTTTCCTGTGGTCATATGTGGATGTGAGAGTTGGACTGTGAAGAAGGCTGAGCGCCGAAGAATTGATGCTTTTGAGCTGTGGTGTTGGAGAAGACTCTTGAGAGTCCCTTGGACTGCAAGGAGATCCAACCAGTCCATTCTGAAGGAGATCAGCCCTGGGATTTCTTTGGAGGGAATGATGCTAAAGCTGACACTCCAGTACTCTGGCCACCTCATGCAAAGAGTTGACTCATTGGAAAAGTCTCTGATGCTGGGAGGGATTGGGGGCAAGAGGAGAAGGGGACGACAGAGGATGAGATGGCTGGATGGCATCACTGACTCGATGGACATGAGTCTGGGTGAACTCCGGGAGTTGGTGAGGGACAGGGAGGCCTGGCATGCTGCAATTCATGGGGTCACAGAGAGTCGGACACGACTGAGCGACTGAACTGAACTGAACTGAAGTGTATCAAACCTTCAGTTGTACATCTTAAACTAAATGTTATCTGTCAATTATATCTCCATACCTACATATATACAAAAACAACAAAAAATATATGAACTGGAAAAAAAGGGGGGAAATTCCCCTTATAGCCTCCAAAAGAAAGCAGCAGTGAATTAGAAAGAAATAACAGTTATCTGTGAAAATTGATATTTTCAGCAGCACCATTTCAGTTTATTCAAGAGGCTGTCCTGTTTTCTTCAGACAGAGAGACAAGGCTGGTCTCCAGAGAAAAGGAGAGAAAGATAGTTCCCTGTGAAGGAATCTTACTCAGCCTTTGCAGGAGCTATTATCAAGTCTTCAGCCAGACCTTTTTTTTTGTTTGTTTGTTTTGGCAGTGCCCTCTGCAGTAGAGAGCTTCCCAGATGGCACTTGTGGTAAAGAACCTGCCTGCCAATGCAGGAGACATAAGAGATGCAGGTTTGATCCATAGGGCAGGGAGATCCACTAGAGAAAAGCATGGTAACCCACTCCAGTAGTCTAGCCTGGAGAATGCCTTGGACAAACAAAGGAGCCTAGCAGGCTATAGTTCATGGAATCACAAAGAGTCAGGCACGACTGAAGTGACTGAGCACGCACACACATGCCTGCAATAGAAGCACAGAGTCTTGACCACTGAATCACCAGGGAAGACCCAGCAATAAAGTATTTTCTATTAAGGTATGTGCATTGCTTTTTAGACATAATGCTATTGTATACTTCATAAACTACAGTATAGCATAAACATAACTGTTTTTAAAATTAATGTATTTAATTTAATTAGAGGCTAATTACTTTACAATATTGTGGTTTTTGCCATACATCAACATAAATCAGCCATGGGTGCACATGTTTCCCCACATCCTGAACCCCCCTCCCGCCTCCCTCCCCATCCCATCTCTCCGGGTTTGAGTGCTCTGCTTCATGCATCAAACTTGCACTGGTCATCTATTTCACATATGGTAATATACATGTTTCAATGCTATTCTCTCAAGTCATCCCACCCTTACCTTATCCCACAGAGTCCAAAAGTCTGTTCTTTACATCTGTGTCTCTTTTGCTGTCTTGCATATAGGGTCATCATTACCATCTTTCTAAATTCCATATATATGCATTAATATACTGTATTGGTGTTTCTTTTCCTGACTTACTTCACTCTGTATAATAGGCTACAGTTTCATCCACTTCATTAGAACTGACTCAAATTCGTTCTTTTTTTATAGCTGAATAATATTCCATTGTGTATATGTACACAACTTCCTTTCACACTCCTTCCACAACTTCTTTATCCGTTTGTCTGCTGATGGACATCTAGGTTACTTCTGTGTTACTAGCTATTGTGAACAGTGCTGCAATGAACATTGGGGTGCACGTGTCTTTTTCAATTCTGGTTTCTTTGGTGTGTATGTCCAGCAGTGGGATTGCTGGGTCATATGGCAGTTCTATTTCCAGTTTTTTAAGGAATCTCCACACTGTTCTCCATAGTGGTTGTACTAATTTGCATTCCCACCAACAGTGTAAGAGGGTTCCCTTTTCTCCACACCCTCTCCAGCATTTATTGTTTATAGACATTTTGATGGTGGCCATTCTGACTGGCTTGAGATGGTATCTCATTGTGGTTTTGATTTGCATTTCTGTGTTAATGAGTAATGTTGAGCATCTTATTTGTGTTTATTAGCCATCTATATGTCTTCTTTGGAGAACTGTCTGTTCAGTTCTTTGGCCCACTTCTTGATTGGGTCTTTCATTTTTCTGGTATTGTGCTTCATGAGCGGCTTATGTATTTTGAAGATGACTACTTTGTCAGTTGTTTCATTTGCTATTATTTTCTCCCATTCTGAAGGCTGCCTTTTCACCTTGCTTATAGTTTCTTTCACTGTGCAAAAACTTTTAAGTTTAATTGCACCCCATTTGTTTATTTTTGCATGAACATAACTCTTAGGTGCACTGAGAAACCAGGAAATTCTTGTGACACCCATTATTGCCATATTCACCATATTGCAGCGGTCTGAAACCAAAACTGTAATATCTTGAGCTATGCTTGTTTTCATTTCACTTTTATTTGAATTTCAGTTTGAGCAATTTCTTCAAATTTACTAATTCTTGTTTCAGCTGTATGGAAACTTTTGATAAGCCTGCTGAAGCCATTGAACATCTCTGTATTCTTTTTATTTCTAGCATTTGACTCTTTTTTATACTTTCCATCTCTTGGTTAAAAACCCAACCTGCTATACCATGTTTTTACCTTTTCCATATTGGAGCATTTAACATATTAATCATTCTTCTTTTAAAATCCCCATCTAATTTCAATAGATAGATTACCTCTAAGTCTATATTTGTTCATTGTTTTGTCTCTTCACAGTGGGCTTTCATCTCTATTTTTTCCTTTTTTTTGGCCATGCCATGTGGCATGTGGGATCTCAGTTCCCTGACCAGGGATTGAATGCTTTGTCCCCTGCATTGGCTGTGTGGAGTCTTATCTACTGGACCGCCACTTTCCAATGCAAGGGATGTGGGCTCCATCCCTGGTTGGGGAACTAAGATTCCACATACCCTGTGGCCAAAAAGTCAAAACATAAAACAGAAGCAATACTATAACAAATTCAATAAAGACTTTGAAAATATGTTAGAAGCTTATTTGAAGCTTAAAAAAAAGTCTTCATAAAATATTATGCAAGTCTGAATTAGATATTCTTTCACTGCAAAAGTTTGTGAGAAGACATCAAATCCTACTGTACACAAGTAAAACGCAATTCCTGTCTCCTTCAGGTTTTAAAGTGTAACATTACTTTTAACTGATGGTGATTAAGGAAAATGTATGTTGTTATTATAATAGCCATCTGGATTTATATCAAGCTTACATTACCTTAAAATAAAAGATTTCAACAACAAAAAAGAAAATAAAATGAGGTTTAGCTTTCCATTAATTTGCTTCCTTGCTGAATGTGCCTTGCAGTCATTCCAATGCTCCATGGCTTTGTGAGAGCAGCAGAGGAAAATTGAAGCTATGCCTCTGTCAAGTGACATTATGAAGTCCATAAAAATCTCATAGTTGCTTACATTTCTTCTAATATTTTGTGGCATGTCATGGAGAAATTGGCTGTTACACAATTTCTCTTCACATGGATCCAGATGAAACTCTGCTCTGTCTATGGAGGCCTAGTTTTCAATCATTATTTGCCATTGATACCACCCAAGAAAATTTTCAATTTTATGAGCACTTTTCAGAAACTTCAAAGGCTATCAATGTCTTTTAAAAGGTGGGGAGTAAAAAGAAGGTCTTTGCCAGAAAGCAGGAAATATCTTACTGCACAAAGCTTGTCTTCCAAGTGATTGGCAGCTCATGGCTCTTTATACCAGACTTCCCAGGTGGTACCAATGGTAAGGAATCCACCTGCCAGTGCAGGAGATGCAAGAGACGTGGGTTTGTGGTATTCTTGCCTGAAAAATCCCATGAACAGAGAAGCCTGGTGGGCTATAGCCCATGGGATCACAAAGAATCAAACACAAGTGAGCACGCATGCACTCTTTATACCATCATGTCTTGAAGATTTTTACAGAAGTCTTCACTGGCATGAATGATTCGGTTCTGAACCCATGCTCTTCTTACAGGCTCTTAAGCAACCCTTTATCCCTTCCAGACAATTCTGTCTCTCGTATGATGCAGTAATCTCCCAGTGGTCTTGTGTCATTCTTGAGCTTCTCTAGGTTCACTCTCTACACAACAAAGAGGTTTCAAATTTCTTTTATTTTTTTAAAACGTAATATGAAATCAATCCTAATTAAAGTCTCTTCAGTGATTTCCCATTACCCATAGACTAAAATAGAAACTTCTCTTGCAGTTGTAAATAGTCTGCCTCCTGCTTGCTCACCTGGCCTCAGTTCATATCATTCTCCCTTTTCCCACTATGCTCTGACCACCCTAGCTTCTCTGTGTTCCTTGAGCACATCAATAGGAGTCTAAGTTCAGGGACATTGCAACCAGAATTCTATTTATCCTGACTTTCTTATAGCCAGAGGTTTGTGGTTGTTTATGTTGGCATTTTGTTTTGATTTTGCCTTCAAGTCTCAGCTTATGTGTATTATCTTCCTTGATCATCCAATCACTCAATGCAATCTAAAGTAGCCATCTAGCTTTACTGATTAGTCTTTTATAGTTCTGTGCAGCACTTTTCACCACTATGTAACACTTTCCTTTCTTATTCACTGGCTTTTGATTTGCTTGCATAGCAATCCACTCCAGTATTCTTGCCTGGAAAATCCTACGGATGGAGGAGCCTGGTAGGCTACAGTCCATGGGGTCGCAAAGAGTCGGACACGACTGAGTGAATTCACTCACTCACCCACAGTGTAAGGTGTGTAAGTAGAGGAATCTGGTTTATCTGGTTCCTCTTATATTCTGAGTCCACAAGGCAATGTGTCTTGCACATTGTAAGAGCTCAACAAATACTTGTGCAATGAATGAATTGATAAATGAATGAATGATAGGGTCTTAGCTATCTGACTTCATCACGCCTCTCCAGTCACATTGTGTCTTCCAGTTAGTTTCCTTGGCCTGAGCATTTTTTCCCTGTCTCTTTGCCTAGGAGAAGCCACTTGACCCTTTAATGCTCAACTGAAATGAAAAAAATTAAGCTTATTTATCTTTATTTGGTGGATTTTTTGTAGGGACCAGCATAGCATAAATTTAATTTTGGAGGTTTCCCTGGTGGCTCAGTGGTAAAGGATGTGCCTGCCAATACAGGGGAAATAGGTTTAATCCCTGGTCTGGGACGATTCCACATTCAGTGGAGTGACTAAGCTCATGAGCCACAACTATTGGGCTTGTGCTCTAGAGTCCAGGAGCCACAACTACAGAAGCCCATGCACCCTAGAGTCTATGTTCCACAAGGAGAGAAGCCACAGCAATGAGAAACCCGAGCACCACAGTGAAGAGTAAGCCCCACTCATTGAAACTAGAGAGAACTCCTATGTAACATCAAAGACCCAGTGCAGCCAAAAATAAATAAATCTTTAAAGTTAATCTTTGAATCACAGCCCTGATGCCAATAAAATAAATCATTATGCTCATTAAACAGAAGTATGTCAGCAAGTATCTAGATTTAATGGAAAGCTGCTCCATAAGTATTACTTCATTTCTCTTTTTCCTTTACTCTGGACCACAGTTGGTCCCAGAAAGCACAGTATTTGGGCTTAATACCTCCTCCAGATTTTTGTAGTGACAGAACACACACATCATTTCCTTAGAAAATGAATAGGAAGGTAACATAAGCATTGGAAGAACTGATTTCCACTTCCTCAGCTTTCTCATGTGTGTTTGGTGAGTACTCAGGCTGTTATGTTAAACATCCTGAAAGTGAAGTGAAAGTGTTAGTTGCTCAGTCGTGTACAACTCTTTACAACCCCATGGACTGTACCTACCAGAATCCTCTGTCCATGGAATTTTCCAGGCAAGAATACTGGCGGGGGTTGCCATTTTTTTCTCTAGGGTCTCTTCCTGACCCAGGGATTGAACCCAGGTCTCCCACATTGCAGGCAGATGCTTTAACATCTGAGCCACCAGGGAAGCCCTGAAACATCTTGAGGATAAACAAAATACAGTTTCTAGAACCATATTTCTCCCATTCCTGGCTTTAGCTCCCTATACTCTCCATCTGGAAAGCCCTATCCCTCCAGCTTCATCTGATGAATATTATCCATCCTTAAGTTCAGGCCAATCACTCAACCATGTCCAACTGTTTATGACCCCATGAACTGAAGCACACCAGGCTTCCTTGTCTATCACAACTCCTGGAATTTACTCAACTCATGTCCATACAGTCGGCGATGCTATCCAACCATCTCATCCTCTGTTGTCCCCTTCTCCTCCCGCCTTCAGTCTTTTCCAGCATCAGGGTCTTTTCCAATGAGTCAGTTCTTCACATCAGGTAGCCAAAGTATTGGAGTTTCAGCTTCAGCATCAGTCCTTCCAATGAATATTCAGGATGGATTTCCTTTAGAATTGACTGGTTGGATCTCCCTGAAGTCCAAGGGACTCTCAAGAGTCTTCTCCAACACCACAGTTCAAAAGCATCAATTCTTTGGTGCTCAGCTTTCTTTATAGTCCAACTCTCACATCCATACATGACTACTGGATAAACCATAGCATTGACTAGATGGACCTTTGTTGGCAAAGTAATGTCTCTGTTTTTTAATATGCTGTGTAGGTTGGTCATAACTTTCCTTCCAAGGAGCAAGCGACTTTTAATTTCATGGCTGCAGTCACCATCTGCAGTGATTTTGGAGCCCCCCAAAATAAAGTCTGTCACTGTTTACATTGTTTCCCCATCTATTTGCCATGAACTGATGGGACTGGATGCCATGATCTTAATTTTTTGAATGTTGAATTTTAAGCCAGCTTTTTCATTTTCCTCTTTTACTTTCACCAAGAGGCCCTTTAGTTGCTCTTTGCTTTCTGCCATAAGAGTGGGGTCATATGTAAATCTGAGGTTATTGATATTTCTCCTGGCAATCCTGATTCCAGCTTGTGCTTCATCCAGCCCAGCATTTCACATGGTATAGTGTGCATATAAGTTAAATAAGCTGGGTGACAATATACAACCTTGACATACTCCTTTCCCTAGGTGAAACCAGTCAGTTGTTCCATGTCCAGTTCTAACTGTTGCTTCTTGACCTGCATACAGGTTTTTCAGGAGGCAGGTCAGGTGGTCTGGTATTCCCATCTCTTTCAGAATTTTCCACAGTTTATTGTGATCCACACAGTTAAAGGTTTTGGCATAGTCAATAAAGCAGAAGTCGGTTTTTTTTTTTTTTTCCCCTGGAACTCTCTTACTTTTTCTATGACCTAACAGATGTTGGCAATTTGATCTCTGATTCCTCTGCCTTTTCTAAAGCCAACTTGAACTTTGGCATTGCTTTTCTTTGGGACTGGAATGAAAACTGACCTTTTCCAGTCCTGTGGCCACTGCTGAGTTTTCCAAATTTGCTGGCATATTGAGTGCAGCACTTTCACAGCATCATCTTTTAGGATTTGAAATAGCTCAACTGGAATTCCAGTTTTGGGGGGCTCCTAATCATTGCAGATGGTGACTACAGCCATGAAATTAAAAAACGCTTGCTCTTTGGAAGAAAAGCTTTGACCAACCCAGACAACATATTAAAAAGCATACCCATCCTTCAGAAGAGCTTAAATCCTTCCCTGCCATGTCATATCAATAGCCCTACCCTCAGGACAGGAGTACAGTTATGCATATATGTGTACACATGCACACACACATGCACACAATTCATGGAGGTTTCCCCCCAGCAATTTGTTTATGCTTTTTGACACTTTTAATGTCATCTACATAACTATTTCTCATCAGACTAAGAGTTTTTAAGGATAGTATATGCTTATGATATGTACTTATTCTTTCATAACCCCATGGCCTCTGTGCATTGCACATAGTAATAACAGAAAATGAATTGACTTTGGTGTCCATCTCTCTGGGAAACTGGGGATTTACAACTAGTTTATCTTTCTTGCTCTCAAAAGTAACACAGAGAATTTTATACCAAAGTGATACAAATAGCCTGAAGAACAATGAGAAAATTGGAAATAATCAAGAATTTCCTCATCACTTCATGGAGGCAGCTTTAATGTATGTATATGAGAGACCTGACCTGCCTCTTGAGAAACCTATATGCAGATCAGGAGGCAACAGTTAGAAGTGGACATGGAAGAACAGACTGGTTCCAAATAGGAAAAGGACTATGTCAAGGCTAAATATTGTCACCCTGCTTATTTAACTTCTATGCAGAGTACATCATGAGAAACGCTGGGCTGGAAGAAGCACAAGCTGGAATCAAGATTGCTGGGAGAAATATCAATAACTTTAGATATGCAGAGGACACCACCCTTATGGCAGAAAATGAAGAGGAACTAAAAAATCTCTTGATGAAAGTAAAAGAGGAGAGTGAAAAAGTTGGATTAAAGCTCAACATTCAGAAAACTAAGATCATGGCAACTCGTCCCATCACTTCATGGGAAATAGATGAGGAAACAGTGGAAACGATGTCAGACTTTATTTTTCTGGGCTCCAAAATCACTGCAGATGGTGATTGCAGCCCTGAAATTAAAAGACGCTTACTCCTTGGAAGGAAAGTTATGACCAACCTAGACAGCATATTCAAAGGCAGAGACATTACTTTGCCAACAAAGGTCCGTCTAGTCAAGGCTATGGTTTTTTCACTGGTCATGTATGGATGTGAGAGTTGGACTGTGAAGAAAGCTGAGCGCCAAAGAATTGATGCTTTTGAACTGTGGTGTTGGAGAAGACTCTTGAGAGTCTCTTGGACTGCAAGAGATCCAACCAGCACATTCTAAAGGAGATCAGCCCTGGGTGTTCTTTGGAAGGAATGATGCTAAAGCTGAAACTGCAGTACTTTGGCCACCTCGTGGGAAGAGTTGACTCATTGGAAAAGACTCTGATGCTGGGAGGGATTGGGGGCAGGAGGAGAAGGGGATGACAGAGGATGAGATGGCTGGATGGCATCACCGACTCAATGGACATGAGTTTGGGTGAACTCCGGGAGTTGGTGATGGACAGCGAGGCCTGGTGTGCTGCAATTCATGGGGTTGCAAAGAATCAGACACGACTGAGTGACTGAACTGAACTGAACTGATGAGAGAGGAGGTGGTACCCTGGGAACCACCTCAAGTACGAGCTTCAGAAGAAATACTCGCTGCCTCCACTGCAGAGATCCTCCAAACTTGTCAGACTGGTGGTAACACTTTTTTTTAATTTAAATTTATTTATTTTAATTAGAGTCTACCCCCATATCCCTTCTGATGAAAAAAATAATTCTAACATATCATGGAAGGACAGTCTTTGGGCTCCACATTTTGGGCACTGTCAAAAAATACTGTATTTTGAGCAGTACTATCATCCCAGCAAAAACCTTGTGGAATCTGTTCATTGAGAACCATTCCAAGTGACAGCAACATGTGTTTCTACAAAAGGGTTGGATACCTTAACATACTGAAGAGCATGTGGCAAATTAGAGCTGGGTACTGCCTTGTACCAGAGGACTGGATGAGTCCCAGAGATCTGGACAAGTCATGATGTGAAAAGGGAAACAACCACCTAAAAGTGTGTATATAAAGAGGAAAACCACATGCTAGATGAGCAGAAATTAATGAAATAGAAAATAAGGATCAACAAAGTGAAAAGTTTATTCTAGTAAAATTGCTAAATGAGATAAAAGATAGAATACACAGAACTGATTCATGTTTTCTAATTTAATTTTTTCTCCAATATCTTGAAGAAAATATTGGCTCAGTGACTAGAAGGGTAACCTATAGTTTGACATGAACAAGTCTAGGGGTTTCTGGATGATGCAAAATATTGTCTTCCCATTTCCATCAGGATGAATTCAATTCACAGAGTCAAGCCTCCGCTGGAAACCTAGAATTCTCTGCTGTTGACCTTGCTATCCCTCTGCTATTTCACAGCTCAAGCTTCCTTTCAGAGTTTCTTCTCCATGTTACTCTTCATTTTTATGGTCCAGGGGACCTATTTCCTGATATGACCCTGGCTAGGGCACTGTAGTCCTGGCTTTTTCCTGAAAAAGAATGTGGAGCCCCACATTCTTCAAAGCAGAGTACCAACAAGACAAGCCACCTCTCTCTTGCTAGTGTTTGTTGCCTATTTTAGAGAAATCCAGATGCACAGGTTATCAGCATATTGACAACTGTCAGGAGCAGGATTAGATTGATGACAGACACAGAACCTTGGCTAAATCATATAAGGTTAATTTATTGAAAGTACAAAGAAGGAATTCTGGAAGGCAAGATCTATGGGTTTGACTGAACACCAAATCAGACTTGTGGAAGCTCAACTTGTCCCCTTCAAGGCCAAAGCTATATACAACAGAGCTTATGTATGTATAAGACTAGAACAGTTTGGCATGGAGTCTAGCCTGAAATGTGCAGAAGTCCACCCCAGTGAAGCCAAATGCACACCATCAGTCTCGGGGTTGTGGGCCACATGACCACAGAGCTTCAGCTGTGCAAGCCATGCTGTCCTCTTGGATCCTTTGCATCTCTCCACACCTACGTACATACCCTGGTCCACGTATCCGCCTGAAGTGAGAACCTCAGACCTATAACAAGGGTTTGTTGCCCCACAGTCTGTAGATGTCAAGTCATAGTCATTTGAGGTGTTATCAGGCAAATCCTGCAGTGTGTTACGCCAAAAATCCTTCCCCCAGTAAGGATGAGAATAGGGAAGAATGAAGCGGAGGAAAAAAATGAGACCAAGACAACCGTCACTTCCACCACTGCCCAGTGTTTAGAGAGTATTTCATGGTATTTTCCTCTAAGTTTCTGTAATTTTTGAGCCATATATAAAAACCTAAATTTTAAAACTAGTTTTAAAAAATGAAGTAAAGTGTGGTGCCATAAGAGTCCCTTAAGGACAAACACCATGGCCCTACTCATCTTTTTTTTCTCTCATTAGGCATGATGTAATAGAACTAAATTTTCTTCCTGGGTGACTCAGTGGTAAATAATCTGCCTGCCGAGGAAGAGACACAGGTTCAACCCCTGGATGGAGAAGATTCCATCAGGAAGGAAACGGCAACCCACTCCAATATTACTGCTTAGGAAATTCCATGGACAGAGGAGCCTGGCGGGCTGCAGTCCATGGAGTCACAAAGAGTCAGACATGACTTAGGGACTAAACAACAACAGAAACAAGAGAACTAAATTAGAAAAATTAGCCCAGCCTGATTACTGGCTCTTCTAAAAAAAAAAAAAAAAGAAGAATTCTCTGGGGCTTCCCTGGTGGCTCAGTGGTAAAGAATCCTCCTGCCAATGCAGAAGACACAGATTCTTCCTTGATCCAGGAAGATCCCATAGGCCGTGGAGCAACTAAGCCCATGCACCACAGCTACTGAGCTTGTGCTTTAGGGCCCAGGAGCCACAACTGCTGAAGCCCAAGCACCCTAGAGCCTGCGCTGTACGATGAGAGAAGCCACCACAACGAACAGCCCAAGCACCGCAATGAAGAGTAGCCTCCATTTGCCACAACTAGAGAAAGCCTGCACAGCAACAAAGACCCAGTGTAGCCAAAAATAAATAAATAAATGTAAAAGAATTCTGTGCTGCTGAATGCCGAGAACTTTTATCAGCAGCTTCAGTGACAGGCATGTTTGCAATTACTGAGGCCATGGTTTCCCGCTTGGAAAGGACTGCGGTCTTAGTACAGAAAAATGGCTAATTATCACTGAGTATGTGACAGGAGCAGGACCTCTTCCTGTCTTTTCCTTGTCTCCTATCTTCCTCCTACTTAATACATGTAAATGTTCCAGTCCTCACTAATTTAATCTCTCCTTTTTTAAAAAAATTTTTTTATTTGAAAAATAAAGTTAATACAACCATAGAAGCTTGGATCCTCACTCTTCTGTTTCTCAGTTCTCATATTTATCCACTCTGTTCTCAGCATACTTCTTAAGAAACAGAAACGTGTCTCACCAGCTATCCATCTTACACCCGATAGTGTATATATTTTGATGATCCTTTCTCCATTTGTCCCACTGTCTGCCTTCCACAGGGAGCCCAGTCTGGTGCTCTGTGATGACCTAGAGGGATGGGGTGGGGGAAGGGGAAGGACGCTCAAGAAGGAAGGGATGTATATATAATTATGGCCAATTTGTGTTGCTGTATGGCAGAACCAACACAACAGTGTAAAAATTAAAAAACAAAAACCATTTTTTTTAAATTTAAAAAGAAAGTTTCTCTTAAAAACAACATTTTGTTTGGATAAAGAACCTGCATACATGTGAAAAGAGTTCTTATTCACCTGGATTTCAGGATTATAGGACTTATTTTGTGGTTTGGTTTTTTATAATACCTAAGTCCCACACTAACCTAATCTTTAACTGATCCACTGAGGGC
Organism: Bos javanicus; assembly: GCF_032452875.1. NCBI lineage: Eukaryota > Metazoa > Chordata > Mammalia > Artiodactyla > Bovidae > Bos > Bos javanicus. The sequence continues at coordinate 63,371,833 of NC_083876.1, forward strand.
TTAGAAGAAATTGTTGCATTTTGATAATCTGCCTTTCTGAATCCTTGTCCACAAGCCCTAGATATACCCACATGTAGATATGTGTTTCCATTTTTGGAGTGACTATACCCTCTGATCTACATGTTACACAAATTCCATATTAGAATTTCTGGCTCCTCCAAGTCTTGATTTAACTGAACAACAGATTTTAGAGCTCTGACCTTTCAAGGGGCTTAGGAACAGAATTTTGGAACTCAGTTTGGCACAGTCTACAGCCATTTTTTCTATTTTTTTGGAACCTGTCTGCTCTTTTCTTCATATAGAAGAAACCTGCACATGTCTCTGCCAACAGACAACCTGAGACATTTCCTCCTACTGTTTACAATCTAGAAACCAGAATTTGTCATAAGAATTTCACTCTATTTAAAAAAGAAAAAGGAGAGCAATTTTGCCAAATTTCCCATCTTTGGAACACTTTCACGGAGGAAAAAGACCACCTGCTTCATTTTATCCTCCTTTACTGCACCTGAAACTCCAACCTTGCTGAATGGAACAGGAAGACAGACTGCTATCTGGGAAGACAGGATGGACAACAGAAATTATTCAGTCATGCCATATGGAAGAGCAAGGTCTAGCAGAATTCTGAGGCCTCTGTCTTGGATTACCCATAAGGGTGATAGACAGCTGAACATGCACTTAAAGAGAGAAGAAAAAAGATTTGAAGTTCTCCAGTTGCAAATCTTTCTAGTTTATGTTATCTATTTATATGTTTTTCTAATGTGCTGGGTCTTCATTGCTGCACATGGGCTTTCTCTAGTTGCGGTGATCAAGAAGGTTACTCTCTAGTTGCAGTGTGCAGGCTTCTCATTGCGATGGCTTCTCTTGTCACCAAGCACGGACTCTAAGGCGCATGGACTTCAGTAGCTGTGGCGCAGGGGTTTGTTGCCCCGCAGGATGTGGGATCTTCTGGGACCAGGGATGGACCTTGTGTCCCTGCATTAGCAGGTAGATTCTTAACCACTTGACCACTAGGGAAGACCCCCGGTTGCAGTTCTTGTAGGCTAATGTTCTTCAGAAGCTTTCATCCTTTATTTAAACCAGAATTGCAGGCAATGCCTGGACAAGAGCTTCATTCATGATTATAGGAACATCTTCTGTCCTAGGGCTTATCGCAATGAACTGTGTTTTCTACTCTGCTGATAAACATGCAGAGGTCAGTGGGAAGTTGCTGAAGTACTTAGGACAGGTCAGGGGACTGTAAAACACAGTGGCCCAGCCATTCATGCTCACAGGTCATTTCTCCTCCTCAGGAAGAGATTTGTTCCTGGAGATTCTGTCAGGCATGTGGATTTCTTTTTCACAGTCATTAATTGAACAGCAGCGAATTTGCAGATTGACATAGAGTGCAGGTACCATTGACCCTGGGTGTAGTGCTTAGAAAAATACAATGCCCTCCTTTAAAGGGCCACAAAAGCATCTTGTTTAGAATACTCTAATTAGAAACAAGGAGAAAATCCTTTGAACCTAAGGTGATGGAAATGGAATAATTTACTGAATTAACTGAGATTCTTGTGAGAAAAATTAGTTAATGGTTCAGATCAACCTTGCAAATACTTTTTTAATGCTTCTCTTAAAAAAATATTTATTTTAATTTATTCTTTAAGATCCAAACATCTTTATGAAATAGCTGCCTTCTTCCACTGTTTCAGATACCATGTCATAAAAAGAACTAATGCTGCAATATGAAGGAAAAAATGCTGATTTTATTATGGTTCTGGCCTTTATCATCTATTACTTCTTTTTTTTTCTTTTTTTAAATTTTATTTTATTTTTAAACTTTACATAATTGTATTAGTTTTGCCAAATATCGAAATGAATCTGCCACAGGTATACCCACGTTCCCCATCGTGAACCCTCCTCCCACCTCCCTCCCCTACCCTCCCTCTGGGTCGTCTCAGTACACCAGCCCCAAGCATCCAGTATCGTGCATCGAACCTGGACTGGCGACTCGTTTCATACATGATATTATACATGTTTCAATGCTATTCTCCCAAATCTCCCCACCCTCTCCCTCTCCCACAGAGTCCATAAGACTGATGTATACATCGGTGTCTCTTTTGCTGTCTCGTACACAGGGTTATTGTTACCATCTTTCTAAATTCCATATATATGCGTTAGTGTACTGTATTGGTGTTTTTCTTTCTGGCTTACTTCACTCTGTATAATAGGTTCCAGTTTCATCCATCTCATTAGAACTGATTCAAATGTATTCTTTTTAATGGCTGAGTAATACTCCATTGTGTATATGTACCACTGCTTTCTTATCCATTCATCTGCTGATGGGCATCTAGGTTGCTTCCATGTCCTGGCTATTATAAACAGTGCTGCGATGAACACTGGGGTACATGTGTCTCTTTCCCTTCTGGTTTCCTCACTGTGTATGCCCAGCAGTGGGATTGCTGGATCATAAGGCAGTTCTATTTCCAGTTTTTTCAGGAATCTCCACACTGTTCTCCATAGTGGCTGTACTAGTTTGCATTCCTACCAACAGTGTAAGAGGGTTCCCTTTTCTCCACACCCTCTCCAGCATTTATTGCTTGTAGACTTTTGGATCGCAGCCATTCTGACTGGCGTGAAATGGTACCTCATAGTGGTTTTGATTTGCATTTCTCTGATAATGAGTGATGTTGAGCATCTTTTCATGTGTTTGTTAGCCATCTGTATGTCTTCTTTGGAGAAATGTCTATTTAGTTCTTTGGCAATTTATAGATTCAATGCAATCCCTATCAAGCTACCAACGGTATTCTTCACAGAGCTAGAACAAATAATTTCACAGTTTGTATGGAAATACAAAAAACCTCGAATAGCCAAAGCGATCTTGAGAAAGAAGAATGGAACTGGAGGAATCAACCTATCTGACTTCAGGCTCTATTACAAAGCCACAGTTATCAAGACAGTGTGGTACTGGCACAAAGACAGAAATATTGATCAATGGAACAAAATAGAAAGCCCAGAGATAAATCCACGCACATATGGACACCTTATCTTTGACAAAGGAGGCAAGAATATACAATGGATTAAAGACAATCTCTTTAACAAGTGGTGCTGGGAAAACTGGTCAACCACTTGTAAAAGAATGAAACTAGAACACTTTCTAACACCTTACACAAAAATAAACTCAAAATGGATTAAAGATCTAAACGTAAGACCAGAAACTATAAAACTCCTAGAGGAGAACATAGGCAAAACACTCTCCAACATACATCACAGCAGGATCCTCTATGACCCACCTCCCAGAATATTAGAAATAAAAGCAAAAATAAACAAATGGGACCTACTTAAACTTAAAAGCTTCTGCACAACAAAGGAAACTATTAGCAAGGTGAAAAGGCAGCCTTCAGAATGGGAGAAAAAAAATAGCAAATGAAGCAATGGACAAACAACTAATCTCAAAAATATACAAGCAACTCCTACAGCTCAACTCTATTACTTCTTTTTTAAAAAAAGGCTTTTAAATACCCTGTAACTTGATTTCCTCATTTCTAAACTGAATAAGATAGTCATGAAATAATATGTTTGTGACTTCCTTGTGAAGATTTTAAAGTTTTTTAAAAGTTAAAATCACTATATATGTATAAAATTTGATATTATATACATGAGAAAAACATAATATCAGACTGTAAGTGATATAAGAAAATGAAAGGGTTAGTTGCTCAGTCATGTCTGACTCTTTTCAACCCCGTGATCTGTAGACCACGAGGTTCCTCTGATCTTGGAATTCTCCAGGCAAGAAAACTGGAGGGGATAGGCATAAGATAAAGATAAAGTAACCCATCTGCTTTTTTGAATAAGTATACCAGAATTTACACATCCAAATGTGTGCTGCTTTTTTCAAAATGGATTCCCTGAAAGGCACACTAATTTAATAGGGAGATACTACTTAAAACATGTTTGATTTTTTTCTTGGAACTGCTTATCAGAAGCCAATTTATAAGCAACAAGAACATCATTCCTAATTAGTTTGTCATTAGAAATGTCATGACATTCCTAATGTTTGTCATTAGTTTGTTTAGCATCAAAACCAGCAGTCCTAGTTTGACCCCACATCACATTCATCAGACAGGTCTGTTTGGCTCATAGCACTTAAAAAATTAGTCACACAAAAGGAAAAAAGAAAACTAATAACAGGCAAGGATTTTCAAAGTGAGTGTTATAGACTCTCATATCAGTTCCAGAATAATTGTTTCAGAAATTCTTTTTTAATAAGGCAGTATTATTAGAATAATTTTGAAGTTCCAAGAAAATTATTTACATAGGAACAGCACTATTTGCATGACTAAATTCTGACTATGTTTTTCAAAAATCAGTTCCAATACTTAGTAGCCCTGCTTCAAACATCACAAGGTCCCTCAAGGACCCCCATATCCCTTTAGGGGTATTAGGGAGTAGAGGATTAACTGATGAGAAGTCCATACCTGATGCCGTTGTGAAGCTGTGATTATTCTAAAATTCACCTTCAGGTCAGTCCAGTTCAGTTCAGTCGCTCAGTCGTGTCCGACTCTTTGCGACCCCATGAATCGCAGCACGCCAGGCCTCCCTGTCCATCATCAACACCCGGAGGTCACTCAAATTCACGTCCATCGAGTTGGTGATGCCATCCAGCCATCTCATCCTCTGTCATCCCCTTTTCCTCCTGCCCCCAATCCCTCCCAGCATCAGAGTTTTCCCAATGAGTCAACTCTTCCCATGAGATGGCCAGAGTACTGGAGTTTCAGCTTTAGCATCATTCCTTCCAAAGAACACCCAGGGCTGATCTCCTTTAGAATGGACTGGTTGGATCTCCTCGCAGTCCAAAGGACTCTCAAGACTCTTCTCCAACACCACAGTTCAAAAGCATCAATTCTTTGGCGCTCAGCTTTCTTCACAGTCCAACTCTCACATCCAAACATGACCGCAGGAAAAACCATAGCCTTGACTAGATGAACCTTTGTTGGCAAAGTAATGTCTCTGCTTTTCAATATGCTATCTAGGTTGGTCATAACTTTTCTTCCAAGGAGTAAGCATCTTTTAATTTCATGGCTGCAGTCACCATCTGCACCTTAGACAATAATGTATTTTGAAATCTTAATTCTATTCATGAAATTCTACTGAATAATTAAATCTCTATTTTCAAATATCAGACTTGGTTGGCTAAGATAAAATGAAGTGATAGCAAATATCAGATCAGATGCAAGGATCCAATACAGTAATTATAGCTTATGGACATTGTTGTACAGCAGAAACCAACACAACATTATCAAGCAACTTTCCTCCAATTTAAAAATTTTAAAAATATTTTAAGAAACAGTCCTGAATTATTAAAGCAACAGTTGCTTCAGATCATTTTCTTGTTTGAATTAGCCAATACTTAGAGTAGACTAAAAGCAGGCACAAATTCTTTGTCCATACTGTCAGTATGCCTTTCTTTTGAATCTCGGTTGGCCCTGTGGCAGTTATCACCAGTGAAATGCAGTGGAAGTAATGCTATCTAATTTCAGTGGCTGAACCTTAAGATACCTGCATCTTTCGCATTCATGCTTGAAATATTTCCTTTGGCACCATGCTGTTAGAATCTCAAGCCCCATGAAGCAGGTATATGGAGGAAAATTGAGATACCCTGACTGACAATCCCAGCAAGCTCCTAGTCAAAGCTGGCATAGACTGGAGGACCTGTAAGTAAGCCCAGATAATCATAGCCTCAGCTAACATCATGTATAGTATAATCTAACACCACCACTTACTATGTTCCTGGAGTGAATTATTTAACCTGTGGTGCTTCAATTTCCTCATTTTTAAGCTTCAACAATCATAACATCTTCCTAATTGGCTTATTGATAAAAGGGAAATAAAATATCTAAAGCATCTTTGTAACAGAATAGGTTTCATCAAACCAATAAATAAATCTGTCATTGCCATATTGTTTTTACTTAATAAACCTTGCCAGCCATCTAATGTAAGCTAGAGAGCATCCTCAAATCTGACATTACATTTAGAATCTCTCTCCATTTCTCATTCTTTAATTTTATCTCCAGGAAATGTCAAGAACATAGGTTAAAGGGACTTTTTTTTTAACTTTACAATATTGTATTGGTTTTGCTGTGGACATTGGTAACAACTCAGTAGGGGTTTGTAACAGATTTTTTTTCAGTCGAACGTTTCTGATTGTCATTGCCATCATCACCATCATCTTTTGCTTATTTTTCATGACTTCTATGAGTTTTGATGAAAATTATCCAAGTCAGATTACATTTACCATTTGCAACTACAGCTTCTCTCCTCTGTTAGACTAGTACCTTAGAACCTGAGGTCATGTCCTGTCCCAGAATGCTATTCCACAGTAAAAAGGAACTACCATAGATACACGCAGTAAATTGGATGGATCTCAAGGACGTTATCCTGACTGATAAAGGCCAATCTAAAAAGTCACTGCTGTAGGATTCCATTCATCTTACATTCTTAAAATGACAAAACTATAGAAATGGATGACAGACTAGTGGGTACCAAGAATTGGAAAAGGGTTGGTTGTGGCTGTAAAGGAATAGCAGAAGGGAGATCTTTGTGGTGTTGGAATAGTTCTGCATCTTAACTGGGGTGTTGGCTACACAAATATACATATGTAATTAAAATGATATGGGGACTTCCCTAGTAGTTCAGTGGCTGAGACTCCACACTCCCAATGCAGGGGGCCCAGATTCCATCCCTGGTCATGGAACTAGATCTCACATACTACTGCTAAGAGTTTGCAGGCCTCAACTGAAAGATCAGTGTGCTGCAACTAAGAGCCGGTGCAGCCAAATAAATAAATAAAAATTTTAAAAATTATATGAAAATATATATCTGTCTCTATAGAAACTAACATCTGTCTCCTGGTTGTGATATTGTACTATGGTTACATAACATGTAAATACCAAGGGAAACTGGTTAAAGGATAGGCAGAACCCCTCTGTACAATTTTTATAGCTTCCTGTAACTTAAGGAAAATACTAAATATTAGCGAGAACAAAGACCAATTAAAAGTTGCACTTTGCAAATGTTAATTAGTAAACTAAACCTATAACTACCTACACCCTAGCAATCCTAGTCTTGGTTAAATACTGAAGAGAAGTGAATGCTTATGTCCATCCACTAAAAGATATATACATGAGTCTTCAGAGTAGGTTTTTTCATAAAGTCATAAACTGGAAGCAATCTATCAACTGAGAATAAACAAATGTGGTGGATTCACCCAGTGGAATATGGCATGGAAAATTTAAAAAAGTCAAACTGTTCATGAATGAAACAACTTGGATAAATGTCACAAACCTGGTATTGAGAGAAGAAAGTCAAATACAAAGGTATATGTTCTGTATGTAGAGAAATCAGAAAATAGTTACTTCTGGGATGATAGCATTAACCAGCAAGGGGCATCAGGAAATGCCCTACACTAAATCTCTGTAGTGTTTACACAAGTGTATGCATATACACACACTCATTTAAACATACACTTCAATTTGCCTCATTCTATGTGTTTTATGCCTCAGTTTAAAAAAACGTGGGCAGAAATGCAGAATGCTGAACTTACTGGTATATCATGATATACCAAACAAGACAAATCTCCTGAACCAGGTAAGCATCAAGATTGCCTCCTCTTGCCCTGTTAGTTATGTGTGTGGCAATGATGATAAAAAGTAAGTGAAACAAAAAAGCAAATAATGAAGATCTTCTAATATTGAGGCTAGTAAATCCCTGTGAAATTTGCATGGTAATCCTGAACCAGAGTCCTGACCAGAGTCCACAGAATGGTAGACACTCTATAGGTTGCAAAAACACCTCATGTGATACACATGGGGGCCTCTGTGCCCCCTTCAATTACCCCAAACCCTGGCACTGGGTGAATGACCTGGCACCAGTAATGTAATGTGGATATGTCAGATTATTTTTTAAAAATCTTCAGGGAAGAAGCAAATCGAAGTAGCATAATTCTCATTACTTCAAAATTTTACTAATTCCACAAAAATAGCCTGCATTTAATTTAAAACATTAAAATGAGATTTCTTCAAAAAGCAAAATGTTTGACACTTCTCCCCTCATGAGACCTCAGGATAAACAACAGAACAAGCTGAGGTTTGAACTTCTTAACTTTTACATTATGTTTTAATTATGCTGCTATTTTTATTTGTTCTTAATATGCTTCTGTCGCCATCAGAGTACACTGGGGAATCCCCTTTGCATTTAACATAACACGAATGAATTCCCTTACTCAGTAACCCAGAACTGCGGGGCCTTGGGTCATGAGCTGAGGATTACCAGATGTTTGCAGGGGGAATAATTTTTTATTGGTTTCATTAAAACTATTTTATTGCCTGGTTGAAAAAAGCAACAGGATTATGGCATTATGGAGAAAATAGATCATAAACTTGCATAAAGATTGTCTGCTCCTTGCTTATATAACCACAGCAGTTAAGGGTAAAAATCTGGTTTTGTTACACATAACCCAAAAAGCACATCTACGAGTCCAGCCCTTTCAGATTCCTCTAGGGGTCCCTAGAGAGTATCTTTCCTGGAATTTAGAAGTGGTTCTTTGGGTTTCCATGCATGGTTACCATTTTCTTCCTTCCAGGTAGATTCCCAAAGTCCTCTGGCTGAAACCAAAGAGATCCACGAAGCTCACACAGGAGCACCAACTGTACATCCTCCCTTACCTCTTTATTATCCCATTTGCATATCAGTCTACTTAATATAGTTTAATTGCACTCTTTTTATCTTTTAAAAAAATATTTTTATTTGTTTATTTTTGGTTATGCTGTGTCTTCATTGCTGCATGAGCTTTTCTCTAGTTGAGTGAGCAGGGGCGACTCTGCAGCTGCAGTGCACGGGCTTCTCGTTGTGGTGGCTTCTCCTGTTGTGGAAGGGCACAACAGAAAACTAGAGAGAAGTGCGGCTTCTCTCTAGGGCACGAAGCCTTCATTAGTTGCAGCGCAAGGGCTCAGTAGTTGCGGCTCCCGGGAACTAGAGCACAGGCTTAACAGTTGTGCCACATGAGCTTACTTGCTCTGAGGCATGTGGGATCTTCCTGGATCCAGAATAGAATCTGTGTCTCCTGTCTCTGCTTTTCAACATGCTGTCTAGGTTGGTCATAACTTTTCTTCCAAGGAGTAAGAGTCTTTTAATTTCATGGCTGCAATCACCATCTGCATTGATTTTGGAGCCAAAAAAAAAAAAATAAAGTCAGCCACTGTTTCCATTGTTTCCCCATCTATTTCCCATGAAGTGATGGGGCCAGATGCCATGATCTTAGTTTTCTGAATGTTGAGCTTTAAGCCAATTTTTTCACTCTCCACTTTCACTTTCATCAAGAGGCTTTTTAGTTCCTCTTCACTTTCTGCCATAAGGGTGGTGTCATCTGCATATCTGAGGTGACTGATATTTCTCCTGGCAGTCTTGATTCCAGTTTGTGCTTCTTCCAGCCCAGCGTTTCTCATGGTGTACTCTGCATATAAGTTAAATAAGCAGGGTGACAATATATAGCCTTGACGTACTCCTTTTCCTATTTGGAACCAGTCTGTTGTTCCATGTCCACTTCTAACTGTTGCTTCCTGATCTGCATATAGGTTTCTTAAGAGGCAGGTCAGGTGGTCTGGTATTGCCATCTCTTTCAGAATTTTCCACAGTTTATTGTGATCCACACAGTCAAAGGCTTTGGCATAGTCAATAAAGCAGAAGTAGATATTTTTCTGGAACTCTCTTGCTTTTTCCATGATCCAGTGGATGTTGGCAGTTTGAGCTCTGGTTCCTCTGCCTTTTCTAAAACCAGCTTGAACATCTGGAAAATTCACGGTTCATGTATTGCTGAAGCCTGGCTTGGAGAATTTTGAGCATTACTTTACTAGCGTGTGAGATGAGTGCAATTGTGCGGTAGTTTGAGCATTCTTTGGCATTGCCTTTCTTTGGGATTGGAATGAAAACTGACCTTTTCCAGTCCTGTGGCCACTGCTGAGTTTTCCAAATTTGCTGGCATATTGAGTGCAGCACTTTCACAGCATCATCTTTCAGGATTTGAAATAGCTCCACTGGAATTCCATCACCTCCACTAGCTTTGTTCGTAGTGATGCTTTCTAAGGCCCAAGTGACTTCACATTCTAGGATGCCTGGCTCTAGGTGAGTGATCACACCATGGTGATTATCTTGGTCGTTAGCTACCCTGCGTCCGAGGTCAGGGGTGGCGGCCTGGAGGAGCTAGCCCACGCCTGAGGCCAGGGGAGGCGGCCGGGAGGAGCAATCCCACGTCCAAGGAGCAGTGGCTACATGGGTGCAGGAGAGCCTAGAGGAGCTATTCCATGTTCAAGGTCAGGAGGGGCAGCGGTGAGGAGATACCCCTCATCCAAGGTAAGGAGCAGCAGCTGTGCTTTGCTGGAGCAGCCATGAAGAGATATCCCATGCCCAAGGTAAGAGAAACCCAAGTAAGATGGTAGGTGTTGCAAGAGGGCATCAGAGGGCAGGCATACTGAAACCATAATCACAGAAAACTAGTCAATTTAATCACACTAGGACCACAGCCTTGTCTAACTCCATGAAACTAAGCCATGCCCATGGGGCCATCCAAGACATGCAGGTCATGGTGGAAAGGCCTTACAGAATGTGGTCCACTGGAGAAGGGAATGGCAAACCACTTCAGTGTTCTTGCTTGAACCAGATTGGTGTGCATCAACTCTACTTCCCTTAGTTTGAATTCTTCATAAGAGGTTTCTGGGTGCCATGTGAAAAAAAGACCCAAGTAAACCAATCCTTGTGCAGACTCATCACCATGACCTTCCCCTCAACACAGCTCTACACTCATCTGGTTCATAGACACTGGCCCAATCTCATCAAAGCAAAGGGAAGCTGCCAATTTCTTACCTACCAGCCTGGGAACACAAGTCATGTAGCAACCATGAAGGAAATTTGCTTTGGACTATGTGATTCATTGTTTCACCATTTTACCCCAAAGTACCAATTTTAGACGGAGAAGGCAATGGCACTCCACTCCAGTACTCTTGCCTGGAAAATCCCACGGATGGAGGAGCCTGGTAGGCTGCAGTCCATGGGGTTGCTAAGAGTCAGACATGACTGAGCGACTTCACTTTCACGTTTCACTTTCCTGCATTGGAGAAGGAAATGGCAACCCACTCCAGTTTATTGCCTGGAGAATCCCAGGGACGGGGGAGCCTGGTGGGCTGCCGTCTCTGGGGTTGCACAGAGTCAGACACGACTGAAGCGACTTAGCAGCAGCAGCAGCATCAGTTTTAGAAGATGACAAAACTGGTCCCAATTTCATAAAATGTATTCTCTCAGCCCTGGTGGCTCAGAGGTAAAGAATACATCTGGCAATGCAAGAGATGTGGGTTCATTCCCTGGATTGTGAAGATCCCTTGGAAAAGGAAATGGTCATCCATTCCAGTATTCTTGCCTGGAAAATCCAACGGACAGAGGAGCCTGGAGGATTACAGTTCATGGGCTTGCAAAGAATCAGACACAACTCAGCGATTAAATATTTGTCTCAGTCCCTCCATCTTATGGCTTTTTATTGGTATGTCTTGTAGAAATGGTCATCTTCATTTTAATTATTTAGTGCTTTCTCCTTACATTTCCCCCAACTTCCACCCACAGGAACCAGTTAAATGTTTTCCTGATTGGGCCCTGATGTCTGAGAGCTCACTCAATAATGGGGAGAAGTATAAAGTTAGAATAATGCTCCCTGAAAGATAGAAAGGGAGTATGATTGGTAACTTAGAGATCACACCTCATTATAAAGACCTCTGAGGCATTTCTCTATCCCACTGTATGTGCCCAAACTTGAAAAACAAAAGTTACTAATTTGTTCTCCCCTGCAGCTTCCCACAGCCAAAGAGCCTGAAAACTTACTTTCTACATGCCTACTGATTTTTTTTTTTTTTCTCACTCAGGTGTGCACTGAAAAAGATCCTAATGCTGGGAAAGATTGGGGGCAGGAGGAGAAGGGGTGATAAAGGATGAGATGGTTGGATGGCACCACAGATTTAATGGAGATGAGTCTGAGCCAACTATGGGAGACAGTGAAGGACAGGGAATCTTGGTGTACTACAGTCCATGGGGTCACAAAGAGTCAGACCTGACTGAGCAAGTGAATGACAAGTATGTATATGTGACCAGAAATTAGTAAATACCACTTTCATTTTGTAATTAAGTCCAGAGGCTAATTTGCTTTCAATAAGGGTTCAATTAATTTTCTCTTTTGGAAAGTAGCATTGGCGTGGAGCATCCTTTCATGGTTATACTGGTCCATTTTCTCTAGTGCACAGAAAGATACCTTCAGGCTGCCAGGCCAGCAGCAACAAGAATGGCACGAATGTTAATGGGTTTGTGATCAGGGATCCACTGACATTTCAGGTGTGTGCTGTCTCCTCCAGGCTTTTCTGTGTTCCCAGAAAGTAAAATCCATCAATTCTTCTTCCCTGAGATAAATGTTTATGATTAGTTCACACTTTCCAGAATATTAATGCTATTTAGGATGCAGACAAGCTTTCCAAAACTTCTTCAGAGCTTTTATTTAGAGCTGGAAAAAAGCTTAAGGTTCAGTTCAGTTCAGTCACTCATTAATATCCGACTCTTTGTGACCCCATGAACTGCAGCATGCCAGGCCTCCCTGTCTATCACCAACTCCCGGAGTCCACCCAAACCCATGTCCATTGAGTCAGTGATGCCATCCAACCATCTCATCCTGTCGTCCCCTTCTCCTCCTGCCCTCAATCTTTCCCAGCACCAGGGTCTTTTCAAATGAGTCAGCTCTTCACATCAGGTGGCCAAACTATTGGAGTCTCAGCTTCAACATCAGTCCCTCCAATGAACACCCAGGACTGATCTCCTTTAGGATGGACTGGTTGGATCTCCTTGCAGTCCAAGGGACTCTAAAGAGTCTTCTCCAACACCACAGTTCAAAAGCATCCATTCTTAGGTGCTCAGTCCTCTTTATAGTCCAAATCTCACATCCATACATGACCACTGGAAAAACCATAGCCTTGACTAGATGGACCTTTGTTGGCAAAGTAATGTCTCTGCTTTTTAATATGCTGTTTAGGTTGATCATAACTTTCCTTCCAAGGAGTAAGAGTCTTTTAATTTCATGGCTGCATTCACCACCTGCAGTGATCTGGTGCCCAGAAAAATAAAGTCAGCCACTGTTTCCACTGTTTCCCCATCTATTTGCTATGAAGTGATGGGACCAGACGCCATGATCTTAGTTTTTTGAATGTTGAGTTTTAAGCAACTTTTTTACTCTCCTCTTTCACTTTCAAGAGGCTCTGTAGTCCTTCTTCACTTTCTGCCATAAGGGTTGTGTCATCTGCCTATCTGAGGTTATTGATATTTCTCCCGGCAATCTTGATTCCAGCTTGTGCTTCTTCCAGCCCAGCGTTTCTCATGATATACTCTGTAAATAAAGTTAAATAAACAGGGTGACAATATACAGCTTTGATGTACTCCTTTTCCTATTTGGAACCAGTCTGTTGTTCCATGTCCACTTCTAACTGTTGCTTCCTGACCTGCATACAGATTTCTCAAAAGGCAGGTCAGGTGGTCTGGTATTGCCATCTCTTTCAGAATTTTCCACAGTTTATTGTGATCCACGCAGTCAAAGGCTTTGGCATAGTCAAGAAAGCAAAAATAGATGTTTTTCTGGAACTCTTGCTTTTTCGATGATCCAGTGGATGTTGGCAGTTTGATCTCTGGTTCCTCTGCCTTTTCTAAAACCAGCTTGAACATCTGGAAATTCACAGTTCATGTATTGCTGAAGCCTGGCTTGGAGAATTTTGAGTATTACTTTGCTAGCGTGTGAGATGAGTGCAATTGTGCGGTAGTTTGAGCATTCTTTGGCATTGCCTTTCTTTGGGATTGGAATGAAAACTGACCTTTTCCAGTCCTGTGGCCACTGCTGAGTTTTCCAAATTTGCTGGCATATTGAGTGCAGCACTTTCACAGCATCATCTTTCAGGATTTGAAATGGCTCCACTGGAATTCCATCACCTCCACTAGCTTTGTTCCTAGTGATGCTTCTTAAGGCCCACTTGACTTCACATTCCAGGATGTCTGGCTCTAGGAGAGTGATCACACCATCGTGATTATTCTGCGCCATCACAGCCGCCATGCTTCCACGGCCTGAGAGGAGCTACCCCACGTCCAAGGTAAGGAGCAGCAGCTGCGTTTTGCTGGAGCAGCCAGAAGAGATACCCCACTTCTAAGGTAAGAGAAACCCAAGTAAGATGGTAGGCACTGAGAAAGAGCATCAGAGGGAAGACAGACTGAAACCACAATCACAGACAACTAGCCAATCTGATTTCACAGACCACAGCCTTGTCTGACTCAATGAAACTAAGCCATGCCATTTGGGGCCACCCAAGTCAGACGGGGCATGGTGGAGAGGTCTGACAGAATGTGGTCCACTGGAGAAGGCAATGGCAAGCCACTTCAGTATTCTTGCCTTGAAAACCCCGTGAACAGTATGAAAGCTTAAGGTTACCCAAACCATGTTTCAGACTCAGGGAGTATGAATGACCAGCTTGAGACCACCCAGGCTACAGGCAGTAAAGCCCTGAAAGGCCAGTACACCTGACATGCAGTCCTATATTTTTAAAGTTCATGTGGCTTTTGTCATGTCTTACAAGAAGTGTTCCTTACAGGATTAAACCTCCCATCTCTCAGCTCCCACTTTAAGGTGTAGAAAGCAGTAGCACGTGTTGTGAGAATAGCCTATAAAACCAACCTGAAGCACAATGTGAGGAGCCCTGGTTATCAGCTTGTCTTGGTTGGTTGTAATTTTTTCACATAGTTGCAGCTAGTTTTATCCATTATGAAACTGAGGATAAGGTTGGTGAGTTACCTTAGCCACAGGGTTATGGTGAGGTCACCATTGTGAAATAGGTTGCAAAGACAGAGTGGTACACTTAGCATTCTACTATTATGATGTACTCTTATTCCCATTCCTTGGAAGGAAATTTATGACCAACCTAGACAGCATATTAAAAAGCAGAGCCATTACTTTGTCAACAAAGGTCCGTCTAGTCAAGGCTATGGTTTTTCCAGTGGTCTTGTATGGATGTGAGAGTCAGACTATAAAGAAAGGTGAGCACCAAAGAATTGATGCTTTTGAACTGTGGTGTTGGAGAAGACTCTTGAGAGTCCCTTGGACTGCAAGGAGATCCAACCAGTCTATCCTAAAGGAGATCTGTCCTGGGTGTTCATTGGAAGGACTGATGTTGAAGCTGAAATTCCAATAGTTTGGCCACCTGATGCGAAGAGCTGACTCATTTGAAAAGACCCTGATGCTGGGAAAGATTGAGGGCAGGAGGGGAACAGGATAACAGAGGATGAGATGGTTGGATGGCATCACCAACTCAATAGACATGGGTTTGGATAGACTCTGGGAGTTGGTCATGGACAGGGAAGCCTGGTGTGCTGCGGTTCATGGGGTTGCAAAGAGTCAGACACTACTGAACAACTGAACTGGACTGAACTTACTCCCATACTCCCAAAATATAAAACAATTCCATATTTAAGATATGCAGCATTGACTGATTAGAATTTGGAACCAGGACTGCTTTTAGATCATTTATCCACACAAACATTGGGTTCTAGGAAATATGTAAGCTTCTAAAGGCAAGAAAGGAGGGCTGGGTCTTTTAAAAAAAAAAAAAAACATTTTTAATATTAATTTCTGCTGCTGCTGCTGCTAAGTTACTTCAGTCGTGTCTGACTCTGTGCGACCCCATAGACGGCCTCCTACCAGGATCCTCTGTCCCTGGGATTCTCCAGGCAAGAACACTGGAGTGGGTTGCCATTTCCTTCCCCAATGCATGAAAGTGAAAAGTGAAAGTGAAGTTGCTCAGTTGTGTCCGATTCTTAGTGACCTCATGGACTGCAGCCTACCAGGCTCCTCCGTCCATGGGATTTTCCAGGCAAGAGTACTGGAGTGGGGTGTCATTGCCTTCTCTGTATTAATTTCTATTGGAGTATAATTGCTTTGGGGCTTCCCAGGTGGCACTAGTGGTAAAGAATCTGCCCACAGTGCAGGAGCCACAGGAGACTCAGGTTCGATCCTTGGGTGGAGGAGATCCCCTGGAGGAGGGCATGGCAACCCACTCCAGTACTCTTGCCTGGAAAATCCCATGGACAGAGAAGCCTGGTGGGCTACAGTCCATAGGGTTGCAAAGAGTCGGACATGACTGAAGCAACTTAGCAGGCATGCCAGTATAAATGCTTTACAATGTTTGTGTTAGTTTCTACTGTACAACAAAGTGAATCAGCTATATGTATACATATATCCCCTCTTTTGGGGTATTTCCTTCCCATTTAGGTCACCACAGAGCACTGAATAGAGTTTCCTGTGCTATACAGTTGGTTCGCATTAGTTATCTACATTATACATAGTATCAATAGTGTATATATATATATATATATATATATATATATATATGTATCAGTTCAGTTCAGTCGCTCAGTTGTGTCCAACTCTTTGTGACCCCATGAATCGCAGCATGCCAGGCCTCCCTGTCCATCACCAACTCCAGAGTTCACTCAGACTCACGTCCATCCAGTCAGTGATGCCATCCAGCCATCTCATCCTCTGTCATCCCCTTCTCCTCTTGCTGCCAATCCCTCCCAGCATCAGTCTTTTCCAATCAGTCAACTCCTCCCATGAGGTGGCCAAAGTACTGGAGTTTCAGCTTTAGCATCATTCCTTCTGAAGAAATCCCAGGGCTGATCTCCTTCAGAATGGACTGGTTGACTCTCCTTGCAGTCCAAGGGACTCTCAAGAGTCTTCTCCAACACCACAGTTCAAAAGCATCAATTCTTTGGTGCTCAGCCTTCTTCACAGTCCAACTCTCACATGCATACATTACCACAGGAAAAACCATAGCCTTGACTAGACGGACCTTTGTTGGCAAAGTAATGCCTCTGCTTTTGAATATGCTATCTAGGTTGGTCATAACTTTCCTTCCAAGGAGTAAGTGTCTTTTAATTTCATGGCTGCAGTCACCATCTACAGTGATTTTGAAGCCCCCCAAAATAAAGTCTGACACTGTTTCCACTGTTTCCCCATCTATTTGCCATATGTATCAGTCTTGATTTTATTACAGCATCTGCATTTCTTTCAAGACTTGGACCTTGCCCTGTGATTGATGAGACACCTCTTTTCTTTAGTTATGCTAGTCTCCACAGACTTTTTATTCTAGTTTTCATTCCAAAGCTTGGCCACTATTGTCAAAGATGAAAAAGTCCATGATCAGAAGCACACATCAGTGCTGGGTGTGACCCACATTTATAGACTCTGACAACGGTTTCTTCCAATCAAATAAAAGCCAGAGAAAGGGAATATAGTATTGCAGTAGGATGTGAGAACTATACTTAAATCAAGGCTTATAAGAGCTTTTCTAAGCAAGTCCAAATTGAACAGTAAATTTCATGAGTGGCCAACAAATAAGTAATAAAGGAGACACAGAGATTCTATATGTAACCCAATATCCCAAGTTGAGAAGATGGTCTCTGAGAGCCTGAGATATTAGTCTTATAAACACTGGTTTTTAGTTTTTATCAACAACTGGATCACTTTGTAGTTTGCAGACCTAAAGACCCTAAGGATACCTCTATTGCCTTTTTATTCACATCTAACAAAATGTTAATACCATTTCAGCATTTTTAGACTCTTGAACTAAAGCATAACAATGATTATTTGTTTAAATGCTATTCTGTCAACTTCTTAAATTTTCCTAGAATACAAAAATGGTAGGAAATTAACATTTCATGACACACTATATATTCAGTTCCAATATGAAAGTAACTTCTATTCCTATTTAATAAATCTTGAATAAGATTTCCTTAGGACAGAGCCAGCTGTCAAATTCTGACTGGATTCACATTTGATATGAAAGGACTTCTGTTGAATAATATTGCTTGGAAGTCTTCACTGTATTAGCAATAGTTTGCATTTTAATAGAAATTTCAATAAAATTTGGTCTCAGCTCTACTGAATGGGCATTATAATGTTCCAAAAAGCAATAGTTTATTTAACAAAAATGCAATCTTAGGTGGGGAGGCAAGAGTTGGTAATTCATATATCAATTTAAAATATCAGCCTTGCTATGAATGTATCTTATGAAAAATATCATTCATCTCAGCCTTTCCTTTCTCACATCATCAGCCTATTTGTCCATAACACGTACCCATCAGAAACACCAATGGCCCATCCTCTTTGTTTCTTTTATATAACTTTGGCTTTACAGAGACTAGAAAGTAGAAATTTTTCTAAACGTTTAGTCTATATATATCCATTTTACTTTTCAATTAACCATGTGTAGCTTAATAGCTTTTTCAAATTTATTTTATTATTATTAAGGGCTTCCTAGGTAAAAAATGTGACCATTAATGTAAAAAGAATAGTGAAAATTATGTTGATAAAAAGATGCATTATAAATGCATGAAGACGGAGACCCACTGGATTAGCTAATTGTTGTTGAATAACCAACCATCTCAACATTCAGTGGCTTTGGGAATTCCCTGGTGGTCCGGTGGTTAGGAGTTGGCACTTCCACTGCCAGAGGCCCAGGTTCAGTCCCTGGTCAGGCAACTAAGATCATAATCCCACAGGCCTTATAACAGGCCAAAAAATAAAAAACCCTTAGTGGCTTAACAGCAAACATTTACTACCTCACAGTTTCTGAGGATGCATCTTAGCTGAGTCCTCTGGCTCCAGGTGTCTAACAAGACTCTAGTCAAGGTGACAAACAGGGATGACGTCATCTCATAGCTTGACTGGGTAGAGATCTACTTCCCAACTCACTCATGTGGCTGTTGTCATGATTCAATTCCTCATGGGTTGTTGGACTGTAGGACTCAGCTTTTCACTGGCTTTTGGTAAGAGATGAATCAAGGAACCAACCTCCGTTCCTTGCAATTAGCCTTCTTCAACACAGCAATTTACTCACCAAAGTGTGCCAGTAAGAAAAGTCAAAGAAAGAGAGAGAATGAAAGCAAGATGGAAGTCATAGTCCTTTTTAAGGTACTCAGGAGTGACATTCCATTACTTTTGTCATATTTCATTTGTTACAAGCAGGTTAGTAGGTCCAGGCGTACTCGGTGGGTTTCCCAAGAAAAGCTCAGTTCTAGTTACAAGAGGTAACACATTAAAGATGATAGGTAGAAAGGGGATGCTAAAAGTTGATATCCCGGACAATGTTCAGTGGTGACAACTGAAATAGCAGGGATTGCTTCAATTACGAATGATATTGCTACCTGGGGCATTTAATGTAGAGATGAATGGAAATATTATCAGAGGGCATCGGACCAGTACAGGACATTCTTCAGGGGAATCAAGCCATGGCACTGTAAAACAAAGGAACTCCTTCACATATCCTTTTGAATGATAGAGTAATAAATCAGATAATGAAGAGTGCCTTCCCAGCAAGGCATAGGCTCTCTGAACTATTATAAAATTCTCTGCCATCAAGGATAATGGGAAATAAATTCTGACATAAGCCACAATCCAGATTTTAATATGGAATTTTGTTTCATTGGCTGAATCTTTCACCAAAATTACCAGCAGGGCACCAGACTAGGAATGCATAAGATACAGGTATAATCAAGAATCTGCTCTGAAGGAGTGCACTCTTTCTGAGAAGGAAGCTGTGTTTCCAGCAGACTCTAATACTAGGCAGAATAGTGGCAAAACACTGCTTCTTGATAAATACTGGGACTCTGCTCCTCAAAGTAGACCCGAAGTCCAACAGCACAGGTGTCCAGTGGGAGGTTATTAGAGATTCAGAATCTCAGCTCCATTCCAGAGCTACTGAGTCAGAATCCACATTTTAACAAGACCTCTAGGAGACTTGATAAAGTCTGAGAAACATTTCTAATAGAGCTTTGAGAGAACCATGGAGAGAATGACCAAGTTTAACTAGAGAAGTTAAAGAGTTAGATAGAGAAGGTATCATTTGAGCTAAACATGAGAGGTGTATGATTTCTACAGAAATAAAAAATTTCTTTGTTGGGGGAAGTTAAAGCATTGACAGTAGTCTAGGGCAGGGAAGTAGACTGTTCCTGAAATTAAAAAGGAACACATTTCAGTTGCAGTCAGTTTACAAAGGGCCTTGACCATTTGCTAAGGAGTTTTTACTTTATTCTGTTGGCAATAAGTGAGACCTTGGAAGTTTTTGAGCAGAATACAATAGCAATAAGAAATACAATATAGTGGTAGCATGGAAGATGTATTGGCATAAGGAGAGGCCAAAGACACCCTAGTTGGGGGTGATTAATATGGATAGATTTCAAGTTAGAAGCTATAGTTCAGGGATGAGGTTATTCAACCTTGAAATGCTAGAGCAGTAGTCATGAAAATTAAGGAGAAGTAATGAAAGTCAGAGACATTTCAGAGGTGGAAATTACAGCTCTTGGTAAACATCAGGGGCTTTCTGCCCAAGGGATGGGGAGGAAAATGATGTCACTCAGAAAGATGGGGTCACAAAAACACGAGCAGATTTTGAGAGAAGAAGATTGTTTGTCTTTGGTCATGAGATAGTTGCTGAGAATTTTGACCCTGTCAGTGATGTTATAACCTTTCCTGCTTTCTTCATGTAGCACTATTGTCTTTCTGGTTTTACAACTCTCAGGCTTTTAAGTGTCTTCCTGAGATTCCCAGCCAAATGCCTGAAGAATTCAGTACACCTTAATCCAACTGACGAAGTTTTATTCTTTTTTTGGTTTAAGGTGTCCACATGGAAAAAAATAACTTTGAAACATGAATCACATCTTTGTCATTTCCTAGAAAGCTCTCGACTCAGTTTCATGTTGGACAAATTGAATAAAAGGAATCCCTTTCAGTAGAGTGCCCAGAGAAATTGGTTGTGTCAAATTTCAAGAAAGAACAAAAAAAGAGAGTGTGAAAGAAAGGTAGTTATTGTCCTGATTGGAAAGAGGGAGCGACTCTTCACAACAATTCCACAAAGAAAGAAATCAATCATTTTCTTTTTTTTTTTTTTTTTACTGATTTTACTTTGTATTTTAAAAATAAGGATTCCCAAACCCATTGGTGTTTCCATTGTAAATGAAAGAGAAGCCTAAAATAAAGCACCCAGCTAATGGCAAATTAATATTACCTGAAATATGCTTTCCCTTAAAAAATTAATATGGCTAATTAATGACAAACACTACAAAGTTAAATGAAAAAACCTAAATGGCATTTATTTATTTATTATTTTGTTGTTGTTGTAATAATATTCTTTTCTTTAATTTAATTTTATTTTTAAACTTTACAATATTGTATTAGTTTTGCAAAATATCGAGATGAATCCGCCACAGGTATACCTGTGTTCCCTATCCTGAACCCTCCTCCCTCCTCCCTCCCCATACCCTCCTTCTGGGTCATCCCAGTGCACCAGCCCCAAGCATCCAGTATCGTGCATCGAACCTGGACTGGCGACTCGTTTCATACATGATATTATACATGTTTCAATGCCATTCTCCCAAATCTCCCCACCCTCTCCCTCTCCCACAGAGTCCATAAGACTGATCTACACATCAGTGTCTCTTTTGCTGTCTCGTGCACAGGGTTATTGTTACCATCTTTCTAAATTCCATATATATGCATTAGTATACTGTATTGGTGTTTTTCTTTCTGGCTTACTTCACTCTGTATAATAGGTTCCAGTTTCATCCACCTCATTAGAACTGATTCAAATGTATTCTTTTTAATGGCTGAGTAATACTCCATTGTGTATATGTACCACAGCTTTCTTATCCATTCATCTGCTGATGGACATCTAGGTTGCTTCCACGTCCTGGCTATGATAAACAGTGCTGCGATGAACATTGGGGTACATGTGTCTCTTTCCCTTCTGGTTTCCTCAGTGTGTATGCCCAGCAGTGGGATTGCTGGATCATAAGGCAGTTTTATTTCCAGTTTTTTAAGGAGTCTCCACACTGTTCTCCATAGTGGCTGTACTAGTTTGCATTCCAACCAACAGTGTAAGAGGGTTCCTTTGAGGTAGCCCAAAACTTCTTTACTGATTGAAAATGACACCAAAGAAGACATACAGATGGCTAACAAACACATGAAAAGATGCTCAACATCACTCATTATCAGAGAAATGCAAATCAAAACCACTATGAGGTACCATTTTACGCCAGTCAGAATGGCTGCGATCCAAAAGTCTACAAGCAATAAATGCTGGAGAGGGTGTGGAGAAAAGGGAACTGGAAATAGAACTGCCTTATGATCCAGCAATCCCACTGCTGGGCATACACACTGAGGAAACCAGAAGGGAAAGAGACACGTGTACCCCAATGTTCATCGCAGCACTGTTTATAATAGCCAGGACACGGAAGCAACCTAGATGCCCATCAGCAGATGAATGGATAAGAAAGCTATGGTACATATACACAATGGAGTATTACTCAGCCATTAAAAAGAATACATTTGAATCAGTTCTAATGAGGTGGGTGAAACTGGAACCTATTATACAGAGTGAAGTAAGCCAGAAAGAAAAACACCAATACAGTATACTAATGCATATATATGGAATTTAGAAAGATGGTAACAATAACCCTGTGCACGAGACAGCAAAAGAGACACTGATGTATAGATCAGTCTTATGGACTCTGTGGGAGAGGGAGAGGGTGGGGAGATTTGGGAGAATGGCATTGAAACATGTATAATATCATGTATGAAACGAGTCGCCAGTCCAGGTTCGATGCACGATACTGGATGCTTGGGGCTGGTGCACTGGGATGACCCAGAGGGAGGGTATGGGGAGGGAGGAGGGAGGAGGGTTCAGGATAGGGAACACAGGTATACCTGTGGCAGATTCATTTCGATATTTTGCAAAACTAATACAATATTGTAAAGTTTAAAAATAAAATAAAATTAAAAAAAAAAAAGAAAATGACAGGGCTTTAAGGAGACTTGTTAAAAGGTGTTTCTGAAAAGCTACTTGCAAGCTGCGTTCAGCACAGTGCACTTTCAGTGGGTGGAAGTGATACTCCTTCCATAATGCATGGAGTGAAGTGTTTCACCAGCCTTGTAATAAATTAGTTTCTAACAACCTATTTGCAAGCTGTGTTTTGTACAGATTTCTTTAAGGGAATGAAAGTGATATCCATTTTGTAATACATGGTTGTAATAGTTTCCACTTTTACAAGCCACTTAAAAGCTGCATTCAATGTACTGTTCATTCAGTGAATGGAGGTGATACCCATTCTGTAGTGCATAGAGTGAAGTGTTTAAGAAGACTTGTAATAAGGATGTTTCTAACAAGCTTAAAAATGAGCAGGTGGGACGAACTGAGAGAGTAGCATTGAATCATATACATTATCATATGTACTAGCCAGCGAGAATTTACTACATAATGTGGGAGCTCAAACCTGGTGCTCTGTGACAACCTAGAGGAGTGTGATGGAGTGGGAGGTTGGGAGAGAGGTTCAAGTGGGAGAGGACATATGTGTACCTATGGATGATTCATAATATATGGCAGAAACGAACACAATATTGTACAGAAATTAACCTCCAATTAAAAATAAATAAATTTAAAAAAATGATTTGGCATCATGTTCCAATCAAAAATTTTTCTCCCTTGCTTCATAACCTCATTACTTTCTTGACTGATTATTTTTCATGTTATTATCATATCATTTGTCATTGAACATTCATGTGAAGTGCTTTGTGTATGGTGCAATCTCCATAAGGGCTCTAAAGGGCAGATCCTTTTATATTAGTAGGTTTAGATATCTTCAAATATGGCAAGAGTTTTTGGTTAATTAATCACATAGTGAATCTATGTTGAAAGTATAACAATAGTCATAATATATCCCAAAAGACCCTCCATAAGTCATCTGGATGAAATATATGAAAAAAGGGGAAGTTTAACTAAAATTAATAAGGCCAGATTCCATCTAATGTTGGATAGCAGTTAAAATCAACTTTTAACTGCTAATATTTCTCAATTTTTTTCTGAGTGTATTATTGATTGAAAAACTTGACAAGAACATTATTAAGAGGTATGATTTCTTAGAAGGCCAGTCATAGACTGGAAGAAAACTTGCAATATATATGGATACCCTCTATATCTATATCTATATCCATATACACAATACATTAAAAATTCCTGGGACTTCCCTGGAGGTCCAGTGGTTAAGACTTTGCCTTCCCATGCTGGGGGATGTGGGTTAGATCCTTGGGTGGGGAACTAAAATCCCACATGCATGCAATACAGTGAAAAAGAGAGAGAGAGAGAGAGAGATGGTAAATCAGTGGTGTTTTGGAATGCTTGATCAAAGAGCAAAAATATTTTTTAATCAAGAAAATCATGAATAAAAATCTGTACCTCTTCAGTTTAGTTCAGTTCAGTCATTCAGTCATGTCCAACTCTTTGCAACCCCATGGACTTCAGCATGCCAGGCTTCCTTGTCCATCACCAACTTCTGGAGCTTACTCAAACTCATGTCCATAGAGTTGGTGTTGCCATCCAACTCTCTAACCTTCTGTTGTCACCTCCTCCCATCTTCAATCTTTCCCAGCATCAGGGTCTTTTCAAATGAGTCAGTTCTTAGCATCAAGTGGCCAGAGTATTGGAGTTTCAGCTTCACTATGAGCCTTTCAATGAATATTCAGGACTGATTTCCTTTAGGATTGACTGGTTGGATCTTGCAGTCCAAGGGACTCTCAAGAATCTTCTCCAACACCACAGTACAAAAGCATCAATTCTTCAGTGCTCAGCTTTCTTTATAGTCCAGCTCTCACATCCATACGTGACCACTGGAAAAACTATAGCTTTGACTAGACAGACCTTTGTTGGCAAAGTAATGTCTCTGCTTTTTAATATGCTGTCTAGTTTGGTCATAACTTTTCTTCCAACTACTCCTTTACTTCTTAATTAATTTTAACTAAAATTACGGCTACACTTACAAATGCAGATGGGGATAATAATTGAGAGGACCATTAAAGGAGTTTTTGAGGTACAACTTTCTATTTCTGATGCTGCTTACGTGGTCACTTTGTGACAATGTATTGACCTGTAACTTTTTGGTTTAGCACTTTTCCAGGTGTTAGTAAAAATTATTAGTTAGTAAAAATTATCAGCTTCTTCTAGGGGTTTTTCAACTTCTGGATAATATACAAAAGCAATCAAGCCAAACAGAAGGGGAAAAAATCTACCAAGTCCATTTTCAACATCAGAAAATATAATCTTGTCTCTGAAAATGTGAACAAGCATTTAAAAGAAGCTAAGAATGGTTAAAATTATTGAATTGGGAATGATAAATGGTAGGGAAGAAAATGTTGATTTTCATTATAAACCTCATAGAACTAATCAGCTTTTTAAACTATGTATTTGTATAGCTTTGATTTTTTTAAATGTTAAAAGGACTGTAAAATCAATAAAGAGTGTTTTCATAGTTGTAATAGTTTCAGAAAAGCCTAAAAGGTAATGGTTTAGTCAAAAGCTTCAGTCACTGGTTTTACCATCCACCTGTGGGAGTCCTTCGTGAAAAAGGAAAGGACACTCCTCCCACCTCACTTTCTGTTCTCTTCTCCTGGAATCTTCTGAGGTTTCATGAATGACTACTTTTCACTTATGAATAATTCTTCTGTTTGGCGACTGAAGAAACCAAGACAGAAGAAAATCTTTGTCTTTGCAATAGGAATCTAGCTCTTCTGAGAAAAGAATCTCTCAATGATAAGAAATTAAGATGGCCTTTCAACCATGCAAACCCGGTCATTGTAGAGCTTTTGAAAAGCCAAAGGCACATGGGAGGCTGCATTCTCTATTTTTGTTTGTTGATTTTTTTAAATTTATTTAATCTTTCAAACTTAAGCATTCACTGTTGATAGATCTCCTTACCTCTCCCCAGGTATGCAGAGGGCTGTGGACTTCCATGAGGACTTGGGTAGAAGAGAACATACAGGCTAGAAATTGACTGTACACTGGAGAGTTTTTGTCTGCTGGCCAACTCCTGCCCAGAGGACTGGGGAGGGGAAAACTGCTATTTAATGTACCTTTTGTCAAAGCCCAGAATACTCTGCAGAAAGCAGAGGCCAAAAGAACCTTCATGGTGGATGCCTGGATTCTGCACTACCTGGCTTTGCATCCTGAGGGATGGAAGTGGAAGAGGGAAGCCAGAGAATTCTTCCTCAGGTTCATGGCCTGTATCTTATAGCCTGCCCCAAATGCAAAGGCTTTTGTTCACTCTGAGAATGTTGATAGGTTACATTATGCAACATACAGTTTCACATGGGGGAAAAAGTTTTCTCTCAACTCACTTTTAGCCTTTTAAGTCATGGTTTCTTTGCATTCCCAGATACATTTTGGCTGATGATGAGTACGTAGGCACTTATCAAAATAGCAGCCAGTGTGCAGTGTTTTGATTATTTTCCCTGAAATCTAAGATTTGGACAACATTTTACGCACAATTAAACTATTCAAGCAACACAGACTTTGGAAGGAAAAAAGGTTCTGGCATAAAAAGTTGAATGTTGCTCATGAAGGGTTCTGTTGCTACATATTTTCCTGTAGTTGCTATTAGCAGAAGACATTAGTCATTTTCCTTCTGAAGCAGAACATTAAAAAAAAAAAAAAGTGGCAAAATGAATCTCATAGTCATTGAACTGATTCCAAAACAGATATAAATTCATTTAAATGACAGTATAATTAAGTTGGTGTGGATTATTGCCTTTAAATTTAAAAGGAGAAAATATAAGATACTTGCCAAAAAAATTATATAATCATATTAGTTGTGCCATAGAGTATGTCTGGTTGAATTAAAACAATGAACATTTTTCCAGACAATGAAAACTATTTCAAATGGGATGAACTTCAGATTACATTGCTACAAGGACATAAAACTGCTGCCTAGAAAAAATATCAACTTGTATCAGACTATTAAATGACTCACATCACTTTGCATTACTCTGTGTGTGTGTGTGTGTGTGTTCAGTCGCTGAGTCATATCTGATTCTTTGCGACCCCATAGAGTGTAGTCCACCAGGATCCTCTGTCCATGGGATTTCCCAAGCAAGAATATTGGAGTGGGTTGCCATGGAAATGGCAACCCACTCCAGCGTTCTTTCCTGGAGAATCCCAGGGATGGGGGAGCCTGGTGGGCTTCCGTCTATGGGGTTGCACAGAGTCGGATACAACTGAAGAGACTTAGCAGCAGTAGCAGCAGCCATTTCCTACTCCAGGGGATCATCCCATGCCAGAGATAGAACCCAGGTCTCCTGCATCGCAGGCAGATTCTTTACTACTGAGCCTCATCTACTGCTGCTGCTAAGTCGCTTCAGTCGTGTCCGACTCTATGCGACCCCATAGACGGCAGCCCACCAGGCTCCCCCATCTCTGGGATTCTCCAGGCAAGAACACTGGAGTGGGTTGCCATTTCCTTCTCCATCTAGAGACACTAAAATGTGCTATCTTACTCTTGAAACTGATGTTCTTGGATAGAATATTGATTTATCTATTGGAAGGTTGACCATTTGGTTTTGGGTCCATGTCATTCCCATAGTGAAGATGGAAACAGTGGTGTGGCTGTCACTTCATAGCTCTTGCTGTGTTTACTGTCATGTTATTATCTGACTAATGGCAGTATTCACAAAACAAGTCACTACTTTGAGCATTCATGGTCTACTGCCATTGTAGAAAACAAAAAATTGTTTCTATGAATATAAGTGCTGCTTTAAAGTCATTTTAAGTGTATCTTTTCATGACTTCTCGACTTATTTTGACCTCTGACCTACTTAACAACTTTCTTTTGTCTTTCTAGAACTGAGTTTAACTTTGTAAATTTCCTTTAAAGCAGTGGTTCTCATCAGGTACAAGGGGACATGTGATAATGTCTGGAGATATGCTGGGGGTGGGAGGAGGGAAGCATCAGGGAGTGGTCCAGGACATGCTACTGGCATACTGGCATCTGGTGAGTGGGGCCCCAGGGCACTGCTAAATCTCTTTCAAGACATAGGACAGCCCCTGCCACAAAGAATTATCCTGTCCAAACGTTCAGAGTACCAAGATTCAGAAATGCTGTTTCAGAACAGGGGTCAAAGGTGATAATGATCTTGTTCAAAGTGATCAAAATAAGATTCAAGCCAGTCATTTCAAAACATGCAACTAAAATTCACCTGAAGAAGCTCCTGGTATCCCACCAGGAAAAACATGCTCCTGCAAATTATACTGGGGCAAGAGTTCCCTCTGTATTCACCAGAAATGAGAAATGAACAAGCAGAAGTGCCTCTGTGGAGAAAAAAATTGAAATAATGAGATTTTTAAATGTCACGAGATTAAGACTGGTTGTGAGAGGGAAAAGATTGCAAGAAAGCCAAAAGGTGATAGCAGAATTAAAATCTGCACTGAAGGTAAAAAGAAAGGGTTAGCACTGGATGAAAGCACGATCTTTGATTATGAAGGGCAGACCTGAAAAGCTTGCCAAGAATGTAAGGAGGAAAGACAAAGGTATTCAAATTATGATAAGGAAGAAAGAAATAAAAGAGAAGGTAAATCGCACATGAGAATTATACATATACCTACATAATAAATCACTACAACAGGCAAGATCAAAGTACCAGGCAAGATATTAGAAGACATCCACAAAATGTCTCCAATGATACTATCGAATTGAAAAGATATAGGGAAAATTTCTACAACTTTTATACAAAACGCATCAGAGTGTTCTCTCTACTGCTAAATGTCAGAGAACTGTGAAGCAATATAAACAGAGGTTTTAGGTGAAAACGCTTTTTTAAAGAGGCTTTTTTAAAAACCTTTTTTAAAGAGCCCTTATAACAAATCCCAAATAATTTGTTATTCATATACATAAAGACAGCAAAGTCCTTCTCATATGTTCACAGCCACAAAATATAAACCACTGACAGGACTTTTCTTTAATTACTTGAAGTTATTTTCCAGCTAAGGTATGGATTAAAAATTAAGAACCCAATATAGAAATTATACTTTTAATAAGCCTTCCACATTCTATCCAGCAGTCCCACTTCTGGTATAGATCCAAGGAAAACAAAAATATTAATTTGAAAAGATATATGTACCCCAATGTTCATAGAAGCTTTATATACAATAATCAAGACAACCTAAGTGTCCATCAACTTAGGACACATCACATCTTAGAACATCTTATCTTAGAAGATGTGATACACATAGACAATGGAATATTACTCAACCATTAAAAAGAATGAAATTTTGCCATTTACTTAACACAGTTAGTCGTGGAGGGTATTAAATATAGTGAAATAAGTCAGAAAAAGACAAATATATATGTTTTCACTTATACATAGAATCTAAAAAATAAAGCAAATGAATATAACAAAACAGAAACAGACTCAGATACAGAAAACAAACTAGTGGTTACTAGAAGACAATAGTGGAAAAGAGGAGAGGCAAACTAGGCAAAGAAGGTTAAGAATATAAGAATGTTATATACAGCATAAGGATATACTCAGTATTCAAAAACAACTTTGCATGAAGTATAATCTATAAAAATATCAAGTTACTATGTTATACACCTGAAACTATAATATTTTAAGTCAACTATATTTCCGTCTAAAATATAAATAAATAATAAGCCCACCAAGAAACACTGAAAACATAAAGTTAAATCTAACTGCCTGTTGTAACAATGACAATAAAAATTAAATTCATATGCTGAAATGATTCCTGAAAGAGAAGATAGGTAGTGTAAAAATAGTAATTTTCAATTATCATTTTAAAGGAAAAAACTCCAGGATATTAACAAAAGCTAAAATGACAAGGATAAGGAGAAATTAGGCTAAGGAAAATACACTAAATTCCTCATCCTACAAAGGTAAGAAAGAGGAGTTCAAATGTTTATCCTTCATTTTTTGAGTACTAAAGATGTAAATAAATATACTTTTAAAACATTATCAAGGTAATCTAGTGATAAAGTTAAAGGTCATTTCCTTCTCCAGAGGATCTTTCTGAACCAGGGATTGAACCCAGGTCTCCCGCACTGTAGGCAAATGCTTTACTGTCTGAGCCACCAGGGAAGTCCAAAAATAAATTTTTTTTTTCAAAAATAAATTTAAAAGTTTCAAATCTCCAAGAAAGAAAACAAAAGTTAAAGTGAAAAAAAAAAAAAAAACCACACACAAAGAAGAAAACAAAGAAATGCTAAATGTACGACAATTTTTAAAAAGAGACTTAGCTCCTTCAATAAAAGAATAAAAATGTAATACTCAACTATAAATTATTTATGAGACATTCTAATATTAAAGGCATTAAAAGTGGAATATTACTTTGCACTTATAAAACTGATTAATGTTTTAAAAACTCATACTAGACTTGGGAGGAGTGTGATGAGTCAGAAATTCTCATAATTTGTGAAGTGCTACTGGAAAATTTTTTCCACACACATTAGGGGTCTGATATAAGTTTACAGTCTGTGACCAACTAAATTAAGTTCTTGAAAATCATCATAATTAGTATAACAAGATATAGACAAATAGCAATTAGTTTTGTTGAAACACTATTTTGATACAGAAAACCTAGACATTTCTTTATGTCCAATAATAGAGAATAAGTGAAACAAATTGTCATTTATCCACATTGTGGACTATTATACAGCTATTAAAAATTATGACTTGTAAAATTAATTAATAATGTCAAAATGCTAAATACATAATTCTAATTAAAAATAGAAGGCAAAATTGCAATATGAAATTAAAATATGTAATTTAAAATAAACATACCTATGATGGCTGAAGCTGAAACTCCAATACTTTGGCCACCTGATACAAAGAGTTGACTCATTGGAAAAGACTCTGATGCTGGGAGGGATTGGGGGCAGGAGGAGAAGGGGAAGAAAGAGGATGAGATGGCTGGATGGCATCACTGACTCGATGGACATGAATCTGAGTGAACTCCGGGAGCTGGTGATGGACAGGGAGGCCTGGCATGCTGCGATTCATGGGGTCTCAAAGAGTCAGACAAGACTGAGTGACTGAACTGAACTGAACTGATGGTGAAAGTGGCCTTCCCTGATGGCTCAGATGGTAAAGAATCTGCCTGCAGTGTGGGAGACCTGGGTTCAGTCTCTGGGTTGGGAAGATCCCCTGCAAGAGGGCATAGCAACCCACTGCAGTATTCTTGCCTGGAGAATCCCAGGACAGAAAAGCGTGGTGTGCTGCAGTCCATGAAGTCACAAAGAGTCAGACACGACTGAGAAACTAAGCACAGCACATTGTGAAAGAGTTAGCTGCTTAGTCATGTATGACTCCTTGCGACCCATGGACTGTAGCCTGCCAGGTTCCTCTGTCCATGGAGTTCTTCAGAGAATAATGCTGGAGTGGGTTGCCATTCTTTATCCAGGGGATCTTTGTGACCCAGGGATAGAAACTGGATCTCCTGCATTGCAGGCAGATTCTTTGCCATCTGAGCCACCAGGGAAACATACCTATCAGTTCAGTTCAGTTCAGTTCAATCACTCAGTCATGTCCCACTCTTTGCGACTCCATGGACTGCGGCACACCAGGCTTCCCTGTCCATCACCAACTCCCAGAGCTTACTCAAATTCATGTCTATACAGTCGGTGATGCCATCCAATCATCTCATCCTCAGTCATCCCCTTCTCCTCCTGCCTTCAGTGTTTCCCAGCATCAGGGTCTTTTCAAATGAGTCAGTTCTTCACATTAGGTGGCCAAAGGATTGGAGCCTCAGCTTCAGCATCAGTCCTGCCAATGAATATTCAGGACTGATTTCCTTTAGGATTGACTGCTTTGATCTCTTTGCAGTCCAATTGTCTCTCAAGAGTCTTCTCCAACACTGCAGTTCAAAAGCATCAATTTTCAGTGCTCAGCTTTCTTTCAGCTTCCCTGATAGCTCAGTTGGTTAAGGAATCCGCTTGCAATGCAGGAGACCCCAGTTTGAATCCTGGGTGGGGAAGATCTGCTGGAGAAGGGATAGGCTTCCCACTCCTGTCTTCTTGGGCTTCCTTGTGGCTCAGCTAGTAAAGAATCCACCTGCAATCTGGGAGACCTGGGTTCAATCCCTGGGTTAGGAAGATCCCCTGTGGAACGGAAAGGCTACCCTCTCCAGTATTCTGGCCTGGAGAATTCCATGGACTGTAAATACAGTCCATGGGGTCACAAAGAGTCAGACAGGACTGAGCGATTTTCACTTGCAGCTTTCTTTATGGTCCAACTCTCACATCCATACATGACTACTGGAAAAACCATGGCTTTGACTAGGCAAACTTTTGTCAGCCAAGTAATGTTTCTTCTTTTTAATATGCTGTCTAGGTTGGTCATAGCTTTTCTGCCAAGGAGCAAGAGTCCTTTAATTTCATGGCTGCAATCACCATCTGCAGTGATTTGGAGCCCAGAAAAATAAAGTCTGACCCTGTTTCCACTGTTTCTCCATCTATTTCCCATGAAGTGATGGGACCGGATGCCATGATCTTCGTTTTCTGAATGTTGAGCTTTAAGCCAACTTTTTCACTTTCCTCTTTCACTTTCATCAAGAGGTTTTTTAGTTCCTCTTCCCTTTCTGCCATAAGAGTGGTGTCATCTGCATATCTGAGGTTATTGATATTTCTCCTGGCAATCTTGATTCCAGTTTGTACTTCTTCCAGCCCAGCGTTTCTCATGATGTACTCTACATATAAGTTAAATAAGCGGGGTGACAATATACAGCCTTGACGTACTCTTTTCCTGATTTGGAACCAGTCTGTTGTTCCACGTCCAGTTCTAACTGTTGCTTCCTGACCTGCATATAGGTTTCTCAGGAGGCAGGTCAGGTGGTCTGGTATTCCCATCTCTTTCATAATTTTCCATAGTTTATTGTGATCCCCAGAGTCAAAGGCTTTGGCATAGTCAATAAAGCAGAAATAGATGTTTTTCTGGAACTCGCTTGCTTTTTCGATGATCCACGTCCAAGGTCAGGGGCAGCGGCCGAGAGGAGCAACCCTACATTCAAGGAGTGGTAGCTGCGTGGGCGCAGGAGGGCCAAGAAGAGCTACTCCACGTTCAAGGTCAGGAGGGGCAACCTTGTCCAAGGTAGGAGCAGTGGCTGCTCTTTGCTGGAGCAGCCATGAAGAGATACCCCACGTCCAAGGTAAGAGAAACCCAAGTAAGACGGTAGGTGTTGCAAGAGAGCGTCAGAGGGCAGACACACTGAAACCATAATCACAGAATACTAGCCAGTCTGATCACATGGACCACTGCCTTGTCTAACTCAATGAAACCAAGCCATGCCCTGTGGGGCCACCCAAGACGGATGAGTCATGGTGGAGAGGTCTGACAGAATGTGGTCCACTGGAGAAGGGAATGGCAAACCACTTCAGTATTCTTGTCTTGAGAACCCCATGAACAGTGTGAAAAGGCAAAATGATAGGATACTGAAAGAGGAACTCCCCAGGTCAGTAGGTGCCCAATATGCTACAGACCAGTGGAGAAATAACTCCAGAAAGAATGAAGGGATGGAGCCAAAGCAAAAACAATACCCAGTTGTGTGTGGGACTGGTGATAGAAGCAAGGTTTGATGCTGTAAAGAGCAATATTGCGTAGGAACCTGGAATGTTAGGTCCATGAATCAAGGCAAATTGGAAGTGGTCAAACAGGAGATGGCAAGAGTGAACATCGACATTCTAGGAATCAGCAAACTAAAATGAAATAGAATGGGTGAATTTAACTCAGATGACCAGTATATCTACTACTGTGGGCAGGAATCCCTTAGAAGAAATGGAGTAGCCATCATGGTCAACAAAAGAGTCCAAAATGCAGTACTTGGATGCAATCTCAAAAACGACAAAATGATCTCTGTTCATTTCCAAGGCAAACCATTCAGTATCATGGTGATCCAAGCCTATGCCCCAACCAGTAGCGCTGAAGAAGCTGAAGTTGAATGGTTCTATGAAGACCTACAAGACCTTTTAGAACTAACACCCAAACGAGATGTCCTTTTCATTATAGGGGACTGGAATGCAAAAGTAGGAAGTCAAGAAACACCTGGAGTAACAGGAAAATTTGGCCTTGGAATACGGAATGAAGCAGAGCAAAGGCTAATAGAGATATACCTATAAATGTACTTAAATTGAAGAAAATTTGCCAAAATGTTCACACGGATGATGTGTGCTCAATTTTTGTTAACTTGGTACTGTTATGCATCTTCCAAATACTCTACAAAGACCATAAACTCTTTGATTCAATGAGTTTTGTTTTTGTTTTAGATGCTGGATAAGCAGCCAAATGACCTGATGTAAAACTTTGAGAAAATGAACAGAAGAAAATGTGAAGTTACCCATTTGCACAAAAATTGTTACCAGTAATTTAGTACATTTTTCTTCAAATTCCTGTTTTTTTGCTCTATTTTTGATTTGGGTTTCCAGTGGGGGGTAGGGTGTGGGAATCCCTAGAATTTCTTTCAATTAATATTTCCTTATTTCCACTAACTCCAAGTGATTTTTCCTTCCAGGAAGCAACTGACTTTTCTTAGTTGTGCTTGAGTTTTAACTCTTAAGAACATAATAATTCACTTTAGGGAATGAAAAGAATAGGAGAGGGTCCTCCAGGATACAAGAGGTATCAATAAATTTTGGTGGATTAAGAAAAGTAGAGTGAAAGAGGATCTGTATGAAAGCATGAAGAAGTGGTGACTATAAAGGCAAAAAGAAAAAGAAAAAGGAAACCCGAAAGTTGGGGAAAATAAATGCAATGGAGATTGAGTAAGAAACATAGCTGGAAAACAAATCAATTAGTTAGAAGTCAATATACAATGTCATATAAACCCACTCAACATCACTCCACACCTATGACACAAAATGCCAAAAGGCAGGTATTTCTACTCCATCATGGGGGAAAAAGTAAGGGTATTCTATATAAAAATTGAACACAATTTTAAAGGAAAATCAGAACAGCTTTTGTGGGTGTCAGCACCACTGTGAGAATTTCCCACATGATGGTATTTGGGGGACCACCACCAAGGACAAACAACAAACTCCTGCTTTTGTATGTGGAAACAGCAAAATAAATGAAAAACAATCTGTGAAATGAAGATGGCATCTTCTCCTCCACAACATTTAATGCTAGAAGAGAACAGTATCTTCAAAAGTCTGAGAGACAGGATTTACAACCTAAAAGTCATTTCCCAATAATTTTATGAATATATTGAATGTGAAAATAAAGACAAAAAGGAAATGAGAAGAAAGAGTAAAGACATACCCAGATATGCAAAGATGCAGTTATCTCCCACACACACTTTAATTAGGAAGTTAGTCAAAAGACATAGTCTGTAATTAATTATAATTGATGGAATAAGAGATAATATGTACTTTATTATGTGAAGTTACAAAAGTAAGTAATTAAGTAATTAAATGTAGTAATACAACTATGTTGGAAGAAGAGAAGGGTGAGATGATGTTATAAGTGAATTAAATCATCAACCATAATTCCAGGAAGTCAGTATGTAGTGATATAAATACAAGTATCAAAATAATTCAAGCTAGAGAAAGTTAAAAAGAATGGGGTAGGAAAGGAGTGGGAAGACAAAATAAAGATGCTTTTTTATTAGTATAAGTCCTTCTACTCTAAATTATTGTGAAATTATGTACATGAATAATTTTTCAAGTTATAAAAAATTTAAATAAATTGCAAGTGAGGATATAGAGATAGTATGTACAGTCGATTCACAAGATAAACTTACCTATTAAAGGGAGCAGAGAAATGCGGAAATCAATCAGCAAAGATGAGGTCAAGGAAAACTATGTCAATTTGGTTTTTAATGGAAAATTAATATTATTTCTGCATTGATTGGAATGATACAAAAAGACAGAGAAATTGATAATACTTTCTGCCCCATCCATTGCAGTAGAAAGCCAGTACCCAAGCTAATTACAAGGTGAGTACCATTTCTGAAGAACAGTTCAGTTCAGTCGCTCAGTCGTGTCCGACTCTTTGCGACGCCATGAATCGCAGCATGCCAGGCCTCCCTGTCCATCACCAACTCCCGGAGTTCACTCAGACTCATGTCCATCCAGTCAGTGATGCCATCCAGCCATCTCATCCTCTGTCGTCCCCTTCTCCTCCTGCCCCCAATCCCTCCCAGCATCAGAGTCTTTTTCAATGAGTCAACTCTTCTCATGAGGTGGCCAAAGTACTGGAGTTTCAGCTTTAGCATCATTCCTTCCAAAGAAATCCCAGGGCTGATCTCCTTCAGAATGGACTGGTTGGATCTCCTTGCAGTCCAAGGGACTCTCAAGAGTCTTCTCCAACACCACAGTTCAAAAGCGTCAATTCTTTGGCGCTCAGCCTTCTTCACAGTCCAACTCTCACATCCATACATGACCACTGGAAGAACACTTACACCTCACTAATGTCATCTTTGTCCATCGACCGTCTCTAAATACTTATCTTCAAACTTTGAAGTGCAGTATCAAAGTTGATGTCCTGAACAGTTTCCCACTGGAGATTTAAGTTTATTTGAAATGTCTTTGCTGGGAAGCTTCCCTGTAAAAGATTTCTTCAACCTGATAAAATTATGCAATAGATGTGTAAACATCAAGACTGGCTGATGCCTTACAGTTGATTCAGAGAAGATAGACAATAAAGAAACTACTCAAGGGATGGGAATGTAAATTTATATAACCACTATGGAGGACAGTATGGAGTTTCTTTTAAAAACTAGGAATAAAACTCGCATATGACCCAACAACCCCACTAGTGGGCATATACCCTGAGAAAACCATAATTGAAAAAGACACATGTACCCCAGTGTTCACTGTAGCACTATTTACAATAGCTAGGATATGGAAGAAACCTAGATGTCCATCAACAGATGAATGGATAAAGAAGCTGTGGTACATATATGCAATGGAATGTTACTTGGCCATAAAAAGGAACACATTTGAGTCAGTTCTAATGAGGTGGATGAACCTAGAACCTATTATACAGAGTGAAGTAAGTCAGAAAGAGAAAAACAAATATCATATATATTAACACATATAAAAGGAATCTAGATAGATGGTACTTATGAACCTATTTATAGGGCAGCAGTGGAAACAAACACAGACATAGAGAACAGACTTATGGACACAGAGGGGAAGGAGAGAATGGATGAACTGAGAGAAAGGAGCATGGAAACATATACACTACCATTTGCAAAATAGATAGGGATCACCTGGTGGCTCAGATGGAAAAGAATCTGCCTGTAATGTGGGAGACCCAGGATCAGTCCCTGAGTCAGGAAGATCCCCTGGAGAAGGGAATAGCAACCCACTCCAGTATTCTGGCCTGGAGAATTCCATGGACAGAAGTACAGTCAGTGGGGTCGCAAAGAGTCGGACACAACTGAGCAACCACACTTTCATTTCACATGTAAGATAGATAGCCAGTGGAAATTTGCTGTATGACTCAGGGAGCTCAAACCGGTGCTGTGTGACAATCTAGAGGGGTGGAATGAGGTGGGAGGGAGGTTCCAGAGGGAAGGGATATATGTATACCTATGGCTGATTCATGTTGATGTATGGCAGAAACCAACACAATATTGTAAAGCAATTATCCTTCAATTAACAATAAAATTTTTAAAAAAGAAACTGCTCAAAGAATTCTAGCTTTTCACAAAGC
Organism: Bos javanicus; assembly: GCF_032452875.1. Classification (NCBI taxonomy): domain Eukaryota; kingdom Metazoa; phylum Chordata; class Mammalia; order Artiodactyla; family Bovidae; genus Bos; species Bos javanicus. Next base: position 63,409,463 of record NC_083876.1, read on the forward strand.
ATCAAATTGATTTAGTTTCTTTTTTCTGTGAAGTCTGGGCTGTCATCTTAGTTCAAAGCCCACCTGGGACTCTTCCCCCAAGAAGTACTAGCCAGGAGTTATAACTGATGGTCTAATAGCTCTGCATATGCTTCCCCCAGCACTTTGTTTCACTAAAAGTAGAGGTGAAAGATAGTTCAGTCAGGAATCCATACCAATTTTGAAGGATTCTTCTGAACTTACCTCAAACAGACTTTGCCCAGATATTAAACATCAGGCGCCACAAACAAAGCCCTACACTGTCGTGTGAACAGTTGGATTGATTACCTGACATCCTCTGACAAAAGGCCAGTCTTTGCTTCAACTGTATTTTGTAATGTGTATACTGATCATTTGTCACTAGTAAGACTAAGACAAATTTCCAGTCTGACATAAGGATGCCCAGGAAAGGAAGATTGAAGGTAGGGGCAGATGAGCATTACTAGGTTTCTAATCATTAAAGACATCACCCTATCTTTAAGAATAGGAGTTATTACTGTTAAATTACTCATGGAATTCATGTCTTTGATTTATGACAACTATTCCTGTTTAGACTTAGCTGAGGCATACAAGTAATAAAGATCAGCAATGTGGTTTGGGGAAATATCTGTTCAGTTCCTCTGCCGCTTTAAAAAATAATTTTAGTTATTAATTTTTGGCTGTGCTGGGCCTGTTTTGCTGCTTGGGCTATTCTCTAGTTGCAGCAATTGGGGCTACCTCCTAGCTGGGGTGTATGGGCTTCTCACTGGGGTGGCTTCTCTTTACTGTGGAGCATGGGCTCAAGAGTGCACAGGTTTCAGTAGTTTCAGCACGTGGGCTCAGTAGTCGTGGATGTGGGATTCTCCCAGACCAGGGATCGAACCTGCAGATTCTTTACCACTGAGCCACCTGGGAATCCCCCTGTGCAAACTTTTAAATCAGGTTGTTTGGGATTCTTTGTTGTTGAGTTGTATGTGTTTACTATATATTTTGGAAATTAACCAAATTCACAAATTTCTTCTCCCATTCTGTAGGTTGTCTTTTTGTTTTGCTGATATTTCCTTTTTAGTTTGGCGTGATCATATTTGTTTGCTTTGTTTCCCTTGCCTGAGGAGACATATCCAGAATGATATATATTGGCCAACATCAAAGAACACACTGCCTAACGTTCTTTTTAGGAGCTTTGTGGTTTCAGGTCTTGCATTGAAATCTTTAATCTATTTTGAGTTGATTTTTGTATATGATGTGAGATAGTTCAAAAGAAGACATATGGATGCCCAATAGGCATATGAAAAGATCTGCATCACTGATTATTGGTGAAATGCAAATCAAAGCCACAATGAGATGGAATGGTTCACATTGTTAGAATGGCTATTATCAAAAAGGCCAGAAATAAAAAATGTTGGACAGAATGTGGAGAAAACGAAATTCTCATACTCTATTGGTGGGAATGTAAATTGGTGCAACCAATATGGAAAACAGTGTAAGTTTCTCAAAAAATTTAGAACAAAACTACCATATAATTTAGCTATTCCATTTCAGGGTATGTATCCAAAGAATATGAAAACACTAGTTTGAAAAGATAGATGTACCATTATCTTCATCATAGCACTGTTTACAATAGCCAAGATATGGAAACAACCTATATGCCTATCAACTGATGAATGGATAAAAAATATGTTATATATATGTATATATAGGGGCTTCCCAGGTGGCTCAGGTGGTAAAAAATCTGCCTGCAGTGTGAGAGAACTGGATTCAATTACTGGGTTGGGAAGATCCCCTGGAGGAGGGCATGGCAACCCATTCCAGTATTCTTGCCTGGAGAATCCCCATGTACAGAGGAGCCTGGTGGGCTATAGTCCATGGGTCACAAAGAGTCAGACACAACTGAATGACTAAGCACAGCACAGCATGTATATGTAAGATTATGTTGACTAAACAAGAATGATTATTACTTATGCCAGAGGATTCTGTTTCTGAACTGGTATTTGTGCCTTTGAGTTTTTGACAGCCATAAACTACAAGAAAGTAGAGCATGAATTCAGTTATTTCTAGCAGTGAGTAAGCTTTTCTTGCTGAAATATGCTCATCTTCTAGCCACTACTGATCCCCAAACTGAAGACCTTATGGTCAAGCCAAAAGTGATAAAATGGTGCCCTTTTTTGGCCCAGTCAGGCCATTAAACAAAGCCTACTGAAACTCTACCTAACAGCTTATTAATCTAAAATCATTTTTTCTTTTTTTTCTGTTTATTTTTATTTTTTTAATTTAAATTTATTCATTTTAATTAGAGGCTAATTACTTTACAATATTGTATTGGTTTTGCCATATATCAACATGAATCAACCATGGGTGTACACGTGTTCCCAATCCTGAACCCCCCCTCCCACCCCCCTCCCCATACCATCCCTCTGGGTCATCCCAGTGCACCAGCCCCAAGCTTCCTGTATCCTGCATCAAACCTAGACTGGCGATTCGTTTCTTATATGATATTATACATGTTTCAATTCCATTCTCCCAAATCATCCCATCCTCTCCCTCTCCCACAGAGTCCAAAAGACTGTTCTATACATCTGTGTCTCTTTTGCTGTCTCACATACACGGTTATCGTTACCATCTTTCTAAATTCAATAAAATGTAATTTTTAAGAAAAAAATATCATTTTTTCTTAAAAATTACACTTTAGAGAGATCTTTCAGAACCAATCTTGCAGCAAAAAATTCAAGTGGGACATGGTAAAAAGTTGTATACACATATATTAACTAAGCCATTCTCAATTTTGAAAACTATTAGCTTAAATATATAGCCAAATTTTTTTTCTGTTTATACATTGCTTTTTAATAGCTTTAGAGAGTTATTGATACCAAACTTTTTTTTTGTTTTGTTTCATCTCTGTTAGGCTTTTTATCCCTAGTGGCTGTTAGAGACTACACAAATAAAAAGACTCCAATGCCAGCAGAGTTCAGTTCAGTTCAGTTCAGTCTCTCAGTCATGTACGACTCTGTGACCCCATGAATCGCAGCACACCAGGCCTCCCTGTCCATCACCATCTCCCGGAGTTCACTCAAACTCACGTCCATTGAGTCGGTGATGCCATCTAGCCATCTCATCCTCTGTCGTCCCCTTCTCCTCCTGCCCCCAATCTCTCCCAGCATCAGAGTCTTTTCCAATGAGTCAACTCTTCGCATGAGGTGGCCAAAATACTGGACCTTCAGCTTTAGAATCATTCCTTCCAAAGAACATCCAGGGCTGACCTCCTTTAGAATGGACTGGTTGGATCTCCTTGAAGTCCAAGGGACTCTCAAGACTCTTCTCCAACACCACAGTTCAAAAGCATCAATTCTTCAGTGCTCAGCTTTCTTCACAGTCCAACTCTCACACCTATACATGACCACTGGAAAAACCATAGCCTTGACTAGATGAACCTTTGTTGGCAAAGTAATGTCTCTGCTTTTGAATATGCTATCTAGGTTGGTCATAACTTTCCTTCCAAGGAGTAAGCATCTTTTAATTTCATGGCTGCAATCACCATCTGCAGTGATTTTGGAGCCCCAAAAAATAAAGTCTGACACTGTTTCCACCGTTTTCCCATCTATTTCCATGAGGTGATGGGACCAGATGCCATGATCTTCGTTTTCTGAATGTTAAGCTTTAAGCCAACTTTTTCACTCTCCTCTTTCACCTTCATCAAGAGGCTATTTAGTTCCATTTCACTTTCTGCCATAAGGGTGGTGTCATCTGCATATCTGAGGTTATTGATATTTCTCCTGGAAATCTTGATTCCAGCTTGTGTTTCATCCAGCCCAGCGTTTCTCATGATGTACTCTGCATAGAAGTTAAATAAGCAGGGTGACAATATACAGCCTTGATGGACTCCTTTTCCTATTTGGAACCAGTCTGTTGTTCCATGTCCAGTTCGAACTGTTGCTTCCTGACCTGCATTTAGGTTTCTCAAGAGGCAGGTCAGGTGGTCTGGTATTCCCATCTCTTTCAGAATTTTCCACAGTTTATTGTGATCCACACAGTCAAAGGCTTTGGCATAGTCAAGAAAGCAGAAATAGATGTTTTTCTGGAACTCTCTTGCTTTTTCCATGATCCAGCAGATGTTGGCAATTTGATCTCTGGTTCCTCTGCCTTTTCTAAAACCAGCTTGAACATCCAGAAGTTCATGGTTCATGTATTGCTGAAGCCTGGCTTGGAGAATTTTGAGCATTACTTTACTAGCATGTGAGATGAGTGCAATTGTGTGGTAGTTTGAGCATTCTTTGGCATTGCCTTTCTTTGGGATTGGAATGAAAACTGACCTTTTCCAGTCCTGTGGCCACTGCTGAGTTTTCCAAATTTGCTGGCATATTGAGTGCAACACTTTCACAGCATCATCTTTCAGGATTTGAAAGAGCTCAACTGGAATTCCATCACCTCCACTAGCTTTGTTTGTAGTGATGCTTTCTAAGGCCCACTTGACTTCACATTCCAGGATGTCTGGCTCTAGGTCAGTGATCATACCATTGTGATTATCTGGGTTGTGAAGATCTTTTTTGTACAGTTCTTCTGTGTATTCTTGCCACCTTTTCTTAATATCTTCTGCTTCTGTTAGGTCCATACCATTTCTGTCCTTTATCGAGCCCATCTTTGCATGAAATATTCCCTTGGTATCTCTAATTTTCTTGAAGAGATCTCTAGTCATTCCCATCCTGTTGTTTTCCTCTATTTCTTTGCATTGATCGCTGAAGAAGGCTTTCTTATCTCTCCTTGCTATTCTTTGGAACTCTGCATTCAGATGCTTATATCTTTCCTTTTCTCCTTTGCTTTTCGCTTCTCTTCTTTTCACAGCTATTTGTAAGGCCTCCCCAGACAGCCATTTTGCTTTTTTGCATTTCTTTTCCATGGGGATGGTCTTGATCCTTGTCTCCTGTACAATGTCATGAAGTAAATGGTAAAATGAACAATAAACAATACAGTGTTGAAAATGCAGCAAAAGATCTGGCTCCTTCCAGGGTGTAACTTCGGTTTTATCGCTTGCAGGCTGTGTGACTTTAGGCAAGTTACTTAACTCTTTATAAAATCAAGATAGATATATTGACATGTCCAGATTGTTGGGAGAACAAACTAGGATAATGAAAATCAGGAATAGTACTTGTCACATGAAAGTCACTTATGGCGCTGAAGGAACCATTAGGATGTAAAGGAGGACAAAGAATAGACTTGTTGGCACTTCCCTGGTAGTCCAGTGATTAGGACTCCCTGTTTCCATTGCAGGGGACATGGGTTCAATCCCTGGTTAGGGAATGAAGATCTCACATGCCACAAAGTGTGACCAAAAATTAATAAAAAATTGTATTTAAAAAATAGAATAGACTTGTTAGGGACTGATAGTGAAGAGCTGGGGGAAAGCTAAAATTTCTCTCAGTGTGGATAAAAGAATAAGAACCAGTGCCTGCTTCTCTGTTTAGAAGTCGTGGCATTAGTGTTTCCTCTGCTATCATGGCAGCTAGGCTCTGTGAAGGATGAGTCCAGGGAGATGGAGAGCTGGGGAGGCAGGACTAAACTGGAGAGTCTGAAGTGGTAACAGAGAAACCAAGCCAGGAAGTGGTGGAGCTGGCACATGCTTGTCTCCCTGCGATTGGTGGGCCACCACCTCTGCTCCAGAAAAGCTGAGAGCTAGAGCACTCACCCAGAGCAGAAACAGGAATTTGTTAGAGACTCACCAGTGGGCTTCCCTGGTGACTCAGTGGGTAAAGAATCTGCCTGCAATGCAGGAGACCCAAGTTCGATCCCTGGGTCGGGAAGATCCCCTGGAGAAGGGAATGGCTACCCACTCCAGGATTCTTGCCTGGAAAATTCCATGGACAGAGGAGCCTGGTGGGCTATACTCCATGGGGTTGCAAAGAGTCAGACACAACTGAGCAACTAACACCAGTGGGCACTTACTGGAAAGCAGGGGGAGAGGTAGAAGCTGGCTGGAGTTCCTGGAGGCTGTGTTAATCAGTCTAACAGCTAAAACAACAAACTCAGTAGTTTACAAAATAACAGTTTATTTCTCACATTACAGTCCCCAGTGGGTGGTCAGTGGGGTGAAGAGGGGAAGTCTTTTCTCTGCAGTCATTTAGAGACCCCAGGTATCCCTCTGTCCTGAGACTCCTGGGTCCCCAGCAGTGGGTGGGAAGGTGAGAGTAATAGGGAATATGGAGGCTCTCAAAGAGGAGAAAGAAAGAAGAAACAGAAAGAGGGGTAGATGAACACATGGCAGAGTCATTTACATAAAAGCAGACACTAAAATGATATTAAAGGGACATCAGAAGAAGCACACAAAAAATTACTAGAATAACATGTGGAAAAACAGAAGATAAAAAAAAAAAAAAAAAAAGATAGCTTTGAAACTGGATCCTGGCTATCAGCAAAAACAAAAGAAGAATCAACATAAACCAAGGATAAGAGTCAGGGTCTTCACATGCTAGAAACTATCATGAATGAGAAAGAAAGCTATACTTGGTCATTGCAGGTCACCTTGACACTCAAAGTGGTAACTGTTCACTTCATGAGAGAAACAGAGAAAGAGGAACAAAGGGACAGAGGTAGACAGGACAGGCAACACGGACTGTGAGGTGGACACCCAGACCTGATGCCCCAGAAAAGACTGTAGGAGGTCAGATGAGGGTGAGCCTTTCACAGCCAAGTCATCACAGGGTATGGGGAAGTAGATTCTGAAAGGGAACCAGAAAACACACACATACACACAAAGAAAGTGGTCATAGCAAAAGCCTACTTTGGTCTAAGGACTAAGTCACTTCAGTTCAGTTCAGTCGCTCAGTCGGGTCCAACTCTTTGCGATGCCATGAATCGCAGCACGCCAGGCCTCCCTGTCCATCACCAACTCCCAGAGTTCACTCAGACTCACATGCATCGAGTCAGTGATGCCATCCAGCCATCTCATCCTCTGTCTTCCCCTTTTCCTCCTGCCCCCAATCCCTCCAAGCATCAGAGACTTTTCCAATGAGTCAACTCTTCGCATGAGGTGGCCAAAGTACTGGAGTTTCAGCTTTAGCATCATTCCTTCCAAAGAAATCCCAGGGCTGATCTCCTTCAGAATGGACTGGTTGGATCTTCTTGCAGCCCAAGGGACTCTCAAGACTCTTCTCCAACACCACAGTTCAAAAGCATCAATTCTTTGGGGCTCAGCCTTCTTCACAGTCCAACTCTCACATCCATACATGACCACTGGAAAAACCATAGCCGTGACTAGATGAACCTTTGTTGGCAAAGTAATGTCTCTGCTTTTGAATATGCTATCTAGGTTGGTCATAACTTTCCTTCCAAGGAGTAAGCATCTTTTAATTTCATGGCTGCAATCACCATCTGCAGTGATTTTGGAGCCCCAAAAAATAAAGTCTGACACTGTTTCCACTGTTTCCCCATCTATTTCCCATGAAGTGGTGGGACCGGATGCCATGATCTTCATTTTCTGAATGTTGAGTTTTAAGCCAACTTTTTAACTCTCTTCTTTCACCTTCATCAAGAGGCTTTTTAGTTTCTCTTCACTTTCTGCCATAAGGGTGGTATCATCTGCATATCTGAGGTTATTGATATTTCTCCCGGCAATCTTGATTCCAGCCTGTGCTTCTTCCAGCCCAGCATTTCTCATAGACCAAGATAAACCAAATGGGATCAAGTGGGCTAATTTCTGAGGCAGAGAGTCTGAAAGGTATTCCTCTAGAAAGAGCATACACATGAATAATTTTAAATGCTTTTAAAATATAATTAAAAATGTAGAAATGGTTATGTGATACAAGAAAAGAAATGAGATGATTTCTTAGGAAAGAAGGCAAAACTATTTTTTCAGGATCTTTAAATCTCAGAGGAATACTGAAACGATTTCAGAATTTGTAAATATTGCAAACCCTCACCATCAATGTTTGTCATTTTAGCTAACCCTATTGGCTTCCCTGATGTGACCAGCAGTAAGAATGCTCATTGTCAAAATGGGGTTTCTTTGCTTATTTCAGAAACAGCAGGGAAGGGTGAAAACAGTTCACTTTTGTAGCAAGGCTGGGTAGAGGAGACATTCAGAAAATAGAATAAGGTAATGGCAGCGGGAAAGAAGAGAGGCAGGTCAGGTGGCAGCCTGTGGGCTCATAGGAAGAAGTGGAGGCCTTCGTGTAGATCCCAAACAGCCACATGTGAACTTTGTTTTGGCTCAAAGACCAGACAGAGCCACTCCAGCCTTAATTGTTCTTTCTAAGATCAAGGATACTGGCTGCAGCCATGTGCTCAGTCAGTAGGAAGGATAGGGAGAGGTGGTGTTGAAAGTAAAGAACATTTTTGGATTGATACATTCAAGGGAGTTTGGGGAAAGTAAATTGGTAAGTCAGATCAAGAATCATTAGACCGGTTATACACTTTTAAAAGAAAAACTTTCCACTTAAAGCAGAACTTGCCCATGCATGCTCAGTCGCGTCTGACTCTTTGGACCCCCCTGGACTGTAGTCCATCAAGCTCCTCTGTCCATGGGGATTCTCCAGGCAAGAATACTGGAGTTTCCATGCCCTCCTCCAGGGGATCTTTCTGATCCAGGAATCAATCCCGTATCTCCTGTGAATCCTGCATTTCTGGCAGATTCTTCACTGCTGAGCCACCGGGGAAGCCCAGAACTTGTTCAGGCAATAACGAAATGGAATGCTTTGTTTCACGACAGCTAGAGTTGTTAAAACAACCAAAAACTTTGAGCCATTCACTGGCCTAAGCTGATAAATGATTAAGAGCTTTGAATGCCCTTTGAATATGCCGAATCTTCCTGGATCCCAGTGAAGAGTTTTACCAGATTGGAATGGACCTCATTGAATCAGTCATGTACAGACTCTAGGACTCATTCTGCCCTGTCCAAAGTGTAAACTTTCGATCATTTTCTAGCTTGCAAATTGTCCTGTTTGTTCCCTCTCAGTAAAAAACTCAGAAAATTCTTTTTGTTGTTTTTAAAAATTTCTTCTATTGGAGTACAGTTCTTCAATTTTTTAAAACAATTTTTATTGGAGTATTATTGCTTTATAATGTTGTGTTAGTTTCTGCTGTACAACCAAGTGAATCAGCTGTATATGTATATACATCCCCTCCCTCTTAAGCCTCTCTCCCACCCTCCCAGTCTGCCCTTCTAGGTCATCACAGAGCAAGCCGAGCTCCCTGTGCTGTGCAGCAGCTTCCCACTAGCTTTCTATTTTACATATGGTAGTATATACATGTCAACGCCACTCTCCCAGTTCATCTCACCCTTCCCTTCCCCGCTGTGTCCACCGTCTGTTCTATACATCTGTGTCTCTATATTGGAGTATAGTTGATTTACAATGTTGTGTTAGTTTCCACTATACAACAAAGTGAATCAATTATACATACGCATATATCCACTCTTTTTTAGATTCTATTCCCAAATAGGCTATTACAAAGCATTGAATAGAGCTCCCTGTGATATACAGTAGGTTCTTATTAGTAATCTATTTTATACATAGTAGTGTGTATACACCAATACCAATCTCCCAATTTATCCCTCCATCTTTTCCCCCTTGGTAGCCGCATGTTTGTTTTCTACATCCATGACTCTATTTCTGTTTTGTAAATAGGTTCATTTATACAATTTTTTTTTACTTCACATATAAGCAATATTATGATATATGTCTTTCTCTGTCTGATTTACTTCACTTAGTATGACAATATCTAGGTCCATCCGCAACACTACAAATGGCATTATTTTGTTCATTTTTATGGCTGAGTAATATTCTACTGTATATATGTACTACATCTTCTTTATCCATTCATCTATCGATGGACATTTAGGTTGCTTCCATTTTCTGACTATTGTAAATAATGCTGCAGTGAACGTTTAGTAGGCCTTGTTTTCTCAGCTGGCAAGTAAACATTAATAAACTCAGAACATCCTTTGTTATCCTGGGAGTGGTCATTGCTTTGTCACCCTCCTCCTACCACTGGCAGGCTGAGCCATACTGGACACCCTGTGGAAGAAACCACTGGGTCCTGTGCTGGTCTCTGCTAAGCTATGTGTGCAGAAGGGGGCCATCTCAACCAGCAGGTCTCAATGGGCGATGAACACTCACACACACACAGCAAGGTTAATATGATAATACATACATGACATATATCACTATCCCAAACTAATCTTGTGATTTACAGACAGGATTGCAATATAGTGAGAACTTTTTACTTCTGAATTGACTTACTAATACAAAGCCCACTAAGGAATGGCAGTAGTGCTTTATTTAAGATATCTGGCTAGTTTGAATCAGATTTTTCACCCATTTTGGAAACTTTTTTCTCTGGAAATAAGTTTTTATTAAGGTTTTATCCTGAGAAGATAAACGGTTTTAATAGAAAAAGCAAAACACGTTTTGAAGCTCAGAAAAAACCTTGCTTCTTCTCATGTCATCTCCCCCCCACTGTTGAGAACAGATAGCTCTCCCGCCCTCATAAAAGTCAGACTGGTTCCTTTCTGGGCATTCAAATATCTCTATATGTTCTTTTTAAAGCTTGGACTCTATTAGTGTGACTCAGTGAGCTCTCCTCCCTCCCACTCTGGCTATATTCAGATTCCCTGCATGTAACATACATTGTCAGTTCCGTGGTGAGAAAGAGAAACCTCTGCAGAAAGAAAAAGAGAACTAGTTGGCTGGCTAGTAGGTCCCAGGTTTGGTGCTGTGCGGTGCGAAGTTGCTTCAGTCGGGTCCAGTTCTTTGCAACCCCATGGACTGTAGCCTTGCCAGGCTCCTCTGTCCATGGGATTTCCCAGGCAGGAATACTGGAGTGGGTTGCCATTTCCTTCTCCAGGAGATCTTCCCTACCCAGGCGCCGGGGTCCAGCCCCGGAGGATCCAGGGAATTCGAAGCGGGGACGGCGTTGGCGAGGATCAGGAAACAACTGCTTAATTAAACGTTAATTAAGGATATAAAGAGTAATAGAATAAGGATAGCTCAGTAGGAAAACTCAGTGAAGAAAAGAGGCTGAATAATTCAGCCAGAAGGTGAGAGAAAGAACGACATGGGGAGACCAAGTTTCGGTGAACAAGGCCCGCACTTTATTTTCCAAAGTAGTTTTTATATCTTAAGTTATGCATAGAGGATAATGGGGGAAGGGGTAGAGTCATGCAGTAAGCCAGGCTTTCTTCCTGCAAACTTATCATATGCAAAAGCTTAGGTGATTTGCATCATCTTCTGGCCCAGAGGCCTGTTAACATTTTAAGACCCTTTCTTCAGAAAACTTATTTTTCTCTAAAGGTGATTGGTCAGGAGCCACCCTCCAAAAGCATTAGATAAAGTTGCATTTCTACAGAGCAAAGGTGTGGTGGGCTATAACAAGAAAAAGAATTAACTCAAGGATCCCAGGTTACAAACATTAAAGCTACTACTTACGCCAATTATATTAATCAATACACTGCCAGGGACACAGCAGGTAAGGGATATGGAAACTTAGCAGCAAACATTGGCCCAATAAGTGAAAATCCCTTCACCAATACAATTTCTAATCAATCTTTTAACTGCTCAAAGGAATCTGTATTTAGACAGTTTAGAACATCTCATGCCTCTCACAGTTGGGAGGCTCTGAGCAATCACATGTGGCCGGAAAAACCTATTCAGGCAGGCTAGAGGATTTCCAAAGGAGTTTGTAGGTTGAAACACTGTCACACCCAGGAATTATTAAGTGGAGCTGTAAGCTAACTCTTTTTCAGAGAGAGGTAGTGGGGGACAGCCCCCCGTAAAGTCTGAGGTGTAGGTGAAAGCACAAAGCAGAAAGTAGGCAGGCTCTGGTTTTGGGGGTAGATGCTCGAGAATTTCCAGGGGGACTCCTGAGGCTCGATCCCGCCTTTGTGTATGCTGAGCCTCCTTCCTCATGACCTTTGTCATGGGTGGAGCTCCTCACGCTGGCTCCCGGCAGGGATAGAATTCCAGTTGAGCTATTCCAGATCCTGAAAGATGATGCTGTGGAAAGTGCTGCACTCAATATGCAATATGCCGGCTCCCGGCACCCAAGGATAGAGCTTTCATCTCTTATGTCTCCTGCATTGGCAGACAGGTTCTTTACCACTAGCACCACAGTTGGCTGGCCAGTAGGTCCCAGGTTCTGGCAGCCAGGAATAACTCTCTCATAAGTTAATGAGTTAATGTGTTAACAGTGAAATCCAGGAGATAGGTATAACAATATTCACTGTAAACCTTTTACATTTTCTTTAATTATCTCAGCTCCGCTGGGTCTTCATTGCTGCTCACAGGCTTTCCCCAGCTCTGGTGAGCAGAGGCCACCCTCTAGTTGCGGTGCGTGGGCTTCTCACTGTGGTGGCTTCTCCTGTTGTGGAGCATGCGCTCTAGCCCCAAGGGCCTCAGTAGTTGTGTGGCACAGGCTTAGTAGCTCCACGGCATGTCGGATCTTCCCAACCACGGCTTGAAACTGTGTCCTCTGCACTGGCAGGCAGGTTCTTAATCACTGGAACACTGAAAAAAAGATATAGATATAGATATAGATGCCATATGGCTTCCCTGATAGCTCAGATGCTAAAGAATCCACCTGCAGTGTGGGAGACCTGGATTCAATCCCTAGGTTGGGAAGCTCCCCTGGAGAAGGGATAGGCTATCCACTCCAGTAGGTAGTGGACAACTTGACTAGAGAATTCCATGGACAGAGGAGCCTGGCAGACTACCCTCCATGGGGTAGCAAAGAATTGGACACAACTGAGCAACTTTCACTTCACTTCATATGCTTAAAACGTTGTGTAATAATATTTTAAAAAGGAATAAATGCTTGATCTATTGCTCAATTGATGGAAACGCTATAAGCTCCAAATCCACCTCAGAAATAACAATTAGTGAAGGAAAGACCTACAAAACTGGACTGTCAGGGTTCTCACTTAGGTCCAATTGCAGTCAGACCATCCTGCAGTTCAGTCCAGTTCAGTCACTCAGTCGTGTCCAACTCTTTGCAACCCAATGGACTGCAGTGTGCCAGGCCTCCCTGTCCATCACCAACTCCCGGAGCATACTCAAATTCATGTCCATTGAGTCAGTGATGCCATCCAACCATCTCATCCTCTGTCATCCCCTTTTCCTGCCCTCAATCTTTCCCAGCATCAGGGTCTTTTCCAATGGGTCAGTTCTTTGCATCAGGTGGCCAAAGTATTGGAGTTTCAGCTTCAACATCAGTCTTTCCAATTAACACTCAGGATTAATCTCCTTTAGGATGGACTGGTTGGATCTCTCTGCAGTCCAAGGGACTCTCAAGAGTCTTCTCCAACACCACAGTTCAAAAGCATCAATTCTTCAGCACTCACCTTTCTTTATAGTCCAATTCTCACATCCATACATGACCACTGGAAAAACCATAGCCTTGACTAGATGGACCTTTGGTGACAAAGTAATGTCTCTGCTTTTTAATATCTGTGTAGGTTGGTCATAACTTTCCTTCCAAGGAATAAGCTTCTTTTAATTTCATGGCTGCAATCACCATCTGCAGTGATTTTGGAGCCAAAAAAAAATAAAGTCTGATACTGTTTCCACTGTTTCCCCATCTATTTCCATGAAGTGATGGGACCAGATGCCATGATCTTAGTTTTCTGAATGTTGAGTTTTAAGTCAACTTTTTCACTCTCCTCTTTCACTTTCATCAAGAGGCTCTTTAGTTCCTCTTCACTTTCTGCCATAAGGGTGGTGTCATCTGCATATCTGAGCTTACTGATATTTCTCCCGGCAGTCTTGATTCCAGCTTGTGCTTCATCCAGCCCAGCGTTTCTCATGATGTACTATGCATATAAGTTAAATAACAGGGTGACAATATATAGCCTTGACCTACTCCTTTCCCGATTTGGAATCAGTCTGTTGTTCCATGTCCAGTTCTAACTGTTGCTTCCTGACCTGCATATAGATTTCTCAAGAGGCAGGTCAGGTGGTCTGGTATTCCCATCTCTTTCAGAATTTTCCACAGTTTGTTGTGATCCACACAGTCAAAGGCTTTGGCATAGTCAGTAAAACAGAAATAGATGTTTTTCTGGAACTCTCTTGCTTTTTTGATGATCCAGCGGAGGCTGGCAGTTTGATCTCTGGTTCTGCTGCCTTTTCTAAAACAAGCTTGAGCATCTGGAAGTTCACATTTCACGTACTGTTGAAGTCTTGAATCATGAGACCAAAGCAGCCCCTTTCTGGCCACACAGCCCATTCGGCACAAAGGAGGATAAACAGCTGGACTCAGAGTTGTGAGGCTCCCCACTTTCCTCATTTCTTTTCCAGGGGTGTCCCTTTACTCTTCCTGTTTCATCAGAGACTAAGTGCCCTCCAGTTTCTAAACTTTCCACACCAGCAAAAATGAAAAAGTTCCATATCCCATGTTCTGAGAGACCTGGGTCTTTGCATCTTATGTCCTTTTTTCTCATTTACTTCATTGAAAGTGTTTTAGCAATCAGACAAGCTGGTGTTCAAGCTTTGTGCATGAGTGTGTCTGAGCATGGAAAGGTAATCCATAATAGAGCAGAAAAGGCTCAAGTTCAGAGATGGAAGGCTCTTAGAGACTATACAGCCTAACTGTCTATCATCCAGTCTGTGCAACTCTTAGGACAAGTCTGAGCTGTAAGAACCATGGCAATATCCAAGCTCCTTTATGAATTGTACGTGGACATATAGTCAGAATCTGATGAATTATCTTTTTCCTCTGTTTATGTGAAGCTGATGAAAGATGTTGATTAGAACAAAGTTCTCATGAGCCATAGAATTCCATTGGGTTGTGCAGGCTCTATCTAGAACCAATGTGAAATAGCAAAATGATCCTACAAAAGACACTGCTCTTAAAAAAAAAGAAGACATTGCTCCCATAAAGTGAAAAACACTAAAAAAAAAAAAAAGGTATAGTATTTGATCCTTCCAACAAATAATTTTGTTGTTGTTGTTTTGTTTTTTTGAAGAGTATTTATTTTAAACAGGGGTTACTCAGCTAGAGAATACCTCTAGCTTCTCAGAAGCTTCTTGAATAATTTGCTTACCAAGATGGTTTAAACCCAGCTCAGAACATGTTAGATCCAGTGCTTGATTCTTCCTTCCTGAAAAGAAAGTCTCAGGTCTTTTTGACTTATTTGAGGTCTAATGGACGACTTACTGGAGACTCAATGGAGGGGCAAGAAGGGATTAATAGGAGGAGACACATGGAGACCGTTAAGCAGCTCCAAAAACATAGAAACCTGCTCTGCTGGTGACTGGGATTCAGAAGTCATAACAGCAGGGGCTTGAGTTTCACTTGGGTAAAGATATGCGGGCTCTGAAATGGGAGGCCTGGAGACTACTATTCGATGGGTTTTACTTCTCAACAGAGATCACAACATTCTTGGGTGCAGCCCAGATATTGGAATGGCTTGTTCACTCATCCATTTCATTTCTCAGACAAGAAGAGACCAAAAGACTGAGCTCACTGACAGAGGATGAGATGTATGGATGGCATCACCGACCCAATGGACATGAGTTTGAGCAAATTCCAGGAGACAGTGAAGGACAGGGAAGCATGGCATGCTGCAGTCCATAAGGTTGCAAAGAGTTAAATAGGATAGAGACAACTTAGCAACTGAACAACTAGACCTGCTATACAAGAAACACTAATTACACTAGCAATTATACACTAGCATGCATACTGCTACATATAAATTGAAGAGAAGTATTTTTATATAATGATAAAGTCTTTGCTTTCTGTCACAGTAAGTTTTATCCTTCTTGTCAAGGAGGAACCCCTGAGGGATATTACAGACCTGGGGGTATGTCCTCTTCAGTATTTTATGATTATTCCTAGCCCTTCAGATATCCTCGTAACTAAGTTAAGTGCCCAAAGGAAGAATGTCTTCTATGTCATTGAGAACATTCATTCATTCATTCATCTATTTGACAAACATTTGATGGTTAGCATACGCTGGATGGATTGAGTAGCAGATATAATGACTATTTTTGTACCATGAAATACTGGGAAAAATAGATGACCTGCAATTAAGCCAAACAATTTACATGTTAGAAAAGTGGAGAAAGAGTTCATTTCATACACTTGTTAATAAGAGTCATAACTCAGTTTTCCTTCTTTTCTCTAGTGGAAAGACCTCTGGATATAAATTAGAAAACTGAGCAAAACCCCAGCTTGGTCATTTTCTAAGCATTTGATCTGGGAGAAGTTACTGCTGTAACGTCTATAAAACTTTCTGTAAAATAGGAACATTATCCTTTTTTCCCAGGATTACTTTAAGAAACAGAATAAAATACATGAAATATCCCAGAACAGAGTATGGCCCATTACAGACAGGTAACATTATTTAGTAACATTTACCCTACCTGCTTTAGCACACTCTTCCAGACTGTCAATGTATTTCCCAAAAGGTTCACTTTTATTCTGACACTGATTTATCAAAGAACTTCCCCTGTGTCCTCTGTCTTCCTATTATCTCGAGAATCTCTAGAATAACCAAGTTCCAGCCTATGACTGAGCGACTCTTTAACCCTTCTGCTATCACAGGTGGTGACAGTGGAGATGAAGAAGAAAACATGTGTGGATGAGATATTTAGGAGATAGAATTCATCTTGGCCACTCACAAGATATGAGAGCGGAGGTTCCAGAAATCATCTGGCCAGGATGACTCAATGGGTGATAGGAAGCTTGGAGGTTCTTTTAAAAATTATTTTATGTTTTAGAAGGAAAGAAACATGAGTTCACTTCTGAATGCCTTGGGACATCTAGGGAGAGGCCTGTGCATGATGCTACATTCAAGAGGTTGTCAGGAGGACAGAGCCTCTGCTTTGGTGGTTAGGGTGTATATGACTGGAAAAATGTCTGAAACAGAACCCCATAAAAGGCCAACATTTAAGGGTATTCTCTAAGAAGATGCTAAAAGCAGATTTCAAATGAGTGGTCTGAGAAGTACAGATAGATCATGCTCAGTCACTCAGTCGTGTCTGATTCTTTGCAACCCCATGGAATGTAGCCCACTAGGCTCCTCTGTACATAGGATTATCCCAGCAAGAATACTGGAGTGGGTTGCCATTTCCTCCTCCAGGGATCAAATCTGCCTCTCCTGCAGCTCCTGCATTGGCAGCCAAATTCTTTACCACTGAGCCACCTGGGAAGCCCAAGAAAAGACTACTAGTCACAAAAATATTTTGGTGACCAAATTACTGTAAAGGTTTTTTATATGTCTTCTCTAGAACTTCACTTACTAGCATGAAAGGTTGTTAACACTCCAGAATCTCAGGTTCTTCTCCAGAACGACTGAATCAAGATCTATATTTAGCAAGATCCCTTGATCAATTGATCTTCCCAGGTGGCTCAACGGTAAAGAATATGCCTGCAATGTGAGAGACATGGGCTTTATCCCTGGATCAGGAAGATCCTCTGGAGAAGGGCAGGGCAACCCACTCCATTGTTCTTGCCTGGAAAATCCCATGGACAGAAGAGCCTGGTGGGCCACAGTCCATGGTGTTGCAAAGAGTCAGACACGACTGAAGTGACTTGACACAGCACACATCTAATCAATATGTACATGTTAAATTCCAAGACACGTTGCTCTAGAACCTAGACTGTATTTCCCACAGGAAGAATGACATATTCTGTGGCCAGTCTAAACTATATATAGATGCTCTCCAAGTATTGATGGTTGTTTTTCTAGATCCACATGTTCTAACATAAGCTAGGTGTGCAGATGATGCATTTTCCTTAGCCAAGCTCTAAAACCAAAATCATTTCCCCCAACTCACCTTCCTGATCCCGCAATGCCTTTATTCCCAGATTACCTCTAGTAAGACACAGGGATGAAAGATAGTAGAAGAAAGGAAGAGTTTCAATAAAAACAAAAAGCTAGAACCTCTAGCAGTTTCTAAGGGACTATGCTTTATGATAAGGGGTGAAATATACAAGAATCAGGCTCTACAATACAAGAATCATAGTGACCATTCCTACCATGTACAAAGGACAGAGGCAGTATCAGATGAGAAGGGCTCTGCAAGGGTCTGCAGAATCTGTGTGGGAGCCAGGACAAGGAAGCTTACGGAGGCAGAAGGCGGTAGAGCTGTCAGCCAACAATAGCTCTGGCTTCTGAGCATCAGTGGCTAACAAGGGTCTCTTCAAAGGCTGATAAAAACACAGCTTATGATTTGTAAAGGCGAGGCCATTTACATAAAAGAGCATATGTAACTCAAATGGTGATAAGAGGCTGCCTGTGAGTTCAAGCTAATATTATGAATTGTTGTTTAGTTGCTAAGTCGTGTCCAACTCTTTTGCAATCCCATAGACTATAGTCTGCCAGACTCCTTCTGTCCATGACATTTTCTAGACAAGAATACTGGAGTGGGTTGCCATTTCCTTCTCCAGGATCTTCCAGATCCAGAGATGGAATCCATGCCTCCTACTGATCCATCAAGGAAGCCCCCAGTATTATGAATTGATGGATCCCCAGATTGGTCGATGGACATACCCTGAGACCATTGAAAATGGTAGGCTTCCCAGAAGGAAAAACATAAATACAGTATACTAACGCATATATATGGAATTTAGAAAGATGGTAACAATAACCCGGTGTACGAGACAGCAAAAGAGACACTGATGTATAGTACAGTCTTATGGACTCTGTGGGAGAGGGAGAGGGTGGGAAGATTTGGGAGAATGGCATTGAAACATGTAAAATATCATGTAAGAAACGAGATGCCAGTCCAGGTTCGGTGCATGATACTGGATGCCTGGGGCTAGTGCACTGGGACAACCCAGAGGGATGGTATGGGGAGGGAGGAGGGAGGAGGGTTCAGGATGGGGAACACATGTATACCTGTGGCGGATTCATTTTGATATTTGGCAAAACTAATACAATTATGTAAAGTTTAAAAATAAAATAAAATTAAATTAAAAAAATAAAACAATTACAACAACAACAACAAAAGAAAATGGTAGGCTTTTTATTGTTGACCTGTCTACTTTTATTTTTTGCTCCTTTTAACTTCTCCCCCAGATACCTCCAATTTAATATTTACTATTTCAAGTATTAGTTATTTTGTTTCCATTCTGAACCTATAAAATCATGTAGGTGGTCAAAATTCCTTTATAAATGTCTGCAAGATTTTCTTAAAGTGACAATATACTTATCACAGACCTTGCTCACAGTCACATGTAGGAGTTCAACCAGCCAGGAAAGAAACAGGCATATACTTTTCCCATTCCCAAAGTAAGACACTTTAAAGCAAGGGTTTTCTAATTTTAGTGTGCATAAATATCTGCAAAAAAAAAAAAAAAAAAAGGATTCCCTGAATTCTACCACCAAAGATTTTTATTTCATAGTCATGGTAGTAGAGGCTTGGAAGCTGAATATTTAATGAGTACTCCTCCAAATAAAGTGATTTTGATGTTGGTGGTCCGTGCACTACACATTAAGAAATGCATATAAGGCACTTCGCTGGTGGTGCAGGGGATAAGAATCCTCCTTCCAATGCAGGGGGACACAGGTTCGATCCCTGGTCTGGGAAGATTCCACATGCTGTGGAGCAACTGAGCCCATATGTCACAACTATTGAGACTGTGCTCCAGAGCCTGTGAGCTGCCACTACTGAGCCCATGGACCTAGGACCTGTGCCCCGCAACAAGGAAGCCACTGTGATGAGAAGCCCACACAAAGCAACGAAGACCCAGCACAGAAAGAAAGAAAGAAATTCATCGTGTAAGGAATGTTGGACAGGAGGTAGCTCTTTTTGCTCAAGAGATATCAAACACCTTCTTAATTTACCATTCTTGGGGAAGTGAGGCAGCTTGCAGTGATAAGCACCTGGGCAGTCAAGTTGTTGGTGAGAAACAGAGCATCAGTCAATGAGAACCAGTCATGTGGGATGGGACACCAGAAAACAAGCCTGGTGGGGGAGAAGGATGCCCACATAGCAGTCATAAAAGGGCATGGGTGCCCGAGGCATACCCAGCTCACCTCCTAGGGCTGCCCCTGGCCAGGTCCTTGAAGTAAGATAGCTCTTTCTTGGGGATATGATTTCAGCTGGCAGCTAAAGGTTGTGATCACTGTGGGTGAGGGAGAAGGGTTTGTATGTACCAGATGTTCTGTATTTTCATTCCTGCAATTATACTCAGAAGAAGCAAATTACCCTTTACTTATCCCTGAGCTAATCCTGTCTGTGACACATTTGATACAGCACCTGGAATCTGTAGCATATTTGATAATGTTATGGCTCCTGCTTAGTGCTTTACAATAACACCCATTGTGTGAGTGTCTGTCATCCAAGTAAGACAAGTTAGACAATCCCATTTATATTTGGGAAAAATATATTTCATGTGTGTGCATTTAAAATTTATTGATAAGGTGAAACTATACTTTTAAGTATGCATATGTGTGTGCTAAGTCACTTCAGTTGTGTCCGACTCTTTGCAACCGCATGGACTGTAACCTGCCAGGCTCCTCTGTCCATGGAATGTTCCAGACGAGAATACTGGAGTGGGTTGCCATGCCCTCCTCCAGGGGATCTTCCCAACTCAGATCAAAACCATGTCTCCTGCATTGCAAGTGGATTCTTTACTGCTGAGCCACCCAGGGAAGCCCACTTGAAAACATACCCTCTAGCAACAGAGTTTATATACATGTATTATTTCCAAGAAATATTGTCCATGTGCAAAGTGCTGTGTTTTAGTTACTCTCTTCCTCTGGGGCCTTACAACACAGGGAGAGAATGACAACAGTATCTGGCAAAATTGGGCAAGGCCCGTGGGGCACAGGTTGAATACAAGGGGCAAAGAAGGGAGAACTCAGGAGAGCTCCATGGAGGAGTTGTCCTTCAGGTTAAACTATGAAAATGGTTACAATTTCAGCAAACAGATGGTGGCAGGTGGGGCAGGCATTTCAAGGGGACAAAGTCACACAGATGGGGAAATACTGGGCAAATTTGGCAGCAGGGAGTGGTAGGGAATGCATATAACTTTTAAGGCACCAATAGAAAAGCAGAGCTGTAAATATAAATATGGCTCATATTTTAAAGAATCTGAAATGCTAGGCTGAGCAGTCATTCCATACTTCCAGAAGATTTTTTTTTTCTAAAGGAGCAGCGGGAATACTAGTGTTAACTCTGCATTCAGAACATTACTCTGGCAACAGTAATGTTGCAGATGAGGCAGAGACAGAGAGACCAGGAGCAGGGAGACTAATTCGTAGGCTACAGCTGTGGACCAGAAAGAGGTGATGAAGTTGAATCGAGAAGGGAAGGGCCAAGGGGAGTGGTGCATGAGACATTGCAAAGGTGACATCCAGGTAAAGTAAATCCCCTACATACAAACCTTGAAGTTTCGAACTTCCGAAGACGCAAAGCCACCTTCCATCAACATCAAGCCTGAGTGAAATTGTGGCTTGCCCTCAATCTCCTATTGCTGATGAGCTTTCACCTCTACCATCTCCCACCTCGTCTCCCTTCTCTGGTCAGTAACTTCTTGCCCGTTCACTTGAGGTCAGCCCCTGTATGCCAGCGGTTATACTGTGCTCCTGTACTTCTCAAGGTACTGTACTGTAAGATTACAAATGTTTATTTTTTGTCATTTGTTTTTAATGTATCATTTGTGTGAAAACCATTATAAACCTTTTACAGTACAGTACTATATAACTGATTGTCTTAATTGGGTACCAAGGCTAACTTTCGGACTTATGAACGTGCTCTCAGAACAGAACTTGTTCATAGGTAGGGGACTTACTATATTAAACCGTCAGCTCCTATTTGTACATGCATTTGTGATTACATGGATTGATGTGGTGGCTGCAAAAAAAGTAGGTTGAGTGTGAGGAAGGGAAGCTATTAGAGGCAAGAAGAAAGGCCAGATGAGCAAAGTTTAGTGCAACAAGTGCTGTCAGTGTCCTTAGGACTCACCTCTCTGTGCACTGGGCATGGATAGCTTCTTTGTGATGGCACCTGCCCTTTGCTGCCTGAGGGCTCCTTCCGGTGGCCACAGGTCCTGGGGAGTTAAGACTCTGTATGTGGCCCCAAGCAATGCCAGGCTGGATTTGGTGCAAAAAGAACCTGCAAAAAGTTTCCTCACTCCTCAGGAAACACCCTGAAACCTGTTCCACACTGTCTCCAGAGGTCCTAGTGGGGTCAAGCCCGAGTCACCCAGTGGCCACTGCTCCGTCTGCTTCCTTCCCTGGCTTCCTTTCCTTCCCTTCCCTATGGCACTTGCTCCCTCCACTCAGGGCTTCCAGGATTACCTTCCAAACACACTTTTTAGGTTATTGAATTCTTCCGAGAATCAAAGTTGTAGATAGCATCATTTCAAGTGACAACTTAAAGGAAATCTGACAAATGGCTGAAAATGAGATTAAAGTCATTAGAGATGAGCCAACATTAATGACGAAGGATGTAGATTAGACCAGAGGAAAGAATAGGGGTGAGATGGGAGAGACTAAACTAGAAGCAGGGATGCACCCAAGGGGACAGAACATCAGAGGGGTGGGCAGAAGCTTGCAGAAGAAAGCAGAAAGGATGCTATAAAGATCACATCAGTTTCCACAGAGGGGAGGATGCTGAATGAAGACAGTTGAACCACCCCTCAGGAATCCCTTAGAAGAAATGGAGTAGCCATCATGGTCAAATAAAGAGTCCGAAATGCAGTACTTGGATGCAATCTCAAAAATGACAGAATGATCTCTGTTCTTTTCCAAGCAAAACCATTCAATATCACAGTAATAATCCAAGTCTATGCCCCAACCAGTAACGCTGAAGAAGCTGAAGTTGAACGGTTCTATGAAGACCTACAAGACCTTTTAGAACTAATACCCAAAAAAGATGTCCTTTTCATTATAGGGGACTGGAATGAAAAAGTAAGAAGTCAAGAAACACCTGGAGTAACAGGCAAATTTGGCCTTGGAATATGGAATGAAGCAGGGCAAAGACTAATAGACTTTTGCCAAGAAAATGCACTGGTCATAGCAAATACCCTCTTCCAACAACACAAGAGAAGACTCTACACATGGACATCACCAGATGGTCAACACCGAAATCAGATTGATTATATTCTTTGCAGCCAAAGATGGAGAAGCTCTATACAGTCAACAAAAACAAGACCAGGAGCTGACTGTGGCTCAGATCATGAACTCCTTATTACCAAATTCAGAATTAAATTGAAGAAAGTAGGGAAAACCACTAGACCATTCAGGTATGACCTAAATCAAATCCCTTATGATTATATAGTGGAAGTGAGAAATAGATTTAAGGGCCTAGATCTGATAGATAGAGTGCCTGATGAACTATGGACTGAGGTTCGTGACATTGTACAGGAGATAGGGATCAAGACCATCCCCATGGAAAAGAAATGCAAAAAAGCAAAATGGCTGTCTGGGGCGGCCTTACAAATAGCTGTGAAAAGAAGAGAAGCGAAAAGCAAAGGAGAAAAGGAAAGATATAAACATCTGAATGCAGAGTTCCAAAGAATAGCAAGAAAAGATAAGAAAGCCTTCCTTAGCGATCAATGCAAAAAAATAGAGGAAAACAACAGAATGGGAAAGACTAGAGGTCTCTTCAAGAAAATTAGAGATACCAAGGGAACATTTCAAGCAAAATGGGCTCGATAAAGGACAGAAATGGTATGGACCTAACAGAAGCAGAAGATATTAAGAAAAGGTGGCAAGAATACACAGAAGAACTGTACAAAAAAGATCTTCACAACCCAGATAATCACAATGGTATGATCACTGACCTAGAGCCAGACATCCTGGAATGTGAAGTCAAGTGGGCCTTAGAAAGCATCACTACAAACAAAGCTAGTGGAGGTGATGGAATTCCAGTTGAGCTATTTCAAATCCTGAAAGATGATGCTGTGAAAGTGCTGCACTCAACATGCCAGCAAATTCGGAAAACTCAGCAGTGGCCATAGGACTGGAAAAGGTCAGTTTTCATTCCAATCCCAAAGAAAGGCAATGCCAAAGAATGCTCAAACTACCACACAATTGCACTCATCTCACATGCTAGTAAAGTAATGCTCAAAATTCTCCAAGCCAGGCTTCAGCAATATGTGAACCGTGAACTTCCTGATGTTCAAGCTAGTTTTAGAAAAGGCAGAGGAACCAGAGATCAAATTGCCAACATCCACTGGATCATGGAAAAAGCAAGAGAGTTCCAGAAAAACATCTATTTCTGCTTTCTTGACTATGCCAAAGCCTTTGACTGTGTGGATCACAATAAACTGTGGAAAATTCTGAAAGAGATGGGAATACCAGACCACCTGATCTGCCTCTTGAGAAATTTGTATACAGGTCAGGAAGCAACAGTTAGAACTGGACACGCAACAACAGACTGGTTCCAAATAGGAAAAGGAGTCCATCAAGGCTGTATATTGTCACCCAGTTTATTTAACTTCTATGCAGAGTACATCATGAGAAACTGGGCTGGATGAAGCACAAGCTGGAATCAAGATTGCTGGGAGAAATATCAATAAGCCCAGATATGCAGATGACACCACCCTTATGGCAGAAAGTGAAGAGGAACTAAAAAGCCTCTTGATGAAAGCGAAAGTGGAGAGTGAAAAAGTTGGCTTAAAGCTCAACATTCAGAAAACGAAGATCATGGCATCTGGTCCCATCACTTCATGGGAAATAGATGGGGAAACAGTGGAAACAGTGTGAGACTTTATTTTTCTGGGCTCCAAAATCACTGCAGATGGTGACTGCAGCCATGAAATTAAAAGATTCTTTCTCCTTGGAAGGAAAGTTATGACCAACCTAGATAGCATATTCAAAAGCAGAGACATTACTTTGTCAACAAAGGTTCATCTAGTCAAGGCTATGGTTTTTCCAGTGGTCATGTATGGATGTGAGAGTTGGACTGTGAAGAAAGCTGAGCACCAAAGAATTGATGCTTTTGAACTGTAGTGCTGGGGAAGACTCTTGAGAGTTCCTTGGACTGCAAGGAGATCCAACCAGTCCATTCTGAAGGAGATCAGCCCTGGGATTTCTTTGGAGGGAATGATGCTGAAGCTGAAACTCCAGTACTTTGGCCACCTCATGTGAAGAGTTGACTCATTGGAAAAGACTCTGATGCTGGGAGGGATTGGGGGCAGGAGGAGAAGGGAACGACAGAGGATGAGATAGCTGGATGGCATCACTGACTCCTTGGACGTGAGTCTGAGTAAACTCCGGGAGTTGTTGATGTACAGGGAGGCCTGGCGTGCTGCGATTCATGGGGTCGCAAAGAGTTGGACACGACTGAGTGACTGAACTGAACTGAACTGAACCAGACCCTGGTCTAGTGGAATGAGGTCTTTTCTCACTGAAGCTTTTCTCTCCACTCACCCCTCATTCTCAGGACACAGCATAGCTAGATTGTGGGTTGATTGATTTTGGTTAAATTAATGTTTTTAAAGTAGAAGAGCCACACTTAGGGTGAGTTTTATTCCCCTTAAAAATTATGTGAGCCATTTAATGTTTCTCCACCCCAAATGTCTTTCTCTACCTCCTTCATCTAGGAAACTCTGCTCATCCTTCCAGAGGCAGTGAGGCTTCATGGGGCCCAAGAAACCACCCACTATAATTGCCACACCTTCTACTCATTTGCCCACATTTTCTTCTAGATACTGATTTTCATTTATCTGTCTGTGAACCCCGTGCTTAGAACACAGTTTGTGCCTAATAAATGCTTGCCGAGCTCTTAAAGCAGTCGAGTAACCAGCTTTGCTCTTCCATGGGTGAACTTGCTCGGTTCCCAAAGCAGCACTGTCCGATGGATGCTGTTATTATCCCTGATTTACTGATGAGGAAACCGAGTTTAGAGAACCAGAGAGCTCGGAGTCATTCAGCCGAAAACTGGCAGAGCATGAATTGAAGCCTAGGCAAGGGCCTCTGGATTCAGATCTAGTTCCTTAGTCATTAAGCTTTTTCCTTTCTGTCATTTACTTTCTCTAGACTGAGTGATGTATTTAAACATAATGCAATTTTTGTCTAGCTTTCCCTTAAAAAAAAAAAAAAAGACCAATGACCTTAAGGCAAAGCCCTTCTTAGTACAAGCACAAACACTCAAGCTATCTAACCGGTCGATGCCGGTGCTTTGCAAGCAGCTACGACTGAATTAGAGGATTGCCTCCTATGTGACGATGGCTTCCCCAGGGACAAGGTCAAATTCATCCCCAAAATGCTCTGTGGGTTCCACAAGGCACTGCCTAGAATTGAAATCTCTACGACTGCCTCAGGAAAGAAGCCTCACAAAGATGATCTTTAGAGCAGTATTTTTAAATCCAGAGACTGTACTGCCTGATTTGCAATCCAATCCATCCTCATCTCGTTGACCAGCCAAGCTATTTCCAAATGAAAGCTCTTGGAGTTAGAGGTGAAATTGAATAAAGAAATATAAGACTGTTACACCTGCCCGTCAACCCATGTCAGCTATCAGGCATCTAATTATCAACAGTCTAGGTGCCTGTACTCAAAGAGGTCAAATTTAGATTTTCCTTATGACAAGTCTAGGACCAAGATTGCATTATTTTGTTTTTCTGTTTAACATTCATTAAGAGCATTAAATAAGGATCCCATTTCTGATCTGGATTTTGTCACTGCCTTACTAAGCTGGCTAAGCTAATCATAGCCTCAATTTCATCTTCTTTAAGGTGGGAGAAATACCTGTGTGTCCTTCCTCTCAGCTATACCAAAACCATAGCAAGAATTTATACTACTTTTTGGAGAATTTATATGGTTCTTATCTGATAAACACGTGTTTCAGCCATCTTCTGAGGTTTTGTTCTCCCTTAACCTGAAAATACATTTATATCAAAGCTGTTTATCTTTGGAAATAAATATATTTAAAACATTTAAGTATTTATGTAAACTATTTATCTTTGGAAAATGTTTCAAGGCACAGTTCTTGAAACAGTATGTTCCATGGACTATTCCACTTATAAAAGATAAAAATTCATCAATAAATTTACTTATACATTTTATATAGCTGACTTCATTAGAAAATAAGACATTCCACATAGTGTGTGAATTTCTCACAACATTGAAACTGAGTACCATCATTAAAATGTTGGCCATGTTGATGACAATGTCTCTAAAACATATTATACCAACTCTGTCAATTGAAACCAGGAATTTGAACACATTCACTGTCTTGCCACAGGCTATGTTGACCTCTCCTGCTCTGTTTGTAATAAAATCTACAGATGCTCAGGTCATCTAGGCATGCCACAGGAAGTCCCACTGACCCATAGATGGGTGATCATGCCAATCAGACCTAAGCAGGAGCAGGAAGTGGAGAGTGCCTTGGATTCCCCGGCAAAACACATACATTCCATAGTATAAGACGTAAACCTCCCAAATGTCTAAGATGTGCCACAGTGGTGACGTTTGGAGAAGTTCAGTGGTCTGGGACAAGCCAGGACATCTCAAAACTGAAAGAACAAGCTGTGGGACCTTACATCTTCTCCTACTAATTTTGACGCTTATAACTTGGTGCACTTCTTTGGATTTCAGAGGCAATATATACTTCATTTGGGATTACTCTCCAGTTCATTAATGGGTGACTTGAAAAGCTGTCAGTTTCAAGTAGTGCCCAGAGCTGAAGAGAGACTGGCAACAGGCCCAAGCTTCACTCTCAGACAGTGTGACCCAGCAGATTCCAGCTTCCTAGAGGGTGACCACAGCTGACAAGGAGCTGCTATGTGGAACCGCTGGAAAACTGTAATAGGTCAGTTTCTGAGTAGACTCTAAGGTTCTGGAACAATGCCATTTCCTTGGGGACAAAGAACTGTTACGAAACAGTTTCACAGTAGATTCTGAACATCTGAACCACTGGTTCAGATGTGAGCAGGTATAATTTTGAGCTAGGTGTTGTTCACTTAGAGGATGTATTTGAGATCAGGTCCAGGTGGGCTCAGAAAGCACAGGTGACTAGCATTAGCAGTTGACCCAGACTCACATGTGACTACCTCTGTTTCCATAACATTCTTTTCTCAAATGACATGTAGGTCCCCTTATTTCCTGTGACAGCTGACTGAGGAGGAATGATGCCTATGGTTTACTGGTAGGCTGATATGATATCTTGATACTGGCCAGAATCAAACTGCTTGTCAGGTACAGCTTTTTCCACTGTCTACTGTAGCGGCATAACAAATCATTCCCAAAATCTAGTTTGAGAACATACATACACTCCAATGTCCATAGCAGCACTATTTACAATAGCCCAGACAGGGAAGCAATTTACATGTCTACTGACAGATGAATGTATGAAGAAGATGTGGTACATATATACAATGGAATGGAATGTTACTCAGCCATTAAAAAAAAAAAGAATGAAATAATGTCCTTTGCAGCAACATGGATGGACCTAGATGACCATACTAAGTGAAATAAGTTAGAAAGAGAAAGACAAATAACACATGATACCACTTATATGTGGAATCTAAAGTAAGACACCAATGAACTTACAACAGAAACAGGTGGATTCTTTACTACCGAGCCACCTGGGAAGCCCATATATTTTATACATAGTATCAATAGTGAATATACATTAATTCCAATTTCCCAACTCATCCCACTCCCTTTTCCCCCCTTGGTGTCCATAGTCTACGCCTGCATCTCAGCTCCTTTTATATGCACAGGTGCCTTTCCTATTCTCCTTCCTTCTTCCTATCTCCCCAGAAGGAGGGTCCCAGTGTGCACCAAGGACACGAGGGAATTCCTAGTGGAACGTGTTCAGGCCACCTGACAGATGGAGGGAGCCTTTGTTAGAAAGAGCAAAGCCTTAAAAACTCCTTCCCAGCTCCCGTAACCAGCCTATCCATTTTCTTTCACCAGCACAGTACAAAAAAGCTGGGCTAAGCCTTTCATTTGGAAGATCCTCTAGCTTTAATGATTGAGTTAGGTCAGATTATAGTCCTTGTAAAAGGATGCATCATGGACTACTTAAGCCAGCTCTTTCCTAGACTGTAAAGAAAAGAATATTCTTGAAGGGCATTCATTCCCTTGCTCACCTCATTATGACAGGTGAGTAGATAGAAATTATACACAGGAAGTCTTAGCAAAGGATAAAGACTGCACATTTTGCCAAAACCTTTCAGCTGCTCTCTATCCGAGAAATCTGAGGCAGGACACAGGGGGCAAAATATGGGGTCAGGAAGTCAAACACTCTTGAGTTCAAGTTTCACTTGAAACTTTCACTTGAACTTGAACTAAATAAATAGCAACTAAGATAGATAGACAATGTAATAGCAAATATTTGAAAAAAATTAGAAAGGTGATGTGATGGAGGGAGATGTTGGTGGGGGGTGGGGTTGTGATTTAGATTAGATCAAGATATCTGGGCTAGGGCTTCCCTGGTGACTCAGTGGTAAAGAATTTACCTGCCAATGTAGGAGACACAGTTTCAATCCCTGATCTGGGAAGATTCCACATGCCAAGGAGCAACTGAACCCATGCGCCACAACTATTGAGCCTGTGCTCTAGAGCCTGGGAGCTGAAACTATTGAAGCCCAAGTGCCGTAGAGTCTGTGCTGCACAACAAAAGAAGCCACAGCCATGAGAAACCTGTGGACTGCAACTAGAGAAAAATCCAGCAGCAATAGAGACCCAACACAGCCAAAAACAAATAAACAACAATAAGAAAGATATATGAGCTAAACCCTAAATAACAGGAAGGAGGAAGGACTTGAATATAAGGCAAGCCTGCAAGAAGCACATTCCAGTCAAAGGGAACAACACGTCATGAAGCCCTGGGGAGGACCCACAGGAAAGTCCCTGTGGTCACAGAATAGTGTCACAGATGATGTTGAGAGGTACAAGAGGCCAGAACCCTTGGGGTCTTGAAGGCCATCACAAGGCATTTGGATTTTATTATTGGTGAAATGGGAAGGCACTGGGAGATTTTAAGTAAGGAAGTGCTTTTATCTATTTTTAAGTATCATTTATTTTATTTATTTTTAAGACTATCACTCTGGTTACTCTGAGGAGAAAAGATCATAAGGGATCCAGAAAGGAAGTATAGAAACATGATCGAGAGGCTGTTTTTGATTATTCGGATGTGAAGGGACAGTTTTTGGCTAGGACAGCAGCACTAAAGATGGACAGACTGGGACAATGATTTGGATCAATTTCAGAGGATTTGATGTTGTTTTTGGTACTCCCACCAGCTTTGGGAATCACTCCTGGATCCACTTTTCTTCTCCAGAGGCAATCCAACCTTCCTCTAAAATTCCATGTGGTACAGTGCAGGAAGTCAACCACCTCCTGGAAGCCACCTGTTGACCTCCTAAAGGAAGGATCCTGTAAAGATGATACTGACAAACTCATCCAGTAAAACCCTAGAACTCACACAGCACAACCCTTGGGTCCTCAAAGCATAAATTCTCACTGCCTTCAGCAAGTTAGTTCTAACTGATAAATATCCCTGCCACTTAGACACCTTGCCTGGGTCTACTCCAACCACTTGGTGCAATTCTTCACTCATCTGAGGGACATGGAACTTGTGTAAAACAAGATATGTTTTATATATTATAGGACACATATTCCCTGCTTTAAAACACAAGTATATACATTTTGCAGTGATTGGTGCAAAGAAATAGAGGAAAACGATAGAATGGGAAAGACTAGAGATATCTTCAAGAAAATTAGAGATACCAAGCGAACATTTCATGCAAAGATGGGCACAATAAAGGACAGAAAGGGTGTGGGCCTAACAGAAGCAGAAGATATTAAGAAGAAGTGGCAAGAATACACAGAAGAACTATACAAAATGGATATTCCTGACCCAGATAACCATTATGGTGTGATCACTCACCTAGAGCTAGACATCCTGGAATATGAAGTCAAGTGGGCCCTAGCAAGCATCACTAAGAACAAAGCTAGTGGAGGTGATAGAATTCCAGTAGGCTATTTCAAATCCTAAAAGATGATGCTGTGAAAGTGCTGCACTCAATATATCAGCAAATTTGGAAAATTCAGCAGTGGTTTTCACACAGGACTGGAAAATATCAGTTTTCATTCCAATCCCAAAGAAAGGCAATGCCAAAGAATGCTCAAACTACTGCACAATTGCACTCATCTCACACTCTAGCAAAGTAATGCTCAAAATTCTCCAAGCCAGGCTTGAATAATACGTGAACCATGAACTTCCAGATGCTCAATATGGATTTAGAAAAGGCAAAGGAACCAGAGATCTAATTGCCAACATCCGCTGAATTATTGAAAAAGCAAGAGAGTTCCAGAAAAATATCTATTTCTGCTTTGTTGACTATGCCAAAGCCTTTGACTGTGTGGATCACAAAAAACTGTAGAAAATTCTGAAAGATATGGGCATACCACACCACCTGACCTGCCTCCTGAGAAATCTGTATGCAGGTCAGGAAGCAACAGTAGAACTGGATATGGAACAACAGACTGATTCCAAATCGGGAAAGGAGTACATCAAGGTTATATATTGTCATTCTGCTTATTTAACTTATATGCATAGTACATCATGAGAAACGCTGGGCTGGATGAAGCACAAGCTGGAATCAAGATTGCCTGGAGAAATATCAATAACCTCAGATATTCAGATGACACCACCCTTATGGCAGAAAGCAAAGAACTAAAGAGCCTCTTTAAAGAGGAGAGTGAAAAAGTTGGCTTAAAGCTCAACATTCAGAAAACTAAGATCATGGCATCTGGTCCCATCACTTCATAGCAAATAGATGGTGAAATAGTGGAAACAGTGTCAAACTGTATTTTGGGGGGGCTCCAAAATCACTGCAGATGGTGACTGCAGCCTTGAAATTAAAAGACACTTGCTCCTTGGAAGGAAAGTTATGACCAAGCTAGACAGCATATTCAAAAGCAGAGACATTACTTTGCCAACAAAAGTCCGTCTAGTCAAGGCTATGGTTTTTCCTGTGGTCATGTATGGATGTGAGAGTTGGACTGTGAAGAAGACTGAGTGTCGAAGAATTGATACTTTTGAACTGTGGTGTTGGAGAAGACTCTTGAGAGTCCCTTGGACTGCAAGGAGATCCAACCAGTCCATCCTAAAGGAAAGCAGTCCTGAGTATTATTGGAAGGATTGATGCTGAAGCTGAAACTCCAATACTTTGACAACCTGATGTGAAGAACTGACTCATTTGAAAGAACTAACTCATGTGAAAAGACCCTGATGCTGGGAAAGATTGAAGGTGGGAAGAGAAGGGGACAACAGAGGATGAGGTGGTTGGATGGCATTACCAACTCAATGTATATGAGTTTGAGTAAGTTCCAGGAGATGGTGATGGACAGGGAGGCCTGGTATGCTGCAGTCCATGGAATCACAAAGAGTTGGACACAATTGAGCAACTGAACTGAACTGAAGTGATACAGACATAGACACTAATGCTTGGCTATTTGAAAAGCTCATCCCTGGTGTCCTGGCTACTCGGTCAGACTCTCATCTCCTGAAATGTAGCTTAGATTAATCACTGTGATATACATCATCATATGGGCGTTACTGAGAGCTGTTTTTCATGTCATTAGAAAAGATACATTTCACTCATCACAATAAAGCTACATGGCTGCAAAAAGATGAACAACTAATCAGAAGCCTCTGGAATGAATTAAACATACTGATGACTCAGGAATGAGACATGAGCGATCCTGTGGGGGGAAAAGTACTTTGAAATTGTTTAAATACGCTTGTCTAACATGTCACTGAAAGCTATAATCTTCCATTTTCCATTAACAATTCTATCAATTTTCCCTTTATGTTTTAAATTAACTGTCTTTTCTCAAACATGGTGCTGTTCAACAGTTGAAGAAAATAGCCCATGTTTAAAAAAAAAAAAATCTGTATTTAGAAAACGGAATTCATTTTTCATTTGCATTTTATCAAAGTTTATTCTTGTTAGAAGTTGGCACGTTCCCTATCATTTGAAATTTCAGAGCAACTGCCCCCAAAATAAATGTACCTGTTGTTTTGTAAATTCTTTGATATCTGTGATGCTTGAATTATAACTATGCCAAGCAGGAGGAAATTATACTGTTTTTATAAAGATACATAATATTTATAAAATTCCATAAGTTGACCACGTTTTCATTTAACTGATCTCATGCTTATACCCTTGTTCTCATACCGAACATTTTCTTTCCTACAGCAATACTTTTGGTAGGATAAGCACAAGGGGAAAATTTGATCCATCTCTAGCACTCTGTATTGAAGGGAATACATGCACATCTTTTGAAAGGTTTGTAGATCCCTTCACCTCATCCTGGTTAGTTGATGTAGCACATTGGTTAATAAATAAAGGACATGTTGGAGAAGGAAATGGCAACCCTCTCCAGTATTCTTGCCTAGAGAATTCCATGGACAGACCCTGGGGTCACAAAGAGTTGGACACAAGTGACTAACACATATACACAAGGAACAGGTAGTGTTCACGGATCAGAGAATTTCCACATCAATCTACCAACCAACTACCTGTGTGCATGCTTAGTCACTCAGTCGAGTCCGACTCCTTGTGACCCCATGGACTGTAGCCCACCAGGCTCCTCTGTCCATGAGATTCTCCAAGCAAAATTACTGGAGCAGATTGTCATTTCCTACTTCAGGGAATCTTCCCCACCCAAGAATGGAAACTGCATCTCCTGTGTCTCTTTCATTGGCAGGCAGATTCTTTACCACTGTGCCCCATGGGAAGCCCAAGCAACCGTGTACCAGTGACCATACTGGGAAAGATTTCAGAGATGACCTATAAGCCCTACTGTGGCTGTTTTCTTCTGTTTTTCACTTTAGATGCTTACGAGTTCATTACAATTTAAGGAATATTTACTGAGTACCAATTCATGCACACACAAAGCTAGGGATTGTGATGCAAAACTGACTAAACATGGACCGTGCCTTCAAGGAGTTCAAAATGGTGTGAGGAAGATAAAAATCATATTCAGATTACTATTGCTAAGTCACTTCAGTCGTGTCTGACTCTGTATGACCCAGAGACGGCAGCCCATCAGGCTCCAAATTACTATAATGTGATGATATTAGACATTAGGTTCACAATAAACTGTGGAAAATTCTTCAAGGGATGGGAATACCAGACCACCTGATCTGCCTCTTAAGAAACCTATATGCAGGTCAGGAAGCAAGAGTTAGAACTGGACATGGAACAACAGACTGGTTCCAAATAGGAAAAGGAGTTCGTCAAGGCTGTATATTGTCACCCTGTTTATTTAACTTATATGCAGAGTACATCATGAGAAACGCTGGACTGGAGGAAACACAAGCTGGAATCAAGATTGCTGGGAGAAATATCAATAGCCTCAGATATGCAGATGACACCACCCTTATGGCAGAAAGTGAAGAGGAACTCAAAAGCCTCTTGATAAAAGTGAAAGTGGAGAGTGAAAAAGTTGGCTTAAAGCTCAACATTCAGAAAACGAAGATCATGGCATCCGGTCCCACCACTTCATGGGAAATAGATGGGGAAACAGTGGAAACAGTGTCAGACTTTATTTTTCCGGGCTCCAAAATAACTACAGATGGTGACTGCAGCCATGAAATTAAAAGACGCTTACTCCTTGGAAGGAAAGTTATGACCAACCTAGATAGCATATTCAAAAGCAGAGACATTACTTTGCCAACAAAGGTTCATCTAGTCAAGGCTATGGTTTTTCCTGTGGTCACGTATGGATGTGAGAGTTGGAGTGTGAAGAAGGCTGAGCGCGGAAGAATTGATGCTTTTGAACTGTGGTGTTGGAGAAGATTCTTGAGAGTCCATTGGACTGCAAGGAGATCCAACCAGTCCATTCTGAAGGAGATCAGCTCTGGGATTTCTTTGGAAGGAATGATGCTAAAGCTGAAACTCCAGTACTTTGGCCACTTCATGCGAAGAGTTGACTCTTTGGAAAAGACTCTGATGCTGGGAGGGATTGGGGGCAGGAGGAGAAGGGGATGACAGAGGATGAGATGGCTGGATGGCATCACTGACCTGATGGACGTGAGTCTGAGTGAACTCCGGGAGTTGGTGATGGACAGGGAGGCCTGGCGTGCTGCGATTCATGGTGTCGCAAAGAGTCGGACACAACTGAGCGACTGATCTGATCTGATTTTTCACACAATGGAAGCATGGCAGAGTGATTAATTCTGCCTGATTTGGATAGGAAGAGGGGCACAAATTCCACAAGCTAATCCTATTTTCATCTAATTGATTTCATCCATATACCCTTTTTCTGTTACTGAATGTGAAGGGAAAGCTTCAAGAAAGAGGTGGTGACATTTGAACTGGGCATTAGACAACAAGAAAAGGTCTACAACACTCCGAGCCTTTCCTCAGGCTTAAAAAAAGGATAAAGATATGGACCTATTTTTACAGTAGTTTCAAAACTTCTCCTTCTATACAGCACCATTGATAAAACATCTACATTAAAGATGAAAAGTTTCTCTATGGTGAGGGTCACTCAGAGAGGTTCACAGGGTTACATGGAGAAGAGAAGAGGGAGGAGGGAGTTAGAGGTGACCCAAATGAGATGAGGTGAATCAATAGTGGAGAGAGTGGGCTAGCCAGTAGTCACTTCCTTATGTGCACTCCACAACTGGACCACTGAGAGATGTTCACGGAGTTATACAGAGAAGAGAAGAAGGAGGAAGGTGACAGAGGTGGCCAGAAGGATAAAAGGGGGGAATGAAAAGGAGGGAGACAGATCCAGCCAGTAATCAGTTCCCTAAGTGTTCTCCACCGTCTGGAACACACAGAAATTCACAGAGTTGGGTAGAGTAGAGAGGGGTTAGGGAGGAGACACAGGCGACCTGGTGGAGAAAAAGGAGAGTCCAAAGGGAGAGAGAGCAGTCAAGCCAGTAATCTCGCTCCCTAGTGAAAAATGGGTCCTGAAGACTGGGTTCTTAAAGGTACAAAATTGGTAACAAATACATAAAAGCAAAAATTAAAAATCTAGAGTAGAGTTTGGAATTTCAAAAATATGATGTTAAAGAAAAGAAGAAGGAAAAGAAAGAGAAAAAACGAACAAACAAAAACAAACAAGGTCGTGAAAATTATAAAGAAAGTACAGGTACAAAATTGATAACTAATACCAAAAAGCAAAAATTAAAAATCTAGAGTAGAGTTTGGAATTTCAAAAATACAATGTTTAAAAAAAAAAAAAAGGAGAAGAAGAAAAATAAAGAGAGAAAACAAACAAACAAAAACAAACAATGTCACAAAAATAAAGAAAATACAGGTACAAAATTGATATCAAATACCAAAAAGCATAAATTAAAAATCTAGAGTAGAGTTTGGAATTTCAAAAATACGATGTTAAAAAAAAAAGAAGAAGAAAAATAAAGAGAGAAAACAAACAAACAAAAACAAACAATGTCACAAAAATTATAAAGAAAATACAGGTACAAAATTGATATCAAATACCAAAAAGCATAAATTAAAAATCTAGAGTAGAGTTTGGAATTTCAGATATACAATGTTATATAAAAGAAGAAGAGAAAGAAACAGAGAAGAAGAAAAAAAAAAGTCACAGAAATTATATAAAAAGAACTATAGGTACAAAATTGATAACATATACCAAAAAGCGAAAATTAAAAATCTAGAGTAGAGTTTGGAATTTCAAAAATACAATGTTAAAGAAAAGAAGAAAAAAAAAAACAAGGTCAAAAAATTATAAAATATACATATATGAAGTTTGCTGAAGAAGAAAAAAATAGGGTCTTTTTTTTTTGGCAAAGTAATAGGTTATAAAAGTGAAAATTAAAGGAACAATAGAGGACTTAAAATTTTTTTTAATTAAAAAAAAGGAAGAATGATCGTAAAAATAATAAAAATATATCTAGGACTTTCTTGGTTTTGTTGTGGGTGTTGTGGGTTCAGTTCATTTTAAGCTTCTGCACATCAAAGGAAACTATTAGCAAAGTGAAAAGACAGCCTTCAGAATGGGAGAAAATAATAGCAAATGAAGCAACTGACAAACAACTAATCTCAAAAATATACAAGCAACTCCTACAACTCAACTCCAGAAAAATAAATGACCCAATCAAAAAATGGGCCAAAGAACTAAATAGACATTTCTCCAAAGAAGACATACAGATGGCTAACAAACACATGAAAAGATGCTCAACATCACTCATTATCAGAGAATGCAAATCAAAACCACTATGAGGTACCATTTCACACCAGTCAGAATGGCTGCGATCCAAAAGTCTACAAATAATAAATGCTGGAGAGGGTGTGGAGAAAAGGGAACCCTCTTACACTGTTGGTGGGAATGCAAACTAGTACAGCCACTATGGAGAACAGTGTGGAGATTACTTAAAAAACTGGAGATAGAACTGCCTTATGATCCAGCAATCCCACTGCTGGGCATACACACTGAGGAAACCAGAAGGGAAAGAGACACGTGTACCCCAATGTTCATCGCAGCACTGTTTATAATAGCCAGGACATGGAAGCAACCTAGATGTCCATCAGCAGATGAATGGATAAGAAAGCAGTGGTACATATACACAATGGAGTATTACTCAGCCATTAAAAAGAATACATTTGAATCAGTTCTAATGAGGTGGATGAAACTGGAGCCTATTATACAGAGTGAAGTAAGCCAGAAGGAAAGACATAAATACAGTATACTAACACATATATATGGAATTTAGAAAGATGGTAACAATAACCCAGTGTACGAGACAGCAAAAGTGTACGAGACACTGATGTATAGAACAGTCTTATGGACTCTGTGGGAGAGGGAGAGGGTGGGAAGATTTGGGAGAATGACATTGAAACATGTAAAATATCATGTAAGAAACGAGATGCCAGTCCAGGGTCGATGCACGATACTGGATGCTTGGGGCTAGTGCACTGGGACGACCCAGAGGGATGGTATGGGGAGGGAGGAGGGAGGAGGGTTCAGGATGGGGAACACATGTATACCTGTGGCGGATTCATTTCGATATTTGGCAAAACTAATACAATTATGTAAAGTTTAAAAAAAAAAAAGATATGGACCTAAAGATATGGATATGGATGCTTTGCTGACAAAGGTTCATATAGTCAAAGCTGTGGTTTTCCCAGCAGTCGTGTATGGGTGTGAGAGTTGGACTATAAAGAAAGCTAAGCTTCAAAGAATTGATGCCTTTGAATTGTGGTGCTGGAGAAAACTCTTGAGAGTCCCTTGGACTGCAAGGAGATCAAAAGGAATCAATCCTAAAGGAAATAAGTCCTGAGTATTATTCATTGGTAGGCTTCCTTGATATCTCAGTTGGTAAAGAATCCACCTGCAATGCAGGAGACCCTGGTTCAATTCCTGGGTCAGGAAGATCTGCTGGAAAAGGGATAGGCTACCCGCCCCAAGTATGCTTGTGCTTCCCTTGTGGCTCAGCTGGTAAAGAATCTGTCTGCAATGTAGGAGACCTGGGTTCAATCCCTAGGTTGGGAAGATCTGCTGAAGAAGGGAAAGGATACCCACACCAGTATTCCGGCCTGGAGAATTCCATGGGCTGTATAGTCCATGGGGTCGCAAAGAGTAGGACATGACTGAACAACTTTCACTTTTACTTTTTTCACTATTCATTGGAAGGACTGATGCTGAAGCTGAAGCTCCAATCCTTTGGTCACTTGATGTGAAGAGCTGACTCATTAGAAAAGACTCTGATGCTGGGAAAGATTGAAGGCAGAAGGAGAAGGGGATGACAAAGGACGAGATGTTGGATGGCATTACCGATTCAAAGGCCCTGAGTTTGAGCAAGCTCCAGGAGATGGCGAAGGACAGGGAAGCCTGACGTACTACAATCCATGGGGTATCAAAGAATTGGGCATGACAGAGCAACTGAACAACAACAACAACAACAGATATGGACATGAACAAGATATTCAGGGAAATGTTGGACAAATAACTTGTCTTCTGTAATAACCTCAGTTTCCTGTATTTAACAGGTAATGAGAAACATGTGGAAGACACCTGGATTCAGATTCTAGATGATCTGATACACCCTTCCCAGGATCATAGACTCTGACCCCTTGTGATGGGAAATAATTGAAAAACTTTAGCAAGGGTTTCATAATCAATTTTAAGTGTTTGGAGGTTTATTTTGGCAAAATGCCTTCCTGGAACATTGTTCCACTCTCTTCAAGCAAACACAGTTGCAAATTCCAGTCTCATGTGATTCCCAACCCATTGATGGTGATCTAGTTTCTCTCTTTGGGGCATCTGATGGATCTTTTCTTCATCCTTGGTGTTCCGAAATTTCATGATAGATATCTCAGTGTCTTTTTTACTCTTGATGCTAGACTCAGTCTTTCCATTATTGGAAATGTCTTATATCATTTTTTAGATAATTTTCTATCCATAGTTTTACCTGTTCTTTCTTTCCAAAATTCCACTTAGTTAGATACTCAAACACCTGATCATCTTTCATTTAATTTTTCATTTTATTTTCTGGATAATTTCCTTATTATTACCTGCCACTCCTCTTTTTGATTTTTTATTTGTTGTTTTGAAGGTGGAAGATCATATTATTAAATCTCAAAGTCTCTCTCTTATGTTCTGATTATTCTTTTCCTGTATCATCTTGTTCTTGTTTCACAGAAGCAATATGTTCTGTTTTATAAAGTCTCCTCTACTCTCTTATTTCTTGGTTTCCTATGAAGTCTTCTGTTTAGTTATATAATTAGTTGCCTTTGTCTTTGCCTTTCTTGTAGGAAGCTTTCCCAAAATGTTGGATGGTCTTTGTCTGTCAAGTCTTATGTCCAAATAAGGAATGAAAAAGTGGGTCAGAAACTCTAGGTGCATGGACAGACCTTTTGAATGTCTTTGGAGTGAAGGGCACCAACTCAGACTTCAGTTGAATAACCTTAAAATATCAGTATCCTTCCAGGACTAAGAGAATTCTCTAGCTTTATCTAGTCTGCAGGTTAATGCTTGGCAGCTGGTGGTCTGGGAGCAAAACAAAGAGGAGGCTGGAAGTCTCACCACTCAGTGTACACCCTCCCTGGACAACCTTGAATTCATCACTTCGCACCCACCCTCCACTGTGCCTGGGAGTTCCTGTGGCCAGAGACTCGGGGTATTATTTCCTTGAATTTTAACTTCAATCTTGCCTTCCACTCACCCCTGAGTCTCAGTCTTTCTCAGAGTCTGTGCAAAGTGTTAACTTGCTTATCTTCACGAACCCTATCTGTAGACATTTAGGAGGAAATGCCCTCCTAATGCCCCGGTCTACCCAGTCAATTGACATCTCACTGTCCACTTTTCATCTTTAAATATTTTTTTTACATTCCTTCTCCACCCTTTCTTTCTTTCAAATTCTCTTTATGACATTGTAGCAAATATCAACCCATTCTGTGATAATTGAGTCTGCAAAGCACAAAATAAACAGTTTAATTTGGTCAGGGGTGCTTGAAAATGAAGAAACCAAATTCAGGAACATACCTGTGAGATGAAACAGAGACAGAGCTGGAAATAGGGGGCAGAGTCATTGAACTGCAATGGAGGTGAAGGGGAATGGTTGGAAAGAAGTTTGGTTGGAAAAATCTTACAAGGCAGTGACAGTTAAGGAAGTTCAGCTGGGCTGTCAGAGAAGTTCTTCATTCACCAGTCAATAGAGTCCTATATTTCCAGGGTATGAGCTTGTCCCACTACCTCTGCTGTGCTCAGTCTCTGTCTGGGATTAGCCCATTGCAAACAACATGGGAGTGGATATCAGAAGGTGGCATCTAGGGCCACTGGTTGATAACACTCTCTGGAGATCTAAGAGGCACATTTTCATGACCAGACAAAAATTGAAAAATATACAGGGAAAATATATTCTACCACTGGAAAAAGGATTGGAGAAGTAGTTAAACTAAGTACCTATTGGAGGTATGAACACCTCAAGGATCATTCATGCCTGAATGTTAAGGTTCACCCAATGTTCCTCTGGTTTGGGGGTCAGTAAACTACAGACTGTATATGGATCACAATAAACTGGAAAATTCTGAAAGAGATGGGAATACCAGACAACCTAATCTGCCTCTTGAGAAACCTGTATACAGGTCAGGAAGCAACAGTTAGAACTGGACATGGAACAACAGACTGGTTCCATATAGGAAAAGGAGTACGTCAAGGCTGTATATTGTCACCCTGCTTATTTAACTTATATGCAGAGTACATCATGAGAAACTGGGCTGGAAGAAGCACAAGCTGGAATCAAGATTGCAGGGAGAAATATTAATAACCTCAGATATGCAGATGACACCACACTTATGGCAGAAAGTGAAGAAGAACTAAATCGCCTCTTGATAAAAGTGAAAGAGGAGGGTGAAAAAGTTGGCTTAAAGCTCAACATTCAGAAAACTAAGATCATGGCATCCAGTCCCATCACTTCTTGGGAAATAGAGGGGGAAACAGTTGAAACAGTGTCAGACTTTATTTCTGGGGGCTCCAGATGGTGGAGCAGATGGTGACTGCAGCCATGAAATTAAAAGATGCTTGCTCCTTGGAAGGAAAGTTATGATCAACCTAGACAGCAAATTAAAAAGCAGAGACATTACTTTGCCAACAAAGGTCTGTCTAGTCAAGGCTATGGTTTTTCCAGTAGTCATGTATTAATGTGAGAGTTGGGCTATAAAGAGGGCTAAACGCAGAAGAATTGATGCTTTTGAACTGTGGTGTTGGAGAAGACTCTTGAGAGTCCCTTGGACTACGAGGAGATCCAAAGGAGATCAGTCCTGGGTGTTCATTGGAGGGACTGATGTTGAAGCTGAGGCTCCAATACTTTGGCCACCTGATGCAAAGAGCCAACTCATTGGAAAAGACCCTGATGCTGGGAAAGATTGAGGGCAGGAACAGAAGGGACGACAGAGGATGATTTGGTTGGATGGCATCACTGACACAATGGACATGGGTTTGGGTGGACTCTGGGAGTTGGTGATGGACAGGGAGGCCTGGCGTGCTGCAGTTCATGGGGTCGCAAAGAGTAGGACACAACTGAGAGGCTGAACTGAACTGACTGAAACTACAGACTGTGGGCCAGACTCAACATGCTGCCTGTTTTACAAATAAGGTTTTATTCAAACACAGCCTCACCCATTCCTTCATTTCTGTATCATCTGTGACTGCCTGCACACTATGACAGCAGAGTCGCAGAGTTGTGACAGAGACTGCTTGAGCAAGAAGCTGAAAATATTTATCCTCCACCCCTTTACAGAGAGTTTGCAGACTGCTACTGTAATTGGAAGCTCATTTCTGTTTAATTAGAGAAGGCTTTGCAAAATACACTCAGACTTTTCACACTTTATATTTCCAATTAAAGTTTCCAAAAAATATATATTCTAATTCAATGACAAAGGGAAAGAAAAAGAATCCTAGAGTGCACCATCAAAATCCCATCTTCTCCCAAGATAAGCGGTGTCCATGTTTCAATTTACTAAGTTGCAGAATAACTGCCAAGGTCTATGCTAGTCACTGGGAATACAAAGATAAAGATCCAGTCTTACCCTTTACAAGCCCAGAGCCCAGTAAACATGTAAATCACAGTAATGTAATGTGACATATGCTCTACATAGAGTGTGATAAGCACTAAAGAGCAGAGATAAAGAATCAATTTCAGATTGGAACAAGATATGTCAAATAACATATGCATTTATTCACTGCCACCTACCAAAATGCCACTAAAATGATAGGAAAAGAGCTATATAAACACAGATATGCATACACTCATACATACACACGAATATTAAGAAACATATACACACAGACACATATATAGGTATGACAAGAAAATGTTCAGAATGTGCGTATCTGACAAAGGTCTTACATTCAGAAAATATAAAGAACCCTTGCACCTTAATTAAACCTAATGAAAATGAACAAAAGACTTGAACAGATACTTCACAAATGAAAGTATATGAATGGCTAATGCTCAACATCAGTGGTTCCCAGGAAAAGTGCTAATGAAAACCCAAGGAGATAGCAGCACATACCCACCAGAATGACTAAAAGTAAAAATACTGATATTGCCAAGTGTTAGAGTAAAGCAGCTGGAACTCTCGTAGATTGTTGATACTAGATATGATGATCGATTTTATGTGTCAGTGTGACTGGGCCACAGGGTGCCCAGAGATTTGGTCCAAACAAATCTGAGTGTGTCTGTGATGCAGGTGTTTTAGATGAGTTAACATTTGAATTGGTAGACTGTGTAAGATTGCCCTCCCTAATGTGGGTGGCTCTCATTCAATCAGTTGAAGGCATGAATTGAACAAAAAGAGCTGATCCTCCTTGAATAAGGCCTGCCTGACTGATCTGAGACATTGGGCTTCTCCTGCCCTTGGACTCAAACTGAAACATCAGCTCTTCTGGGGTTTCAAGTTTCCTGGTTTTGTCAGTTCCTACTGACACATTTGATTCTCCTGGTTCTCAGGCCTTCGGTGTTGGACTGGAACCTTATACAGTTCTCCTGGGTCTCCAGCTTGCCCACAGCATATCTCAGGATTTCTCAGCCTTCATAAGCATGAGAGCCAATATCTTATGATGAATCTCTAAACATACACACACACACACACACACACACACACACATACGCAGACACATATCCTATCTATTCTTTTGCTGTGGACAACCTAGACTAATTCACTAAGTAAAATGTAGAATGGTACAATCATATTGAAAAAGTTTAGAGGTTTCTTGAGAGAAATTAAAATTTGGAGTTTTTGGTTTTACAACTATAGTCTCTCAAAAACAGGAAGAAGAGATTAAGGAAATTTAGTTAAAGCTTATAAAATGCCCAAAGCCAGCCAAAAACTGCAGTTGTGAATATATGTTCAACGGTCATCTTAAAAAGTAACATTGTTCTATGTGCTCTGATAATCAGTTGTTGTTCAGCTACTCAGTCATGTCCGACTCTTTGCAACCCCATGA
This sequence comes from Bos javanicus, assembly GCF_032452875.1. NCBI lineage: Eukaryota > Metazoa > Chordata > Mammalia > Artiodactyla > Bovidae > Bos > Bos javanicus. Next base: position 63,453,285 of record NC_083876.1, read on the forward strand.
ACTGCAGCATACCATGCTTCCCTGTCCATCACCCACTCCCAAAGCTTGCTCAGACTCATGTCCATCAAGTTGGTGATGCCATCCAACCATCTCATCTTTGTTGTCCCCTTTTCCTTTTGCCTTCAACCTTTCCCAGCATCAGGGTCTTTTCTAAGAAATCAGTTCTTCACATCAGGTGGCCAAAGTATTTGAGCTTCAGCTTCAGCATCAGTCTTTCCAATGACTATTCAGGACTGATTTCCTTTAGGATTGACTGCTTTGATCTCCTTGCAGTCCAAAGAACTCTCAAGAGTCTTTTCCAACACCCACAGTTCAAAAGCATCAATTCTCCAGCACTCAGCTTTTTTCCAAGTCTAATAAAACATTAAATGCCCTCCAACAGCAATTATCTTGATATTCCTGAGACCAGTCCCAGCAGCTTCAGCACGGGGTTCCCAGCCTCACATTGCTTGGAGCTCAGAACGTGTTCCTCCTTTTTTAAGTTTTTCTAAGTATAGTTGACTTACAAAGTTTTTAAATGTTGCTTCATTTTTTTAATTATGTTTTTGGTTCCACTGGATCTTCATTTCTGTGAGGGCATTCTCTAGTTGCGGTGAGCAGGGGCTGCTCTTCACTGTGGTGTGTGGGCGTCTCATTGTGGTGGCTTCTCTTGTCGCGGAGCACAGGCTCTAGGGCACATGGGCTTCAGCAGTTACACCACAGAGGCTCAGTAGTTGCACCTTCCAGGCTCTAGAGCACGGAATCAGTAGTTGTGGCACACAATCTTAGTTGCTCTGGGGCATACGGAATCTTCCAGGACCAAGGATTGACCTCTATCCCCTGCGTTAGCAAATGGAGTCCCACTCACTGCACCACCAAGGAAGTCCTGATTTACAAATTTGTGCTGATTTCTGCTGTATAGAAAAGTGACTCAGTTATTCATATATATATATATATATATATATATATATATAATTCTTTTTCATATTCTTTTCCATTATGGTTTATTTATTTTTTTCTTTTTGGAGTATAATTTCTTTACAATGTTGTGTAAGTCTCTGCTATACAGTAAGTGAATCTCTACTGCTCATTGCCTTATTTTCTCTCTCCCTGAGTCACTTATAGTCTTATTTTTTCTTAAATAGCTACTCTCCACTTTCTACATGGAAACACTCAGAATTCTCCTATAATCTGTGATTTATCAAATTTCACTTTAAAGTCAAAAGGTGTAGATTTTTCCCTTCCCTATTCATTAGGCACATTCAATCTGAATTTTTTGAGAAATTTATTGTCATTCTTTTCTCAAATATTTCCTCTCCTCCATATTTTCTTTTCTTCTTGGACTATGTTCCACACGTTGGCATTTCTACTTCTTTCCTTCTTGTTCTTTGTTATTATTACTTATTATTTTTATCTCTTTACCCTTTCCTGTTCTCTTCAGAATAAATTCCTCAATCACACCTTCCAGGTTACTAATTTCTTCCTTATTTGTATTTATCCTGCTACTTACTCTTGTGTTCTTCAACTCTTCCATTTTTCACTCTTACTGAAGAGGAAAAGTTAAAATTTTACATAACCTCCTTCTCCTTCTGCCTCTGTAACTCAGCTTGCCTCTTGCAAAGTCTAGATCACGTAGGTCACATAGTCCCAGAAAGTGGGGACTTGCAATACTAGGAACTGGAGTTTATCTCACTCACCCTTGTCCTGCTCTTTGCAATTGCCCAGCCCCTGCAAACCTGCTTAATCATGCCTGTCCAGGCCAGGCATCCCCCTCCCCATCTTGACTGCTGTTCCCACACGTGCAAAACCCCTTAGTTTAAACCAGCCTGTTAACAGCTAATGTTGCCCACTACAGTCTGTCTATAAAAACCCTGTAATCCCTTTGTTTGGGGCTCAGAGCTTGGAGTGTTAACTCCTCTGGGCCCGCCGGCTTAATAAACCTGAGTTCTCCAAATCTCCAAGTGTGGTGCTTGGTTTCTTGAGTACTGGTTTCTGCAACATTACTGGGACTTTTTAATGACTTCTTCCTGATCTTGCTTCTCATTATCGATGTTTCTCCATATCTCTCTGAGGATATTAGGTTTGTTTTCATTGTTTAGACCCCTGTGGGTATCTGGTTACTCGGGCTGGGAAGATTGCAGTTCTTAAAAGGTATCAATTCCTCTATCTGGTCATATTCTACAGGGAAGGCAAAGATGAGATGTTTGTTTAGGTCCCTTCTAATAAGTATAAAGACAGAGAAAGAATGAACCCTCTTATTTGCATCACTCCCCATCAGACTGCTCTATTCAGGAATTCACTTTAATTCTTTGAAAGAAATCCCACTTGGAGGAAACAGGCTTCTTCATCTGTTACTCACCAGCCCTGCAGATTTGGAGGGGAAGTGAGTGGGTAAAGAACTGATGCCCAAGGATAGCCAGGCACCCACACCATTTCTATCAGCCTCTTGCCATTAGCAAGACTTTTTCATGCCTTGGATTATTCATCAGTAGCCCCTGGGCAGTCTGTGTTGCTGCTGTCAATTCTGACTGCAGTGGCCCTAGGGAGATAACAACTCTCCCAGGGCAGAAGCATGAAGTCATCTATCTCCCACCTGGCTCCCGCTGCTATTGCAGCTGCCCTTAACCCCAGACTGGCCCCACTCTTACTCCACCACAGGGTTTCTCTGCCTTTCTGCTTAGTTCTTTGGATCTCTGCTTCTGTCTCACTCCTCTAGTTTCTCTGGTGCACATTTTGAAGAGAAAGCCAGAAACTCAACTTATCAAATTCTGAAAGCCCTCTTTTCCTATTTTTCTACCATAAATATATATTACTTGCTATTTTTCAAGATTATGCAAAAAGACAGTGTGTGCCTTTTTAGTCTTCATTAACAGGGAAGGAGAAAGGAAAAGAGGAAATGGTGATTAAACTCGTATTATGTGTCAGAAGGGTAGTTTAGTCGATAATGTCTGGAACCATGAGGCATAATCACAGGTAAAATATATTGTTCCAGTTGGATCTGCGACATTTATATCTAGGAAGACATCAACACTACTTAGTGTCACCATGTCTAAGAGAAGCCATCCATAAGGGTATTAGTGATTAGAGCATATGCATTAGCAAAGCAGTGAATAAATTCATTTACATTGATCTCCTACTATCTGTAAACCCCAAAGATAAAATCTGAGTGGAATAAATCAGAATTTCTAGCATTTGCATTTTGTTCTTTCTTGTAATTATTTCTCTTCATTGATATTCTCTATTGGATGTGGCATTGCCTTCATACCTTCCTTTACTTTTTAAATCATGGTTTCCTTTCATTCTTTGCATATACTTATAGTGGTTATTTTGCAGTCTTTTCTTAAATCAGCATCTGGTAGTTCTTACAGGTAGTTTTGGTTGCCAGCTTTTTTCTAGTGTATGAGTCAAATTTCCAGTTTCCTTGCATGTCTCATAACTTTTATTGGAAACTGGTCATTTTAGATAATATGTTGTACCAACTCTGGGTACCTTTCCTACCTTCCAGGACTTGTTGTTACTTTCTTATTTACTTGCTTAGTGACTGGCTGGGTTACTTAAGTGAAGTACGTTTCCTTTCACAGAACGAAGACTCTGATGTTGATTTTCACAGGGTACAGCACTGGGTATGCTCACAGTCCCCCTCGGATGACAATGGCTTTGTGGGGTTCCCTTTGTCTCTTCCCAGTCATTGCTGGCTGGTTGCTCTACTGTTTTCAACAGTGCCCTGGGGCATAAATTATTCCATGGACTGTTCAGTCAAATATGGGACAATGGAGTCAAACCCCCACCATTTTCAGCAGTGTCTTGCTCAAGGTAGACCCTCCATTTCACAAGTGCAGTGGGAAAAAGGGAGTCAGCAACTCTTGGCAATACAGTAAGTCAAACAAATCTTCAAGTTTCGAAATTTCAAAGATGCGAATGTGCCCTATATGCCAGCTGTTGTGCTGTACTACTGCATTTTCCAAGGTGAAAGTGTTAGTTGCTCGAATCATTTCTAATGAGGTGGATAAAACTGGAGCCTATTATACAGAGTGAAGTAAGCCAGAAAGAAAAACACCAATACAGTATACTAACACATATATATGGAATTTAGAAAGATGGTAACAATAGCCCTGTGTACGAGACAGCAAAAGAGACACTGATGTATAGATCAGTCTTATGGACTCTGTGGGAGAGGGAGAGGGTGGGAAGATTTGGGAGAATGACATTGAAACATGTATAATATCATGTATGAAACGAGTCGCTAGTCCAGGTTCAATGCACAATGCTGGATGCTTGGGGCTGGTGCACTGGGACGACCCAGAGGGATGGTATGGGGAGGGAGGAGGGAGGAGGGTTCAGGATGGGGAACACATGTATACCTGTGGCGGATTCATTTCGATATTTGGCAAAACTACTACAATATTTTAAAGTTTAAAAATAAAATAAAATTTAAAAAAAAGTTTTCTTTATTTTTTGTGTTTGTTTTTATGTATTATTTGTGTGAAAAGTATTATAAACCTATTACAGCACAGTACTAAATAGCTGATTGTGTTAGTTGGGTGCTTACGCTAATTTTGTTGAACTTATGAACAAACTGAACTTATAAACTTGAACTCGGAATGGAACTCATATGTAGGGGACTTACTGTAGTCACCCAGAACTTATTCGAAACAGGTAGATAAGGACAAGATGGCAAATGCTGAACTCCTGTCCCTCCAAAGAGAAGCCGGAGCTTTGAGGCAGGAGCTCTGCATTCTCAGCTGCATCAGTTTGGAGTGGAGTTTCTGTCTCCCTGAGCAAGAAAGGGGAGATGGGTGAGAGTCTTGATTTAAGTACTACAGATTTTCACTAGTCTTATCAAGTCTAGCAGATTTTCTTTAATAATTTTTTTTACTTGCTGCATGCTATTAAGGATATTTTCAAGGACTTTAAATGAGTAGGCTTTTAAAAGTTACTTTCACCTGTTTCACACTGGAGAATGGGTCAGTGCAACTCCTCACACTGTCATGCCAAACTATTCAGACTTCTTAATTCTTCATTAGGCTGAATTATTTGGTGAGTTTTCAATAATCTTAATTTATTCTACTCATAGATTTGATGCACGGAATATGCAGTCAGAAAACTAGAAACTGGATCAAGAGGCAAAGATAAAATAAACAGAAATAAACTCCTAGGTACTATCTTCCTGCTACTGTTTTCAACCTCAAGATTAATAATGAGTGATGGGTAAATTAGTTAACATGAGCTGCCTGCACATTTTTCTAAACTGTATGATGGTTTCTTCTTGAAGAGATAAATTTCAGGACTTCCCTGGAGAGCCAGTGGTTAACACTTCACCTTCCAATGCAGAGGGTACAGATTGGATTCCTAGTTGGGGAGCTAAGATCACTCGTGTCATGTTGCCAAAAAAATCAAAATGTAAAACAGAAGCAATATGTAACAAATTCAATAAAAACTTTAAAAATGGCTCACATCAAAAAAAAAATTCTTAGAGATAAATTTCAAACAGACAAGATCAAGGGTAAGGCGTAACAATTGGTTTCACTGTTTTTATCTTTAAAATGTTTCTGTGTGTGTGTGTGTGTGTGTGTTTGCGCTCAGTCAGGTCCAACGCTTTTGTGACCCCATGAGCTATAGCCCTCCATGCTCCTCTATCCACAGGAATTTTCCAGGCAAGAATACTGGAGTGGGTTGCTATTTCCTCCTCCAGGAGGTCTTCCCAAGCCCAGGATTGAACTCACATCTTCTGTGTCTCCTGCATTGGCAGGCAGAGTCTTTACCTCTGAGCCACCTGAGTCCATCCCTCCATTTGTTTCTGTGAGCCAGGAAAAGTTAAAGAGTTCAGAGTTCCCAAAACTACTTTCTAATTTCTGTCTCACCTGTATTCATTAACCACTCTGGAGAATGAGTGGTTAATCTGAAGCCTGACTTCTTAAAGAATGCAATTTCTTCCTTTCTCTGGAGTCAGGTTGCCCAGGGCAATCTCCAGTCAAAACTTGTCCTCTCTTAGTCCACCACTGAGGTCCTGTGTGCCCTTAAGTAGCATATTTAACTGCTTCATTTCTCTCATTTTAGATAATCTCAAATGTCTGACAGGAAGGATTTGTGTCTTTGCTGTCAGCTGTCATATGTTTTATAAAGAAAAATAATGTCTCCTGAACTTTGTTAATTTATGTAGCTTTTCATTTCACTATTCTTTTGTAACTGAGTAATAATAATGAACATTCTTTTTCTCAAAATCTTAAATTTCTGTCAATGAAGATTCATAAGTCCCCTTGAACAGCATATGAACAGCTCTTTAATTTGTCGTTTTTCCTTTGCAATTCCACAAAAAGCTTTACCTACAGATTTCCCTTTTAGTACATGCAAGGTGTAGTTAGAAGTATTTGAGAGATAAGCTGTAAGCATTTGACCATGTATTAAGTTAGTATTTGAAAATAAGAAATACTTGGCTTACTAGGAGATGGATGAGGAAGATAAGACATTCAAGCAGAAACAGAAGGAGAAGCAGAAGAAACTCAAGGAATAAAAAGCAAACACCCCCTAGCCATATGTGGAATTAAGAAATCTGGCAAAATGTAAGCTATTCCTTGTGCCTGAGGCAAAAATGATCCTTCATTCCATTCTTGTTTAAACACCTGGATTCCTTGCTATTACATCTGTACCTATAGCTAGAATGAAGTGTTGTCTTGGAATCTACTATACATTTAAGAATAAATTTTGCAAAAAAAAAAAAAAATATATATATATATATATATATATATATATATATATACTGCCTCATCTTAGGTTCTTTTCAGCCATCTCTACCATAGCTATGAGATCTCCATAAACTCAGTCCAGAATCCTGTCAAAGTGTGTTCTTAAGTCTTTGCTCTAGACTGAGTTCTGTACCACCTGGAATTAAACCAACTCATTTGAAATGGCAAAAAAAAAAAAAAAGAGAGAGAGAGAGAAATGCTTGGTTTAGAATCAAAAAACAACAACAACAAAAAGAACATGAAACATGAATAATGATTGATTTGAAACACAATTTATCTTAACCACATTGTTAATATCCAAAGCTTCTGACATCGTTGTGCCTTGGGGTGTTTCTCCAAAAATTAAAAGTGCCTTCACCACAAGCTCATTACTTCCACCCAGTCCATCTCTTGGCACTGATATGGATTTCTCAAACGATTGTTAACATTTGTTGTGTGCTTACTACGTTCCAAGTATTGGTCTAAGTGCTTTACATGCATTAAGTTACACGTGCCAATCCTTTGAGACAAGCGCTATTATCCCTCCCTTTTTCCAGATCATTGGAAACATAAACTGGCTCCAGAGTCCATGCTCTTAAATACTGAAATACAGCACTTCATAAAATAATTTCTAACTGTGGTTGAGAACACCTATAAACACAAGAGAGCAAAGCTCAGGGAACTTCCCCCCTTGATATCTAACCTAAGTATAAGAATTTGAAAGTTTCCAATAAGTATCAGCTCCAGTTCCTAAGTTTTTCACCAATTGGGACATAAAATGAAAGTATAAGGCAGATGGGAAGAGAGATAAGACATTACCTTTATTACTGGTATAGTGATATCGAAGAATGTGGCTTCCACCTGTAGGGCAAGACTTGGAATTAAGCAGAACTGCACACCTGTCACCAGCAGTCTCTAAGTATGGTGCCTGCATCCATAAAACTCCATGCATGGTACCTGCCTCTGTAGAGCCCAGGTATGATGTAGGCATCTGTAAGTCTCCACGAGTGGTGCCCACATCAGTAAAACTTGCAGTCTGGAGGAGCAGATCAGGACATGTGAGGAGGCCAGCTCCCAAGGAAAAAAGAAGAGAAGAAGAGTCTAGAAAGAAGATTCATTCATCTAGTTTTTCCTTCCAAACTCAGCAATCAAATGGACACTCCTCCTCCTAATATTATCTGGGCCAGTCATTCAGAGTTTAACAATATCCCAATGTTTTTCACAGTTTCACAATCTGCAATCTCAGACTCTCCCTAAAAGTGCAGTTTATGAAATTAACAAGAGAATGCTGCCTTCCTTTCTGTAGTTAGTGATGAAAATAGAATCTTCCAGTTCAGATCACCATCGTCAGGGTGTTCTATGCTCTATGACATACATTATGTTCTTGATTCCTTTTTATGGAATTTTTCCCTATGAGACCAGGAGCCTCAGCAATCTGAACTCCTCATTCAAGATGTGTTTCCTTGCAGCCTGGCAAAAGAGAATAAACTTAGAATTTGGAGCTCTGAATTAAATTCTACCTGTGCAAGTTTCTAAGTCAAATTTGAACATATTGTATAACCTCTCTGAATCAGTTTCTTCATGAGTAAAGTGCAGAAAATAACAATAAAAAGCAAATCTCAAAGGGCAGCACTTATAGAATCAGAAGAGATAAGTTTTGGAAAGTAAGAAACCCCATATAAATATGTCACCATTATCTACCCCTGAATAGCATAAATAATTATTATTGCTATTGTTACAATTGAGTTTATAATAATTTTATTCAGTATTATAATAAATTTATTCAGTATTGCCAGTTTTAGGAATATTCCTGGCCAGATTACATTTCTAAAGTATAATCATATCATCTAGAAATATTATCTGTTATTAGAAGAGGATGAGATCGTTATATAGCATCGCTGATTCAATAGACATGAATTTGATTGTGGAGGACCGAGTAGCCTGGTGTGCTGCAGTCCATGGGGTCACAAAGTGTCAGATACAACTTAGCAACTGAACAACAACATTAGAAATGAAAATAATAGTAAGTGAATAAAAGTTTCATGTTGACCAACACACCCTAAATAATTTAAGTTCTTAATTCTTAATTCTTACCCAATTGAAGCACTGTGTGACATTTAAAGACATTGTTTTTATAAAGTCTTAATATGTAGGAGATTTTTTACAACTGAATTTCTGTAGGAGATGGACACAGCACAATTTCTCTTTTCATATGGTTGTTCAATAGCTAAGTCATGCAACCCCATGGACTGCAGCATGCCAGGCTTCCCTGTACTCACTATCTCTTTTCATATATTCAAGTTTATTTGGTAAAGACTAAGAGGTAGTCTCTCCTTATATTTTAAAGGAAAGAGCAAAAAGAGAACATTTTTGTCTGTCACTCATAATATTTATTTTTACCAGATTACAGTCTTATTTGGTAGATAATGTCATGCATAAAGAGCCAAATGTTGAACGATTAATTGCTCCATTTCTGTAGGATCATTTTACTTCCACAGTTAGCACAGCAGTTCTTCTGAGATCACCCTAATTGGCATTTAATTCTAGGCTGAAAGCACAAAATGTTCTCTCAAGCCATCCCTCCTCATTGTGAGTCTCATTTTTGAAAGCCAAAATGAAAGATCCTAACGCCCAATTTTTATGGCATACCAAGAGGAAGCAACTGTCAGATGCCCAACTTGTCATTATACCATAGGGAAATATAACTTGTTCAAGTGAGCCAATCAAAATGGAAGTCTGCATATTATATAGCAGTTTATCACATAGAAATCCAACTGCTCCACAGTAAATCCAAACTGTATGGTCTGCAATTTACTAGTCTGGAAACAAGATGAACATTACTATCAAGCTATTCTTTTCAATATACTCTCCAAAAATGCCAGGAAAACATGGTTTCCTGTGGTTTGTATTTCTTCTCCCCATACAAGCCTGAAGAGAAGGGATTTGGCCACCACAGGTCCTTATCCTGTTCAATAGACACTGTCCCTTGGCTGCCCAATAACCTACTCCTTCTCCATGGAGAACCACACAGTCATTCAGAGTAAATCTACTTTGTCCTCCAGCCTTTCACATATTTGAAAATCACCATTGTGTAGCCTGCGGAGGTCTCTTCTCCTGTATGAACCTGCCAGTTTCTTTTTGTAGAATGCTCTAGACTTCCTTCACCATTTTTTTTTTTTTTCTGTCTTCAGGGCCTTGTTAAATGTGTCAGTGTTAAAGTGTGTTACAAAAGAAGTTAAGACAATGCTTCAGGCTTGATCTGGTCATCGAGGGCTATAATGACAATAAAATCTCATGTGCTTGAGGCATCATATTTCTATTATTCTAATTAGAGTACTTTAGCATCTTTTTGCCATCTCCCACTATTGACTTATATAAAGCTTAATTTCAACTAAAACTCTTATGCCAATTCTTATTCTTATAGCTTTTAAGTCAAATATCCACCATAAGCTTTTGTGCTATTGGAGGCAGGTAAGGCATGGATTTGTTCTGCTTTATTCTTTGCTGTGAGCGTGTTAAGTAGCTTCAGTCATGTCCAGCTCTCTGCAACCCCATGGACTATATAGCACACCCTCGAGGCTCCTCTCTCCTTGGGATTCTCCAGGCAAGAATACTGGAGTGGGTTACAATGCCCTCTGCTAGGGAATCTTCCCAACCCAGGGATCGTACTCGTGTCTCTTACATCTCCTGCATTGGCAGGCAGGTTCTTTACTACTAGCACCACCTGGGAAGACTTATTCCTTCTTAGACCTAAATAAAAGCTTTTATGTTTATTCTTATTAACTTTCATCTTTTCTGAAATACCCATAAATCTGTAAAGTTAGTGTCCCTGTCTGCCTAACTGACTACTGAATTCCCCTTTAATTCTTGGCATATAATAAACACCTAATACATTTTTTAGAGAAAACAAATGCTTGAATAAATAGATCTGTTCCACTGTCCCATGCTACTAAGATCTTTTGGGATTCTAGTTTTAGTAGCCAATATATTGATATTATCTTTTATTCCAAATTATGTCATCCACAGATCTGATCAATATTCTCTCTACATTCTCATTGAAATCATTCATTCAAAAACTCCACCTACTATTTGGTCAAGAACAGAGCCCTCTGAGGCATTTTTAGAGACTGCCCTCCAGGTCAACGTAGGCCTGTTAATTAACAGACTAAAATGAGAGAAATGAGATTGCTCTTTGACAGCTAAGCCATTAATCAATACCTACATGCAGAGCAGGGATAGCAAAGCCACCTTAAAAAACAAGCCATGCACCCAAGCCTGTATGATTTGTCCAAAATCTAATTGAAGGTACTATCTTGTCTTAAGAACATGTCAGTCACAAGTGATTGGGGGAAAAGGTGACAGTATTCAAAGTCCAGTCCATCTTGGTCTATACAGCAAGGCCTAGGCAGGTCAACTACAGGATGTCTGCTTTGCTGATGGACAACACAAGGCTTTGAGACCCTGAAGCCATTAAACATTGGAACCATTTAACTAACTCCACCTGCTCTGATTTCATTATCACCAAGCTGTCTGCCAGCTACCTGGTCACTGTGTGACTTTGGGTAACTCAACACAAAAGGTTGTGTTACTTTGCTTCCCATCTGTAAAACAGAGACACTCATCAAACCTACTTCGTGGAGGGGTTTGAGGATTGAATGGAGTAAATACACATAAGTCTGGTTGTAAGTGCCTGTGGGTGTGTTCTCAGTCATATACAACTTGTTGTGACTCCATGCCCACCAGTTCCTCTGTCCAAGGGATTTCCCAGGCATGAATACTGGAGTGCATTGTCATTTTCTTTTCCAGAGGTTCTTCTCGACCCAGGGATCAAACCTACATCTCTGGTATTACAAGCAGACTATTTACCACTGTGCCATCTGGGAATCCCCTAGCTACAGGTACCCCTCAGTAAATGTTAGCTATGGAAGGGAGAAAGGGTATGGGTTAAACCTGAAGAGCTTTGTTCACATGAAGCAGACTCTTCTGGTTAGAAGTGAGATGCAAGAAATAGTACATTTAGGAGTTTCTTCAGTTTAGTTCAGTTCAGTCGCTCAGTCGTGTCCGACTCTTTGCAACCCCATGAATCGCAGCACGCCAGGCCTCCCTGTACGTCACCAACTTCTTAGCCTACATGTTTGAGGTCTTCCGAGAACCCAGAAAACAGGGTCTTCTTGGCAGCCCCTACTCATAATGGTCACATTTCTTTTCAAATTTCTATAGAGTATAGCTTCATTTTGTGTTTTTCCCCAATCTGAGAGTTTTTATATTTTTGATGGGGGTTTTAATTCATTCACACCAATTGTCAAAATTAATCATCTGATATTAATTATATGAGCTAATTTTATTTTTCTTATTATATTTTAGCTTTATCTTTTGCCATAAGAACCACAATTTCCTTATTTATGTTCATCTTCAAGTGATATAAAATATAAATGATACCTTTTTAACTCCCATTTGGGTTTCTTTGGGGATAACTGGGGAATAAAGGAGAGAGATCTAGTTTTTTCAGCCTTAAACAAGAAGAGACCTCCCAGAGCCAGATGTTTGCTAACAACAGGTGGGAAGCTTGCCCTTGGTGCCCACCACCTGCTTGTTGGTAGAACTCCAGAAGCGGCTCTCATTTCCTTCTGTACAAGCAGTGCAAGACAAAGAGCCCCCAGAGTGTTTCAATCCTCATCTCTGCCTAGTGCTGGCCTTCATCCCAACTACGAGGATTTCTGCTTCCCTGTTGACCAAATTGCAGTATTAGGCTGAGGTTTCCAAAGAAATGTAGGACAAGCAGAGGAAAGCAGGAAGGGGGCAGTGCAGAATGGTTCTGGAATTTAAAAAGCAACTCATTTGTAGGAAGGGGTAACTTCCTTCCTTTAGCTTATGGAGACACTGTATCTTTGAGGTAGGAATACCAAGAAGACCCTACCATTTCCATGACTTCTACCACAACACCCCAGTTCTGCTTCAGGTGGTGGAAGTACTGCTCAAGGCCAATAGATGATCAATCACATACTCAGTCTCCATCACAGCTAGATTTTCTCATGTTTCTTTCATTGCAGTAGGGAGATAAAGAAGGAAGTCAGGTACATCTAGCCAGCGGTCAAATTTCTTTCCGATTTCTGCAATTTCTGAGGCTACAGTATTGTGAACATAGAGTAGTTCCTGTGTTCGTCCATAAGCCCATGAAAGCAGCATGACATAGTGGCAAAAAACATAGATTTTGGAATCAGACCGGAACTGGCTCAAATTCCAGGCATTAAGATGTGTAACCTCTAACACCTCAGCTCCCTCCTATAAGGCTCAGTTCTCCCATCTGTAAATTGGGCCTAGTAATGCCTAACTCAGTTTTTCTGCAAGTAATAAAGAGAACACGCATATATAAGGGGTTATACTTTAAAGTCACTCAAAAAATATATTTACTGAGGTTTCTTCAACATACTGAGTAGTTTAGGGGTTCCCCGGCATCCTCTCTCTAGTCAGCAAGAGATCTGGGAAGGATGTAGGGTAAACAGAGCCCAGCCCTCATGCCCGCCTCCCCAGTCAAAGCAGCTCTGCTTCTGTATGACATTTCTTCTAAAGAAAAAGTGTCTAGTTAAATTTTAACATCACAATTGAACAACCCAAAGACACAAAGACTGAAAACTGAGAAATATCTGGGTGCTTTATTATTTGCAAAACAACCTGTGTATTCACCCTGGTGATCTCTCCTGACAATCCTTCACCCACAAGGAAAGGACGACTCCCTCCTTCCTCAATTTCTATGCAGCTGTTAAGCTCAAAGCCCATAAATCAGTTACTCTATCACTTTATTTATTTATATTCAATCTTTTAAATCTATCTTTTCCTAGAAAATTTTAAAAATATATATAAAGAAAACATTTTAAGGTTGTTCTTGATCTTATCATCTGGACGTAAACAATACAATGTTTTTTACAGGGATTTGTGCATAGATTTTGGTTTTATTTTTTAACCAAGCTGTGCTTGCACAACTTATACAATTGTTTTACTGATCTGTTTTCACATAATGTCATAAACATTTTTCTGTGTTCCTGTATTCCTTTTTAAATGGCGGTATAATGTTTCATGCACTGGGTGTCCTATGGTTCACTCAGTTGTTCCCATATAGATGCACATCAAGTTTGCTTCTGGGAGTTCCCTGATGGTCTAATGTTTAGAACTCGGTGCTTTCACTGCTGTGACCTGGGTTCAATCCCTGCTTAGGAAACTTAGATCCCACAGGCCTCACAGCACAGCCAAAAAAAAAAAAAAACAGAAAAGAAGATTGCTTGTAACTGTCTTACATTTATCATGATGAAAATGCCCAGTTTGATTCCTGGCCCTGGTTTAATTCCTGGGTTGGGACAATCCTCTGGAAAAGGGATAGGCTACCCACTCCAGTATTCTTGGGCATCCCTGGAGTCTCAGTCAGTAAAGAACCCACCTGCAATGTGGAAACTGGCTTCAATCCTGGGGATGGGAAGATCCCCCGGAGGAGGGCATGGTAACCCACTCCAGTATTCTTACCTGGAGAATTCCATGGACAGAGGAGCCAGGCAGACTGCAGTCCCTGCGGTCGCAAAGGGTCCAACAGGACTGAGGGACTGAGCACAGCACAGCACACGATGAGAATGCATGTGGGACATTCTTTTCAATTATTACTTAGGGTAATTTCTTTTATATAAATCCTTAAAAGTAGAATCACTGCATCAAATAGCATAAGCAATTTAAAGATATCGATATCCATTGCTTTCTAAAAGGTATACATTGTAAATTGACACTGGCGCACCCCCAGTATGCCTGCAATACTTCTTGCCCTTATCGCTTTGGGAGCCCATAATATTATATTTTCTTATGACTAGAAGTAAAACCCAAAGAATAGAAAAAACACAAGCTACCTTCGGACTTCGTTTTCATATATAATAACACCAAACTTTATATGCCAAAATTAGATAAAGCAAACAAGAGTAAATCTGAATGTGGAACTTCCCTGGTGGCTCAGTGGTACAGAATCTGCCTGCCAATGCAGGAAACATGGGTTTGATCCCCAGTCGAGGAAGATCCCACATGCTGCAGAGCGACTAAGCCCATGCACCACAACTATCTGGTCTGCATCCTGGAGCCCGTGCTCCACAGCAAGAGAGCCTGCTCACTGGAACTAAAGAAGATCCAGCACAGCCAAAAATAAATAAATAAAATTATTTTTCAAAAAATGTAAATCTGAATGGGATTACACTGGTGGGAATTTAATTTTAACTCCCCGAGGTAGAAAGCTAATAAAGATACATCTACAACTTAAAGTAAGTGGTTCAAGAAAAATTACCACATTATCCTCCTTATAAACTAGTGCTTTATACTCTCTTAACACTCTCTTGCATGGGTGCCTGGTGAAAAATTGGATACTCAAAAGATTACGCACAAACATTTACCTGTATCCAAAGGTTATGTTTTTAAGGTTACATCTGTAAAGTCATGACGATGTTCCTCTGGTTTACAGAATAACATATGAGCTGCCTGAAATAACAACTGAAAAGTGAATGGTAAAGAACATTGCCACTTTATTCTTTATTTCTAATGGAATGTAGATAATCTCTCATTTTTCTCCAGAACAAAAACTCACACTAGTTGGCAGTTAACTGTCATAAAAGAGTAATAGAATGCCTTTCACTCTAGATACACCTTCCCATGGTAAGAATATAGAAACATCAAAACCTTTTGCACTCGAAGTAGTCAGGTAGACAAAAGCTGCACATTAAGGGGAAATGTACAAGAGCAGAAGCCAGGCTTTCTGCCCAAATAGTGAGGAAGATGGTGCCAGACATGAACAACAGCAAATATCTCAGTCACTGGTGCCAACAGTGTTCAGTAAGCTCTCCAGGAGAGTTCCTTTTTTATTATTTACCTTTCATTAAATCTGTGCCACATCACATCATTGAGGCCATAGCAGTGGGACAGACAAGTAATGATATTACACAAATATCTGTTGGTTATTTTTTAACTCTAAAAAGGTTATGAGTTGCCACTTTTTGTCTTCAATTTTAAATTAAATGAAAAATGTAGAAATTAAGAAAGCATAAAAAAGCTTTCACATCCCTCATGTTTGTTCATAGTACGCTGTGCTGTGCTTAGTCAGTCAGACTCTTTTGTGACCCCATGGACAGTAGCCCGCCAGGCTCCTCTGTCCATGGGATTCTCCAGGAGAGAATATTGGAGTGGGTTGCCATGCCCTTCTCCAGGGGATCTTCCCAACCCAAGGATTGAACCCACGTCTCCTGCATTGCAGGCAGATTCTTTACCATCTGAGCCACCAGGGAAATCTATAGTATAGATTATACAATTTATTCTCCGTCCCCTAATCTTAAATTAACAGTTTTCTATTTTGTTCAACAAAACATTTTAATCAAACAAACAACAAAGTAGACTCTTTATCCATCTTCTAAAGGAACTGAAGAAAATGAAACATTCTGAAGGCAGACCACCAAGGGGAAAACAAACAAGACAGAAAGCGATTGGGTTATTCATGAGCTGAATGATCAGACTTAGACAGGCTGACAGGTAAGACCAGCATTAGTTGTCTTTAACATCCCCTCCTTTCTCTTCCTTGGATTATTGATGATTTTGGAATCTTGTTCAACAGATTCTGTCCCATTTAAAGGGACATAGATAGTTTCCTAAAAACTGCAAGATAAATAATCTAAAGTCATCACTGTAGTAGTTCATAGCCTTGTTATACATTAGAACCACTGGGGAGCTTTTGAAGACAACGTCTCCTGCCAACTAAATCAGCTCTCTGCTCAGGCAGAATAATATGCCCAGGCCTCAGTATTTTTTTAAGCTCCCTCAGCTTTGAGCTGTGTAGCCAGACTTGGAGTCCACGTTTCTGTGGCATAAAAAGTAACAACCTCATAAGACTCCGATTGGTCACAGTTCTTTATTGTTCATATTGAAACAAAAAATGATGGGGGGCAGGCATTAAAATGAGCATTTTAGGAAAGGGGACTTGGAGAAAACCTAATTTTATTATTTTATTTCAAGTGTTAGCAGGGAGTCTCCTTTCCTTTAATGGGAAAATTCTAATGACTTTTGAATCACCCATACTTAAGGTTTAATTTCCCAAACCTGGTTTATCAAGAAATCTCTTTCTCTAGGTACTTCTGGGATCCTCAGACAATGTGCATGTCTTCCCAGGGCCCCCATCTGCACTTTCCCCAAGTCTCTTTGCACCCCGGTCAGGCATTTGGCTCCAGCTTGCTCGTCCTGCTCCTCTGCCAGCTCCTCCACTCACTGCTCAGCTTTCTCCAAATAGTCCCTTATATATATGTTTTTTAATCTCCCCTCCCCAATACAACTCAGTCTTCATTTTCTCCATTTGCAACCTACGACACAATCTCAGTGCTGATTTTGGCTTAGATGAGAACAATAAAAAAGTATCCCATAACTGCTACTTGAGGGGCCGCCCTCAGGGTACAGCCTCTCACTACCCCACCCCTTCCTCCCCTCCCTTCTCCTGCCTCCCTTGTGTCATCACATGGCATCAAGAGAAGCACGCAGTTCTTAACCACCATCCCCCCTTCAATACTGATGATCTTAGTCTGGGTCATCATTCCTTGTCATCCAGGTCCTCTAACCTGGACTGCCAAGTCCCTCTAGTTCTGCCAGATCTTGTTCATGCTCTTCCGTGTCCCCTTAGATGCTTTCCAGTTACTTGGGAGCTATGGCAGACTGCGGGCTGCCTCCAACCTTCTGTGTCTAGACATTCCAGGGGGCATCTCATACTGCTGATACTGTGCAGGGGTCTCTGGGCCTTGTTTGTTTTTAGGTCTTTACCTAGAAATCAAGCTCTGGTCCACTAGCTTCAGATCACTAAATTCACATTGGATTGCCCAGGGTTGGACGTGGAGAGGGAGGGCACAGGATAGTCACTGGCACTTTATTCTTCTTGATCTTCTCTTTCTTTCTCTCTTCTCATTAGCCTGTGACTCTTAGAGCAAGAAACTGACTTGGGAATCCTCATACATCTTCCCAAATACATTGTTTAAAACATAAACTTTGATTTTTGCAGCTTAAAAGGATTTTCTTTCTTTTTTTTTTTTTTATATTCATAGTAGCTTTATGGAGATATACAATTTAAAGTGAACAATTGAGTGATTCCTAGTAGTATATTTACAGAGTTGTGCAACCATCACCATGGTCAGTTTTACAGCATTTTCATCACCTCCAAAAGTTCTCATTAATAGTCATTCCCCATTTCCCCTAAGCTGTCAGTCCTAGGCAATCACTAATCTTTCTTTCTCTATTGATTTGTCTATTCTGGACATTTCATAAAAATGAAATTATTCAACATGTGGGCTTTTGTAATTGGCTTCCTTCACATAGCATAACATTTTCAAGATTCATCCATGTTGTAGCATATATCAATACTTCATTCCTTTCTATGATTGAATAATATTACATTGTATGGAATGCTACATTTTATTTATTCATCAGTTAATGGACAGTTGGGTTGTTTATGCTTTTTGGTCATTATGTGTGATTCTATGAACATTTGTGTATGAGCTTTCATGTGGACATATTTTTCATTTCTCTTGGGTATATACCTAGGAGTAGAATTGGTGGGTCATGTGATAACTCTAGTCCTAACCTTTTTTTTTTTTTCCTAATTTTATACAGCCACTATGGAGAACAGTGTGGAGATTCCTTAAAAAACTGGAAATAGAACTGCCTTATGATCCAGCAACCCCACTGCTGGGCATACACACTGAGGAAACCAGAAGGGAAAGAGACACGTGTACCCCAATGTTCATCGCAGCACTGTTTATAATAGCCAAGACATGGAAGCAACCTAGATGCTCATCAGCAGATGAATGGATAAGAAAGCAGTGGTACATATACACAATGGAGTACTACTCAGCCATTAAAAAGAATACATTTGAATCAGTTCTAATGAGGTGGATGAAACTGGAGCCTATTATACAGAGTGAAGTAAGCCAGAAGGAAAAACATAAATACAGTATACTAACGCATATATATGGAATATAGAAAGATGGTAACAATAACCCTGTGTACGAGACAGCAAAAGAGACACTGATGTATAGAACAGTCTTATGGACTCTGTGGGAGAGGGAGAGGGTGGGAAGATTTGGGAGAATGACAATGAAACATGTAAAATATCATGTAGGAAATGAGTTGCCAGTCCAGGTTCGATGCACGATGCTGGATGCTTGGGGCTGGTGCACTGGGACGGCCCAGAGGGATGGTATGGGGAGGGAGGAGGGAGGAGGGTTCGGGATGGGGAACACATGTATACCTGTGGCGGATTCATTTTGATATTTGGCAAAACTAATACAATTATGTAAAGTTTAAAAATGTTGGTGATGGACAGGGAGGCCTGGCATGCTGCGATTCATGGGGTCGCAAAGAGTCAGACATGACTGAGCGACTGGTCTGATCTGATCTGATGTGTACTTTTTCAATCCATATCTTTTCCAATTATTTAATAATTTAGCCAGATTTTACAATAAACAAAAATACATAAACTTTCTTTTAAAAAAAAAAAAATTTTCTTTCTTCTTAATGGCTTGGTTTGTCCAAAAGTCTATTTAGAAACTCCAAAGTCTGAATTCCTTTTCTTCTTGGACACCTGTTACACAAATCCTACCCTGAGGAAAGTGTGCCAAAGCCCAAGCTTCCTGTAAATGGTGGGGATAAGGAAGAGAAATAACCAGGAAAAAAATCTCATTGGTTAGTGCTAACACATCTTTCCACACTTTGGATAAAGCAAGTACAGTCCTCCACCTAAGAAAGGAACAAGAAGGTTAAAAGACACACAGGGAGATGTGAGAGATGAAGGAAAGATGTGGAGACAAGTGAGACTTGGAAGATGGCCCCTGAAAGAGAAACTTGGGAGAGGAGATTATCCCATAAAGATGTTCAACTGAAATATAGCCATGTACCTCCCCTACTATCCCCTAGGAAATCATCATTGCTAAATTTTTTTTATGGTGAGTGCAAACGCTGTGTTTTGCATGAGGCTGGTGTTAGGAGGGAAATGAAACAGAGATAAGTCATACTTAGAAAATAAATTACCCTGAAGGAAAGCAATCTGCAACCTTGCCAATCTGTGTGAACTCTTGGTTTCATTTATTAAGGGGGCAGATTAGCTCATGGGAAAAACAACACCTCCAAAGCTCCCTCCATGAAAAAATCATTTAGTTCAGGTCTCCTTGATCTTAAAGAATAAGTTCATTCAAATTAACCCAACCTGAAAGGAAATTTTATTGGAGGAATAACAGGTAGATTTATCTCACAAAAGTCAAGAATCAGTAGGACAAAGATGGGTCTCATGAGGACTGGAATCAGAAATATGGAAAATCAAGATCTCAAGAAATTTTATATGTTGGTTCAAGTTCAGTTCAGTTCAGTTGCTCAGTCATGTCCCACTCTTTGTGACCCCATGAACCGCAGCATGACAGGCCTCCCAGTCCATCACCAACTGCCAGAGTCTACCCAAACCCATGTCCATTGAGTCGGTGATGCCATCCAACCATCGCATCCTCTGTCGTCCCCTTATTCTCCTGGCCTCAATCTTTCCCAGAATCAGTCTCTTTTCAAGTGAGTCAGCTCTTCTCATCAGGTGGCCAAAGTATTGGAGTTCAGTGAACACCCAGGACTGATCTCCTTTCAGATAGACTGGTTGGATCTCCTTGCAGTCCAAGGGACTCTCAAGGGTCTTCTCCAACACCACAGTTCAAAAGCATCAATTCTTCAGTGCTCAGCTTTCTTCACAGTCCAACTTTCACATCCATACATGACCACTGGAAAAACCATAGCCTTGACTAGATGGACCTTTGTTGGCAAAGTAATGTCTCTGCTTTTGAATATGCTATCTAGGTTGGTCATAACTTTCCTTCCAAGGAGTAAGCGTCTTTTAACTTCATGGCTGCAATCACCATCTGCAGTGATTTTGGAGCCAAAAAAAAAAAATAATAAAGTCTGACATTGTTTCCACTGTTTCCCCATCTATTTGCCATGAAGTGATGGGACCAGATGCCATGATCTTTGTTTTCTGAATGTTAAGCTTTAAGCCAACTTTTTCACTCTCCTCTCACTTTCATCAAGAGGCTCTTTAGTTCTTCTTAGCTTTCTGCCATAAGGGTGGTATCATCTGCATATCTGAGGTTATTGATATTTCTCCCGGCAATCTTGATTCCAGCTTGGGCTTCTTCCAGCCCAGCATTTCTCATGATGTACTATGCATATAAGTTAAATAAGCAGGGTGACAATATACAGCCTTGACATACTCCTTTTCCTATTTGGAACCGGTCGTTGTTTCGTGTCCAGTTCTAACTGTTGCTTCCTGACCTGCATACAGGTTTCTCAAGAGGCCTAGTATGCCCATCTCTTTCAGAATTTTCCACAGTTTGTTGTGATCCACACAGTCAAAGGCTTTGGCATAGTCAAGAAAGCAGAAGTAGGTGTTTTTCTGGAACTCTCTTGCTTTTTCCATGATCCAGCAGATGTTGGCAATTTGATCTCTGGTTCCTCTTCCTTTTCTAAAACCAGCTTGAATATCTGGAATTTTATGGTTCACATATTGTTGAAGCCTGGCTTGGAGAATTTTGAGCATTACTGTGCTAGTATGTGAGATGAGTGCAATTGTGTGGTAGTTTGAGCATTCTTTGACATTTCCTTTCTCTGGGATTGGAATGAAAACTGACCTTTTCCAGTCCTGTGGCCACTGCTGAGTTTTCCAAATTTGCTGGCATATTGAGTGCAACACTTTCACAGCATCATCTTTTAGGATTTGAAATAGCTCAACCGGAATTCCATCACCTCCACTAGGTTTGTTTGTAGTGATGCTTCCTAAGGCCCACTTGACTTCACATTCCAGGATGTCTGGCTCTAGGTGAGTGTGAGTGATCACACCTTCGTGATTATCTGGGTCGTGAAGATCTTTTTTGTACAGTTCTTCTGCGTATTCTTACCACCTCTTCTTAATATCTTCTGTTTCTGTTAGGTCCATACTATTTCTGTCCTTTATTGAGCCCATCTTTGTATGAAATGTTCCCTTGGTATCTCTAATTTTCTTGAAGAGACCTCTAGTCTTTCCCATTCTGTTGTTTTCCTCTATTTCTTTGCATTGATCGCTGAGGAAGGCTTTCTTATCTCTCCTTGCTATTCTTTGAAACTCTGCATTCAAATGGGTATATCTTTCCTTTTCTCCTTTGCTTTTCGCTTCTCTTCTTTTCACAGCTATTTGTAAGGCCTCCTCAGACAGCCATTTTGCTTTTTTCATTTCTTTTCCATGGGGATGGTCTTGATCCCTGTCTCCTGTACAATGTCATGAACTTCAGTCCATAGTTCATCAGGCACTCTGTCTATCAGATCTAGTCCCTTAAATCTATTTCTCACTTTCACTGTATAGTCATAAGGGATTTGATTTAGGTCATACCTGAATGGTCTAGTGGTTTTCCCCACTTTCTTCAACTTAATCTGAATTTGGCAATAAAGATTCAATAAGGTTCAAGTTCAGGTGGCCTCTTTCCTGCTTTCTATCCTTGGAGACATAAGGAGCATGATGGATTTGGGGCACTCTGTAGTGCTATTTGACTATAAGGCAGGGTGCCAGCTGAGGAATAGACTGAACGTGAGGCTGAAGAAATAGACAAGGCTTGGCACATCTCAGGCATCCAATCAATATATATGAAACAAAAATAAACAAGCAAGCATATATATATATATATATATATATATATAGCATAGATGCACAATGGCAGCTTTCATTTGGGAGATGCGGTGGATCATTTAAGTGCTCAGTCATGTTCGACTCTTTGCGACCCCATGGACTGTAGCCTGCCAGGCTTCTCTGTCCATGAAATTCTCCAGTCAAGAATACTGGAGTGGATTGTTATTTCCTATTCCAGGGGATCTTCCCAATCCAGGGTTCAACTCACATCTCTTGTGTCTCCTGCATTGGCAGGCAGATTCTTTACCACTTCTCCATCTGGGAGGCCAGATTATCTAAGAGCAGGAGACCAATAGGAAATTGACTGATACATTTGAAGCTCAGAAAGAAATACTTGGCTGGCAATAGAGATATGTATTACCAGCCTCACACAGTAGTTTAAAAACTGAGCCAATAAATCACTCAAGAAGACTATGTATAGAAAAAAGGAGGCTAAGGATAGATGCCTGGGGAGACACTGGCATTTAAGGGATTAAACAAGAAAAGAGGAGCCTGAGAAGGAGAATGGGCAAGACTAATCAGAACAGTAGAAGGAAAATGGAGAGCAAGTAGCATTGCACAAACAGTGGATGAGTCTTCAAGATGGGCAAGTAGAGGGACTTCCCTTGTGGTCCAGTGGCTAAGACTCCTACCTCCCTATTACAAGTCAAGTCCCGGGTTCAATCCCAGGAGGGAACTAGAACCCACATGCCACAACTAAGAGGTCACATGCCACAATCTCTCATGGCACAACAAATGTTGACAATCCTGCATTCTACAACTAAGAACTGCTGCAGCCAAATAAATAGTAAAATGGATTTTTTTAAAAAATGAAGAGCGAGTGGAGAAAAGAGACAAAGACTTCCCTGAAATCAGCGACTGCCCAAGAGGCTCTGTTGCTACTCTTGATGACCTTTGGTTCAGAGCTGAGCTAGGCAGAGGCCAGGGTGTGCTGACTGGAGATGTGAATGGGCTGTGGGAATAGAGACAGTAGTGGGTGGGACCACCTTGCTCTCCTTTTCACACAGTTAACTCTTCTCATCATTACAGAAGTTCTGTAAATCAGAGATCATTATCCCTGTTTTATGCATTTAAAAAAAGACTTGGGGAAGTGCTTTTAATGACCCAATTTCCATTTCTGATAGGACAGCAGACAGATATTCTGTCTGCATAAAACCCTTCCTATAGCAGAACTAAAAATGTTCATTTTATTGCTGTTTCATGCCATCATATATGTTAACTATAAATATTTTAATATAATTCATATTTTTTTTTTTTAATTTCTAAGTTCACACAGCTAAAAGAGACATTGCCTATATCCAAACTGCAGTCTGTCAGACCAAAAATTCATGCTCTTTGTTGCTGAGTTGATTTGGGGGGAATTTATTTTAACTAAAATAGTAAAAGTAACAACTTAAAAATGCCAGAAAATGTCAGGATTTTCTTCTCTGGCCCTATTCCACATTATTTTCAAGTGTTAAAATCAAAGCTGAACACAGTTCTCTAAGCATAATCTGAGCAACGCCAATTACAGCTGCTCCAAATGATTGCAGATCTACTCTGAGTGGTTTTTCCTAGCATCTTCTCTGGAATTGAAGTTAACCAATTCCTCAATGTTCAAGGCCTCTGTAACTATAAGATTGTGCCTTCAGTTACATTGAAAGTTGATCCAAAGTTCAGCCAACTTCACTTTCTGATAATGCATACTCTCAAATCTTCTTTGTATATTTCCAACGTCTATACACATTAGGACAGTGTAAAGCTGGCATTGGAATCCCTGAAAAATTCATTTTGGGTCAAGCTCAAGGTTTGAGGGGTCTTATGCTGATGAAAAGCTTTTCAAATGAGTATGAAGGAGACAGTGATCCTTGACAGTAACCTCTGATCACTCACACTGCCAAGGAAGATGCTGATCAAGGTACAAAAGTCACCCAGAGTCTTGGCCATGGCTACCTGCAAAATACACCCATTGTAATTAATTCAGAGCCTGCCTGGTCATGCACTGGCCAGGGAAAGGAATCCTGGGATTTGTCAGAGATAGGTTATTGTGAGAGAGAAAAATAAATGGAAAATTTCTTTGCTGTGTTTAGGAATAATCACCTCTTACTGTTTGCCTCTCCATTCAAGCATGAAAAATGGCTGTCAAGAATTCCACTCCTGCTTCAGGAGGAGAATAGAACAGGGCTTTACTCTGAGTCAGACTAACATTCAGCAGACCTCTATAGCAAAATCACTCTTCAAATTCCCCATTACATGTTTTAAGGAAGAATACAATACTGGGCATGATCATGAAATTCTAGCATCCCAATGTAGGTAGTAATCACTAATATAAGTAAGGTGTGGAATAGGTGTTTTCTAATTTTTTCAGTGAAGAGATTGAATTTATAAATGAATTTTATATATAGAAAACAAGGCTTAAAACTGTGTATATAATATCAAACTGTTGGAAAACACACATAGAAGTGAAAGGCTATCAAATAAAAATGAATAGTATAATGATTATATCATAATAATAACAATAGGTTATTTTATTTTTTATAGACTACATTCTATTATAGTTCTATATCCATTATATATACAAGATAATGAGTATAATTCCTTGTGCTGTGCAGTGTATCCTTGTTGCTTATCTATTTTATATATAGTCATTTATACCTGTTAATGCTAAGTCGCTTCAGTCATGACCTACTATTTGTGACCCCATGGACTGTAGCCTGCCAGGCTCCTCTGTCCATAGGATTCTCCAGGCAATAATACTGGAGTGAGTTGCCGTTTCCTTCTCCACACTCCAAATTTGTCCTTCCCCCTGTCCTTCTCCCCTTTGGTAAACACAAGTTTGTTTTCTATGTCTGTGAGTCTATTTCTGTTTTGCATATATATTCACTTGTGGGCATTTTTCAGATTCCATGTCTATCACATGGTACTTGTCTTTCTCTGTCAGACTTATTTCACTAAGCATAATATTCTCTAGGTCCATCTACACTGCTGCAAAGGGCAGTATTTCATTCTTTTTATGGCTGAGTAAAATTTCATTATATATAACTGGCACAAAAAATGCAACTACACTCCAAGAAAGAAAATGACAGACTCTCCCCTTGATCCTTCAGTTCTATCTGGTGACTCCTTGTAGCCTAGCAGCTATGACATTAAAAAAAAGAATGACAACACAAAAGTGATGCTTATGACACCATTGGTGCTTGTTAGGCATTCAAAGGTACTATTTCTATAACAATATTGTGATTTTATAAAAATTAGTAACTTCTGTTGTGATTTTATAAAAATTAGTGACTTCTGAGGGGAGGAGCTAAGATGGCAGAGGAATAGGACAGGGAGAACACTTTCTCCCCTATAAATTCATCAAAAGAACATTTAAACGCTGAGTAAATTCCACAAAACAACTTCTGAATGCCAGCAGAGGATATCAGGCACCCAGAAAAGCAGCCCATTGTCTTTGAAAGGTGATGTTTTATCAGTGGTGCTGTATAGAAGGAGAAGTTTTGAGACTACTGTAAAAATAAGACAGATAATTGGAAGCAAGAGGCTTAAGTCCAAACCCTGACTCCAGGGAACATTAATTGACAGGAGCTCATCAAATGCCTCCATACCTACACTGAAACCAAGCACCACACAAGGACCAACAAGTTCCAGGGCAAGACATACCAAGCAAATTCTCCAGCAACACAGGAACACAGCCCTGAGCTCCAATATACAGGCTGTCCAAAGTCACCCCAAAGCCATAGACATCTCACAACACATTACTGGATACTTCATTGCACTCCAGAGAGAAGAAATCCAGCTCCATCCACCAGAACACTGACACAAGCTTCCCTAACCAAGAAACCTTGACAAGCCACCTGTACAAACCCACACACAGTGAGGAAATGCCAAAATAAAGAGAACTCCACAAACTGCCAGAAAACAGAAAGGACACCCCAAACTCAGCAATTTAAACAAGATGAAGAGACAGAGGAATACCCAGCAGGTAAAGGAACAGGATAAATGCCCACAAAACCAAGAAAAAATGGGAAGAGATAGGGAATCTACTTGATAAAGAATTCCAAATAATGATAGTGAAATTGATCCAAAATCTTGAAATTAAAATGGAATCACAGATAAATAGCCTGGAGACAAGGATTGAGAAGGTGCAAGAAAGGTTTAACAAGGACCTAGAAGAAATAAAAAAGAGTCAATATATAATGAATAAT
The DNA here is from genome assembly GCF_032452875.1 of Bos javanicus. Lineage (NCBI taxonomy): Eukaryota > Metazoa > Chordata > Mammalia > Artiodactyla > Bovidae > Bos > Bos javanicus. Next base: position 63,479,903 of record NC_083876.1, read on the forward strand.
GCAATAAATGAGATCAAAAACACTCTGGAGGCAACAAATAGTAGAATAACAGAGGCAGAAGATAGGATTAGTGAATTAGAAGATAGAATGGTAGAAATAAATGAATCAGAGAGGAAAAAAGAAAAACGAATTAAAAGAAATGAAGACAATCTCAGAGACCTCCAGGACAATATTAAACGCTACAGCATTCGAATCATAGGGGTCCCAGAAGAAGAAGACAAAAAGAAAGACCACGAGAAAATACTTGAGGAGATAATAGTTGAAAACTTCCCTAAAATGGGGAAGGAAATAATCACCCAAGTCCAAGAAACCCAGAGAGTCCCAAACAGGATAAACCCAAGGCGAAACACCCCAAGACACATATTAATCAAATTAACAAAGATCAAACACAAAGAACAAATATTAAAAGCAGCAAGGGAAAAACAACAAATAACACACAAGGGAATTCCCATAAGGATAACAGCTGATCTTTCAATAGAAACTCTTCAGGCCAGGAGGGAATGGCAAGACATACTTAAAGTGATGAAAGAAAATAACCTACAGCCCAGATTATTGTACCCAGCAAGGATCTCATTCAAATATGAAGGAGAAATCAAAAGCTTTACAGACAAGCAAAAGCTGAGAGAATTCAGCACCACCAAACCAGCTCTCCGACAAATACTAAAGGATATTCTCTAGACAGGAGACACAAAAACAGTGTATAAACTCAAACCCAAAACAATAAAGTAAATGGCAACGGGATCATACTTATCAATAATTACCTTAAACGTAAATGGGTTGAATGCCCCAACCCAAAGACAAAGACTGGCTGAATGGATATAAAAACAAGACCCCTACATATGTTGTCTACAAGAGACCCACCTCAAAACAGGGGACACATACAGACTGAAAGTGAAGGGCTGGAAAAAGATTTTCCATGCAAATAGGGACCAAAAGAAAGCAGGAGTAGCAATACTCATATCAGATAAAATAGACTTTAAAACAAAGGCTGTGAAAAGAGACAAAGAAGGACACTACATAATGATCAAAGGATCAATCCAAGAAGATATAACAATTATAAATATATATGCACCCAACATAGGAGCACTGCAATATGTAAGACAAATACTAACAAGTATGAAATTGAGAAATTTACAATAACACAATAATAGTGGGAGACTATAATACCCCACTCACACCTATGGATAGATCAACTAAACAGAAAATTAACAAGGAAACACAAACTTTAAACGATACAATAGACCAGTTAGACCTAATTAATATCTATAGGACATTTCATCCCAAAACAATGAATTTCACCTTTTTCTCAAGCACACACAGAACCTTCTCCAGGATAGATCACATCCTGGGCCATAAATCTAGCCTTGGTAAATTCAGAAAAATTGAAATCATTCCAAGTGTCTTTTCTGACCACAATGCAGTAAGATTAGATCTCAATTAAGGAGAAAAACTATTAAAAATTCCAACATATGGAGGCTGAACAACACTCTGCTGAATAACCAACAAATCACAGAAGAAATCAAAAAAGAAATCAAAATTTGCATAGAAACGAATGAAAATGAAAACACAACAACCCAAAACCTGTGGACACTGTAAAAGCAGTCCTAAGGGGAAAGTTCGTAGCAATACAGGCATACCTCAAGAAACAAGGAAAAAGTCAAATAAATAACCTAACTCTACACCTAAAGCAACTAGAAAAGGAAGAAATGAAGAACGCCAGGGTTAGGAGAAGGAAAGAAATCTTAAAAATTAGGGCAGAAATAAATGCAAAAGAAACAAAAGAGACCATAGCAAAAATCATCAAAGCCAAAAGCTGGTTCCTTGAAAGGATAAATAAAATTGGCAAACCATTAGCCAGACTCATCAAGAAACAAAGGGAGAAAAATCAAATCAATAAAATTAGAAATGAAAATGGAGAGATCACAACAGACAACACAGAAATACAAAGGATCATAAGAGACTACTATCAGCAATTATATGGCAACAAAATGGACAACGTGAAAGAAAATGGAAAAATTCTTAGAAAAGTACAACTTTCCCAAACTGGACCAGGAAGAAATAGAAAATCTTAACAGACCCATCACAAGCACGGAAATTGAAACTGTAATCAGAAATCTTCCAGCAAACAAAAGCCCAGGTCCAGACGGCTTCACAGGTGAATTCTACCAAAAATTTAGAGAAGAGCTAACACCGATCCTACTCAAACTCTTCCAGAAAATTGCAGAGGAAGGTAAACTTCCAAACTCATTCTATGAGGCCACCATCACCCTAACACCAAAACCTGAAAGATTCCACAAAAAAAGAAAACTACAGGCCAATATCACTGATGAACATAGATGCAAAAATCCTTATCAAAATTCTAGCAATCAGAATCCAACAACACGTTAAAAAGATCGTACACCATGACCAAGTGGGCTTTATCCCAGGGATGCAAGGATTCTTCAATATCCGCAAATCAATCAATGTAATACACCACATTAACAAATTCAAAAGTAAAAACCATATGGTTATCTCAATAGATGCAGAGAAAGCCTTCGACAAAATTCAACATCCATTTATGATAAAAACTCTCCAGAAAGCAGGAATAGAAGGAACATCAGATCAGATCAGATCAGATCAGTCGCTCAGTCGTGTCCGACTCTTTGCGACCCCATGAATCACAGCACGCCAGGCCTCCCTGTCCATCACCAACTCCCAGAATTCACTGAGACACGTCCATCGAGTCAGTGATGACATCCAGCCATCTTATCCTCTGTCGTCCCCTTCTCCTCCTGCCCCCAATCCCTCCCAGCATCAGAGTCTTTTCCAATGAGTCAACTCTTCGCATGAGGTGGCCAAAGTTCTGGAGTTTCTCAACATAATAAAAGCTATATATGACAAACCCACAGCAAACATTATCCTCAATGGTGAAAAACTGAAAGCATTTCCTCTAAAGTCAGGAACAAGACAAGGGTGCCCACTTTCAACACTACTATTCAGCATAGTTTTGGAAGTTTTGGCCACAGCAATCAGAGCAGACAAAGAAATAAAAGGAATCCAAATTGGAAAAGAAGAAGTAAAACTCTCACTGTTTACAGATGACATGATCCTCTACATAGAAAACCCTAAAGACTCCACCAGAAAATTACTAGAACTAATCAATGAATATAGTAAAGTTGCAGGATATAAAATCAACACACAGAAATCCCTTGCATTCCTATACACTAATAATGAGAAAATAGAAAGAGAAATTAAGGAAACAATTCCATTCACCATTGCAAAGGAAAGAATAAAATACTTAGGAATATATCTACCTAAAGAAACTAAAGACCTATATATAGAAAACTATAAAACACTGGTGAAAGAAATCAAAGAGGACACTAATAGATGGAGAAATATACCATGTTCATGCATTGGAAGAATCAATACAGTGAAAATGAGTATACTACCCAAAGCAATTTATAGATTCAATGCAATCCCTATCAAGCTACCAACGGTATTCTTCACAGAGCTAGAACAAATAATTTCACAATTTGTATGGAAATACAAAAAACCTCGAATAGCCAAAGCAATCTTGAGAAAGAAGAATGGAACTGGAGGAATCAACCTGCCTGACTTCAGGCTCTACTACAAAGCCACAGTCATCAAGACAGTATGGTACTGGCACAAAGACAGAAATATAGATCAATGGAACAAAATAGGAAGCCCAGAGATAAATCCACACACCTATGGACACCTTATCTTTGACAAAGGAGGCAAAAATATACAATGGATTAAAGACACTCTCTTTAACAAGTGGTGCTGGGAAAACTGGTCAACCACTTGTAAAAGAATGAAACTAGAGCACTTTCTAACACCATACACAAAAGTAAACTCAAAATGGATTAAAGATCTAAACATAAGACCAGAAACTATAAAACTCCTAGAGGAGAACATAGGCAAAACACTCTCCGGCATACATCACAGCAGGATCCTCTATGACCCACCTCCCAGAATATTGGAAATAAAAGCAAAAATAAACAAATGGGACCTAATTAAACTTAAAATCTTCTGCACAACAAAGGAAACTATAAGCAAGGTGAAAAGACAGCCTTCAGAATGGGACAAAATAATAGCAAATGAAGCAACAGACAAACAACTAATCTCAAAAATATACAAGCAACTCCTACAGCTCAACTCCAGAAAAATAAATGACCCAATCAAAAAATGGGCCAAAGAATTAAATAGATATTTCTCCAAAGAAGACATACAGATGGCTAACAAACACATGAAAAGATGCTCAACATCACTCATTATCAGAGAAATGCAAATCAAAACCACTATGAGGTACCATTTCACGCCAGTCAGAATGGCTGAGATCCAAAAGTCTACAAGCAATAAATGCTGGAGAGGGTGTGGAGAAAAGGGAACCCTCTTACACTGTTGGTGGGAATGCAAACTAGTACAGCCACTATGGAGAACAGTGTGGAGATTCCTTTAAAAACTGGAAATAGAACTGCCTTATGATCCAGCAATCCCACTGCTGGGCATACACCCTGAGGAAACCAGAATTGAAAAAGACACGTGTACCCGAATGTTTATCGCAGCACTGTTTACAATAGCCAGCACATGGAAGCAACCTAGATGTCCATCAACAGATGAAAGGATAAGAAAGCTGTGGTACATATACACAATGGAGTATTACTCAGCCATTAAAAAGAATATATTTGAATCAGTTCTAATGAGGTGGATGAAACTGGAGCCTATTATACAGAGTGAAGCCAGAAAGAAAAACACCAATACAGTATACTAACGCATATATATGGAATTTAGAAAGATGGTAATAATAACCCTGTATGCTGCTGCTGCTGCTGCTAAGTCGCTTCAGTCATGTCCGACTCTGTGTGACCCCAGAGACGGCAGCCCACCAGGCTCCTCTGTCCCTGGGATTCTCCAGGCAAGAACACTGGAGTGGGTTGCCATTTCCTTCTCCAATGCATGAAAGTGAAAAGTGAAAGTGAAGTCGCCCAGCCGCGTCCAACTCTTAGCGACCCCATGGACTGCAGCCCACCAGGCTCCTCCGCCCATGGGACCTTCCAGGCAAGAGTACTGGAGTGGGGTACCACTGCCTTCTCCAATAACCCTGTATCCGAGACAGCAAAAGAGACACTGATGTATAGATCAGTCTTTTGGACTCTGTGGGAGAGGGAGAGGGTGGGATGATTTGGGAGAGTGGCATTGAAATATGTATAATATCATGTATGAAACGAGTCGCCAGTCCAGGTTCGATGCACGATACTGGATGCTTGGGGCTGGTGCACTGGGACGACCCAGAGGGATGGTATGGGGAGGGAGGAGGGAGGAGGGTTCAGGATGGGGAACACATGTATACCTGTGGCAGATTCATTTTGATATATGGCAAAACCAATATAATATTGTAAATTTAAATAAAATTAAATTTTAAAAAAATTAGTGACTTCTGAGCCATAAATTGTGATTGGACCTTTGGGAAAGGGGGTACAGTTTTATATTGTTAATCCTTTGCCACTTGAAGAGTTCAGTTCCTGTATGCAGAGTCTTCATCTGTATGCCATCAATTATTCAAAATCTGGTCATATTTTAATTGGTTTGATATTCAACTTATACTTTCTTTTATGACATTTTGTGTTTCTTCGACTATTTGATAATATTTTATCATTTAAAATATTTAGGATATTTTGTAAATAAAGTTAAGCATTTTTCTTTAAAAAGAAAACAGTGACTTAAGAACTAAATACCAAGTTGCCTGTTCACTCCTGCACCAACATCCTACATCCAATGGTCAAGTGAGGACAGGATAATTGTAATAAAATGTCCCATTCAAAATAGATAAGAATGTAAAGTACATAGCATTTCCTGGTCAATGAAAAAAGAATAAATCCTGCTGGGCTGCCATAGTGAAAGCCCTCAACTCTGGGAGTGTGTAAAAATCATTTACACACTGATTTTGCTCTTGGAAGGTACTCTTCTGTCCATCAGTTTCTGTGGCCACAGACACTAGCCTCTGAAATTTTTCTTTGTTCATTAACCTCCAAGGCCACATCTGAAATGGACATTTGTAGGCTCTGAATCTTTCACAGCCTTCTTTCTGCCCAAGGTTGTTTTAAGGTCTCTGAACTGAAAAATGAAACTGTTAGTCGTTCAGTCATGACCGACTCTTTGCAACTCCATGGACTGTAGCCCACCAGGCTCCTCTGTCCATGGAATTCTCCAGGTCAGAATACTGGAGTGGGTATTCATTCACTTCTCCAGGGGATCTTCCCGACCCAGGGACTGAACCCTAATCAGTCCCAAACTTAGAACAAGTTTGTGCTTTTTTGGCAGTTCAGTTCAGTTCAGTCGCTCAGTCGTGTCCGACTGTTTGCGACCCCATGAATCACAGCACGCCAGGCCTCCCTGTCCATCACCAACTCCCAGAGTTCACTCAGACTCATGTCCATTGAGTCAGTGATGCCATCCAGCCATCTCATCCTCTGGCATCCTCTTCTCCTCCTGCCCTCAATCCCTCCCAGCATCAGAGTCTTTTCCAATGAGTCAACTCTTCACATGAGGTGGCCAAAGTACTGGAGTTTCAGCCTCAGCATCATTCCTTCCAAAGGAATCCCAGGGCTGTTCTCCTTCAGAATGGACTGGTTGGATCTCCTTGCAGTCCAAGGGACTCTTAAGAGTTTTCTCCAACACTACAGTTCGAGTAGATTCCCTCAAAAATTTTTGTAGGCCGTGAGCTGCTTCCAGTCAGTTTTAAGTATCAACATCACACCCCAAATTCTTTCTCATAATTCTCAAAACTGTCTTGTTTCTTAGCTTCCCCTGAACCCATGTCTATCTGCCTGTCTCTCTCTCTTAATTTGATGATGATTACATTGACACTATCTGAAATAATTCAATTTACTGGGAATATAATACTGTTGATCTGAGTTATTTTGTTGAACTGAAAAGTCTTACTGATCTTTTTCAGTAAAGCCCATTTCCTCTTAAAGCTTACTATTCAAAGTCCAGAAGGAGTTGCCTTTTGCAACCTGTAAACACCTAAATATTTAGAATTTCTTCATTCACTTAATTCTTTGCTTGAGAACTAGCCAAATCTTGCATCTCTTTATTATAATATTTTTCTCAAAACAGCCAATGACAGCCAATGACTTTCATTTATGCCAGAGTCACAGGGTGCTAGGCCCGTAGGAGTTGTCACACAACTCCATGCCTTCCGAATTGTCACAGGTGATATTTTTACCAAACATTTTGCCACAGCACCATAGACCTCTCCAGCCTTCCGAGGTGATTATACCACCACCTGACCATCAAACCAATGATACATATTTTAATGGCTTGTATTATGTCAGTATCCAACTCTGGTCCTAGCTCCTGTAAAAGAAAATTTCAGTGTACTCACAGAAGTTTATTTCTCACTCACATGTATTCTTAATCATGTGTTGAACCAGAATCCTTCCCTGCAGAGATTCAAGGACTCAGGTTTCCTTTATCTTGTATCTCTACCCTTCACCTGAAACCAGCAAAGTCCCAAGCTTATGGTCAGAGGTGAGAGGTAGAGAAAGATGGCTGAGTCTTGCAATAAGACTTGGAAGTACTCACATTCCAGAGGTCAGAACTTAGTCACCTACTGTGTACCAGGAGCTAGAGGAAATGGGTTTTGGCAGACACATGGCAGTCTCTGTCATCAACAACTCTAATGTTGCTCCCATCATATAATTAGAAGAGTATAGATCTCACTATGCTAGAAGACAGGCTGGACAATCCAGCCTATTCAGAAAGCAACAATTTTCCATTCAGGAACCTTGGAATCTTAGATTTAGCAGTGATTACTGCAGAGATCAGTAAGTCTAACTCTCTCACATTATATATTGATAAAATGGTGCTCAGATGGGCATAAGGAAGCAGTGATAGGTATTGGACTAGGGCACTGGTCTCCCACTCGAGTCAGGGCTATCTACAATATGCTTTCCTGTCTTAACTATTCCAATATCATAAACTTAATGTAGGTTAATGAACAAAAGCGGGAGTTTTGAAACTTCTTCTACATGTAATTCTTAGTAGACATAAGAAATTAAATAGCATCTTAGAAGACAAATGAAGTTGCTTAGTGAGAATTTCAGTGGGAATCAGGTTCTAAAAGAGATTTTTCTTTTTTTACTCCAAAGATAAGATAAATTTGGTCTGAATATTGCTTCTCAGAATTTTTCAAACTGTTTGGACCTAGAGGATCATCCAGATTAAAGTCAAGAAAAACTATTGTTTTTGTAAAACTAAGCAAAAAATGAAATAGAGAAGTGTTGCAAAAACTTAAGGAAGCAGCAGGGGGTGATAAGCTAATTGTTGAGAGAATCAAGAACCAGTTGCATTCTTCCACTCTGAGCTCTTGTCCTTGGACTAAGTAACTATCCTCTGCAAGTTTACAAATACCAGTTTGTTTTTGGCCTGGTTCTGGGGTTTTGATCAGGGTAAAATGAGATTATGTATAAAAAAGAGATTTGCAAGTTGAAAATCAATAACAAAGAGAATGTCATCATCTTCAAATGATCAGTAATAAATCTTCTGCTTTTGTCTTTACATCTCCATTAAAATCTATTGTAGTCTGTGCTCCTCAGAGAGCACACATGAACCTAGGTAATTTGCTACATTAATTGTTACTCTGTTTCCATAATTGCTGTTTGCTATGAAATGTTCCTAAATTCAATTTCAATGCTTTCTCTGCTTAACGCAATTACAAGGGCAACACTATCATCAGGAGTTAGAAATACAAAACACACTTTTAGAAAGGCATTTGCAAAATACAAAATGTAGTCAGCTATCATAATTTTTTTTAAATACATCACAGCTAATTAAAGTGCAGTGAACTGACACGGGAGAAATATTTAAGAAAGAAATCTTGGTAAAATGAATAACAGGACTGAGGAAAGATATATTTGACTACAAATGGGTAAAAGTTGGGTTTCCCTCGTGGCTCAGATGGTAAAGCGTCTGCCTGCAATGCACAAGACCCGGGTTCGATCCCTGGGTCGGGAGGATTCCCTGGAGGAGGAAATGGCAACCCACTCCAGTACTTTTGCCTGGAAAATATCCAAGGACTGAGGAGCCTGATAGGCTACACTCCATGGTGGTCACAAAGACGACTGAGCGACTTCAAAGAAGGCGGTAATAACCTGGCAAAAATGCACAATAATGGATGGAATCAAGAAAAGTTGATCAAGAAATTTAAACTTAATCAAGAAGCTTGTTTGATTGGGAAGTCAATGAGAAAATGGTCCCTCTTGAGAACTGCTCTACATCAGGTGTCCCCCAGCCTCCAGGCCACAGCCTGGTACCTTCTGTCAGGTCAACAGTGCATTAGATTAGAAACAAAGTGTACAATAAATGTAATGTGCTTGAATCATATCATCCCGAAACCACCCCCACCGCCTCCAGGCCATGGAAAAACTGTCTTCCATGAAAACATCAGGCATCAGTCCCTGGTGCCAGAAAGGCTGGGGACGGCTGTTCTATATGCAAGTGTGGTTTGGGTTTCTTATTTTCAAAGGTTGGTACAAAATCCCAAAGAAAGTATTATAAACAACTAGCCTTCACCATCAGAAGGACAGAATGCATGCTTTTAAAGGTCTTCACCTTCAACTGTAGATTTTACAGCAAAGCATAATTTATAGAGTAGAAAGATGGATTCCATCTAGAGTCTGACTTAGAAGAGTTGATTCAGAAGAAACCCAATACTGACAAAGTTTCCTTATCATTACCCAGTAAGGTAACTCTGATAGGCACCCCTATTCCTACCTCTAGTCCAAAACCCCATCCAACCCGGAAGCAGGCAGGACTCAGATATCTGTCTGGATAAGACCCAGCCTTCTGCAGAACTGCTGGTTCTGGTCATGCTGGTACTCTGTAGAAACACCTTCTCAACTGTGCCTCCTAAGTCAGGCTTTCTATTTAATTTCAGAGACAAAGTCAGTAACACCAACTCAAAATGATCTTCAAGGCCTATGGTAAAGAGCCTCATTACAATGGGAACACCAGCAGGAAGTCAAGATGAATGGATTGTTCTTTTAAAAAAAAATGATGAAAGGCCAATCAGTATTATGACTACTTTTTCCTAGTGCCCTGATGGCAGGGAGGCCTCCAGTTGTCCCCTTGTCAGTCCTATATGTGCCCATATAACAGTGAGTCTTTTTGATAATATTACTTGGAACTCTGTACAACATTTTCAATATTATGGTTGTCAAAGCTAGAAAATAACAAGACATTCTCATGCTTTCTGCACCAAAAACATAAAGGAAAACCAGAGATGAAAATAAACACATAGAGAGACAATTCCCTTTTCATCAGAGATTCGAATCAAATGAAAGAGTTTGGCTCAAATTTTGTTCAGAGGACATTCTGACAGTTCAGCTTTCTTCCAGTTCAATTATTTGGGGGAAATATATATATACAGGCTCAGTTCTGGTTCAAACCAGTTCACTTCCTTGGAATAAAACTCAAGCATTTCTGACTGAATACAAAAGTAATGTTAAGGTTCAGTTCAAGATTTGGCAAGTGAGGATAGTTCATTCCAGTGTAATGTTTGATTCAAGTCTCTGCTTTTCAACTGTTTATTTAATCTATTATGGCCCAAAGGAGAAGAAAATATATATATTAACAATTGCCAGAGGAGATATAGGGACATGCCATTAATGGTTTTGAAAGGAGCCAAGAATCTCTGTTCTCATAGCATTTAGAGTTCATCAACCCATCTTTTCCAAGAAAACTCTTAGAATAATCTTTAAACATTTGCACCATTCCTCTTCTTACAAGGCAACCAAAAATTCCTCTAACTAGTCTTTTCTAGAAAAATTACAAAGTAGAAAAATTCAACTCTTCATTCTTTTTGTGGACTAATATTATGCATACTAATTTTATATACAGTGATATACATATAGTAATTTGACATATACACAGTCACATAGATATACATACATGTGCATCCATATATAAAGGGTAGCAGAGAAGTTTAAGGTTCACTAAGAGCAAGAATTCTTGTGCAATATGCAAAATGGAAGAAAGACACAATAATAACTAAGATGTAGACTGAGTCAAAATGATGTTGAGATTAAGAATTAGAAATGTGACATTTCTTGTTTGTCATTTTTGCACCCACAACATAAAGCTTTGTTTTTCTTCCCTAATTGCGTTACCTCTCAGTCATCATCACTGAGACTCATCTACTATAATCACACTGAAAATTAACAAGTATCTACTAAGCACTTCTTATCTGTAGACCACTATGCCAGGAAAGGCAAATCAAACAAAAGGTTGAGAAAGTAGATTCTCTCCTCAGGAAGCAATATGTGTGAAAATCACAGGTGGGAAGAAGATAGAAAAGCTATGTAGCATACTAAAAGTATATTTTGCAAGTAGTAATTGTTCTTGAAAAATTGTTCTTGATCCTCCCTATGTTTTATCCTCACTAAACTGATGAACTGATAAAATATGTTTCGGTGTAAGGAGTCTATTGAAAAACTGTATCTAGGAAACAAAAAAACTAAGAGCAGGACTAGCAGGAAACAAACATTACAAACTTCTGCCCAGAAATGAACTGCCCAGCAAGACCATGGGTGAAGCTGGGCAAAGGAATCCAGAAGAAATGATTATTTATAAACCACTCTCTCTCTAGATTTGGTGCCTGTCACTGTGGCTGGCAAAGTATCACCCAGAACTACTCCTTGTCCCCATTCTAAGACAGCTGACTTTGGACTTCCTTGATGGTCCAGTGCACTTTTTGCAGTGGGCCTGGGTTCGATCCCTCGTCAGGGAACTAGATCCCACATGTGGTTCCTAAGGGTTCATAAGCTGCAACAAATGCTAGGATCCCAAGTGCCACAACTAAGACCTGGTGCAGCCAATAAAATAATAAAATAAGACAAATTGACTTGAGACACTACCCAAGAGAGCCATCAGGGTGAGAATGGGAATGATGGAGGAAGTGTGAATAACATAGTGAAAAGAGTGGCTTTGAATCGAAAGAAATCTGATTTGATTCAATTCTCTGTGTGAATTTAAACCAGAAGTTACTCCACTTCTCTGTGCCTCTGTTATTATTGTTCTTTCTATAAACAGCAATAATAACACTGCAAATAACTTGAGAAGTAAATACAATATTATGCCTCCCAACACGCAACCAAGGAAAGACATAAACCTTATGTCCCGTCTCTACCACTCCACAGGCACAAAGGATCCTAGCTCCTAGCAGAATGTCACTAAAATTGTAGCTACTTAATACATCTTGGTTTCCTTTTCTCTTTTTTGCAACTGTTATTGAGGCCTCCCTGGTGGCTCAGATATTAAAGAATCCCCCTGCAATGCAGGAGGATTAAATGCAGGTTTGCTCTCTGGGTTAAGAAGTTCCCCTGAAGAAGGGAATGGCAACCCACTCCAGTATTCTTGCCTGGAGAATTCCTTGGACAGAGGAGCCTGGTAGACTACAGTCCAAGAGATCACAAAGAATCAGACATGACTCAGCGACTAACACTTTCACTTCACTTTCATTGGGAGAAGGCAATTGCACCCCACTCCAGTACTCTTGCCTGGAAAATCCCATGGACAGAGGAGCCTGGTAGGCTGCAGTCCATGGGGTCGCTAAGAGTCGGACATGACTGAGCGACTTCATTTTCACTTTCACTTTCACTTTCATTGATAAGGAAGATTAGAACTATTAACCTCTCTCATTTCTGACATCCTGAGCAAACTTCACAAGATTTGTTTCACAGGTTGTCGACCCTTGATCCCTATTCCTCATTCTCACTCTCACCTTCTCACTCCTAACACCTCCGCTCAGGACTTGTGATCCTAGGGCAGAGTTAGCATTCACAGTAAGATCAAAGGGCACTGAGGACCTGATTCTGGAACCTAATCTCAGCCATCAAAGAAGGCTGCTAGTGACAGCTAAATATGAAAGTGAACATTTTTAATATAAGACCCTTGAAAAGACAGGTTCTTTCTTTTTTCACTTCTGCAATGACTCCAACCTTTATTTAAAATTAAAAAAAAAAAAAAAAGAATAAGAATAAAAATGTCTGGAGACAAGATATATTGAGCCAAACATTTGGCAATTTGCAGGTTTCTACCTATAACCAAAATAGAATTTAGCAACACTGTGTGTCATAAAGGCTACTTTCAGCCACAAATACCAAAATTCCAATATAAAGTTGCTTAGACTAAAGGGAAATGTACTGGCTACCAGTTCAAGTCTAGACACAAGGGGCGTTTCAGGGCTTGCTTTATCCAGGGACCTCTACTCTTTTTCCCTGCTATGCTCTGAGATTTAAAAGGAAAGATATAAGCATCTGAATGCAGAGTTCCAAAGAATAGCAAGAAGAGATAAGAAAGCCTTCCTCAGTGATCAATGCAAAGAAATAGAGGAAAACAACAGAATGGGAAAGACTAAAGATCTCTTCAAGAAAATTAGAAACACCAAGGGAACATTTCATGCAAAGATGGGCTCGATAAAGGACAGAAATGGTATGGACCTAACAGAAGCAGAAGATATTAAGAAGAGGTGGCAAGAATACACAGAAGAACTGTACAAGAAAGATCTTCACGACCCAGATAATCACGATGGTGTGATCACTCATCTAGAGCCAGACATCCTAGAATGTGAAGTCAAGTGGGCCTTAGAAAGCATCACTACGAACAAAGCTAGTGGAGGTGATGGAATTCCAGTTGAGCTATTTCAAATCCTGAAAGATGATGCTGTGAAAGTGCTGCACTCAATATGCCAGCAAATTTGAAAAACTCATCAGTGGCCACAGGACTGGAAAAGGTCAGTTTTCATTCCAATCCCAAAGAAAGGCAATGCCAAAGAATGCTCAAACTACCGCACAATTGCACTCATCTCACATGCTAGTAAAGTAATGTTCAAAATTCTCCAAGCCAGGCTTCAGTAATACATGAACCATGAACTTTCTGATGTTCAAGCTGGTTTTAGAGAAGGCAGAGGAACCAGAGATCAAATTGCCAACATCTGCTGGATCATGGAAAAAGCAAGAGAGTTCCAGAAAAACATCTATTTCTGCTTTATTGACTATGCCAAAGCCTTTGATGTGTGGATCACAATAAACTGTGGAAAATTCTGAAAGAGATGGGAATACCAGACCACCTGACCTACCTCTTGAGAAATTTGTATGCAGGTCAGGAAGCAACAGTTAGAACTGGACATGGACCAACAGACTGGTTCCAAATAGGAAAAGGAGTCCATCAAGGCCGTATATTGTCCCTCTGCTTTAACTTATATGCAGAGTACATCATGAGAAACGCTGGACTGGAAGAAACACAAGCTGGAATCAAGATTTCTGGGAGAAATATCAATAACCTCAGATATGCAGATGACACTACCCTTATGGCAGAAAGTGAAGAGGAACTAAAAAGCCTCTTGATGAAGGTGAAAGTGAAGAGTGAAAAAGTTGGCTTAAAGCTCAACATTCAGAAAACGAAGATCATGGCATCCAGTCCCATCAGTTCATGGCAAATAGATGGGGAAACGGTGGAAACAGTGGCTAACTTTATTTTTTTGGGCTCCAAGATCACTGCAGATGGTGACTGCAGCCATGAAATTAAAAGACGCTTACTCCTTGGAAGGAAAGTTATGACCAACCTAGATAGCATATTGAAAAGCAGAGACATTACTTTGCCAACAAAGGTCCGTCTAGTCAAGGCTATGGTTTTTCCAGTGGTCATGTATGGATATAAGAGTTGGACTGTGAAGAAGGCTGAGTGCCGAAGAACTGATGCTTTTGAACTGTGGTGATGGAGAAGACTCTTGAGAGTCCCTTGGACTGCAAGGAGATCCAACCAGTCCACCATGAAGATCAGCCCTGGGATTTCTTTGGAAGGACTGATGCTAAAGCTGAAACTCCAGTACTTTGGCCACCTCATGCAAAGAGTTGACTCATTGGGAAAGACTCTGATGCTGGGAGGGATTGGGGGCAGGAGGAGAAGGGGACGACAGAGGGTGAGATGGCTGGATGGCATCACCGACTCAATGGATGTGAGTTTGGGTGAACTCCAGGAGATGGTGATGGACAGGGAGGCCTGGCATGTTGCAATTCATGGGGACGCAAAGAGTCAGACAAGACTAAGCGACTGAACTGAACTGAACTGATATACTGCTGACTAGCAAAATTTCTATCTCAAATTCACTTCTGAGCTCTAGATTTGTGTTCAATTTACCTATATGGTAGGCACCTACTTTCAGGCATCTCAAACCTAACAAAGACACATTTTCATTCCCTTCCTAGTTAGGTCACCACAGAGCACTGAGTAGGGTTCCCTGAGTCATATATAGGTTCTCATCAGTTATCTATTTTATACATAGTATCACTAGTGTATATATGTTTGTTATGTTCAATGCAGCACTATTTACAAAAACCAGGATGTAGAAACAACCTAAATGTCCATCAACAGATGAATGGATAAAGACAATGTAGTACATATATACAATGGAATATTGCTCAGCCATAAAGAGGAAGGAAACTGGGTCATTTGTAGAGACTTGGATGAATCTAGAGAGTGTCAGGCAGGGTGAAGTAACACAGAAAGAGAAAAACAAATACTATATATTAACATATATACATGGAACCTAGAAAAATGGTACCACTTCAGTTCAGTCACTCAGTTGTGTTTGACTCTTTGCGACCCCATGAACCGCAGCACGCCAGGCCTCCCTGTCCATCACCAACTCCCGGAGTCCACCCAAACCCATGTCCATCAAGTCGGTGATGCCACCCAACATCTCATCCTCTGTCATCCCCTTCTCCACCTGCACTCTATCCTTCCCAGCATCAGGGTCTTTTGCAATGAGTCTCTTCCCATCAGGTGGCCAAAGCATTGGAGTTTCAGCTTCAACATCATTCCTTCCAATGAACACCCAGGACTGATCTCCTTTAGGATGGACTGGTTGGATCTCCTTGCAGTCCAAGGGACTCTCAAGAGTCTTCTCCAACACCACAGTTCAAAAGCATCAATTCTTCAGCACTCAGCTTTCTTCACAGTCCAACTTTCACACCCATACATGACCACTGGAAAAACCATAGCCTTGACTAGATGGACCTTTGTTGGCAAAGTAATGTCTCTGCTTTTTTAATATGTTCTCTAGGTTGGTCATAACTTTCCTTCCAAGGAGCAAGCATCTTTTAATTTCATGGATGCAATCACCATCTGCAGTGATTTTGGAGCCCAGAAAAATAAAGTCAGCCACTGTTTCCACTATTTCCCCATCTATTTGCCATGAACTGATGGGACCAGATGCCATGATCTTCATTTTCTGAATGTTGAGCTTTAAGCCAATTTTTTCACTCTCCTCTTTCACTTTCATCATGAAGCTCTTTAATTCTTCACTTTCTGCCATATGGGTTGTGTCATCTGCATATCTGAGGTTATTGATATTTCTCCTGGCAATCTTGATTCCAACTTGTGTTTCTTCCAGCCCAGCGTTTCCCATGATGTACTCTGCATATAAGTTAAATAAGTAGGGTGACAATATACAGCCTTGATGTACTCCTTTTCCTATTTGGAACCAGTTTGTTGTTCCATGTCCAGTTCTAACTGTTGTTTCCTGACCTGAATACAGATTTCTCAGGAGGCAGGTCAGGTGGTCTGGTATTCCCATGTCTTTCAGAGTTTTCCACAATTTATTGTGATCCACACAGTCAAAGGCTTTGGCATAGTCAATAAAGCAGAAATAGATGTTTTTTCTGGAACTCTCTTGCTTTTTTGATGATCTAGCAGATGTTGGCAAATTGGTCTCTGGTTCCTCTGCCTTGTCTAACTCAATGAAACTAAACCCTGCCTTGTGGGGCCACCAAGACGGACGGTCATGGTGGAGAGGTCTAACAGAATGTGGTCCACTGGAGAAGGGAATGGCAAACCACTTCAGTATTCTTGCCTTGAGAACCCCATGAACAGTATGAGCAGTATGAAAAATGGTATAGATGATCTTATTTGCAAAACAGAAATAGAGACACAGACATAGAAAATACACATATAGACACCATTGGGGGAAGGTGGAGAGGTGGAATGAATTGAGAGATTGGGATTGACATACATACACTATTGATACTATGTATAAAATAGACAACTAATGAGAGGAACTGTATAGGTCAGAGAACCCTACTCAGTGTTCTGTGATGACCTAAATAGGAAGGAAACCCAAAAAAAGAGGGAATATATGTATAAGTATGGCTGATTCACTTTGTTGTACAGTAGAAACTAACAACATTGTAAAGCAACTATACTGCAATAAAAATTAGTGTAAATAAATAAAAGCATGATATTCCTCATGGCAGCCCTCCCCATCTCAGCATCTAGTCCATCATTTAAGATAGAAGCCTAGGACCAGTTCCTTATAGGGTGTGTGTGTGTGTGTGTATTCATATGTGTGTGTGCACTCATTTACACACACACACACTCATGCACATACTAAAAGAGGTCATTTTCCAGACTGTTGGCATTGAAGGGGATCTTGGCAATCATCTGTTCTAGTCCTTAAAATGTATGTTATTCACTCAGTCTTATCCAACTTTTTGCGACTCCATGGACTGTAGCCTCTGTCCACAGAGTTCTCCAGGAAAGAATACTGGAGTGGATAGCCATCCCTTCTCCAGGGGATCTTCCCGACCCAGGGAAGATCAAACCTGGCCCTTCGCAATTTTCCAGAATAAGACGCTGGAGGGAGAAATGGTTGGTCCACAGTTAGATGGCCACATTTCAGTTGAATAGTGGCTTTGAATCCAAGTTTTAGAACCTGGCTCCAATCTAAAAAACCTCTTTCCTTTTCATTAGTTGGACTCTCGGGGTGATTTCATACTTCCTATCAGTTACCAGCCTTTTATTCTATGGGTTTTTCTAGCTCTTTCAAGGCAAACTTTGTGATCCCCAGCTTACTTTTAACTATGTAACCTACAGAAGCAATTCCAATTTTTCAGACAAGCTTGCAACTTTACCTAAAGAAAAGGGACACCAGGACACGTGTTGTGTTTGCTCTCTAAATCTCCAGCGGCCTTCAGATACCGCTTAATCCATTCCACTGCCTTCGTTCCCCAGTGCAGAACCTGCATATATTTTAGCGAGGAGAGATTGGTTCTGCAATTCTGAGTGCAAGCTCCCAGGAAGGTCCAGTGGCATATTACAGTGAGTTCACATCAGAGGAATGATGGCTCATTAATTTGAAGTGTTGCCATTAAATTTAACAGGATAGGTTTTCTCTGGCTATAGAAAAAAGAGAAGCTGATATTTACTTAAATGGACTCTTAAATAAAATTGTCAAAGAGCAGACTTAAAAGGCTGTGCTTGTCACAGACCCACATACGCAAACCTAGAGCTTGTCAGGGTAGCACCGGCCTCATCCATCAAGTCCAGAGGAGCATGTAGCTGGAGGGTCAGCACAGGAGACTGTCATGGAGAGGAGAGCCTTCTGATCTGGGATAAGCTGACTGCTGGGCTCACTCCTGGAGTCAGAAATGTAAGGCTTCCTTTTCCTTCCCTCTGCTTAAAGGGGTCTCAGCACAGGGCTGTCTCCTAGTTCTTCTTCTGTGCTTCTGGACCTGTCAGTTATCCAGCATTTTGAGCCTGTCCTGCTTGTGTGGGACTTCCTGGCTTCTCCTGAGCTCTCACAGCTACAAGATTCTGTGGCTTCTGCCACTTCTGGTTTGAGCCCTAGATCAAGGGTGAAATTGAAGGTTCTCCACTATGAACAAGCAGAGATCTAACTGCTCATTAGATTCATTCTGTGAGTGCACAAATCACAAGGCTCGCTTCTCCAACTAGTTCTACCCTGCCTTTCTGACCCACTGGCTTCCCGGCTGGTGCTAGTGGTAAAGAACGTGCCTGCCAAGGCAGTAGACATAAGAGTCTTGGGTTAGATCCCCGTATTAGGAAGATCCCCTGGAGGAGGAAATGGCAGCCCACTCCAGTATTCTTGTCTGGAATTCTTGTCATGGACAGAGGAGCCTGGCAGGCTATCATCCATGAAATCACAAAGAGTCAGACACGACTGAAGTGACTGAGCACACACAGCTGGCTTATGAAGAAGAACTAACATTTGTTTATTTTTGCTTTTATTACCTTTACTTTGGGAGATCATCCAAAAAAAAAAAAAAATGCTGTGATTTATGTCAAAGAGCATTCTGCCTAAAACTCCTCTAGGAGTTCTATAGTATCCTATTTTACATTTAGGTCTTTAATCCATTTTGAGTTTATTTTTGTATACGGTGTTACAGAATGTTCACGTTTTTGCCGTTTGCAGAAACATGGGACTTGGAAGGCATTAGGCTAAGTGAAATTAGTCAGAAAGGGAAAGACAAATACTGTATGCTATCACTTATATATGTGGAATCTGAAACACACAACAAACTAGTGAGTAGTGCAAAAGAGAAGCACACTCACAAATATAAAGAACAAACTAGTGTTATCAGTGGGCAGGAGAGAGTGGTGATATAAGGGTTAGGGGGTGGGAAGGACAAACTCTTGGTTATAAGATGAACTCAAAGATGGGGAATAACCAATATTTCATAATAACTGTCAATGGAAAGTAACCTTTAAAATTCTATTTTAAAAAAATAGAACATTCATCGTATGTTCCATGTGCAAGATTTCATTTCCTAAGTCTTCACAATAAGACTTTGTGGGTGCTGTTATTAACCTTATTTGACAGGTATGCAAACCCAAGCCTCCTTAGGCACACTAAGTGACTTGGCCAAGTTCACACAGTCCAGGTGGTGCTGGATTCAATTCCTGCTCAGAAGCTTATGCTCACAAGCACTATAATCTACATGAACCTACTCTCTGGTTTCTGAATGCTCCTTTGGCTTCATGATCCACGTCTTGTCCTGACTTCCTAGCCTGGCAGCCTTCCATCCAGATGAGCTCCAAATCTTGCCTGCCCTAGCTCTCCTCTTGGAAGTTTATAAGAAACTGCTTGAAGGACCAGCCACTCATCTCTACCTCAGGCCTCAGACTGGCTCTACACACCAGTCTAAAGACCCTTGACCACTTACCTACATGTCAGAAAACAGGAAAGAAGAGTACACAGCAGCATTCATTTAACAATTTCCTGGATGAACCTGCCAATGTCTTGATCTTGGGCTTCCAGGTTCCAGAACTATGAGAAAATTAACTTCTGTTATTTAAGTCACCCAGTCTATGGTACATTGTTATGTAAACCCTGGCAAACTAAAAAACACATTATAAGATAGACCTGATAACAAGTAGTTGGAGGTTTATGGCTTAGCCATTAGCAAGCCTAAACCCTATAGGCTGGTCAAATCCTGAGTCAAAGACTTGACTTGTAAGTAGGGTCCATTATGCTAATGAAAAGTTCTCTACTCATACTAACAGGATTGCTACCAGTAATTGCAGAACTGTCTAAGTAATTTCAAGGAAGGTCTCTACTATGTCACTAGAAGCCCAGCTAAAACTGTCCTTATATCCTGAGGAATGAGCATAAATATCTCTAACAGTGACATTGCAGGATAAATTTAATTAACTTTAGAACATAAAATGCTCATTTGTTAATGGTTGTCAGTCAAGTTGTCTCTAAAATTCAGGAAACTGTCTTGTAATGCTATGACAATAGCATCTTAAAGGAAAGTATATGATTTTACTGTATGAATGTTTCATGAATTCTGTGGGTTTTTTCCAGTGGTTCTGTGACATCTCCTGAGACTATCAGAATATGATGGACCATTTATCAATCAAATTGAATCCAGATTGGTTGTTGATAGTTTACTAGCCTTAAAAAAAAAAATGTATGATACAATCCAGCTTGTGAAAGAGGTGTAGTGTGACTAAAAATACATAAGATTGGAATCTTACAACCAACTTGTAGCTTCAACTGTGTTCTCTTGGCAACACTCGGGTGAGAACAGGAGGGCACTACAACCCTCTTGGATTTTCTGGTTTTTCTGTTCAGACCTGTCCTAAGAGGATGTCCTTCAGCCTCCCCTGTGTCAGAAGTGAAGACACAGACGCAGGACTGGAGAGTCAGCAAAAGCCAGACTTGACCTAGTCCATGTCCCTGGTGGTCCAGTGGGTAATAATTATCTGCCAATTCAGGAGTTTCGAGTTCAATCCCTGGGTCAGGAAGATCCTTTGGAGGAGGAAATGGCAACCCACTCCAGTAGTCTCACCTGGGAGATCCCATGGACAGAGGAGCCTGGCTGGCTATAGTCCATCAGATCACAAAGAGTCAGGCATGACTGAGCACACACACACATCACTGTGGGGTTAGCAAACATTCTTATTTCTAAATATCTGTGTTTCCTTGGTCTCAAGTTTTCTTCCTCACTTCCACTCCAAAGTCAGACATTCATTGGTAATGGCAGACACCACATGCCATTTGTATCCCCAGCTCAAAGAAGATCTGCTGAATAGAAGAATACTGAAGGAATATGCAATCCAAAGATGTTTATTGAACCGAATGGAATGGAACTCACATGCCTGGGGCCATTCACATACCACCATGATTCCTTTGCCACTCTTTCTCTCCAAAAAGAGAAAAGAAATAAGAAAATTTAAGGCAAGAGGAGAGAGATAGTGAGGAAGGATAGACAGGAAATATTGAGAAAGCATTTATAGCCCAGACATTTTTAGATCTGAAATCTTTTCAAATGAAATCCTTGCAGAATCCTGGTACCTAAAATGAATCAAGGCAGTATTGCTCTGATCTGAAAGTGGTGGGGAACTCATCTTCTCAACCCCCACTTCAAACACTCCCTTTTCTTTTCCCTGTCACCATACAACACACAGCCTCTCATGACTGCCTGAGGCATCCCTGTGGAATACAGTGTAACAATCACAGGCAGCAGCAGAAAGAGCCCTAGGTCAAAGTCAGAAGATCTGCTCCTCAGTGATGTGACATCAGCAACTTCTGTTAGCATCTCATTACTTCACCTCTCTCATCAGTACAGTAGGAAAATCGTACCATCCAGGTCACTGGCCAAAATGCAATATCAACGTATATACCATGGTAGCTAGACCTTAGATAATCCAATCATTTCTCAAGCGGTACAAAACAAAAAAAGACATTATAGTTTGTCTCTTCACCTGGTGGTGGTTTAGTCACTAAGTCATGTTCAACTCTTGCCACCCCCATGGTCTGTAGCCCACCAGGTTCCTCTGTCCATGGCATTCTCCAGGCAGGAATACTGGAGTGGATTCCATTTCCTTCTCCAGGGGATCTTCCTGACCCAGGGATTGAACCCATGTCTCTTGCATAGCAGGTAGATTCTTTGCCACTGAGCCACCAGGGAAGCCCATCTCTTCAACTAGGCACCATAAAAATGACTTTTTACTCAACTTATTTCAACTTTTTAAAAAATTTCACCCATTTCTCCCACCCACACCACCACCATCACATCTAGCAACCACCAATCTGTTCTCTGTATCTGTGAACTTAGTTTATATTCCACATATTGGAACCATCATTTGTCTTTCTCAGTCTGACTTAACTTCACTTAGCATGATACCCTTGAGTCTACACATGCTGTGGCAAACGGCAATATTTCCTACTTCTATATGACTGAATAGTATTCCACTGTATATATTACACAATTTCTCTATCGATGTGTCCATCAATGGATACTTAGGTTGTTTCCATATCAGCTATTGTAAATACTGCTGCAATAACATGAGGGTGCATATGTTTTCCTTTTCTTCCAATTAATATCTAGGAGTGGAATTGCTAGATTATATGATAGTTCTATTTTTCATTTTTTGAAGGATCTTCTAAAGTGGCTACACCAATTTACATTCCCACCAACAGGGCATAAAGGTTCTCTTTACTCCACATTCTTGTGAACACTTGTTATTTCTTGTCTTTTTGATAATAACCATTGTAACAGGTGTGAGGTGATAGTTCACTGTGGTTTTGATTTGCACTTCTCTGCTGATTAATAAGGTAGAATATCCTTCTGTGTTTCTGTTGGCCATCTCTATGTCTTCTATGGAACATATATCTACTTAGATCTCACTATTCTTTTATCAGACTGTTTGGTTTTTGTTGTTTTGTTTTGAGTTGTATACATTTTTTATTATTAATTTCACATATTAGCACCTTATGCGGAGAAGGCAATGGCACCCCACTTTGCCTGGAAAATCCCATGGATGGAGGAGCCTGGTGGGCTACAGTCTGTGGGGTTGCTAAGAGTCAGACATGACTGAGTGACTTTACTTTCACTTTTTACTTTCATGCACTGGAGAAGGAAATGGCAACCCACTCCAGTGTTCTTGCCTGGAGAATCCCAGGGACGGGGGAGCCTGGTGGGCTGCCGTCGATGGGGTCGCACAGAGTTGGACACGACTGAAGTGACAGCAGCAGCACCTTATGAGATGTATGATTTGCAAATATTTTAAACAAAGTTTCTCCCCAGCCCCAGTCCCTATCTTTGTTAGGAAATGCACAGGGCTAGGTAAACACAGTAGTTTCAAAACCCAGTGATTTGATCTCATATTAGATAAAAACTTGACTCTTAGTTTAATGAGATTTTTCCTCTAGAGCCAGACACTTGTCCTGAGAAAGCAAAAAACAAAAACACACCCATGTGAGATATTAACTGGGTCAGGAAGGCATTCATAAAATGCAATTTCTGACCAGAAATTCACTGTCAATGAGAAGAATAAACTGTTCTCTGTATTTTTGAAGAGCTTTTCTCCTGACCCTCTGAACCTCTTAACAGTTGCCTTATTTACCTTGAAAAAAATCACCCAGGGTTGACACAAATGTAAGATTTGTACCCTTATGAGTGTATCAAACCCTCCGCCTGAGCTACTCAGTGTCTTCGGGCAAGTAACTACCTAGTGACAGTGTGTGTTGTTGACTGAGATTCTTTGGAATGGGGTTGATAACCTTGACTTCCTCAGTCCAGGAAGAATATTAAAAATGACTTTTTGCTTACTTTACAATGCATAAGAATAGAATTCTCCAATGTTTCTCTCAGCACAGGTAACAGACCTTGGTTTATTCATATTGGAATCTGTCAAATGAGCTATAATATAAACAGAACAAAAAGGATGAGACCATTTTGTCTGAGAGGATCAGTGCCACAGTAATAAGGCAAAGCAATCTTAGGAAGCTAGATACTTGGAATTCATAATGACTCTTAACATGAACCATTTACAGACAAAGTCTCTATCCTGAACTTAATGCTGGGATCAGAGTGAAATGGAAAAGAACCTTATTAAATTATAAAGCCTTATTGAAATTACTTTGTTCTCGACTAAGTTCTATAAATGTCCACCTTTAAATCAGTCAAGATTCAGTTGCAGAAAACAAAACCCACTTAAGTAACAGTTTAAGCAGGAAGGAGTTCAGAATTGAGCACTAAATTGCTTACACATCTGTGGCATCTGTGGGAAGGCTGAAGAAACAGATTTTAGATTGAAAAGTCACACTCAAAACCACACCACAAAACAGATCCACCAAAGAGCTGCTGCCTCTTCTGTAATCAAGAAACCTCTGGCTTCAAAACCACACTCTGGCTTTGATGATCACAAAATCATTATCATCAAAAGATACACTGCAAATGCTGCCTATTCCTGAATCAACTGTGCCCACTGTGATCCATGGATGCAGAAAAGCTGTCATGTCCTGCATTATGACACCCACACAGCTGGTGACTGGACGCCACCTCAGAAAAACAAAATTCTTCACAGCTGAGCTTGGCAGTAGAAACACTCTAGAAGCATCAGAGGTAGAGCCCCAACCTCACTTCTGCTGTCCAAATCTCATCTAATCAGCCAAATCCTAATCACATTCATTACAGTAGCTGCAAGGGAGTCTGTATAATGTATCTTCTGGCTTTCCAGCCTCTGCAGGTCAGGAGGCACACAAGAGCGAGGATGAAATGGTTATTAAGTGCCAGTTTTCAAAATCCACAATGGTGCTATGCTGATTGAAACAGTCATTAGTATTCTAAGGTCTATCTAGGGTCTCACTTTCAAATGTGGTCTTAGATATAGAAAGGATTTTAATAATCACCAGTCCATCTCTTTTTATTAACTGTGAACCAGAGATGATGTTATTTTGCTTGATGTCACAGTTAATTAATGGTAGAACCAAGAAGAGAAATCATATTGTCTGACTTTCAGTCTAGTCCTCTTTTTATCTCCCCCAGGGATATCTACTGGGGCTTCCCTGGGGGCTCAGATAGTAAAGAATCTGCCTGCAATGTGGGAAACCTGGGTTCAGTCCCTGGGTTGGGAAGATCCCCTGGAGAAGGAACTGGCAACCCACTCCAGTATTCTTGCCTGGAGAATCCCATAGACAGAGGAGCCTGGTGGGCTGCTGTCCATGAGGTCACAAAGAGTTGGACATGACTGAGAGGGATACCTAAAGACATAAAAAGTAGTAAAAAGTGTGGCAATGTGGCTGATTTGTGTCAATATATGGCAAAAACCATCACAATATTGTAAAGTAATTATCTTCCAGTTAAAACAAATTAATTTTTAAGTGTGGCAATAGCATTTCCATTTCAGATCTGGTTGTATATAAAATACATATAGATGAATTATATACAATGAAGGGAATGGAAAATATTTCTTTCCCAGGATTTATATGAAATTTTAAATACTTGTATGACATATTTGTATCTCCTATATATGAGATATTGTATTTGTTATTGGAGAACTGGTGGTGACCAAAATAGATATGAGATGAAAAGAGCTGGTCAGTAAAAAAGCAAGAGGGTATGCTACCTGCCATCTACCTGAAATAAGAGAAACTCAGAAACTGAGAAAATCTCCATATAGTTGAAGCATAACTTACAAAAGGCAAGAAAGGTAACTAGTAAAGACATCAGGAGCAAATGCTAGAGACACTTTAAAGCCACACAGAAAACTTTGAATTTCACCCTAAGGCACAGTTTCCACAATTTCACTTACTTACCTGCTGAATTCATTATTTTGCCCTGTCCCTGTGTTAGGTTCCTAGGGTTCCCTTAACAAAGATCCACAACTTGGTGGCTTAAAACAATAGAAATTTATTTTCTTATAGTTCTGGAGGCTAGAAGTCAGAAAGCTATCAGCAGGGTGATGGTCCCTCTGAAGACTCTAGGAAGAATACTACCTTGCCTCTTAGGTTTTGGTGGTTAATAATCTTTGGTGAACCTTGGCTTATAGACAAAGCATTCCAGTCTCTGCCTCCATTATCACATGGCATTCTCTCTGTGTATCTGTTTCTGTGTCTTTTCTTCTTATAAGAAAATATTGGATTAAACCCTTCTTGAGCTAAAGACTCACACTACTCTAGTAAGACCTCATCTTTATATTATATATGCATGAATGCATTCTCAGTCGCTTAAGTCATGTCTGACTCTTTGCAACCCTATGGATTGTAGCCTGCCAGACTCCTCTGTCTATGGGATTGTTCAAGCAAGAATACCAGAGTCAGTTGCCATGCCCTCCTCCAGGAGAACTTCCAGACCCAAGGATCAAACCCATGCCTCCTGTGTCTCCTGCTTTGCAGGCAGATTCTTTACCCCTGAACCACTGAGGAAGCCCAACTTGTTATATATGCAAAGACCTTATTTCCAAATGAGATCACTTTCTGAGATTCTGGAAAGGACATCAATTAGGAGGAGGAGGAGGGAAACAATATCCTACACAGTACAACCTCCCATGTCATTAATCACTTAATACTTTCTTTAAATCAACTCATTAAGTCAGCTTCTAAGCAATAATATCCATCCATATGTCTGAAAGCTAGTGGTATGTTTTCAATACACACCAAAAAAGAAAAGCCTTCAAAATATGAAAACTAAAAACCTTTATCCATATAGTAATAGCGATGCCTGTGCCAACTTCCGGAGAAGGCAATGGCACCCCACTCCAGTATTTTGCCTAGAAAATCCCATGGACGGAGGAGCCTGGTAGGCTGCAGTCCATGGGGTCGCTAGAGTCGGACACGACTGAGCGACTTCACTTTCACTTTTCACTTTCATGCATTGGAGAAGGAAATGGCAACCCACTCCAGTGTTCTTGCCTGGAGAATCCCAGGGACGGGGAAGCCTGGTGGGCTGCCGTCTATGGGGTCACACAGAGTTGGACACGACTGAAGCGACTTAGCAGCAGCGGCAGCGGCAGCGGCAGCGGCAGTGCCAACTTGAAGAAGAAATGCCCGAAAATATAGGTTAAAAAGAGCCCTTGAGATAAAGCCGTCAGCTGTTTTCACCTATGAGCAGACATTGGAGATAACCTGGACTTACAGATTTGCCTTTCTGATGCATTGTATCACTGATTCCCAACCCTGGACATAATTTAAAAGCACTCTGTGCCAATTAAATCATATTCTCTGAGGCTACTTTTTAATACTATCCAGTAACTTCAATGCATAGCCAGGAATGAGAACCAATATATTTATGATCCTTTTAAAGAGATTTTTTACTACACTTTGTAATTGGTTTTAGCAGTGGCCTAGAGAAGGAATGAACAGGAATTAAAAGTCACTTGCTAATTGAGCATTTGCTGAGTATAATCCGGGTAGCTGAACGTTTTGCAGATAACAGAAAGTTAACTAAATATTGATCTGTTATATAGATAAACAGATTTATCTGTTTATCTATCTAACAGGTTTTAGTGCTGAAAAATCAACCCCTCTTTTTTTTTTTTTTTTTAACTCTAGGAAGAGTTCTGGAGAATAATGTAGCGTAGGCAGATAGCAGCCTACTGGAACCAGGTCTCAATATTCAGAAAAAAAAACTGTAATATTTAGAAAGACCTGTATTATGTGTTATCACAATAAAAGAAGTTAAATTTACTATTAAATTTATCATTTATTATTATTATTTTTATTTTAAATGTATTATTCTATTTTCTTATGTAGCCATTCACCTGGAGTTACACTGATTTTGTGGTACATACAAGAATCTAGTTCCTGTATTCCACTTTTGTATTACTGTTATATGCCTGAAAGCTACTGTGTGCATGTAAAATGCTGGGTACCCTTTAAGAGCACAGCATGTAACTAAGTGTTCTAATCACCTATGCGGTATTACTTTCGTTACTCATTTTACAGATAAGAAAACTGAGAGCTGCAGGATTAAACAGCTTTCTCAGGATTGCAGTTAGTGTGTACTATGCAGTCCAGAGCTAGGACTAAAACTGAGGCACTCTGCCTGGGAGTGAGTGTACGTAACCATTCTGCTTGCTCTGCTCTATCTACACAGCTACTGCTCCTTCTGCTTCCATTTAAGAGAATCAGCAAAGTAGATTGAATCAAAGAAGCCATTTGCTTTTGGAAACACCTGTATTCCTGATGGGAGTATAATTAATCCTACATTAACTTCATGGTAAAAGCATCAATTGTTGCTTATTTCTCTTCTGACAACAACGATGGATATTTCCAATTATTTCCTGCACTCATTAGCATGTTTTCCAGATGAAAAATGTCTTGGATTTCTGGTGGAAATGTTAATCATTTGAAGAGCCTACCCCATGGTCTACAAACAAAAACATAATGGGCCAAATAATATGGACATATTAAATCTGAATCAAAAATTGCACAATAGCACATTTCCTTGGTTTTCATTACCAACCTAAATCAAAATATGATTAAGAACAATAACAACAAAACAGTAGAACACAACAATTTCCAGCAATTTTAGCCATTAAAAGAAATAATGAATAAAGCTAATTCCTTGCACATACAGCAGAGCATTAACTAACAACACAAGCATCTATCAAAACCATTCAGGCACAGCTGGGTGCTGCAGCCCACTTGCATTGAATCTGTCTCCCAATTAAAATATTTCCAGCCACTGGGAAATTACAGGTCTTTCTAAATATTGGGACCTGGTTCCAGTGGGCTGCTCTCTGCCTATCCTACATTGTTCTCCAGAACTGTTCCTGGGGTAAAAAAAATAAAATAAAAGAGGGGTGGTCTTTTCCGCACTAAAACCTTTTTTCTACCACTTAATTCATTCCTTTTTTCCTTCCTAATATCTCAAATGCTTTATACAGAGGGAAGCAAGTACCTACGACAATTGATGAAAGAACCGTTAATATGGGACATTCGCTCCAAAAAGCACTGAAGTGGAAACATCAGTCTGGATAAACTTTGTGAACAATCTGAGACACTGAAGACTTTGGGACTTGGAAAAACCAGTCCTTGGAAACAGGCCCATGGAGTCCTTGATGTTATTACCTTTCGGTAGAAGCAGGCACCTAGAACTCAGCTGACCACATCAGTGGTAAGTAGAAGCTGGAAGGATAAGAAGTGAGATGTTAGCAGCTACTTAATAGCATGAACATAGCAATTAAGATGAAGTCCTGAGCTGTTACTAAAATATCATAGAAGCCACACCTCAGGACTAAGGACCACATCACAGAACTAAGAGCTGATAGTTTGTACTAAGGGAAAAAGAAACCAAATAAACCTATCCCAGCAAAGTTTAGAGCCAGGCCTTCATAGAATCAGAGTGTCGGCTAACCTTCTTTAGAAGAAGGTAATCAAGGATCTACTTTGTATCATCCACAGTATCCAATATACAAAACAAAGTCAACAGGCATGCCAAGAAGGACAATGTAACATAGTCAATTAAAAGAGATGAATAGATGACCCAGATGATATATTAACAAAGACTTTTAAATAATTTTATAAATATTTTTAAGCTAATAAGAAAGAATGCATATAATGAGGGAATAATTTCAAGAGAGTTGTGGAAAATCTGAAGAAGAATCAAATTGAATTTCTAGAATTAAAAATACAATATCTAAAATTTTAAAAATATAGGATAACATCAAATTGAATACGGGGGGAAAGCATCAATGAACTTGAAGGCACATCAATAGAAATTACTGAAACTAAGAACAAGGAGGGAAAAAGACTAAAAGAAATTTTGAGGAGCAATTATTTTCAGCATGAAATTGTATATTCACAAAAATTGTAAACTTAGTGTGAGAGTAGAACAGAACATCTTTAGACCTGCAAGATCTCAAAAGACTAACCATTCATAGACTTCAAATCTACTGAAGAAAGGAGTAAGTCAAAACAAAGGTGTACATTATAATAGAGGAAGAGAAGAGGCAGAACTCTGTTGAGGGTTTGGGGGACTGCAGCTGCTGCTAAGTCACTTTAGTCGTGTCTAACTCTTTGTGACCCCACGGGCTGTAGCCCACCAGGCTCTTCTGTCCATGGGATTCTCCAGGCAAGAGTACTGGAGTGGGTTGCCATACCCTCCTCCAAGGGGTCTTCCCACCCAGGGATTGAACCCATGTCCCTTGCAGCTCCTGCATTGGCAAGCAGGTTCTTTACCGCTAGCCACCTGGGAAGCCCTTGAGGAAGTAGGGCAGGGGAAAGAACTAAATCTTCATCTTCCATGGTAGAAAGTCAATAAATAAAGCTTTAAAAGGAAAACAAGAAGCAACAGTAAAAATATGAGTTTTGGAGCTATGAGTAGTACCAAAATAATCAGCCAAAAGTGTTCAAAGTAGCTGTCTTTGGAAGAAGAATTTTGACTCAGGGAGTTGGAACATTCAGAGGTCTGCTCTTTGCCATAAGTTGCTGTGTAATGCTTGATTCCTTAAAAAATAGGACTGTTTAACCTTGATTAAAATAAAGACAATGTTTTAAGAAGAGAAAAAATTTAAGAAATATATAATATCTGAGTAACCAGAAGAGTAAAACTAGAACTTAACCATAAAACAAAAAATGATTCTTCAATCAGAGAAGAAAGATTGAGGGGAGTTGGAGGAGTTAAATTTAGGGATTAGGTTAACTATTAAGACTATGGTTTCACTGACTCAATGGACATGAGTTTGAGTGAACTCCGGGAGTTGGTGATAGACAGGGAGGCCTGGCGTGCTGTGATTCATGGCGTCCGAGTCAGACACGACTGAGCGACTGAACTGAACTGAACTGAACTTCTAATTTTAATTTGAAATCTTTCATAATGAGATTAACTAATTCTAGGAAGTTTGCAAGGCTATTTTTTAAAAGTAATTTCACTCACAGGAATTTGGGGAAGGAAGACAAATTATTAGGAAATCAAATAAGAGACCTAATAAACCCAAATTTCTGGAAATCTTGTCTTTCAAGAGAGGGGAAATAAGAGCGTTTTCCTTTAGGCTGTAATTATACAATTGTAAAAAGACAACAACAACAAAAGAGCACAAATAAATCTCCTGAGAAAAGACATAAAATGATGACTCTTGGCAGAGTGCTATGGGTTTCTCTGGTGGCTCAGACAGTAAAGAATCTGCCTGCAATGCGGGAGACTCGGGTTTGATCCCTTGGTTGGGAAGATCCTCTAGAAGAGGAAATGCAAACCACCCCAGTATTCCTGCCTGTAGAATCCCCATGGACAGAGGAGCCTGGCAGGCTACAGTCCATGGGGTTGCAAAGAGTTGGACACGACTGAGCCGCTAAGCACAGCATAGCACAAAGTGCTATAACCTACTATAAAGGGAACTGTCTATTAGGTAGCCTTGGGCTAACAGATGTGTTACCAAACTGAGTGCTTTTGCACACAGTAATTGGAGGAAATAAAGTGTATTACCTTCTCTGAAAGCATTTTACCAATCCAAATCAACCCTCTGATGTATTTCAGAGATTTAACTGTGGTCCTATAATTATCCCAAGAAAATACAGAACTCTCTGTGCATTATCTATTTGTAAAGATGCTTATACTTATTCTCTTACATTAAACTTTTTACTTAAGGGCTTCCCTGGTGGCTCAGGGATAAAGAATCCACCTGCCAATGCAGGGGACATGGGTTTGATCCTTGGTCCGTGAAGATCCCACATGCTGTGGAGCAACTAAGCCTGTGTGCCACAATTATCAAGCCTGTGCGCCACAACTATCAAGCCTGTGCTCTAGAGCCTGGGGACTGCAACTACTGAGCTCACGTGTGCAACTACTGAAGCCCTCACACTCTAGAGCCCGCGCTCTGCAACGAGAGAAGCCACCACAGTGAGAAGCCAGTGCATCTCAACTAGAGAGTAGCCCCTGCTCATCACAACTAGAGAAAAGCCTATGCAGCAATGAAGACCCAGCACAGCCAAAAATAAATAAATACATAAAATTATTTTTAAAAAGAAATTTTAGTTAAGAGAGTATAGCCACTGTATAAATCATACTGTAGTTTACTAAAATAGGAGGATAATGCAAAAGACAGAAAAAACGCATTTTTTTTTGTTAGAGAGGTAAAAGAAGAAAGCAAAATGAGGAAAGAGAACTAGTATTTATTAAGTGTTGATCACGTGTACAGACATTATCTCCTTGATCTTTAAAATAAATAGATATTTGTTTTATTTCAGGTTCCCTAGAAAACAGAGACAAAGGCAACTATTGAGAATTAATGGTTTTTGGAGAAAAGCAATTCCAGGGCAGCAAGGACAAGAAAAAGAAAACTGACACAGGAAGATAGAAGGCAATGAAAGGCATTACTGATGCATAAATTTCGCCTTTCATATTGACTTTAGAATATAATCTCATGCAAATGACTAGTGCTGGGTATGCCGACTTCCAGGCTATCCCTCAGAGGGATACAAAGCTGACTCCTTATCCTGTGGCTTCTTTCACGAACTCAATGGAAGCCCCTGGAAATCTGCCACCACTGTTTTTGGTATGTGGGCAATGCCCCTTCTCAAGCTTGCCAACCTGCACCGCCCCCCTTTCCCCCTGTTTTCTGCCGGTCCACTGGGCTGACAGGTTCTCACTGGTAGAGTCCCTCTATCATATGGGTGGTTCTCTTAGACAGGGTCAGAAGGTCTCAAGACCAGCAGCACTCTCTCTGTGGCTCACACCCAGCTCTCTGAAAGCACTCACAAACCCTGTAAGGGTAGACACACTCCAGCACAATAACAAATCCCTGGGATCTACCTCCAGTGTGAGTAGAAGGACTGACTCCTGTGTCTTTCAGCTGGGAATCGACTACATCCCCAAGCAGCAAGGATAACATACCAAGCCTTCTGGGTATGTAGTAGCCTTATGGAAGCCTACTTCATTAAGCTTGAGATGAGGAGTACCACCGTACCCCACTCCTGGGGGATGGGGCAGGGGACACAAGGAGAGGAGAATCATAGCATAATTTTATCAAAGAAAAATTAACTCATAAATACTCTATCTTCCCCACACTCTGATCCTTTTTTATATATGCTGAGGAGGATTACAGTCCTAAAACTGGTTTTCACCCATTTTCTTGAAAAATTCTTTTTCTTGGTCCATTACCTTAAATTAGTATGCAACATTTACTATGTTTCAGTGTCTTGGTCAAACTTCAATTGTAATATCCAAATATACATTTAATATTAAACTGTTGAATGTGATGTTGGGATGTACTTGTTTTTAGATATCCTTTATTAAATTAAGGAATTTCCCCCTTCTTTTATTGTTTGCTTTAAAAAATTGTTATAAATTTGGTTGAATTTATCAAATTGTTTCTGCATCTACTGAGATAATCAAATGATTTTTCTTTTTCAGTCTGCTTAGTTGATGAATTATATTAGTAGATTTTCTCATATTTGATCAACCTTGCATTCCTGGAATAAACTGAAGTTGGACAGAATGAATAATATATACAGTCAGCCCTCCATATCCACAGATTCCACATCCTCGGATTCAACCAACCATGAGTTGAAAATACTCGAAAAACAATTCCAGAAACTTCCAAAAATCAAAATTTGAGTTTTCCATACATTGGCAACTAATTGTGTAGCATTTGTATTGCATTAGGTATTGCAAGTATTGTACAGATGATTTAAAGTGTACAGGAGGGTGTGCACAGGTTGCATGCAAATGATGCAGCATTTTATAAAAGGACTTGAGCATCTAAGGACTCAGGTATCTGAGAGGGGTCCTGGAACCAAGCCCCTGGGGATATCAAAGGACAACTGTATTTCTATATGCATTGCTTGATTCAATTTGGAAATTTTTAAAGGATTTTTGGCATGTATTTAATCCTCTGTGTCCCTGTTGGTTTTGGTGTCAAGGTAATTTTCAGTGTATAAAATGATTTGGAACATGTAACAGAGAGAGCCGTTTTTGTTCTCCCCTTCTTCTGTAGTAATAGAACCTCTGTTCATAGCTGGACCCCTAGATGCCCAAAATAAAGGCTATATTTTCCAACCTCCTTTGCAACTTTGTGTGACCATGTGACTAAGCTCTGATTGATGGGATAAAAGGCAATTTCTGGTATGTGAACTTTTTATTTTTCACTTATTTATTTTGGCTGCACTGGATCTTCATTGCTTTGAGTAGGCTTTCTCTAGTTACGGCCAGAGGGGCTACTCTTTGTTGTGGTTTGTGGGATTCTCTTTGCAGCAGCTTCTCTTGCTGCAGAGCACAGGCTCTAGGGCACAAGGTTTTCAGTGGCGCTCCTCGTGGCCTCTGTAGCACAGATTCAGTAGTCACGGTACATGAGCTTAGTTGCCCCTTGACATGTGGAATCTTCCTGGACCAGGAATGGAACCCATATTCCCTGTACTGGCAAACAGATTCTTAACCAATGGACCACCAAGGAGGTCCTGGTAAGAGCCTCTGTCCTCTCATTTAATCTATCTTCTCTCTGACTAGCACGAATGAGAATTTGGTTGTGAATCTTCTTGGACTGTGTGTTCAAAGGTACTGCTCTAAAAATAGTCACACAGCAAGGTAAAAGGAGCCTGAGGTCCTGACCCAGGAAGCATTATATTAGCCAAGTATAACCTTGAAGAGCATATCGGCCAGACCTATCCTGACCACCTACTCTAGGATGATCATGTGAGAAAGAAATAAAACTCTGTATTTTTTGAGCCAGTGTTATTTTGTTCACTATACACAGAGATAAACTTATATACTGATACAGAAAGTGTTCTTCTTTCTCAGTATTCTCTGAAAGAGATTGTGACGGTTAGGATTGTCTGCTCCTTCAGTTTTGATAGTTTGGTCTGTAAAGCAATCAATCTAAGCCAAATGGTTTCTTTGGGGAAGAATTTTTTAAGTACTGATTATAGTTTAATGGTTACAAGACCAGAAACTCTGGACTGGAAGAAACAGAAGCTGGAATCAAGATTGTCGGGAGAAATATCAATAACCTCAGATACACAGATGACACCACCCTTATGGCAGAAAGTGAAGAAGAACTAAAAAGCCTCTTGATGAAAGTGAAAGTGGAGAGTGAAAAAGTTGGCTTAAAGTTCAACATTCAGAAAACAAAGATCGTGGCATCCGGTCCCATCACTTCATGGGAAATAGATGGGGAAACAGTGGAAACAGTGTTAGATTTTATTTTTTGGGCTCCAAAGTCACTGCAGATGGTGACTGCAGCCATGAAATTAAAAGATGCTTACTCCTTGGAAGGAAAGTATGTCCAACCTAGATAGCATATTCAAAAGCAGAGACATTACCTTGCCAACAAAGGTCCGTCTAGTCAAGGCTATGGTTTTTCCTGTGGTCATGTATGGATGTGAGAGTTGGACTGTGAAGAAGGCTGAGCACCGAGGAATTGATGCTTTTGAACTGTGGTGCTGGAGAAGACTCTTGAGAGTCCCTTGGACTGCAAGGAGATCCAACTAGTCGATTCTGAAGGAGATCAGCCCTGGGATTTCTTTGGAAGGAATGATGCTAAAGCTGAAACTCCAGTACTTTGGCCACCTCATGCAAAGACCTGACTCATTGGAAAAGACTTTGATGCTGGGAGGGATTAGGGGCAGGAGGAGAAGGGGACGACAGAGGATGAGATGGCTGGATGGTATCACTGACTTGATGGACATGAGTCTGAGTGAACTCTGGGAGTTGGTGATGGACAGGGAGGCCTGGCGTGCTGCGATTCATGGGGTCGCAAAGAGTCAGACACCACTGAGCGACTGAACTGAACTGAAGATGTTTTATTTCTTCTTGAGACCCTTTTAGCAACTTATATTTTTAAGGAATTTGTTTATGTATGTTTTCACATGTATTATCTGAGACTGTTATTATGGTTGTATGTGTTAAACTTACATTACCTTATGTAAAATAGCCAATAAGAATGTGCTGTATATCTCAAGAAACTCAAACAGGGGTTCTGTATCAACCTAGAGGGGTGAGATGGGGAGGAAGATGAAAGGTAGGTTCAAGAGGGAGGGAATATATGTATCCAGCACAAGCTGGAATCAAGATTGCTGGGAGAAATATCAATTACCTCAGATAAGCAGATGACACCACCCTTATGGCAGAAAGTGAAGAAGAACTAAAGAGCCTCTTGATGAAAGTGAAAGAAGAGAGTGAAAAAGTTGGCTTAAAACTCAACATTCAGAAAACTAAGATCATGGCATCCGGTCCCATCACTTCATGGCAAATAGATGGGGAAACAGTGGAAACAGTGAGAGACTATTTTTGGGGGCTCCAAAATCACTGCAGATGGTGACTGCAGTCATGAAATTAAAAGATACTTGCTCCTTGGAAGAAAAGCTATGACCAACCTAGACAGCATATTAAAAAGCAAAAACATTACTTTGCTGACAAAGGTCCATCTAGTTAAAGCTATGGTTTTACCAGTAGTCATGTATGGATATGAGAGTTGGACTATAAAGAAAGCTAGGCGCCAAAGAATTGATGCTTTTGAACTGTGGTGTTGGAGAAGACTCTTGAGAGTCCCTTGGACTGCATGAGATCAAACCAGTCAATCCTAAAAGAAATCAGTCCTGAATATTCATTGGAAGGACTGATGCTGAAGCTGAAACTCCAATACTTTGGCCACCTGATGCAAAGAACTGACTCACTAGAAAAGACTCTGATGCTAGGAAAGATTGAAGGTGGGAGGAGAAGGGGACAATAGATGATGAGATGGTTTGATGGCATCAATGACTCAATGGACATGAGTTTGAGTAAACTCCTGGAGTTGGTGATGGACAGGGAAGCCTGGCGTGCTGCAGTTCATAGGGTTGTAAAGAGTCAGACATGACTGAGTGACTGAACTGAACTGACAGCTGATTCGTTTTGAGGTTTGACAGAAAACAACAAACTTCTGTAAAGCAATTATCCTTCAATTAAAAAATAAGAATAAGCAAAAAAAAAAAAACAAACAAAAAAAGAAATTGCAAATTTTAGACGTCTTGTAGAAGAGATTCTGAATAAAGAAAATATTTTTCTTCATGGCAGAATACCTACTGCTGTTCAGTCTTGCTAATATACTGGGTTTTAAAGTGGAAAATGAATTGTCTTTTGTCCAGTGTTCCTATGGCCACTTGCATTTGAAGTGAAACTGCTGAGCACTAAGATGGGCCAGTGGTGAGATCCTCAATGTTTGGCTCCTTTAATTAAGTTGGTCTTTA
Organism: Bos javanicus; assembly: GCF_032452875.1. Taxonomy (NCBI): domain Eukaryota; kingdom Metazoa; phylum Chordata; class Mammalia; order Artiodactyla; family Bovidae; genus Bos; species Bos javanicus. Next base: position 63,517,155 of record NC_083876.1, read on the forward strand.
GAGGTGAGATTCCTCTCTCACATTACTCTCTCATGAGGATCCGCTGCTGCCTGGGAAGAAGCTGGATGAGCCCAGCATCACCACAGCAATGTTAGCCAGCCTGCCAGATGACACAGGTCCCCTCCTTGTGGTGCAGTGGCAGTAAGGAACAGTCCACATTTCTCTCAGTTATGTCTATGAAATCTGGATTTACCCTGGAGATTGAGATGCATTTAATCTTCAATATTTAAGGGCAGTTGATCAAGATTACACATGGAATAGGAGGCATATTTGTGGCTACTAGCCTCCATGCCTACCAAAAGAAATTTAGAGGCTTAACAATACAGAAATCTAATTATTTTTTACTGTCTCACTATTGGTTAAATTATCGAAAGAGCCAGATGATTTGAGCACTGTGTGACCTGTGTGTTAGTTGTTCAGTCGTGTCTGACTCTCTGCGACCCCATGGACTCTAGCTCGCCAAACTGCTCTGTCCATGGGGTTCTCCCAGCAAGAATACTGGAGTGGGTAGCTATTCCCTTTTCCAGGGGATCTTCCCAATCCAGGGATCAAAGGAGGGTTCCCTGCATTGCAAGCAGATTCTTTACCGTCTGAGCCACCAGACACAGCTAATCCATGGTAAGTAATCAGAAATCCATTTTTCATGACTCTAAGTCTAGCAGATTTTCTATTTTACCACTTAATCTCCTTGCAAAGAGTGTACACAGTAACATACGGGCACTGACTCTTGCAAAATGAATTCTATAGGCTAATGTCAATAATTGATAGCCTATTTCAGTTTCCCAAGGCTTTCAATTGATTCAACTGGCTCAAAAATGTTTTAATGCCATACATTTGAAAAATAAAGACACATTCGTCAGGTACAGATCCAAAAGTAAAAAGACAATAGTCCCCAGGTCCATTCTACTCCTTCCACCTTAGTAGACGATTGTGACAGGTCTGGGCATGTTTCCACTGGGGGCATGATATTAATGTTTCCTTCTGGACCAAGGATAAACTGAAAAATTCCCCATTTTTCCCATCTTGGAGATAATGTAAATGGTGGGACTGAGTCTCAGAGTATAGTTACATCAGGCTGTATACAAATAATCACAGCAATAGCCCAGTCTATATTGAATCCTAAGCTGGTTTTCACATTCCTTCAAACCCAAAAGCTCCTAAACAAATTGGTGGGGAGTAATGATGAGAGAAGAGAGGAGTCCTTCTCATTGATTTTCCTCCTCTTAAATTAATGCAGAGAAAAGGGAGTTCTAAGGACTGTTGCTCAGCTATAAAGGCAAACAACTTTAATAATTCAAGATATTTTTCTCTTGGGTCTTATCGAACAATGCAAAGATTGATATTTGAGCATACTTACACTCTAAGTTCCTAACATTAGTATTGCCTTGTTTTTGGTTTTGAACAATTGGAAAAGCATCCATAGAGGAAAATTCTCAAATATGAGCTGAAACCTGTCTTACCTTTTTTCATCCCAACCCTAAGGAAACATTATAACAAACAGAACTTTAAGAACTGTCCACCACCATCAACTGCTAAAGACAAGAAAAAATCAATAGTAACCTCAAAACTACATTATATCTGTTTGCTCAGTGAATGTTTTGTGGCTTGGTGGTTTGTGTTTGGGCGTTGGTTGTTTTGGGGTTTTTTGGTTCATATACTTCTTTAACATTGCATCTCCATTCTGCTAAATGACAGTAACTGGTTACTAGTTCAATTGCTCTGGTTCTCTAAACTATATATTGACCACTTTTTACTGCATTTGATCATATGAGACATAGCCTTGTCTTCAGTTCAGTTCACTCTCTCAGTTGTGTCTGACTCTTTGTGACCCCATGGACTACAGCATGCCAGGTCTCCCTGTCTATCACCAGCTCCCGGAGTTTACCCAAACTCATGTCCATCGAGTCAGTGATGCCGTCCAACCATCTCATCCTCTGTCGTCCCCTTCTCCTCCCGCCTTTTCTTATGTTGATTTTATTTATTTCTATAGACTTATAAGATTTTTTCAAACCTGAATGTCACTTAACTTGAAAATAAGATCACTAAAATCTTGTTCATTTATTGGGCTTGTATAGGCTTTTTGAGGCTTCCCAGGCAGTGCTGATGGTAAAGAACCCACCTGCCAATGCAGGAAATCTAAGAGACATGGGTTTTGTCACTGGGTCAGGAAGATCCCCTGGAGGAGGGCACGGCAACCCACACCAGTATTCTTGCCTGGAGAATCCCATGAACAAGGGAGTCTATGGGGTCACAGAGTCAGACACAACTGAAGAGACCTAACACAGCAGGCTTGTTATAGCAGAGATGGCCTATGAAGATTGAGAGGAGTTCAGCACAATCTGACTGCACTTACTGGTTCTACAGTCTTGCCAGAAGGCTGAACCTAAAAGTCCAGGGAAACAACAGCTTGTGGAATGGCTCCTGGCCAAACCTGGGGAGTCAGGAAATAGCTTGTATTCATCTTTCCTAGCCCTTCAACATGGTTCAACTAGGAACTGAATGCCATGGATTATCAAAGAAAATAAATGGCAGTGGTCATCCTCCTCCTTATTTTCCTTCTCCTTGTTCCATGGCAAACATAACAGTTTCATTTTCTAGAGATTGTCTGCCAGAATAATTGGAACTGATGACAAAGTGGTATTAATGACTCACCCTGTTTATATCATGAAGTGACTACACGGGAACTGCTCCACAATCTTATTTTTTCACTATTTTATGAGAAGTCAGTCCCAAGGAATCAAAAAAGAAGAGTGCCCAGCAAGTCTTTCCTACAACTGGCACTCTGCCCTTTGAAAACGCCACTTCCATTCCCTTCCTATTCATTGAGGGAAAACTTGCCCCCCAAATTCAGACTGTTTCATCAGAAACAAAGGTTTAATCTTTGGTTGGTTTATTTCTGCCTAAGTACTAGTCCAGGAGTGAGGATTATAACTGAATAAAATTCTCTATCTTATTTAGGAATTTCAGAATATAATAACACTTAGGAATCAGTTTATTCTTACAGACAGGTTTCAGTGATTGTAGCATACTCAATGTTTAAACCTAAACATAAACTTCACTTCTTCCCTTAGAGGACATGACTGTGAGATCATATAAGCATAATTCTGTGAATTATCCCTACTCAAACAGTGGCTCAGCTGGTAAAGAATCCACTTGCCAATGCAGGAGACACAAGAGATGTGGGTTTGATCCCTGGGTTGGGAAGATCCCCAGAAGAAGGAAATGGCAACTCACTGCAATATTCTTGCCTGGAAATTTCCATGGACAGAAGAGCCTGGCAGCCTACAGTCATGTAGGCCTACATGTAATCCTACAAGGGGTTGTAAAGAGCCGGACACGACTGAGCACACATGCATACACAAACTGCTTTAAGCTTTCCTCTTTTCTCATTCTCCAAAATAATTCTTGTAAAGAGAAATTTAGAAATTTCTTGTTCATTTTATGTTATCGACTACTGACTAGGCTAATAGTGTTGGGGTAATATAAAAATAACTTCTTTATGAATATAGAACACATCATTTTCAGTGAAACAACAAATTTCTATTGCTATTTATTTATTCTTAGTTTACATTGCTTGAATACATAGCTAGTAGGGAATAATGTGGCTTGGATTTTTTTCACATATCTATTGGACGAATAATTAGCTCTTTAGTAACCAGGAAATTCTGATATAAACTATTTTGCTCTGCAGAGAGATCAACAGAGAAGGCTTTTTTAAATTTATTTTTAATTGGAGGATGATTGCTTTACAATGTTGTGTTGCTTTCTACTGTACAACAAAGTGAATCAGCGCTAAGCTTACATATTTCTCCTCCCGCTTGAGCCTCCCTCCCATCCCAGCCATCTAGGTCATCACAGAGCACCAAGCTATGCTCCCTGTGCTATACAGCTCTTTCCTGCCAGCTCTCTATGTTACACAGAGTAGTACACAGAAGTGTCTACGCTACTCTCTAATTCATCCCACTCTCTCTTTCCCCCTCAGTGTCCACAAGTCCATTCTCTATGACTGTGTCTCTATTCCTGCCCTGAAAATAGGTTCATCTGTACCATTCAGAAAAGGATTTTTTAAAAGGAGAGAAGATATCCCACAGTCTGGTTTGCTAGCCCAAATTATTTCGCTCAGATAGCGCTCAGGGTATTCAGGCCAGGTCCTTACTCTAAGCGATGCAGCCCGCGCTGCGCCTCCCTGCCCAGCCCCCGCTTGCTAATGGCGTGTGCGGGCGTCTGCGCTGCTTCTCCGCTGGGGGAGTTACCGTAGGGCTCGCAATCTGCGAGTTTTAATTGTTTATTTATTTTTTCTCCCTGTTATAATAAAATAAAATATTTTCCAATTTAAAAAAATAATAAAAAAATAAAAGGAGAGAAGAGTTACCAGAGTGAATCTCCTGCCCTAATGGAAGTTTGGGATTAATATGCAGAGGGCATTTTTGTTAACTATCCAACTCTCCAATGAACATGGCCAGAATATTCTCTGTGGGCTGTCTTCTTATTCTGGAGTAATTCACCATCCATCTGAAGTGACTGAGCAGCTAACACTTTCACTTTCCATTTGGAAATAAAAGCTTCCTCATCTTTAAACACATGGCAACATTGATAAGCATGATATAGATTGATATTTTAATGAATTGTTGTTCAATTGCTAAGTTATGTCCAACTCTTTGTTGAACTGCAGCACGCCAGGCTTCCCTGTCCTTCACCATTTCCCAGAGTTTGCCTGGACTCATATCCATTGAGTCAGTGTTGCTATCCAACCATCTCAGCCTCTGTCGCCCCCTTCTCCTCTTGCCCTCAATATTTCCCAGCATCAGGGTCTTTTTCCAGTGAGTTGGCTCTTCACATCAGGTGGCCAAAGGATTGGAGCTTCAGCATCAGTCCTTACAACGAGTATTCAAGGCTGATTTCTTTTAGGATTGATAGGTTTGATCTCCTTGCAATTCAGGAGACTCAATTGAGAGCATTAATAATGGCCTTTGCCCCAGGAAATCTTCACTAGAATCACACTAGATGTGAAATATCCAAGAACCTCAGGAAGAAGTGGACTTAGAGCTAGGATGGAACTTGAATCCCACAAAAGAAACAAGTGGAGTCTCAGATACCATTATTTGCCAGGAGCCGGCATACTGCATATTGAGTGCATATTGCATATTGCATATTGAGTGCAGCACTTTCCACAGCATCATCTTTCAGGATCTGGAATAGCTCAACTGGAATTCTAGCACTGCCGGTAGCCAGCGTGAGGAACTCCGCCCATGACAAAGGTCATGAGGAAGGAGGCTCGGCATACGCAAAGGCGAGATCAAGCCTCAGGAGTCTCCCTGGAAATTCGCAAAGGCCAGATCAAGCCTCAGGAGTCTCCCTGGAAATTCTCGAGCAATCTACCCCCAAAACCAGAGTCTGCCTACTTTCTGCTTTGTGCTTTCACCTACACCTCTGACTTTACGGGGGGCTGTCCCCCACTACCTCTCTCTGAAAAAAGAGTTAGTTTACAGCTCCACTTAATAATTCCTGGGTGTGACAGTGTTTCAACCTACAAACTCCTTTGGAAATCCTCTAGCCTGCCTGAATAGGTTTTTCTGGCCACATGTGATTGCTCAGAGCCTCCCAACTGTGAGAGGCATGAGATGTTCTAAACTGTCTGAATACAGATTCCTTTGAGCAGTTAAAAGATTGATTAGAAATTGTATTGGTGAAGGATTTTCACTTTTTGGGCCAATGTTTGCTGCTAAGTTTCCATATCCCTTACTTGCTGTGTCCCTGGCAGTGTATTGATTAATATAATTGGTGTAAATAGTAGCTTTAATGTTTGTAACCTGGGACCCTTGAGTTAATCCTTTTTCTTGTTATAGCCCACCACACCTTTGCTCTGTAGGAATGCAACTTCATCTAATGCTTTTGGAGGGTGGCTCCTGACCAATCACCTTTAGAGAAAAATAAGTTTTCTGAAGAAAGGGTCTTAAAATGTTAACAGGCCTCTGGGCCAGAAGATGATGCAAATCATCTAAGCTTTTGCATATGATAAGTTTGCAGGAAGAAAGCCTGGCTTGCTGCATGACTCTACCCCTTCCCCCATTATCCTCTATGCATAACTTAAGGTATAAAAACTACTTTGGAAAATAAAGTGCGGGCCTTGTTCACCGAAACTTGGTCTCCCCATGTCGTTCTTTCTCTTACCTTCTGGCTGAATTATTCAGCCTCTTTTCTCCACTGAATTTTCTCACTGAGCTATCCTCATTCTATTACTCTTTATATCCTTAATTAACATTTAATTAAGCAATTGTTTCCTGATCTTCACCTACGCCGTCTCTCCTTCGAATACCCTGGATCAGCCGGGGCTGGTCCCCGGCAATTATTATTTCTAGCCAGTGGTATTTTATACTAACATATATTTAAATACAATGAGCATTGAATGAAAGAAAAGGTAAGCTGAGGCTTTTATACTTTGAGAAATCAGTCTCTTACCCTCATCTCCCTCTTCCTGGCAGAATCACGTGTCTATTCTATGCCGAGGTTCAGCTAAGTGGACATCATGACTTTTGTTAATTAGATGATATTACACTAAGTACATTGATATTAAAAAGATGACATTGATATTAGATGTAAATCTCTTGAGGTATTGTATAAGTAAAATACATTATACAATACAAAAGAGAGCATTAAAAAAGAAACAAGAGACCCTAAGAAGCAGAAAGTATGTATCACGATATTAGAAATAAGGTCAAATGTGTAAATTAGGAATAAAAATTTAATTTTTACTATAAATATAGACTCTAAAGTTTGTGATAAAACTTGCAAACATACAGAAAAGCAGTAAAAATGCCTTTAAAATTCATATAGCCACACCTAGAGCTTGTAATTGATAATACTTTGCCATATTTGCTTCTCATATATAGTTTTGGCTGAGTCACTTAAAAACAAATGACAGTAATTCATTTTACTCCTAAATACTTCAACATATGTAGTAGTTTTGCATATTTTCTTGTTACACATATATTTATTTATATGTAATAAAAGACTCTAATGCTGGGAGGGATTGGGGGCAGGAGGAGAAGGGGACGACAGAGGATGAGATGGCTGGATGGCATCACTGACTTGATGGATGTGAGTCTGAGTGAACTCCGGAAGTTGGTGATGGACAGGGAGGCCTGGCATGCTGCAGTTCATGGGGTCGCAAAGAGTCGGACACGACTGAGCGACTGAACTGAACTGAACTGAATAACTACTTTCCTCTTTCTCCTTCTTCCCTTTATTAAACTTGTATGTTTGCTGGAAATAAATATTTTATAATTTATTTTATTTGTTTATCTATTTTTGATTGTGCTTGGTCTTCGTTGTGCCTGGCATTTCTCTAGGTGGGGTGAGCATGGGCTGTCTTCATTGAAGTGCTCAGCTTCTCATTGCAGTGGCTTCTCTTGTTTCAGAGCGAGTGATGTTTCTACAGATATGGACTTCAGTAGTTGTGGCACGTGGGCTCCTGAGCACAGGCTCAGTAGTTGTGGTGCGTGGGCTTAGTTGTTCCTCAGCACGTGGAATCTTACTGTACCAGGGATCCAACCCATGTCCCCTGGACTCGCAGGTAGATTCATATCTACTGTACCACCAGGGAAATTTATTTCCCTGGTGGTACAGTAGATTATTCCCACCAGAAATAAATTTTATTTATTTATTTATTATTTTTATTTATTTATTTATTAAATTTCCCTGGTGGTACAGTAGATTATTCCCACCAGAAATAAATTTTATAATTCAATCTTTCAGTAACAAAATATTTGGTGAGACTGGGATTGAAATTATGGGATAATTGATATAGTCAGTGATTAATAAAATAACTGTTGGGATGATGTGACTTTCTGTTCTTGGGAGAAGGGAAAATATCTTCGCTTACAGATGGATGGCTGCATCTTGTAAGGTGGAAAAACAGAGCATGTTATAATAAAGGGAAGTTCAAATACGCATGGAAATATGTATATGGTGCTAAGAAGTCAAAGCGGTGGATTGTACCAGCTATTAACTTTTTGCCTCTTATCTGCAATTCCACACTTCTTTGTTCTGCTTCATAATACTTCATCCAGACCCTGTAAACATTTCTCCCTTGACAGATGATTTTATGTTAGGCTTTGCTAATTGTAATCCAACTCCATTTTTCTGTAAAGGCATTATATAATATTTTCAATGCTAATTACTAATCAAATCAAAAGTTTCAGAAAGGTTGAATTCAATATTTTCCTGAAGCAATAAAAAATCTATCTTAAACCAACATGCTGACATTGTATTTGATGGTAGTATAAAACAGATATTGCCATTAAAACCAGGAAAATCATAATTCATCAACATTTTCCTGGGAATTCTGTTCAATAAAATAAGTGAAAAAAAATAAGTATAACAACATTTTATACCTAAGTTTAAAGACAATGTTAACATTTACTGAGGAAACCTGAGAGAATTGACTGAAAAACCTTTGAAGATATTGAGTTTAAGTAAATCTTTACAAATTGAACAAATATAGAAAAAAAGGCAAAAAATCTTTTCCATATTGTGTGAGAGCAAGTTGTATTGGAAAAAAATTAATTCACAATATCCATTTTTAAATATGTAGAGATGCAAGTTGAGAACTATGAAAGATATAGATCATATTCTAGGACAGTAAGATGTCAATTCTTATTAAATTAATATTCTGTAAAGTTTAAAGCAATTTCAGTCACTATCTCATTAGCATTTCTAACATGCAAAGTAATTCTCAAGTCCATCTGAAAGATAAACAAGTGAAATTAGCTAAAACTTCGGGGGTAAAAGTAATGGGGCAGTTTGCCTCATCTTATGTTAAGGTGTACCTAGAACTCATTATAACATGTTAAGGCAATTGTTGACTCATTGGAAAACACCCTGATGCTGGGAGGGATTGGGGACAGGAGGAAAAGGCGACAACAGAGGATGAGATGGCTGGATGGCATCACTGACTCAATGGACGTGAGTTTGAGTGAACTCTGGGAGTTGTTGATGGACAGGGAGGCCTGGTGTTTTGCAATTCATAGGGTCACAAAGAGTCGGACACGACTGAGCAACTGAACTGAACTGAAGGCAATTTAGGGATCAATAGATAATGAAGCAGAGTAAGTAACTCTGGAACACACTTCTTTATTGAAAGAAGAAAACTTCATATATGATAAAGCCTCCCAAGTTAGTGAAGAAAACAAGATGAATCAATAAATGGTATTAGGAAATTGGTAATTTTGGATGGGAGTGAGAGAAATCAATTTAACATTTTCACTTTATTCCAAAATAATGCAAAAGAAATTAAATCAAGAACAAATTTAATCAATTAGATTAAAACAAGAAGGTAATATATACTTGAATATTTAATTAATGACTAGATGGAACATTATTTTCTCAACATAAAAGCAAAGGAAAATATCGCAAATTGAATTACAAGTAAAGTGGCATTTGAGGAACAAATTAAACACAAAAGATTTGACATCTTTAATACACAAAGAACTCAAAACTCAGTTATAAAAGTCTTAAGACAAATGAACAAAGGACATGAGCAGACCAGTCACACCCAAAAGAAACACAAATGGCAAAAAAAAATGCATCCTAAGATTCAAATGAATGGATATCAAAATAGAGGAAAGACACTTATCATCTATTAAATTGGAAAAATATACTATCTGCATATGTGTTCTGTCACTCAGTCATGTCCGACTCTTGCAACCCCATGTACTGTTCACAGCCCACCAGTCTCCTCTGTCCATGGGATTTCCCAAGCAAGAATACTGGAGTGGGTTGCCATTTCCTCCACCAGAGGATCTTCCCAACCCAGAAATCAAACCAGAAATCTCCTGCATTAATAGGTGGATTCTTTACCATTGAGCCACATGGGAAGCCCTATGATTCTGCATCAGTTCAGTTCAGTTCAGTTCTGTCGCTCAGTCGTGTATAACTCTTTGCAACCCCATGGACTGCAGCATGCCAGACTTCCCTGTCCATCACCAACTCCAGGAGCTTACTCAAACTCATGCCCATTGAGTCAGTGATGCCATCCAACCATCTCATCCTCTGTCATCCCCTTCTCCTCCCACCTTCAATCTTTCCCAGAATCAGGGTCTTTTCCAGTGAGTCAGTCCTTCACATCAGGTGACCAAAATATTGGAGTTTAAGCTTCAGCATCAGTCCTTCCAATGAATATTCAAGACTGATCTCCTTTAGGATGGACTAGTTGGATCTCCTTGCAGTCCAAGGGACTCTCAAGAGTCTTCTCCAACACCTCTTCTCCAACACCATAGTACAAAAGCATCAATTCTTCAGTGCTCAGCTTTCTTTATAGTACAACTCTCACATCCACACATGACTACTGGAAAAACCATAGCTTTGACTAGATGAATCTTTGTTGGGAAAGTAATGTTTCTGCTTTTTAATATGCTGTCTAAGTTGGTCATAACTTTTCTTCCAAGGAGCAAGCATCTTTTAATTTCATGGCTGCAGTCACCATCTGCAGTCATTTTGGAGTCCCCAAAAATAAAGTCTGCCACTGTTTCCCCATTTATTTGCCATGAAGTAATAGGACCAGATGCCATGATCTTAGTTTTCCAAATGTTCAGTTTTAAGCCAACTTTTTCACTCTCCTCTTTCATTTCATCAAAAAGCTTTTTAGTTCTTCGCTTTCTGCCATAAGGGTAGTGTCATCTGCATATCTAAGCTTATTGATATTTCTCCCAGCAATCTTGATTCCAGCTTGGGCTTCATCCAGCCCAGCATTTCTCATGATGTACTCTGCATAGAAGTTAAATAAGCAGGGTGACAATATACAACCTTGACATACTCCTTTTCCTATTTGGAGCCAGTCTGTTGTTCCATGTCCAGTTCTAACTGTTGCTTCTTGACCTGCATACAGATTTCTCAGGAGGCAGGTCAGGTAGTCTGGTATTCCCATCTCTTTAAGATTTTCCAGAGTTTATTGTGATCCACACAGTCAAAGGCTTTGACATAGTCAATAAAGTAGAAGTAGATGTTTTTCTGGAACTCTCTTGCTTTTTCAGTGATCCAACAGGTGTTGGCAATTTGATCTCTGGGTCCTCAGCCTTTTCTAAATCCAGCTTGAACATCTGGAAGTTCACAGTTCATGTAGTGTTTTAGCCTGGCTTGGAGAATTTTGAGCATTCCTTTGCTAGAGTGTGAGATGAGTGCAATTGTGTGGTAGCTTGAGCATTCTTTGGCATTGCCTTTCTTTGGGATTGGAAATAAAACTGACCTTTTCCAGTCCTGTAGCGACTGCTGAGTTTTCCAAATTTGCTGGCATATTGAGTGCAGCATTTTCACACATCATCTTTCAGATTTGAAATAGCTCAACTGGAATTCCATCACCTCCACTAACTTTGTTCGTAGTGATGCTTCCTAAGGCCCACTTGTCTTCACATGATACTGTATGGTACTGGGTAGAATGTTGGTGCTATTCAAGAAGAAATGTTAAAATCTTCAAATACAAGTATAAATTGGTACAACTTTTTGAAGGGTAGATTAGACTCAGATCACTCTTTAAAATTTTCATATTCTTTCAACCAACTAGCCTACTTCTTAAAACCTTTAATAAATACTAAAGATGTTTTAATGTAGAAGATATAAATGTAGAAAATAGGAAATAAACTAGATTTCCAAGAATATGAGAATAACTAAATAAATTGTGGACCCCCATAAAATGGAATAGAATACAGTCATTAAAATCTTAATTTTGAAGAACACTTAAGACAGACATTTTTGAAGCATAATGTTAAACCAAAGAGGAGAATGAAAAACTGTGGTAAAAGTAATCCAGTTTTTAGAAGACGTAGAGAAAAGGGAACCCTCCTGCCCTGTTTGTGGGAATGTAAATTGGTCCAGGCACTGTGGAAAACAGTATGGAGGTTCCTTAAAAAGCTAAAAATAAAGTTGCCATATGTTCCATCAATCCTACTTTTGTGCATATAACCAGAGAAAAGTTTACTTTGAAAAGATATATGTGCTCCAATGTTCATAGCAGAACTATTTACAATAGCCAAGACATGGAAACAGGAAGATTATGCTGGCACTGATTTTCAGAAAGATAATTTGGCTCCAGAATACACTATAATAGCCACCAAAATTAACTGTAATCAAAGAGATCATTAGATGTTCTGGTTGCCTTTCATTCCTCAGAGGTGAGACTTTGGCAGCTCACGGCCTGGCTGGAGTCAGACTCGCCTCGGTGATAAAATCAGTGATAGAAATGACACATCAAAGTTAGAGAAGAGGTTGTGCTTTGTTTCCCAGACTCAGTACAGTTTGTGAAAGAACAAGGGCCAATCCCACTTGATTTTTCAAAATTATAAACTGGGTAATTGCAGTTGAATGATTTTGAAATTGCTTGGTTTCTTCTCTTCTTGCTTCACTGTTAATTCTGTTTATACCCAAATAAGCGTAAAACTGCTTTCTCATCCAATGAAAGTTTGCTAAGAGATAATGGTTCTGAAAATGTGGAATTTGCATCACTTATTTAAATTTCAAATACTAACAAAATGATTAAAATCAAACTTTGCATTTGCCTCAGTGTTGTTAATTTAGAATAATTGGTCTTGAATTATCTAATAATGCACTTACTGCTAATGTGGAGTCAAGAATGCATTATTCCAGAGCTCTTAGCAAATGACAACATGATAGGTTGTAATATCTTTTTATGTTGATAAAAAATAAGTTGTTTTCCATAGAAAATCTGTAAAATACTGAAGTAGGTAAGAAGAAACTGAAAGCTACCAAAATACTACACCCAGAGTGATATCTCAACTTTTCAACAATTTTTTCCCACTTTGGGGGTGTTTTCATGTTCAGTCACTTCAGTGGTGTCCAACTCTTTGTGACCTTATGGACTTAGCCCACTAGTCTCCTCTGTCCATGGATTTTCCCTGCAAGAATACTAGATTGGGTTGCCACTCTCTCCTCTAGGGGATATTCCCCACCCAGGGATTGAACTCACGTCTCCTGCATTGCAGACTGATTCTTTACCACTGAGCTACCAGGGAAGACCTGTTTGCAGGGAGGCGGCATGAAGGCGGTAGGAGGTATGTAACTTATTCTCAGGGACTCAATTTGTAGGTAATGACTTGATACTATAACATATTTGACACAAAATTCTCTGTCACTGGAAACATTCAAGCAGAAGCTAGAGAACTTGGTTTGGGGAGTGAAGGTTCAAGACCATGACCCCTAACAACCTTCAACTCTTCCATTTGTAGGAGAAGCTTGACTCGGAAGTCAGGTGTGTGTGAGTGTGTCTCTCTGCGTGCAGGTGTGTGTTATCTGATAGAAGAGAGAATCACAGCCAGCTTCAGTCAATGAGGCATTTGCTGTGTAACATGGAAGGAAAAGATGATTTAGAGCCAGATCTTGTGGAATATTCCCATGTAGGGGACCGGAAGGTAGAACAGCTGTGGTGAAAGTAACATGGAACTAATCAAAGTAGCAGGGGAAGTGACAATATTTATGGATAAACAACCCACAAAAAAGCATGGGTAACTGAACATGTGTGGAAATATTAGACATCTGTATTAACTAATTTAAGAAATCTTACCATATCATTATGTAATTAAGTCATATCAGTCTAAATTTTAAATGAAAGACTTTCAGCGTGTAGACTTAGGAAATCATAAATCAGAATGGCTGAGATTCTCTTCTTTTTAAGGCTTAGAACTTTTAGGAAGAAATTGCACTGGGGGGTTTTAAATTCTTTTTTTCCCTCATTTTCCTTCTTTCACACAAGAACCCTGAACTTGCATGACATTAACAACCCATCCTTTGCATTTGATTGTCTTTATTCTACAGTTGTTTTGAGGCTAAGATTTAGTGTTGTGTATTTTTTGAAGAAATGTGTTGGTCTACCTCTGAAACTTATGTTTCCTTTTGAATATCTTTACAACCTATTATTAAATTTTAAATCCTTATTCATTTTCAACTTCTCTAATTTCCTCAAGTTACGTGTTTTTGCTTATGAAGGTGAATAACTAGAACTCTAGAAATAGCTATCCAATTTCTCCAAATCTAAAATGTAGGGTTTAGGGAATTATTAGGCTCCCGGATATCAAGGATTAATGAAAGCCCCCAAAGAAAACCAAAAGAAATGGCATAATGTCAGTATGAGTTTAAGCTTAATATTCGCATACTGAAAGGGCAAATGTCAGAAAGTTTCTTCATAAATCTAAACATTTCTAGGAGAGCATTCTCACAACTATATAGTAAAGCCTCTCAGGGGTCATGAGCTGCTGAATACTTTCTCAAGGCTGACTGATTACCATTTCTGAATCATAAAAGGATAGAAATTCAAATGTCATAATGCTCTTTCGAGGAAAGAGAAGCCAGAAAGTTGTGATTTTTCTCAAGATAACACCATGACCTGATTCTGTTTCAGTGTGTGAAATAGCAATGGCTCATGGATCCAGAACAGCTGAGGAAATGGTACTGCATCAAAGCAGAGAGTCTAGTCAGCTGCAGCTTACTCTTTTAGTGATACTCGCTCAATCGTGTCCAACTCTTTGCAATTCCATGGACTGGGGCTTGCCAGGTTCTTCTGTCCGTAGGATTTCCCAGCAAGAATAGTGGAGTGGGTTGCTATTTCCTTCTCCAGGGGATCTTCCCTACCCAGGGATCAAACTTAGGTCTCCCACATTGCAGGCAGATTCTTTACCATCTGAGCCACCAGGGAAGCCAGATTTACTCCTCTAGGAAAGGTGTTATTGGAATCATTCTTGTTGAAATCCTTTATAAAATGCCTTCACCAGTGCCCTGCCTTATTAAACACAAAGTTCCACTATTTTTAAGTAAGTCTTTTTAAAATTTAATTTAGTTTTTTAAAATTTATTTCTTTGACAATGCCACACAGCATATAGGGTGTTAGTTTCACCGCCAAGGATCAAACCCAAGCCCCCTGCATTAGAAGCATAGTCTTAACCACTGGACCACCAGGAGAGCCCAGAATATACTGTTCTTGATTTTACCCTTTCTTGATGACTTAGACATGTGTACTATGAACTTCAGTTACTGTTATACAGTTTGCAATGTGGAGGCACTTCCAGGAGCTACCAGAAAATATAGCAACATCTTCCTTTCATAAGAAATGAGTCTCACTTCAGTCACTCAGTCGTGTCCAAATCTTTGTGATCCCATGGACTGCAGCATGCCAGGCCTCCCTGTCCATCACCAATTACAATAGTCTACTCAAACTCATGTCCATTGAGTTGGTGATGCAATCCAATCATCTCATCCTCTGTCATCCCCTTCTCCGTCTGCTTTCAATCTTTCCCAGCATCAGGGTCTTTTCAAATGAGTCAGCTCTTCCCATCAGGTGGCCACAGCATTGGAGTTTCAGCTTCAACATCAGTCCTTCCAATGAATATTCAGGACTGGTCTTTAGGATGGACTGGTTGGATCTCCTTGCAGTCCAAGGGACTCTCAAGGGTCTTCTCCAACACCACCATACAAATGCATCAGTTCTTCAGTGCTCAGCTTTCTTTATAGTCCAACTCTTGCACCCATACACGACTGCTGGAAAAACCATAGCCTTGAGTAGACGAAACTTTGTTGGCAAAATAATGTCTCTGCTTTTTAATATACTGTCTAGTTTGGTCATAACTTTCCTTCCAAGGAGTAAGCATCTTTTAATTTCATGGCTGCAATCACCATCTGCAGTGCTTTTGGAGCCCCCAAAAATAAAGTCAGCCACCTTTTCCCACTGTTTCCCCATCTATTGGCCATGAAGAGATGGGACCAGATGCTATGATCTTCATTTTCTGAATGTTGAGTTTTAAGCCAACTTTTTCACTCTCCTCTTTCACTTTCATCAAGAGGCTCTTCAGTTCTTCTTCACTTTCTGCCATAAGGGTGGTGTCATCTGCATATCTGAGGTTATTGATATTTCTCCTGGCAATCTTGATTCCAGCTTGTGCTTCTTCCAGCCCAGTGTTTCTCATGATGTACTCTGCATATAGGTTAAATAAGCAGGGTGACAATATACAGCCTTGATGTACTCCTTTTCCTATTTGGAACCAGTCTGTTGTTCCATGTCCAGTTCTAACTGTTGCTTCCTGACCTGCATATAGGTTTCTCAAGAAGCAGGTCAGGTGGTCTGGTATTCCCATCTCTTTCAGAATTTTCCACAGTTTACTGTGATCCACACAGTCAAAGGCTTTGGCATAGTCAAGAAAGCAGAAATAGATGTTTTTCTGGAACTCTCTTGCTTTTTCCATGATCCAGCAGATGTTGGCAATTTGATCTCTGGTTCCTCTGCCTTTTCTAAAACCAGCGTGGACATCTGGAAGTTCACAGTTCACATATTGCTGAAGCTTGGCTTTGGAGAATTTTGAGCATTCCTTTGCTAGCATGTGAGATGGGTGCAATTGTGCAGTAGTTTGATCATTTTTTGGCATTGCCTTTCTTTGGGATTGGAATGAAAACTGACCTTTTCCAGTCCTGTGGCCACTTCTGAGTTTTCCAAATTTGCTGGCATATTGAGTGCAGCACTTTCATAGCATCATAGGATTTGAAACAGCCCAACTAGGATTCCATCACCTCCCCTAGCTTTGTTCGTAGTGATCCTTCCTAAGGCCCACTTGACTTCACATTCTAGGATGTCTGGCTCTAGGTGAGTGAACACACCATCGTGATTATCTAGGTCATGAAGATCTTTTTTGTACAGTTCTTCTGTGTATTCTTACCACCTCTTAATATATTCTGCTTCTGTTAGGTCCATACCATTTCTGTCCTTTATTGAGCCCAGAAATGTTCCCTTCATATCTCTAATTTTCCTGAAGAGATCTCTAGTCTTTCCCATTCAATTGTTTTCCTCTATTTCTTTGCACTGATTGCTGAGAAAGGCTTTCTTATCTCTCCTTGCTATTCTTTGGAATTCTGCAATCAAATGGGTATATCTTTCTTTTTCTCCTTTGCTTTTCACTTCTCTTCTTTTCACAGCTATTTGTAAGGCCTCCTCAGACAGCCATTTTGCTTCTTTGCATTTCGTTTTCTTGGGGATGGTCTTGATCCCTGTCTCCTGTACAATGTCACAGACCTCTGTCCAAAGTTCATCAGGCACTGTATCAGATCTAGCCCCTTAAATCTATTTGTCACTTCCACTGTATAACCATAAGGGATTTGTTTTAGGTCATACCTGAATGGTCTAGTGGTTTTTCCCACTTTCTTCAATTTAAGTCTGAATTTGCCAATAAGGAGTTCATGATCTGAGCCACAGTCAGCTCCCAGTCTTATTTTTGCTGACTGTATAGAGCTTCTCCATCTTTGGCTGCAAAGAATATAATCAGTCTGATTTCGGTGTTGGCCATCTGGTGATGTCCATGTATAGAGTCTTCTCTTATGTTCTTGGAAGAGGGTATTTTCTATGACCAGTGCATTCTCTTGGCAAAACTGTATTAAAACTTTCCCCTTCTTCATTCTGTACTCCAAGGCCTGTTATTCCAGGTATTTCTTGACTTCCTACTTTTGCATTCCAGTCCCCTATAATGAAAAGGACATCTTTTTTGGGTGTTAGTTCTAAAAGGTCTTGTGGGTCTTCATAGAACCATTCAACTTCAGCTTCTTCAGTGTTACTGGTCAGGGCATAGACTTGGATTACCATGATATTGAATGGTTTGCCTTGGAAATGAACAGAGATCATTCTGTTGTTTTTGAGACTGCATCCGAGTACTTGGACTCTTTTGTTGACTATGATGGCTACTCCATTTCTTTAAGGGATTCCTGCCCACAGTAGTAGATGTAATGGTCATCTGAGTTAAATTCACCCATTCCAGTCCATTTTAGTTCTCTGATTCCTAGAATGTCAACATTCACTCTTGCCATCTCCTGTTTGACCACTTCCAATTTGCCTTGATTCATGGACCTAACATTCCAGGTTCCTACGCAATATTGCTCTTTACAGCATTGGACCTTGCTTCTATCACCAGTCACATCCACAACTGGGTGTTGTTTTTGTTGGCTCTGTCCCTTCTTTCTGGAGTTACTTCTGCACTGATCTCCAGTAGCATATTGGGCACCTACCAACCTTGGGAAGTTCATCTTTCAGTGCCCTATCTTTTTGCCTTTTCATACTGTTCATGGGTTTCTCAAGGCAAGAATACTGATGTGGTTTGCCATTCCCTTCTCCAGTGGACTACATTTTTTCAGAACTCTCCACCATGACCCATCCGTCTTGGGTGGCCCTAATGGCATGGCTTAGTTTCACTGAGTTAGACAAGGCTGTGGTCCATTTGATCATATTGGCTAGGTTTCTCTGATTGTGGTTTCAGTCTGTCTTCCCTCTGATGCCCTCTCTTGAAAGAAATAGAGTTAACAGACATCCAAAGTCCAAGAAATTAATCCTGATTTTTCTTTTTCATAGCATAGATTCTCTACCATCATTTTTTCATTGATATATGGTAAAGAGTTAGAAGATGCCAAGATCATGAAACACCAAAGTTAAGCCATATTATATGTAAGCAGTTACCTTTTATGAGAAACTATACTTTTATTGAGCACTTAGTCTATGCCAGATATGATAAATTCTTTAGTGTATAAGCTTGCTTGAGCCCTACTTTTGCATCTTCAATGTGTAGCACAATTGATGTGTAATAAGTGTATGTAGAAAATAAGAAATAATGAATAAAAAAAGAAAATAAGAAATAATGGAATTATTCATTTTGCCAAAGGAAAAAACTAGACTCAAAAGATTAAGTAATTTATCTGAGTTTATATAGTTATGGAGTGGTAGAATCATGATTTTAACCCAGATCCTTTAATTTCAAATCCTTTGCTTTCCCTCTGGTCTGTGAAATTAACCTGTATTTATTCAAAG
The DNA here is from genome assembly GCF_032452875.1 of Bos javanicus. Classification (NCBI taxonomy): domain Eukaryota; kingdom Metazoa; phylum Chordata; class Mammalia; order Artiodactyla; family Bovidae; genus Bos; species Bos javanicus. Next base: position 63,535,990 of record NC_083876.1, read on the forward strand.
CTATTTATTAATTATTATACAAACTTACTGAAGTGGTTACCCATTCCCTTCTCCAGGGGATCTTCCTGATCCAGAGATTAAACCCATGTCTCCTGCATTGGCAGCTGGATTCTTTAACTATCTGAGCCACCAAAGAAGTCCCTATAATACAAGTTAAGCAGCTATAACAAAGAAACCCCAAAATGCAACAGTTTAAATAAGATAGAAATTTCTCTCCTGTAATTCATGAGTAGGCGGTCCTAAAATTGGGGGCTGACCTTCAGTCCTCAATATGCTGCTCCCAGGTCTGCAGTCAAGGGAGCTGCTCCAGGACACCTTTCACTATTGGGAAAAGAGAAGGAGTCCAGTGAAGTGTGGCTGAGTTCCTCTCAAAGGAACATGACCCAGGAGGACATGACCCAGGAGCTATCTGCTCACATCTCAGTGGCCATAATCTATCCATACTGGAAACACTAAACTGGAAATGGGCACACAGTTAAATCGTGGGTATTATCAAAGAAGAAGAAAATGAATATGGTTGGATAACTAGCAGTCTGTGTCATAGACCATTAACTATAGACAGTTGATAACTGGCCAGACTTCTCCTTCCTATAATTTATCCTTTCAGTTTTTTACTTTGCATTTATACTGGGAACATAGAAGGAAGAAATTAAATTTAAATCAATCTATTTATCCAGGACTAGTGACTCTGACTGAAAGAAGTTTTGGGGGGTTGTCTGAAAACTATATTAGTTCTGTCTTTTGTTATCATAAATAATTAAGAAGTAAGGGCAAGTTTTACATGGTGGACTGAACACCCACATTTATCTTCCTGCCTTCACCAATCCTCTCTAAATGTAGAAAAGTTAACTGTCTTGGAAAACAGGCGAAGTTGCTATAACTAACCAAAATAAAGAATTCATGGAATACTGAGAGCAGTTAAGACTGGATTAAATGAGAGCAGACAAAACCCCAACAACAATAAATGCTTAAGAGAGATGAGACAGGGATGAGTGCCATTCTGACCAAGGTTGGCATCAGTGCTCAAGATGGAAAGAGACAGGAATCATCAGCATATGAAGCAGTGCCTGCTGTGTAACTGGCCTGGGTGTGACGTTTGCCCCCACAAGAAACAGTGAAAACTACACTCCAGAAAAAAAGGAAAATGACTAAAGGGTAGAATGTGGGTGTTTCGCTGGAAATAACTCTATAGTTAGCACAAAAAATAAAAAGGTAACTTCAAGCAAGTGTGAAATGTATAAAAGCACTTAGCAATGGAGTCAAGCCTTTCTTTCTTCCTCCCTTCATTCCTGTCTTTCCTTTCTTCCCCCCATCCTTCCTTCTTAGTTTCTTTCTTTCTTCCTTCTTTCATTCCCTAATTGGACAAGTCCCTGAGTGATTAACTACTCTTCTCTCATTTCCCGTAAAAGGAAACTTGCTTTGTTGACACATTCTGCTTATCTAGAGCTGATACATTTGCCTTTTTAATTCACTGGAGTTTTGCTTAGTCGCTCAGTAGTGTCCAACTCTTTGCCTCAGCAAAAAATAATTGCTTGGTAAAACCCACATCAACAACCAATATAATCATGAACTTAGTCCATTATTTATAAATATAAATAAATAATCAGTGATCAATAGACATTTGACAAACATCAAGGTGGTGGACATTTTCAAAAAATAACAACTGGTTTAAGTTCTCAAGTTATCACATTGCACTTTAGCCTTCCCGCCATGAAGGCTAAACTAATATGCACAGTACCTGAGGGAAGAGTAAAAGCACCACCAGCACAGCTCAGGGTGAGGGGAAAGAGGCTGCAACATGGTGGGGGGGGGGGGGAGTTCCTACAGGATAATAGCGGATGGAGAAGCCCTACAAGAGAAGAGGAGGAGACAGTGGGAGAAAGATGACCACCTTCTCTTCCCTCACTTCCCACCCATCCACGTTCCGTGCTGTTCCAAGTGGTAAGCAACCCTGTACCTGGCAAATAGGAGTATAGAAAAGAAAAGAAATCGAATTTTCCAAAGTAAAGAAGAATTTCAGAAAAAAATATTACAAGAATCAGCTCCTCTATATACAGAGAACCGTCCAAAGAGGTAGCATCTTCATTACTTGATCATACTCCAGCCTCCGTGAGGTCTGTGGCAGTGGCTTTGATGTTCTGCTCTAAGGCACCTCCCTCTCACTTCACCAAAGCAGCTCTTGCAAAGGTCACTCACAAACTCTAAATGAGTAAAGGGCACAGACATTTTTTCAGTCTCTACCTTATTTTTAACTCCCAGCATCTTCTGATACCATGACCACTCCCTTGCTTTTTTCTTTTTAATGTTTTATTTTTTAATTTTTATTGGAGTATAGTTGATTTATAATGTTGTGTTAGTTTTGGGTGTACAACAAGATGAATCAGTTATACATATACATAGATCCACCCTTCTTCAGATTCTTTTCCCACATAGGCCATTATAGAGTATTGAGTAGCGTTCCCTGTGCTATACAGTAGGTACTTATAAGTTACCTATTTTATATACAGTAGTGTTATCTGTCGGAGAAGGTGATGGCACCCCACTCCAGTACTCTTGCCTGGAAAATCCCATGGACGGAGGAGCCTGGTAGGCTGCAGTCCATGGGGTCGCAAAGAGTTGGACACAACTGAGCGATTTCACTTTCACTTTTCACTTTCATGCATTGGAGAAGGAAATGGCAACCCACTCCAGTGTTCTTGCCTGGAGAATCCCAGGGACGGGGGAGCCTGGTGGGCTGCCGTCTCTGGGGTCGCACAGAGTCGGACACGACTGAAGTGACTTAGCAGCAGCAGCAGTAGCAGCAGTGTTATCTATGTTCTTTTTGATGATAGCCATCCTGACGAATGTGAAATGATAGTCTACTGTGGTTTGCATTTGCCTTTCTAGGCCAGCCTATTTAGAACTGCAACCCTGGCCCAACATTCACCATCAGGCTCTCTCCTTTATTTTTTTCTAAAGCACGTATCATCTCCTCACACACCAGGCAGACCATTTGCAGCAATATAGATGCAACTTGAGGGGATTACGCTAAGTAAGATAGGTCAGACAGAGAAAGACAAATACTGCATGACATCATTTATATGTAGGATTTTAAAAAGCCAAACTCATAAAAACACAGAATAGAATGGTGGTTACCAGGGACTGTGAGATGAAGAGATAAGAAAGATGTTGTTTAAGGGTATAAACTTGCAACTAGTAAATAAATAAGTTCTGAAGGTCTAATGCACAGCATAGTGATTATAGTCAATACTGTATTACAAACTTCAAAGTTACTAAAAAAGGTAGGTCTTAATTGGCCTCATCACAAAAAAAGACATGATAATTATGTAACATGATAGAGGTGATAGCTAGTAGTACAGTGGTAATCATATTGCAGTCATAAATATAACAAACCAAGAAGCTCGTACACCTTAAATTTTACAAATGTTATATGTCAATTATGTCTTAACTAAAAATTTTGTTGAATTTTAAATACATTCTACTTCTTCATAGGAGGAGCTGCAAATAATGTGTGACCATGTTTAATATTTCACACCACTTCTATAATGTAAACTCCACAAGGGCAGGAAATGTGCCTCTCTTGATCATTGCTGTATCTTCATTCATTTATTCAAAATATATTCATGGAATATTTGCTATATGCCAGGAACTCTGTACATGGTATGCACTTGTAAAAATAGTTTGGAAAAAAGAAATTTTGGTAGAGAGGAAGGAATCTTCCCTTAAATACACAGTCAGAGTTCTGTTATTTTTTTTTTTTTTTAACAGCCAGTTGTTTTGTTTTGTTTTGACTGCACTGGGTCCTCATTGCTCTGCACAGGCTTTCTCTAGTTGTGGTGAGAGGGGACTACTCTTCGTTGCAGTGCTCAGGCTTCTCACTGGGGTGACTTCTCTTGTTATGGAGTACAGGCTCCAGGCGCATGGGCTTCAGTTTGTGTGACATGCAGGCTCTAGAGCGTGGGCTCAATAGTTGTGGTGCACAGGCTTAAATGCTCCATGGCATGCAGAGTTTTCCCGGACCAGGGATTGAACCTGTGTCCCCTCCATCGGCAGGTGGTTTCTTATCCACTGCACCACCAGAGAAGGCCAGAGCTCTGTTGTTTTAATGAACAATAACAACAAAAATTGCTATAAAATACAAACATAACATTTTATTCAATGCAGACACTGACTTCAACGGTCTATCACTAGGACTAAGGTGATGTGATATCTTAGAAATAGCTCAAAGCTTGAAGTAAGAGAACTAGAGGCCAAATACAATTCTCCTCCCAATTACCTGTGTGATTTTTAAGGTTGTGACCTTTCTGGAACTCAGCTTCTTCATCTGTAAAATGGAAATCAAGTTGAAAGAGACTTTTGTAGGCTTTATTCACTGATACCAGTGAATATCAGTACAATGCCTGGGATATACTGCTGCTGCTGCTGCTGCTGCTGCTGCTGCTGCTAAATCGCTTCAGTCATGTCCAACTCTGTGTGACCCCATAGACGGCAGCCCACCAGGCTCCCCCATCCCTGGGATTCTCCAGTCAAGAACACTGGAGTGGGATATACTAGGCAATCAATAAATTTTTGTTAAATTAATGAATGAAAAAAAAATTTTTTAAATCATCACTCCGCAGTCCTCTTTCCAATTCTAATATCTTATAATTCTGGTCCCTAGAATTTCAGCAATCATTTCATGGTATTTAACTGCCAAGTATTTTCTACCTCTGGCAATAGAAATAGCTAAACCTATTTGCTCCTCTAATCTCAAAATACAATGCTGTAGGTCCATAAGCCTCTCCAGCTGAGAGAGAAAAGATTCTCCCCATAACCAGATCGACTGACCATAGCCTTTAGTAAGGTTTACTTATTTATTAAACCCTAACAAAAGGGATCTTCAAGTAAAAGGAGCAATTACCCACATCATATCTCACAATGCACACAAGCTCAGCAGGGCCCTGTGAAGTGTAATCTTTTGGTGGAGGCAAAGGAAAGTTCCATGAATATCATTTTCCCTATCTAGGGCAGACAGACTAACAGACCACAACATCATTTCACACTTGCTGTTTCTGTGGCTTTTCTTCTAAGACAATGACTATCTATAATAAGGGCCCGTTTTTGCCAGAGCATCACAAAACTGCAAATAGCTCTGACAAGTGTGTCTGCTTTCCATCCATCCTTACTCATAGATGGCAATATGATACAACACAGCTGACACTTCCATGAGGTGACAGAGCTATTATAGCTCAGCCAAGGCAGCAAGTGCCCCCCCAAACTCCAGGATCAGCCACCCACAGCCCTTCAAAGGCAGAGGACACCTTCAGTGTGATAGTTTACGGTGAACGGTGTCAGATTCCTGATCTCCAAAGAAGAGGACTTAGCTTCGGGACCAGGGTTGAGGCTTCAGACACTCAGAACTTCATGTGACACAAGTTTTATTACAGTGAAAAAGGAAACAAAGCTTCTGACATAGATGTCAGAAGGGAAACAGAGAGTGCTCCCTCACTAGTCTTAGCAAGGGAGCTGCATACTTTTTCAATTGCTTATTAACAATAAATCAAAACAATGTGTCAAGGTTGCACACTTGAGAGACCCACTCCCACAATATACATTTTAAGATAATGGAATTAGTCAGGAGTTTCTTAAGGACAAGCTCATCCTCAAACAGGGCACATTGTTGCTATATAATCACTAGTACAGAGTTTAAGGAAAAACATACCCTTGAGCAAAATGAGTTGTTTTGCTGTGCAATCATTAGCACTGGGCTTAAAGGGGGGGGGGGGGAGGAAACAACCAAAAAAAAAACCACTTTATGTGATTAAGTTGAAGGAATTAAAAACTGTGTCCTTTCTTCTCCTCAAGGGCTCCGGACCCCTTCTTCCTTGAGGGCCCCAGGCCCCTTATTCCTCCTCAGGGCCCCTGGATTCCTTATCAATCTACCTAAGAATTAATTCTCTCAAGTGTGCAGGACCTGAATGTGGTCCCAATTCACCTCATACCCCAACCAGCACAGCAACGTTATCCACCAATGTTGATCAACACCCAGCACCTTGCACCAAAGGCTGCCTGGACTCAGCTGCAATTGTTTAGTTACTGTATTTCAGATCTTCTGCTTTGCACAGAAAACATAGTTGAAAAGAGCAAGCACTATGAATCAGACAGACTTGACTCTGATGCTTACCAAGTTATGTGAACTTGGACAAGTTCTACTAAACAAGTGTGTGAGATTCAGCCTGTAGAGACCAAAGCAAGACTTCTTGCTCTGCCCATTTTGATGTAGGGAAATCACTGTTTTGCTGCTGTTGTCATTTTGGTTTTTGAATGATAAATACAGTTATCACTGGCTCTCACTCCATCCTGAATACCCACCCAAACTGTGGTAGACTTTCAGTTTCTGTTTCAATTATTTTTGTATAGTTGATATTTTTAATGATTGCTTTTATCCTTTTCCAGAGATGAAAGTATACTACCTACGGAATATCCTTTTTAAGACTTTGATTCTTACATGCCCCTCTAGGAGCACTGACATTCACTGTTCTAGTTTTCCAACTGGAAATCAAAAAGTTTTATTATAAAGTATATACATGTGCTTGTTAATTAAAAAATCAGAGTATAATAAGTACACATTCAAAAAAGAAATCTGAGACAGTGAGAAACACAGGAGCAAAATCTCAGAGAATGAATAGATGATGCCTTTCAGGATAGTTGAATGGCATGGGAAGGCTTTTTGTATTTAGTAAGTGTGATAATCATATGACCTCAGCTTCCATGTGCTTTCTTTTTTTTTAATATTTGTTTTTATTTATTTGTTTATTTATTTGGCCTCGCTGGATCTTCACTGCAGCGTGTGGGATCTTTAGCTACTTTATTAAAACTCTTAGTTGCAGCAGTTGGAATCTAGTTTCCTGACCAGGGATCCAACCCAGGCCCCCTGCTTTGGGAGTGAGAAGTCTTAGCCATTGGACCACCAAGGAAGTCCCCACATGCTTTCAGGTGAGAGAATTCCTATTTCTCACCTTTGTCTGAGCCCTGCCTTGGGATGGGGAGTTTGTAATGGGCTGTGGCTCAGAGATAGAGTGTCAGTGACTTGGTAATAAAGAAATCTAGAAATATCATTTGTTTACTAATATATCCAAATAGTTATATCAAAACAGCTATGTCAGAATAACTCAAACAAAATGTCCAGTGCCCTTCTAAACAGTGCATGTATAGCACTAAGTATATGCTCAAGCATATAATAGATGCTCAACAAATGGTGACCATCAATATCGCTTCCTTCCCTGCTGCCACTCTAGATTACCCATTGTTGTTGGTCGTCATGGTATTGTTGGTACTAAGTCCTGACCGACTCTTTTGTGACCTCAGCCAGCGTCCTCTGTCCATGGGGTTCTCTAGGCAAGAATATTGGAGTGGATTGCAATTTCCTTCTCCAGTGGATCTTTCCAACCCAGGGCTCAAACCCATGTCTCCTGAATTGGCAGGCAGATTCTTTACCACTGAGCTACCAGGGAAGCCCATAGATTCCTGGTGGTGGTGGCGGTGGTTTAGTTGCTAAGTTATGTCCAACTCTTGCAACCCCATGGACTGTAGTCCACCAGGCTCCTCTGTCCAGGGGATTTCCCAGGCAAGAATACTGAGTGGGTTGCCATTTCCTTCTCCAGGGGATCTTTCTGACTCAGGGGTTGAATTGGGGTCTCTGGCATTACAGGTAGTTTCCTGCATTGCAGGCAGATTTACAGACTGAGCCACCAGGGAAGCCCTTGTACTGGCAACCAATTCAGCAAACAATTGCTAAGCACCTACTATGCCCAGTGCTAGCCCAACACCTGCAAGAGTAGAGAAGAGCAAAGCTATCATCTCAACAGCCAGCTCTTTTGATTTCCCTGGAGTCTTCCCTCCAGCTGACCTAGCAACATAAAACCTCTGCCAAGGCTGGCATAAGGGATGCAAGAACTGGTCTGGAATGTTTTGTTTGAGCTCCAACTCATTTATTATTGTTTTTATTCAGCAGCTGCTGCTATAGTGTGCCTTATTTTTAGAAGCTGAAAAATACAAGTAAGGGGAAAGAAAAGGTGCTTTTCCCTACAGAATTTTTTAACATTTAAAGAACAACCAAAGTTTAAAATTCAGGGGGATGTTCAGAGAAAGTGGTAAAGATGAAAAAGATAGCTTTGTGCTTCCAATGCACTTTGGAAACAATTCTGGAAAAAAAAAATTAAAACATGTAATGTATAGACCTAGACGGGAATTAAAAGCTAAAACAGGAAGGAAACCCGTAACAGAGGTGATATATGGATATGGTACAGCTGATTCACTTTTCTATACAGCAGAAACTAGTAACATCATAAAGCAACTATACTACAATAAAAATTAATTTTAAAAAAGTAAATAAAAATAAATAAAAGCTAAAACATTATGGGTATCTGGTGCCTCTGAAATTCCTACAGAGCCAAGATACTTGATTAAGAGTTGATGAAATTTGTTTGTGACAATGAGCCAAGTCTGTTCAGGTATTTATTAGAGATGAGATATGCTTTTCATTAAATGTGGAGACCTAATTGGTTATGGAAAAAAACCTGCTTTCAGACTAAATAAAACTTTATACAAATCCAGACTTTGAATATTTGTTAAAACATGGGAAACATAGACAATTTCAATAAGTAAAGGGGAGGGGAAATTAGGAAATCACAATCTTTATTTAAACTTTGTAGTGTGATTACAAATCCACAGTATTTTTTTAAATTTTTGAGACTGGAGAAAAGCTTTGGTAGAGTAGTGACGCATAAGAGGTCGGAAAACTCCAGCAAAGCAGACACTGAGAGAGTCCAGATTTCAAATGCAAAGGTAGTGAGTAACTATACAGAACTGAGACAAAGTTAGAGTCTGGAGGAAGAGAAGCTATGCATCTAGGTTTTGTGGAGCATGACGTTCATACACCTGAGGATGGGGAGATCCCCTTTAAAAGAAAAAAAATTTAAAAATTTAAAAAATTAAAACTAAAAATACAAAATTAGGTCCAGGGCTTTGGAAGGGGCCTATGCAAGGGAGGGGCCTAAAACTTCTGTTTCTTAGCTTCACAGTAGATCTACCACAAATTAAGATAGAAAAAAGTTTCATGGACCAGAATTCAGAGGCTAAGAATTCTCAGCTCGCCCCTCTCATGGATACTTTATGGAGTGAGTTCTTGATTCTCACTGATGGTCCATTTCTAACCTGGGAAGTGGTACTTGCAATCTATGAAACAATGTAAAACAGAAAAACCTTAGAATGATTATGGGAATGTCTTGAAGGGGCTTGTAGTTTGAGATTCACCTATGAATCAGTAAGGATAACTGGGCCCCCAACATCCCTTTTTCTCTATAATTTTTATTTGTGTTACTGAATAATTTATATATCTCTGCATTGAATTATTTACATAATCGTCTAACAACATTTATTGAACTCTTACTATACATCAGCTATTATGCTAAGTGCTGGGAATACTGAAGTCAAAAGGTAAGGTTCCTGCTCCTTGTGGGGCTTCATTTACATCGAGAGTAAGAGAATGAGAAGTGAATAAGAAACAACTGTAGCATAATGCTAATGATAATACGCATGAGGAAAATAAAGCAGGATAATGGAACAAGGAGGCATTTGTTTGTTACTTTAATTTCTATAATATCCTCATTGTAAGAGATACAAAGGTGAAGGGAATGAACTGTGACCCTGAGGGTGCTTACCTAGTAGAATAAAACAAACCACAATGTGAGGAGGGCAGGAAGGGTCAAATATTTTAAGAGAGATAGAAGATAAGTGAAAGTGAAAGTCACTCAGTCTTGTCCAACTCTTTGCTACCCCATGGACTACTTCAAATCAGATCAGATCAGATCAGTCGCTCAGTCGTGTCCGACTCTTTGTGACCCCATGAATCCCAGCATGCCAGGCCTCCCTGTCCCTCACCAACTCCCAGAGTTCACTCAGACTCACGTCCATTGAGTCAGTGATGCCATTCAGCCATCTCATCCTCTGTCGTCCCCTTCTCCTCCTGCCCCCAATCCCTCCCAGCATCAGAGTCTTTTCCAAAGAGTCAACTCTTCACATGAGGTGGCCAAAGTACTGGAGTTTCAGCTTTAGCATCATTCCCTCCAAAGAACATCCAGGGCTGTTCTCCTTCAGAATGGACTGGTTGGATCTCCTTGCAGTCCAAGGGACTCTCAAGAGTCTTCTCCAACACCACAGGTCAAAAGCATCAATTCTTCGGCACTCAGCCTTCTTCACAGTCCAACTCTCACATCCATACATGACCACAGGAAAAACCATAGCCTTGACTAGACGAACCTTTGTTGGCAAAGTAATATCTCTGCTTTTGAATATGCTATCTAGGTTGGTCATAACTTTCCTTCCAATGAGTAAGCGTCTTTTAATTTCATGGCTGCAGTCACCATCTGTAGTAATTTTGGAGCCCAGAAAAATAAAGTCTGACACTGTTTCCACTGTTTCCCCATCTATTTCCCATGAAGTGATGGGACCGGATGCCATGATCTTCGTTTTCTGAATGTTGAGCTTTAAGGCAACTTTTTCACTCTCCACTTTCACTTTCATCAAGAGGCTTTTGAGTTCCTCTTCATTTTCTGCCAAGGGTGGTGTCATCTGCATATCTGAGGCTATTGATATTTCTCCCGGCAATCTTGATTCCAGCTTGTGTTTCTTCCAGTCCAGCGTTTCTCATGATGTACCCTGCATATAAGTTAAATAAGCAGGGTGACAATATACAGCCTTGACGTACTCCTTTTCCTATTTGGAACCAGTCTGTGGTTCCATGTCCAGTTCTAAGTGTTGCTTCCTGACCTGCATACAAATTTCTCAAGAGGCAGGTCAGGTGCTCTGGTATTCCCATCTCTTTCAAAATTGTCCACAGTTTATTGTGATCCACACAGTCAAAGGCTTTGGCATAGTCAAGAAAGCAGAAATAAATGTTTTTTCTGGAACTCTCTTGCTTTTTCCATGATCCAGCGGACGTTGGCAATTTGATCTCTGGTTCCTCTTCCTTTTCTAAAACCAGCTTGAACGTCAGGAAGTTCACGGTTCACGTATTGCTGAAGCCTGGCTTGGAGAATTTTGAGCATTACTTTACTAGCGTGTGAGATGAGTGCAATTGTGCGGTAATTTGAGCATTCTTTGACATTGCCTTTCTTTGGGATTGAAATGAAAACTGACCTTTTCCAGTCCTGTGGCCATTGCTGAGTTTTCCAAATTTGCTGGCATATTGAGTGCAACACTTTCACAGCATCATCTTTCAGGATTTGAAATAGCTCCACTGGAATTCCATCACCTCCACTAGCTTTGTTCGTAGTGATGCTTTCTAAGGCCCACTTGACTTCACATTCCAGGATGTCTGGCTCTAGGTCAGTGATCACACCATCGTGATTATCTGGGTCATGAAGATCTTTTTTGTACAGTTCTTCTGTGTATTCTTGCCACCTCTTCTTAATATCTTCTGCTTCTGTTAGGTCCATACCATTTCTGTCTTTTATCAAGCCCATCTTTGCATGAAATGTTCCTTTGGTATCTCTGATTTTCTTGAAGAGATCCCTAGTCTTTCCCATTCTGTTGTTTTCCTCTATTTCTTTGCATTGATCGCTGAAGAAGGCTTTCTTATCTCTTCCTGCTATTCTTTGGAACTCTGAATTCAGATGTTTATATCTTTCCTTTTCTCCTTTGCTTTTCACTTCTCTTCTTTTCACAGCTATTTGTAAGGCCTCCCCAGACAGCCATTTTGCTAAAGGCAAAGCAAAAAAGCAAAAAAAAAAAAAAAAAGGCAAAATGGACTACTTAGCCCATGGAATTCTCCAGGCCAGAATACTGGAGGTGGTAGCCTTTCCCTTCTCCAGGAGACCTTCCCAATCCAGGGATCGAACCCAGGTCTGTCACATTGCAGGTGGATTCTTTACCAGCTGAGCCACAAGGGAAGCTCAAGAATACTAGAGTGGGTAGCATATACCTTCTCCAGTGGATCTTCCTGACCCAGGAATCGCACCAGGGTCTCCTGCATAGCAGGTGGATTCTTTACCAACTGAGCTATGAGGGAGAGATAGAAGGGGACTTAAATATTCAAAGGAAAGGGGAAGAATAAGAAAGTTTACCTGACAGAGCTGACATCTGAGCTAGGGTTCAAAGGATAGACAGGATTTTTGTTTAATAATTTTATTTATTTGTTTGTTGTGCTGAGTCTTTGTTATTGCGTGGGCTTTTTTCTAGTTGCAGGATCTGGGGCTATCTCCAGTTGCAGAGCACAGGCTTCTCATTGTCATGGCTTCTCTTGTTGCTGAGTATGGGCTTCAGGTGCTCTGGCTTCAATAGTTGCATTCCCGGGCTCCAGAGCAGCACAGGCTCAATAGTTGTGGCACATGGGCCTAGTTGCTCCAAGGAATATGAAATCTTCCCAGACCAGGGATCAAACCCATGTCTCCAACATTGGCAGACAGGTTCTTTACCACTAAGCCACCAGAAAAGCCCCGGGATGGACAGATTTTACCTAGACAATTACAGGTGTGGGAGGAATAACATACACCATATGAATATCTAAGACGCTGAAGTTTAAATATTCAAAATTCAGTGGGATGACATAACTACTCAGAATCAACATCTTTAAATGCCCACTCAGAATATTTTAGTATTTTGGTTTCTTAGAATGTCATCTATATATTTCACATAGCTACAGAACCTTCAGGAGAAAACTTAATACCATTCATTTTTAACAGATGTATAAGCAAGAGCCACTCAAGTATATATCAGCATTATTTTTCATTAATGTGACTTAGTTACACAGTTTGTTAATTAAATTGCAGTTTATCAACATGCTGAAATTGTTTCCAGTGTCAAAAGCTCATTTGCATTGCTGAATAACCTTAATGCTATTTATTTTTGAGAGCATCTTAAAGGTTGGAGTTGCAAGGATATTTGCTTGCAAGCCAAAATAATTTGAAGATAAGGTTGACATGATATTTTAAATTGTACTGAAACATATTGGGGGGAAATGAAATTATCTTTCTCCTCAAGATAGAAGGTCCTTTCCATGACCCACCATCCACAACTTTAATAAATCTTTTTTTTCCTATTGACTATTCTTTGAAATTGAAGATGTAAATTTAATAAAATCTCCATCATTCAAAAGGTGTGGGGGAGGGGGTTCTAATTCTGAGACATCTCCCCTTCTCCACATAAAGTATGAAAAAAGAATCCATGAATAGAGTACTTGGGGTGTTATTACTTTTTTATGTGATGTTGGTCTTTATTGCTGTTGTTGTTTGTTTTGTTTTCATAACAACACAGAAAAAGACATTATCAAACATTCCTCTCCAAATTAAGACTGCTACTCTGATCTATATTTTAGTTCCAGGAAGAAAGAAAGGAAGGGCGAGAGTAGGAAGGAAGATGAAGGGAAGGAAAAGAAGGAAGGAAGGAAGAAAGATTAGGCAGCCTATAAACCTGCTCTAGAAACAGATAGCAAATTAAGTTCCTATTCAAAGAAAGAAATTTTCTTCCTTTTATTTTCTTCACAAACCCAACCCTTCTCAGTTCAGTTCAGTCACTCGGTCGTTTCCGGCTCAGGGACCCCATGGACTGAAGCATGCCAGGCTTCCCTGTCTATCACCAACTCTTGAAGCCTGCTCAAACTCATACCCATCGAGTCAGTGATGCCATCCAACCATGTCATCTCCTGTCATCCCCTTCCTCCTGCCTTCAATCTTTCCCAGCATCAGGGTCTTTTCCAATGAGGCAGCTCTTCGCATCAGGTGGCCAAAATATTGGAGTTTCAGCTTCAGAATCAGTCCTTCCAAAGAATATTCTGGACTGATTTTCTTTAGGATGGACTGGTTGGATCTCCTTGCAGTCCAAGGGACTCTCAGGAGTCTTATCCAACACCACAGTTCAAAAGGATCAATTCTTCGGCGCTCAGCTTTCTTTAAAATACAACTCTCACATCTATACATGACTACTGGAAAAACCATAGCTTTGACTAGACCGATCTTTGTCAGCAAATACCCTTCTCAGTTACTTTCTTATGTTGCTGTGATGATGGGGGGCAGGAGCGTGGGGGTGGGGGTGCTAGTCATGGTGTCGTTGTTCCAGCCACATTCAGCTCTTGTGGTAATGAGTATGACAAAATCTAAAAATGAGGCATGCCTGACTTTAACAATACCACCAGGGGAAAGAATATTCTACCAGATCCAGGTTACACAGCATTAGGAAAACAACCAGAGCTGACCTCAGCAATGCAGTCAAAATACCCAGAGATCCAATGGAACAAGGAACTCATCGGAGGGTGAGACTTTAGAGACTCTTATTTGTTGCTGAGAGACAACCTTACAGTTTATCACTGTGCCGGCAAGTCCTGCTATCATGGGCACCCAGTGTCTACTCTTTAACGAGCACAGTTAGAACTAAAACCCTATTTTTTATTTATGATTAGCAATCCAACTGCTAATATACTTCCTGCTTAGAAACTGGAGAGTCCTTGTCCCACAGTGGGGACAGGGAGATATCACTAAATAAATATGGGAAGAAAGCTGGGAGCTGATGGCCAGAAATTTAGAAACTACTATAGTGACATTTCATTTGTTTTCCATTAGAGAGGCAGAATTTACTTTAAATCAGTTCTCCTCATGATAATAGAGTTCACAAGCTTGCCAATGAAATACTTTCTTCTCCTAAAATATTTTCTAACCAACAAAATTTCTTCTCTGGGTTAATCAAAAAAGCCAAAATGCTGTCCCAAGAATGAAAATGGCAAAAAGTGCTTTAGTTCTCAAAAGAAAAGAAAGGGAGTGAGGTTAGAGTTCCATTTAATCTTTGCTTGCAGTCGCAAAGAATCAGTTGCAAGGAAATTTCTAGAACAGAATTCAAGTTTCCAAAAAAGTCCAACCATGAGTCTCCACGTCCCAGGAGTGATAACTGGCCTCACTTATAAGCCCCCACTCCCCACCAGTGCTCACAGCCTGCCCTGCTCTCCTCTCCTCTCTGAGTGCCCATCTGACCCTGGCGCTCCAGGGTCCTGTTCAGCCTGCACTTGCTTTAGTCACCTTCCTTTCCCAATCTTCATACCTAACTCACTGCCTGGATCTCCAGGATTTGCATTTGCATGCAAGGTTGTATCTCTGTGACACCATGAAATGTAGCCAACAAGGCTCCCCTGTCCATGGGATTTCCCAGGCAAGAATATTGGAGCAGGTTGCCATTTCCTACTCCAAGGGACCTTCCTGACCCAGAGACCAAACCCCAGCCTCTTACATCTCCTGCATGGGTAGGCGGATTCTTTACCACTCATCTGCAAGATTACAGGCCCCAGAATTCCCACTCTGTCCACATCTAGGGACATTGAGGTATTTCATCTTTTTAATATTTATTTATTTGACTGCATCTAGCCTTAGGTATGGCATGCACGATCTAGTTCCCTGATCAGGGATAGAACCGGCACTCCCTGCATTGAGAGCATAAAATCTTAGCCACTGGAGCACCAGGGAAGTCTCCTCAGTACTTCGTCTTGAGCTCTTTGTTGACAACTCTTTCCCCAGGATTTTGTTTCAGTCTACAACGGGTATAATTTCAAGTTCTAGTCCAACCAACTTCTGTTAAATCCCAAGACAAAGCACCTGTCCATAAGCCTTACTCTTTCCTTCTTTTCCGTGAAAAGAGATTATCATGAGCTTCCTGGGAAAAGTACAGCCCTTGGCATAAATAATCCAAATTAGCAATAAAAGCTGCCTTAAATTAAGAGTAAGGAAAGGAATGTCCCTGTCTCTAGCCTACATCTGACTGATGAGATCACACCCAAGATATTTTTTAAGTATTTGCAAAGAGAATGTGAAGCAAGTTAATGATAACAAAAATGTGCCCAAACATGAAGAGACTGGTTGATGAGGCAAAATCCTAGAGATGTTAAATATATCAGAAAAAAATTTAATGAAAAAGGAGTCCATAAGCATTTAAAAAATATAAAACCAGGCCAAGAAGTGAAGACATGCTTGGAGAAATAAAACAACCCAGAGAAATAAAATTAAGAAAAACATATAAAACATTATATTAAAAAATAAATATAACAGTGAGTGGAAGATCAAGAATTAATTTTCCAAGGAAAGTAAGCTGCTGTCATGTTCACTGCTCACCTGTGGCAAATTGACTATGATCCAATAAAGCTTTGACCAATAGCAGTGAAGTAATTGTCATTCCATAAGCAGAACCCTTGCATAGGACTGAGGTGAGAGGGCAATGTTATAACCTGTGCCTCTAGGAATCAAGCTTTTCTGACTTCTGATCTAGATAGGTGTGGTTAGATTTTAACATAGGCAATTCCCTAAGCCAAGTAACTAATCAACAAGACTATTAATAGATATTCATTCTAAAATCCCAGTTATACCGGGAGATGACTATTGAACTCCAAATAAACATTTATTCATAAAGTAAAACACAATTTGCCTCTGGGAACTGTTCCTCATGCTCTTCCCAAAATTTTTATTAGCCTTGCCAACTGCAGCAGCCAAAACTAGAAGTAAAATTCCATTCTGGCCTCTCTCTTTATATATTGTAAAGCAATTATCCTCCAATTAAAATAAATGACTTTTAAAGGAAAAAAAAAAGAAAAGCAACATCTATACCCTAAAAAAAATGGTTCAGCAGTAAAGAATCTGCCTGCAATGCAAGAGACACAGGAGATGTAGGTTTGATCCCTGGGTCAGGAAGCTCTCCTGGAGGAAGACATGACAATGCAGTCCAGTATTCTTGCCTGGGAAAATCCCATGAACAGAGGAGCTTGGTGGGCTATAGTCCATAGGGTTGCAGAGAGTTGGACCATATTGAAGCAATTGAGCACCTATACCCTAAAAAAAAAAAATAAATTAACATGGGAAATGGGGATAAAACACAAAATTAGGATAGGAACATCTAGGTACCAAACATGATCCTGTTGTTTGTAAGATTTTCTACCTTGGGTAACTCACTTATCTTGATCTCCTTTGCCTCGTTCATCCAATGGGAACACTCTTGATTAATATCTGCCCTTCCTAAATCATGTATTTCTGTGATGAGTAAATTAAATGATGGCTGTAAAAGGAACTGAAGTTGAAAGAGTCAAAGAGGGCTGCACAGAGAGAACCTGAGCTGACTCTGAAAGGACAGGAGAGATGTGGTAAGAGGTCATTTCAGGGGACACGGAATATGGATTCGAGAGAGACACTCAGGTTTCTAGAGAACGATGCATGGTAACTTTAGCATGTTTGCAAGCACCAAGATGTTAGAGAAGATGGGCCTGAAGAAGGGCTGGACTAAGAAGGACTGTGTCTAGGCTAGAGAACTTACATTTTTTAAATTAATTTTTATTGGAGTATAGTTAAATTACAATGTTGTGTTAGTTTCTATTGTATAGCAAAGTGATTCAGCTATACATATACATATGTGGTGTGAAAGTTACTCAGTCTTGTCAGACTCTTTGCAACCTCATTGACTATACAGTCCATGGACTTCTCCAGGCCAGAATACTGGAGCAGGTAGCCTTTCCTTTATCCAGTGGATCTTCCCAACCCAGGGATTGAACCCAGGTTTCCCACATGACAGGTGAATTCTTTACCAGCTGAGCCACAAGAGAAGCCCACATATACATATATCCTCTCCCTTTTGGATTTCCTTCCTATTCAGGTCACCACAGAGCATTAAGTAGAGTTCCCTGTGCTATACAGGATGTTCTCATTAGCTATCTATTTTATACACAGTATCAACAGTGCATTTATGCCAATCCTGGTCTCTCAATTCTTCCCACCCTCTTCCCCTTTCCCCTTTGGTATCCATATATTTGTTCTCTATGACTGTGTCTCTATTTCTATTTTGCAAATAAGATCATCTATACCATTTTTCTAGATTCCACACATATGCATTAATATACAGTATTTGTTTTCTCTTTCTGACTTACTTTACACTTTATGACACTCTCTAGGTCCAAACACAGCTCTACCAATGGCCCAAATTCATTCCTTTTTATGGCTGAGTAGTATTCCATTGTATATATGTACCACATCTTTATCCATTCATCTGTTGATGGATATTTAGGATGCTTCCATGTCCTGGCTATTGTAAATAGTGTTGCTATGAACACTGGGGTACATGTGTCTCTTTGAATTATGAATTTAGCTGGGTGTATGTCCAGGAGTGGGATTGCAGGGTCATATGGTAGTTCTATTTTTAGTTTTTTAAGGCACCTCCATATTGTTCTCCATAGTGGCTGAATCAGTTTACATTCCCACCAAAAGGACATGAAGGTTCCCTAAAGAACTTACATTTTAACCCAAGATGAGCTATACTAAAGCTTGACTTCTTACCATCCCCCTCTTTCAAAGGATCAGCAAGGATGGGAGCCCCCTCACCACACATGGTCATGTATTTTTTTCACCATAGAGTGAGTTTAACATGGACAGAGATCAGAGAATGGATCAGCAGGACACTGTTTATTTAAGAGAATTTTTGCCACCAAATCAACAATGTTCTATTGATAACAGACTTCACATCCCTTAACCCATAGAAACAGCTTTCTTATATGAAAGCTTTAGTCACTTAGACGATCAGATAACCCTAAAGCCTGCAATGATCAACAGTCAAAAATCTCAGATAAAGTTTCAGTTCTGTTTACCAAGACCCTATTAATTTCAATATTCAGGTTTAAAGATCTTCTTCTAAAATCATACAGTGATGCCCAGGCTTTTGAATTAGTGATCCTTCTTCCCAAATTAAAAATGCTTTTGTGCAAACAACTTTCTCATAGCAAACACTGAGTGAAGATTTTTGCATATAATGTCCCTTTTAATTTCCTGAAGACATGGTTTCAACTTTCAATTAAATATCATAAAAATCAATGACATCCTGAAAACTTCAAAATATCCTTTGAGATAATCAGTACAACCCTAGAGGATTTCCCACCCCCCCAATACAAGAGTCATTAGTTTAGAGGAAGAGCAGTTTCTCAGTGGTTAAAGCAATATAGAACCTTCTATATCCCTAAACTTTATTTTTTAAAGATTTTTTTTTATGTGGACCATTTAAAATCTTTATTGAATTTGCTACAATACTGCTTCTGTTTTAAGTTTTGGTTTTTTGGTCATGAGGCATGCAGGATCTTAGCTCCCAGACCAAGGATAGAACCTACACCCCCTGCATTGGAAGGCAAAATCTTAACCAGTGGGTCACCAGGGAAGTTGGGAAGTCCCCTACGTTTAATCCTTGAACTTCTGTTTTGAAAATGTTCCCAAATTCTCATTCATGCTGAGACTGCTGTTTTCTCTCCTTCTTTTCATTACATTCCAACAGAAATGGTTAGTCAACCCACTCAATATATAAATGCATCTCTTTTTTTAAATTGTACAAGTAGTCAATAGCAAAACTCATCCTCCCATAAAGTTTTGAGTTGCACTTCTTTTCACCAAATTCTGGCACCCAGTAATGACAGAGAGAAATAAATAATCTACAAATATCACTGAAATAGATCAGGGCAGACAGATGACTCAACAATAACCATAACTCTTAGGTGCAAGCTGAGAGTAATAAATGACTTTTCTTTCACCTTCTCTTGTCACCAACTTGGTAATGTGACAAGATACTCTCTGAGAATGTATAGACCTCAAAGCCCTTGACTCTTCCATGATAAGTACATTTTTCCTCCTTCAGACATCTCCAAGCAAGGAGATATAAAATACCAAATAAAAGGTGACATTAAAATTATTAGCCAAGTTTTCAGAAGTCAGATAAACTAAACAAGAAGTTTCCAAAATTGCTGACAGCTGACCCTGAAAACATTTCAGTAAAGGTAGCTTCTGGGGATGGTATAGTTTATAGTTTCACACTTATTGACCCTTCATAGCTTGATACATGTCTAGAGCTTTTTATTCATGTCAAATTCTCTCCATGAAGCTTTGATTACTTTCAGAACTACCTTCCCTTGGACATAACTCATTTCTACAAGCAGTTCTTCGGTCTAACTTTTTGTGTTTCTTGTAGTCAAAGTTAGTTTAGGAACAAGAAATAAATAGTTCAAGCTAATTCAAATAAAGGAGGCCTCACAGGACATGGAGCTTGAAATAAACAGGCCATCAAAAATCAAAGCAAATACCGTCAGCCTCTTGGTCTGTTTCTTTATCTAAATTTCTCTCCCCGTCAATCTCCACAGTCCCTCACCTAACACTGGTTCCCATCTCTGTTTCTCTTTATCGGCTGCATTCTCTGGGCTGCAGATATACCATTCACAGTTTCTCTAACTGCCTCCCCAACTTTAGCTCGTAGGTGGTTTTGGCTTTAAAGACACAGACCCAGCCCCAACATGACATGACTTCAAGATTCAGCGCCCACTACAAGCTGAGTGTTTTGATTCAAGTTCTTGAGAGAAAGAACCTTTTGGGGTACTTGCCAGACAACAGGTTAAGTCCACTGGGACAGGTGGCCACTACCATCCAAACTGCTTGGCCAGGGAACAAGGTCACATGGGCACATAGGCACATCCTTATAGCAAAGTTGTGTATGATGTAGTTGCAGAGAAAATAATATGGCTGGGCAGCGCCCCAGTGTTGTATCAAAAGTACGATTAGGTCCCCTTGGGAAGCTGATGACCCAAGTAATTCCCCCGCTAAATCTTCAAAGTGGCAGGAGTTGGATGAAAATGGGTGTTTTGGTAGCACTGGGCACACTGGACCCAGCATTCCCACCTCTGACATGCTGTTGGTCCCAAAGAGAAAAACCCAGAGTCAGGCAATATTTTCAGACACAAAACACCTCCCTGCTTACAGTAATTATGACATTGGATTTAGAAGAAATTTCTCCTGAAAAGCAAAACAGTTTTTAGAAATATTGTAAAGTATTTCAGACCATTATCCTGTCATTGGATTTTTTTCTTTAAAAAAAAAAAAAGTACTCACCTAATGCTTACCTGAATTACCTAAATTACCTGCACTTTTTAAACATTTGAATTTAATGTTAAATGAATTAATCAAATCCAGTAATACTTTAGGTGTAGGCTTTTGCTTTTATTACAAGCAAGGCTGACCCCTCCCAGGCTCTTGACATACACTTGCCAGACTAGTAGATCCAAAGTGAGCAGAAAGCCTGGAACAAGGATGGCGAGCAGCCTCCACCTGTGGGACCCTTGCATCTGCCACTAGTCTCCCTTCTCCTTCCCTGTCTGGGAAGCTCATCAAGCTTCCTGAAGCCCAGCCTGAACGATAGGCTCCCAGACCCAGTAGCCCAGCAGTAGTCCATTCCCTTTTGTTCAGGGCACTTTACCCAAATCTCAGAGCCTGTGTCTTCCTACCCACCTTCTGAGGCTCCTGGTTTGAGGACCTGGAGGACCTTCCATGAACTACAAAATTCTCACACTTCTCATGTCCGACTCTGCGACCCTATGGACTGTAGCCCACCAGGCTCCTCAGTCCATGGGATTCTCTAGGCACAAATACTGGAGTGATTGCCATACCCTCCTCCAAGGGATCTTCCCGACCCAGGGATCGAATACGTGTCTCTTATGTCTCCTGTATTGGCAGGTGGATTCTTTATCTCTAGTGCCACCTAGGAAGCCCGCTCTAACACCCATCCTTGTCCAAATGCCCTGTCCCTCCACATCCACAGCACCCTGTCCTCATACTAGATTCCCAGTTCTGGCACCTCCTGCCTTTTCATTCATGGGACTAAGTGTTGTTAATTGAGTTAATGCCTCAGAGGAATTAGTTTCTTTGCCTAAAATGAGAACTCAAAGAGCTGATTGAAAGTACCAGATATGACTCAGCACATTTATTTACTGGACAGGACAAAGCATGCACACCTGAACAAGGAAAACCGAACTCATGAAGAGACAGCTGAGGAAGGTTTCTCAGTTCAGTTCAGTTCAGTCACTCAGTCGTGTCTGACTCTGCGACCCTGCGAATCGCAGCACGCCAGGCCTCCCTGTTCATCACCAACTCCCGGAGTTCACCCAAACTCATGTCCATCGAGTCGGTGATGCCATCCAGCCATCTCATCCTCTGTCATCCCCTTCTCCTCCTGCCCCCAATCCCTCCCAGCATCAGAGTCTTTTCCAAAGAGTCAACTCTTCGCATGAGGTGGCCAAAGTACTGGAGTTTCAGCTTCAGCATCAGTCCTTCCAAAGAACACTCAGGACTGATCTCCTTTAGAATGGACTGGTTGGATCTCCTTGCAGTCCAAGGGACTCTCAAGAGTCTTCTCCAACACCACAGTTCAAAAGCATCAATTCTTCAGCACTCAGCTTTCTTCACAGTCCCACTCTCACATCCATACATGACCACAGGAAAACCATGGCTTCCTATCTGCTTCTAAACCACCAGTGTGACCCATGCTTCCTCTATAATTCCATAGGCTGTTGACAGAAATTAATAACATAGTTCACCAAATAAAAAGACCAGAGGCCAAAAAGCAGAGATAAGGGATGATTTACTTCTTACTTTTTTAAATTCAGATTTTATACTGTATTATAAGCAACTATATTTAAAAATTGAATGTCTGAAAAATACTAAAGTATGTATTTAAAACTTGGATCCCTGTGATTTATTTTATAACTAATAGTTTGTACCTCTTAATCCCCTCCACCTACCTCACCCTCCTTGCTCCCCTTTCCCCCTTGGCAACCACAAGTTTGGGAATACAGTCAATATTTTTTAGTAACTTCATACAGTGTGTAATATATAAAAATATCACACCACTATGTTGTATACCTGAAACTAATATAATACTGTAAATCAACTATACTTCAATAAAAATAAACAGCAAAATTAAGGTTACAATAATTACCTAACCTATAGTAGAATGCACTCCAATGTTTATTAATCTTTAAAGTATTTAAATACTTTAATTAAAAAAGTAAAATAAAACTTAGTCCGTCAAGTAAATTCACTTGGTAAAACTGAGTATATGCTTTAATGATAATAATGCTTACATCATAGAATAGGAAAAAAATGTTATGAGTTGTGAATTGAATATTGAACTTGGCAAAAGAGAACTTCTGTTAATTGTCTGAAGAGAAAAAATTTTGGAGTATTAAGTCTTACTAGGATAAATCCCATTTCCATATTCAATTTTTTTAAGCCCTCCATGGGACAATACAGAAAATATTTGACATTATTTGTAAAATACTATTCCCACTTCATTATATAGTGAATTTTTAATGTACTTTCTAGCCTTGTCTTATTTAAATGAGAACAAAGTAATAACACTGGCTAAGGGGATGACAGAATGTAGATTAAGATAAAGAATATTAATAGCCCAAACATTTTAAAAGTCTATCTTCATCTTCTGCTTCTCAGGTATATAAACAAATTTAGGGAATGAGAATATTTTTCAACAACCATTAAAACTGAAAAAAAAAAATCTCTTTGTCAAACAAAGAGAATTATTCAGAAATGAGGGCTGCCATAAAGAAGTAACACAGACTGGGTGGCTTAAACAACAGAAATGTATTTCCTCCCAGTGTGGAGGCTAGAGGTCCAAGTTCAAGGTTTGGTTTCTTCTAAGGCCTCTGTCCTTGGCTTCCAGAGGGCTACCTTTTTGCTGTGTTTTCACGTGGCCTTTTCTCTGTGTGCACACATCCCCGATGTCTGCCTGGCCAGATTTTCTCTTCTAAAGAAGATATCAGACGTGGATTAGGGCCCACCTCAATGGCCTCCTTTTAACTTAACCACCTCTTTGAAAGTCTTACCTCCAGATAAAGTCACATTCAGGCTTCAACACATGAAGGGACATATTTCAGCCCATAATACGTGTCAAAAGATGCTTTTTAATTAACAGTTCTCAGATGGCACTAGTGGTAAAGAACACTCCTGCCAGTGCAGGAGCCATAAGAGACACGGGTTCAATCCCTGAGTTGGGAAGATCCCCTGGAGAAGTGAATGGATACCCACTCCAGTATTCTTTCCTGGAGAATCTCATGGACAGAGGGGCCTGGTGGACTACTGTCCATGGGATCGCAAAGAGTTGGACACAACTGAAGCAACTTAGCACACCAGCATGTAGCATGAATATCTATTAACCAAGCTGAGTTTTGTTTTAAATACAAGAAAAACAGTGTCTCAGCTGTTGGGTAACAGTATTACCCTGCTGGATCCTCCAAACAAACATGAATGGTTCACGTAGTACCCCTTGAAGTCACAGAGCAAATCCAAGTTATGACTTTGACAGAGAGGCTGTCAAAAAATACCCTAATTCATAATGCCATATTGAACTCTCTTTTTCTCCAAAATGGATGATGGGCATGAAATTTTTTGTCATTACAAAAAATCTGATTTTTAATTTAGAATAAGTATTAGAATAATTTAACAGGTACAGATTTTCATCATAAATTCTTTTTAAATAACTTTGGACCAGGTCCTTGGGAATTTTAAGCCAAATGAAGCATAATCTGAAAGAAATGAAACAGGGTATTAACACTTCTTGCATTATATAAAAATAAAAATGAACCATCAAAAAAAGAAAAAGACTTAATTAAAAAAACAAATGGGATAAAATAATGTTAGTAATGCAGAGAAATAATAACAAAAATATACTAATAATTTATTGCAAGTCAGAATTAGTAATGATCATGTACAGACGAGGGTAAGACATTACATTTATGAACAAGATAATATATAAAATATAGATAGCAGTCTAAAGTCTTAAGTATACAGAGAGAAACATAGATTCACAAATAAATTTAAAATGACTTGCACTCTGGAACAAAAAGTGAAATTACTCTAAAATATTGAAAGGCTATGCCAAGAGGAATTTTAAATTGCAATTAATGAATATATGAAAGAGTGAAAATAAATAAAGAAACAATGTGAATATAATCAACAGAAGTAAAAGATACTTTCTTTTCTCCTTAAAAGAAGTTCTTATAGAGATTTTGGTGGAAACAAATTAAACAAAAGAAGTGAAGGAAAAAATAGCATTAAAGATAGAGTCAACCAAGCTATGTATGTATTTGTTGCAAAGGATAATGCCATCCTTAAATGCATAGTTTAAACTATGATTTAAATCACTGTAGAAAAGAATCTATTGTAATCAGAAAAATACAGACACAAAAATCTAAAGTTTAGATTCTTTCAAACAATATCATAAGATAAATTCTTTTTAAAAAGTTTTAAAAATTTAACTCATAAGTATATTGACTGCTTCAATGTTTGACTTTTTGTTTCTCTGCTAACAAAAGATAGCAACCAGATGCCACTTTCAAAATTAGGAAGTATTTTCCAAAATAAAAGAACAAAAAAACATAAGAATGGTGTTCTTGACAGGAACAAGATGGCGGAGGAGGAGGTGGACGTGGAGTACATCTCTCTCCACGGATACATCAGGACTACACCTTCAGACACAGAGGTGCATGCAGACACCAGCTGAGAGTGGACAGGAGTACCTGACTAGTGGAAAAGAATATATAGAACAACGCAAAACTCAGTAGGATGAAGGAACTAGAGGGAAAAACAGGAGTGCTAGTAGGATTGGACCTGCCCTCCACCGGTGGGGGAACTGAAACAGGGGTCCAATCCCCACATCGGGGCAATTGTCTGAGTCAGAGGAGAAACATTTAAGGCTGAGAGTGAAACAGCTGACCTGTGGCAGCCTAAATGGAATGAGAATCAGACAGTCCTTGCCACAGCCATACATACCCCAGACAGGAAGGCAGGTCCCCTGGAAGGCACAGCAGCTGGGAGCTGGAGTTGAGCTATTGTGGAGCAATCCCAGGGTGAGGGCTGCTGTTGACTGCGGAGAGATGGACCGAGGGGATGTGAGGGAGGTGACTGTGGTGGGAAATGCCTGTGGTGGAAAGCCAGGCAGCCATGGGAGCAAGGAGATACTGCTGAGTCATGCGTAGGGAGTGGAGCATCACCATAACCTCTCTCTCCCCACACGCCTGCATCAGCAGCTGAACAATAGAGAGCCTGTCCCATCAAACACCTGATGCACTGAACTACAGAGTAGGGCCCCACCCAGGGTGCTCCTTTAAGTGACTGATGCACCAATCTACAGAGTAGGACCCCAGGGCGGGGTAAGGGGGGGGGGCTCCTATATGTGCCTGACGTGCTGAACAACAGAGAAGGGCCCCAGGCAAGAGAGCCTTCTAAGTGCCTGAACAGGCAGCACACTTGGCACCACCGGGGGCCCCACAAACCAAGCAGTTGCGCCACCTTCACGCTCAACTCTCAATGGGGCAGAGCTGCCACAGGCAAAAAAATATCTTGCGTCTATGCGCACAGGGTTGCTTCAGTCGTGTCTGACTCTTTGCAACACTGTAGACTGTGTCCTACCAGGCTTCTCTGTCAGGGAGGTGGGGTTCTCCAGGCAAGAATACTGGAGTGTATCGGCCAATCCTGGTTGCCGTACCCTTCTAGAGCGCTATATTTCCTGCTGCCCTAGCCACCAACTCCCCTGAGTCCCTGGTGCTGCCAGAACCCCTGCAACCCAAGCAGCTGCACCACCTCCACACCTGGCCCTCACAGGGGCAAACCCAAGTCCTCCAGGGCAGCCTCAGGAGCAAACCCCAGTGGACGATCCACATTTAGAGGTGGAAATAAAACCACAATTGAAACCCAGGGGCAATGTGGCTAAGAAGACCCAAAACCTTCCCATCAGCTGAACAAGCTGACAATTAAATCCACATGATTAACTAGGCAGACTCTGGGTCTATGGAATATATAAAAGGTCATTGAGACCCACAAAAGAAAATACACTAGAAAATCTCACTGATAGCTGTGGACATTGAGGCAAGAACACACAGGAGTAGGACCAGATTAGAATCTGAGCTGCTCCCACAGCAGGTCCAGAGATCAGCACAGTGTTGGAGGGAATCCTAGGGAGGTGAGGTGGACTGTGACTCCCAGCAAGGGAAAAGACTCTGACAACAGTAACTCAAGATAAACACTTATTATTCTTATGTTTTGAGTTGTTCTGTAGATTCTTCTGGATTTTTTTTTTCTTTTTTATCCTTTCCCTCCATCTGTTGTAGTTGTTGATTTTATCAGCACTATGAAATCTAAGTAAGGTTTTGAACTTTTTTTTCCCTCAGTCACATTTTTTACTGTTGTTATAAATCTCTGCCTCTCTATTGGGTTTTTGCAGTTCTGTGGAATTTTCCTTTTTTTTTTCTCTCTCTCTTTTTTTAATTTTAATTTTTTAAATCTATTATTATTTTTTCTACATTTATTCCTTCATTTCCTTCTCCTGTTCTTTTCCCCTTGCAGTTAATCCTGAATGTATATAAATCTTCTTCATCTACCTCTATTTAACTTTGCCTATCTATTCTTTCTTTCCTTTCTTTCTCTCCTTTCCTCTCAACATATTTATTCCTTTTATTTTCATTAATTTATTCCCCAATTGGCACCTTGCTTTAGTTTTGTTTTCCAGTTTGTCCTTTAGTTAGTTTTGATCTGGTAGATATAATTTTAGGTTTCTTTTGTTCACCACATAAATCTACTGTACTTTATTTTCATTGGACTGTTCCGATTTTGCTTATTGGTGTATATGTGTATGTGTATATTCAGTCACACTTTTTATTGTTGTTATAAACCTCTGCCTCTACACTGGGCTTTGGCAGTTCTGTGGAGTTTTCCTTTTTTCTCTCTCTCTCTCCTTTTTCCTTTTTCTTCCATTTTTATTCTCTTTTTATAATTTTAATTTTTAATTTTTCCTACTATATTTTTCCTATATTTATTCCTTTGTTTGCCTTCCCTACTGTTCTTTGCCTCTTGCAGTTAATCTTTAATGTATATAAATCTTCTTCATCTACTGCTATTTAACTTTGCATATCCATTCTTTCTTTCTTTTTTTCTTTCTTTCCTTTCCTCTCAACATATTTGTCAGTTTTGTTTTCATCACTTTTTTCCCCACTTGGCACCTTGCTTTAGTTTTGGTTTCCAGTTTGTGCTTTGGTTAGTTTTGTTCTTAACTGGTAAATATAATTTTTGACTTCCTTTGTTTGCCAGGTCAGTCTACTGTACTTTATTTTTGTTGGACTGTTTTGACTTTTGACATATATGTATATGTGTATATTCCATTATTTTAATTATTATTTGCCTGATTTTGTAACTGCCATTTGTCTGGGGTTCATCTTTGGTTTCTCATTTTTGGGTATTTGTTTTAATCTCACTTAATGCCATAACAAACAACTTGTGGAATCTTCATTCCTGACCAGAGATCAAGCCCTGAGCCCTTGGAATAGGAGCACTGACTCCAAGACCCTAGACTGCCAGAGAACTAACCCTAGGGAATATCAAATAGTGAGAACTCACACAACCAAAACCACTTGAGTTCAAGACCCAGCATCACTCAACAACCAAGGGCACCCTTTGCAGGACCCATCATCTAAACAACAAACAAAACAAAAATATAAACCAAATCATCAGCAGATAGGTTTACCACCTCACTCAGCCTTGCCCATCAGAGGATAAACAAACAAACAAACAAAATTGAGCACAAATCTTACCCTAAATGAAGCTTACACAAATCTCTGGACCAACCTTAGGAGGGCAGAAACCAAAAGGAAGAAATAATTCAACCTTCTTCAAGGAAAGAATTCACTTTCCTTCAAGCCTGGGAAAAAGAGACCTCAAACACAATAAGTTTTTTTAGAAAATGAAAAGGCAGAGAGATACTACACAAATGAAGAAACAAACTAGAAACACAGAAGTTCAAATAAATGAAGAGGAAATAAACAAAATACTTGAAAAAGAATTCAGAATAATATTGGTAAAGATGATTTTTTTAAAAAAAAAACCTTGAAAACAAAATGGAGAAAATGCAAGAATCAATTAACAAAGACCTAAAGAATTAAAGAATAAACATACAGAGACAAACAACACAATTACTGAAATTAAAAATACTTTAGAAAGAATCAAGAGCAGGATATCTGAAGCAGAACAAATCAGTGAGCTGCAAGATAAAATTGTGGAGATAACTTCTGAAGAGCAGAATAAAGTAAAAAGAATGAAAAGAATGGAGGTTAGTCTCAGAGACCTCTGGGACAATATCAAACACACCAACATTCTAATTATAGGGATCCCAGAAGAAGAAGAGAAAAAGGGTATGAGAAAATTTTGAAGAGATTATAGTTGAAAATTTCCCAACATGGAAAAGGAAATAATCAGTCAAATCCAAGAGGCATAAAGAGTCCCAAACAGGATAAACCCAAGGAAAAACATGCCAAGACATATACTAATCAAACTAACAAAGACTGAACGCAAAGAAAGAATATTAAAAGCAGCAAAGGAGAAGCAACAAGTAACATACAAGGGAAATTCCATATGCTTAACAGCTGATCTTTCAGCAGAAACTCTGCAGGACAGAAGGGAATGGCAGAATATATTCAAAGTACTGAAAGGGAAAAATATACAACTGAGATTGCTGTAGCTGGCAAGAATCTCATTCAAAATTGATGGAGAAATAAAAAGCTTTCCAGACAAGCAAAAGTTAAGAGAATTCAGTACCACCAAACCAGCTTTACAACAAATGTTAAAGGGACTTATATAGTCAAGAAATACAAGAGAAGAAAAAGATCTATAAAATCAACCCCAAATAATTAAGAAAATGGCAATAGGAGCATATATATCAATAATTACTTTAAATGTAAATGGAGTAAATGCTCCAAACAAAAGACACAGACTGGCTAACTGGATACAAAAACAAGACCCATACATATGCTGTCTACAAGAAACCCACTTCAGACCTAAAGACACATATAGACTGAAAGTGAGAGAATGGAAAAATGTATTTCAGACAAATGGGAAGCAAAAGAAAACTGGAGTAGCAATCTTCATATCAGACAAAATAGTCCTTAAAATAAAGAAGATTACAAGAGACAAGGAAGGACACGACATAATGATCAAGGGATCAATCCAAGAGGAAGACAAAACAGTCGTAAATAGCTATGCACCCAACATCGAAGCATCTCAATATAGAAGACAAACACTAACAGACATAAAAGGATAAATTGAAAGTAACACAATAATAGCAGACTTTAATAACCCACTCACAAAAATGGACAGATGAGCAACATAGAAAATTAATAAGGAAACACAAGTCTTAAATGATGCATTAGATAAAATGGATCTCATTGATATCTTCAGGACATTCCATCCAAATGCAGAAGAATACACTTTCTTCTCAAGTGCACATGGAACATTCTCCAGGATAGACCACATCAAAGCTCAGTAAATTTAAGAAAGTTGAAATCATATCAAGCATCTTCCAACCACAATGCTATGAAGCTAGATATCAATTACAATTAAAAAAAAAACTGCAAGAAACACAAACACATGGAGATTAAACATGTTTGTAAATAACCATAGGTTCCTGAAGAAATCAAAAGGGAAATCAAAAAATTTCTAGAAACAAAGGACTATGAAAACATGATAACTCAAAACCTATGGGATGCAGCAAAAGCAGTCCTAAGAGGGAAGTTTATAGCAATGCAATCCCACCTCAAGAAACAAGAAAATCATCAAATAGACAACCTAACTTTACACCTAAAGCAACTGGAAAAAGAAGAACAAAAGATCACCAAAATTAGTAGAAGGAAATAAATCATAAGGATTCAAGCAGAAATAAATGAAAAGGAAATTAAAGAAACAGTAATAAAGATTAGTAAAACTAAAAGCTGTTCTTTCAGAAGATAAACAAAATTGACAAACCTTTAGCCAGACTCATCAAGAAAAAAAAGAGAAGAATCAAATCAACAAAATTAGAATTGAAAAAGGAGAGGTTACAACAGACAATGCAGAAATACAAAGGATTATAAGAGACTATTATGAACAATGATATGGCAATAAAATGGATAACCTGGAAGAAATGGACAGATTCTTAGAAAAGTTCAGTCTTCCAAGACTGAACCAGGACGAAATAGAAATTATGAACAACCCAATTACAAGCACTGAAATTGAAGCTGTGATCAAAAGACTCCCAAAAAACAAAAGCCCAGGACCAGAGGACTTCACAGGAGAATTCTATCAAGCATTTAGAAAAGAGATAATGCTTATCCTTCTAAAACTCTTTCAAAAAATTGCAGAGGAAGGAACACTTCCAAATGCATCCTACGAGGCCACCATCACCCTGATACCAAAATCAGACAAAGACAACCCAAAAAAAGAAAACTATAGGCCAATATCACTAATGAACATAGATGCAAAAATCCTCTACAAAATTTTAGCAAACAGAATTCAGCAACACATCGAAAAGCTCATACACCATGATCAAGTTGGGTTTATTCCAGGAATGCAAGGATTCTTCAATATATGCAAATCAATCAATGTGATATACATATTAACAAATTGAAAGAGTAAAACCATATGATACTCTCAATAGATGCAGAAAAAGCCTTTGACAAAATTTGGCATCCATCTATGATTAAAACTCTTCAAAAAGTGGGCACAGAATGAACCTACTTCAACATAGTAAAGGCCACATATGATAACCCTACAGCCAACATTATTCTCAATGGTTGAAAACTGAAAACATTCCCCCTGAGATCAGGAATAAGACAAAGATGTTCACTTTCACCACTGTTATTCAACATAGTTCTGGAAGACCTAGCTACAGCAATAAGAGAAGAAAAAGAAATAAAAGAAATCCAGATCAAAAAATAAGTAAAGCTCTCACTGTTTGCAGATGACATGATACTGTACATAAAAAACCCTAAACATAGTATCAGAAAATTGCTAGGGCTATGAATTTAGCAAAGTTGCGGGATACAAAATCAATACACAGAAATCACTTGCATTTCTATATACTAACAATGAAAAATCACAAACAGAAATTAAGGAATCAACCCATTCACCATGGCAACAGAAAGAATTAAATATCTAAGAATAAATTTACCTAAGGAGACAAAAGAACTGTATACAGAAAATTATAAGACACTAATGAAAGAAATCAAAGATAACATAAACAGATGGAGAGAGATTCCATGTTCCTGGGTAGGAAGAATCAATATTGTGAAAATGATTATACTACCAAATGCAATCTACAGATTCAGTGTGATCCCTATCAAATTACTGATGGCATTTTTCACAGAACTAAAACAAAAATTTTCACAATTCATATGGAAACATGAAAGACTCCTAATAGTCAAAGCAGTCTTGAGAAAGAAGAATGGAGCTAGAGAAATCAACCTTACTGACTTCAGATAATACTACAAAGTCATCAAGACAGTGTGCATTTGCACAAAAACAGAAATATAGACCAATAGAACAAGATAGAAACCCAGAAATAAACCCATGCACCTATGGGTACCTTATTTTTTACAAAGGTGGCAAGAATATACAATGGGGCGAAGACAGCTTCTTCAATAAATGGTGCTGGGAAAACTGGACAGCCACAAGTAAAAGAATGAAGTTAGAACACTTCCTAACACCATACACAAAGATAAACTCAAAATGGATTAAAGACCTAAATGTAAGACCAGAAACTATAAAACTCTTAGAGGAAAATATAAGCAGAACACTCGATGACATAAATCAAAGCAAGATCCTCTATGACCCACCTCCTATGCTAAGTCACTTCAGTCGTGTCCAACTCTGTGCGACCCCATAGACAGCAGCCCACCAGGCTCCCCTGTCCCTGGGATTCTCCAGGCAAGAATACTGGAGTGGGTTGCCATTTCCTTCTCCAATGCATGAAAGTGAACAGTGAAAGTGAAGTTGCTCAGTCGTGTCCGACTCTTAGCGACCCCATGGATTGCAGCCTAACAGGCTCCTCCGTGCATGGGATTTTCCAAGCAAGAATACTAGAGTATGACCCACCTCCTAGAGTAATGGAAATAAAAACAAAAGTAAACAAGTGGGACCTGATTAAACTTAAAAGTTTTTGCACAGCAAAGGAAACTATAAGCAAGGTGAAAAGATAACCCTCAGTATGGGAGAAAATAATAGCAAATTGAACAACTGACAAAGGATTAATTTCCAAAATAAACAAGCAGCCATACAACTCAACACCAGAAAAACAAACAACCCAATCCAAAAGTGGGAAAAAGACCTAAACAGACATTTCTCCAAAGAAGACATATGGATGACTAACAAATACATGAAAAGACTCTCAATATCGCTCATTATTAGAGAAATGCAAATCAAAACTACAATGAGATATCACCTCACACTGGTCAGAATGGCCATCACCAAAAAGTTTACAAACAATAAATGCTGGAGAGGGTGTGGAAAAATGGGAATGCTCTTGCCGTGTTGGTAGAAAGGTAAAATGATACAGCCACCATGGAAGATGGTATGGAGAGTCCTTAAAAAACTAGGAATAAGACCACCATATGACCCAGCAATCCCACTTCTAGGCATATACCCTGAGGAAACCAAAATTGAAAAAGACACATGTATCCCATTGTTCACTGCAGAGCTATTTACAATAGCTAGAACAAGGAAGCAACCTAGATGTCCATTGACAGATGAATGGATAAAGAAGTTGTGGTACACATTCACAATCAAATATTACTCCGCTGCATTTGAGTCAGTTCTGATGAGGTGGATGAACCTAGAATCTATTATACAGGGTGAAGTATGTTAGAAAGAGAAAGATAAATATTGTATTCTAACACATATATATGGAATCTAGAAAAATGGTGCCAAAGAATTTATTTACAGGGCAGCAGTGGAGAAACAGACATGGAAAATAGACTTATGGACATTAGAAGAGGGGAGGAGAGGGTGAGATATATGGAAAGAGTAACATGGAAACTCATATTACCATATGTAAAATAGATAGCCAACAGGAATTTTCTATATGGGGCTTTGTATCAACCTAGAGGGTGGGATGGGGAGGGAGATAGAGAGAGGCTCAAAAGGGAGGGGATATATGTATACCTATAACTGATTCATATTGAGGTTTGACAAAACACAACAAAATTCTGTAAAGCAATTATCATTCAATTAAAAAAAAAGTTAATTTAAAAATAAAAGGAACCAGGATTGGGGGGAAGGAATGGCGTTCTTATATTTGGTAATATGAACACTAATATGATTCATTATTCATTAAATACTTATGATCTGGCAGGCTTTGTGTTAGGCAGATATAATAATAATTGAAGCAGCAAGTTTTAGCTGACTCTTAATGATATGTTAGGCCCTGTGCTAAACACTTAATATTATTAACTCATTGAATCTTCACCCAAAAGTCTTAGAGGTCAATATTATGCCCAAAGGCAAGAACAGATTAATGTCAGAGGTAGGCTAGGACCTGAGACAGACGACTCTGGGTACATACTCTACAAAGCCACTACCAAGGCACAGAAGACAGAGGGCCAAGCCCTAGAGGAGTCGTAAATGAGTGTTAACCTGCTAGAAATGTGAATGATAAAGTTAAGGCCATAATGACCATGATGAAAACCCCTATCATTCATGTATTCGTGCCACAAATATTTACCTAGGCATCAAAGGCCTAGCAGTAGACAAAACAAAGTCCCTGTCCTAATGGAATGTGCATTCACTTGAAGAAACATGCAATGAAAATATGCACAATTTCAATTAGTAATAAGTGTAAAAAGAAGGAATGCACAGCATTTCAAGGAAGACTTCTCTGAGGAGATGGCATTTGAACAAAGACCTTAATCTCAGTGATGTGAGGACACCAGCCGTCCAAAGATCCAGGGGGAGAATTCCAGGCAGAAGGAAAAGCAGATGTAAAATCCCTAAGTCTAGCAAAAGTCTGGGGAGGTGGGAAGAAGGTTCCAGAGGGAGGGGGCATAGTTATACCTATGGCTGATTCATGTGGATGTTTGGCAGAAACCAATACAATATTGTACAGCAATTATTCTTCAATTAAAAATAAATACATTCAATTATTTTTAAAAAAATTTTAAATAGAACAACTCTGGTGTATTCCAGGTCCCAGGGAGAGGGAGAGAGTGAACATCAGATATAAGGGCAGAGAACTAGTGGGGACCAGATGACAAAAGTCCTTCTTAGGACAAGGTTAAGAAGTTTTAAAATCTTTTTATTTGGAGTTAATTTCAAACTTTTGGAGATTGAAAGAATAATAGTACAGAGAAGGTTCACATATCTTTTCTCCAGATTTGCATACTGTTAACTTTGCTTTTTCTTGCTTTTTTTCTTGGGGGGGTGGGGGATGTGTGTGTATCTGAACAATTTTTTAGAATCTGAGAGTAAGTTGCATTCATCTCGGCCCTTTGTCCCTAAATGCTTCAATGTTTATTTCCTAAAAAGGAGATTATTTTCTTAAATAGCCACTATATAGTAATCAACCTCAGTACATCTGACATTTATACTACATTTTTGTCTAATCTCCCATTTCATGATTCAATGTCCTTTACAGCCTACCCTCCCTCCTCCGTACAGAATCCTGTCGGGTATTTCATTGGTTGTCATATTCCAAAGAAAACATTACTCATTTGAGGTTTGTCTAATGGATCCTTGGTGATTAGGTTCAGGAAACAGATCCCAGCTGGAGCACTACCTGAGTGATATATTCTTCCCAGGTTAGCACATCTAGAGGAACTCAATGTCCATCAGCCTCTCACTGGTAATGTTAATTCAGATCGCTCAGTCAGGGTGTATCTATTTCTCCATTGTAGTTACTATTTTTTCCTTACAATCAATAAGTAATCACAGAGACCCTGTAACTATCCTGCCCTTCATTAAAATTTCCCTCTAAACTTAGTATCCATTAATGATCCTTAACTGAACCAGTCTGTAATGTAATCATTACAATATGGTGATTTTGAACTGCAGGATTCCTTGCACATTTACCAGTTGGTCCTTAGAATTCTATTGTAACAGTCTTCCCCTCTCCTCCATTTATATATGTATTTATTTACCATCAGTACAGATTCAGGGACTTGTATTTTTCCAATGGTATACAAGTCTTTAATGTTTTTAATCATTTCAGTGCTCAAATTTTCCCCTTCTTGCCTTCCAATCAGTTCATGTGTTCTTGTAATATGAACTCCTTATTTCTTAGAATACCCTTTATACTTTCTGGCATAATGCCATCCAATAGGATTTTCTGCAATGATGGGAACTTTTCATATCTATGCTATCCAATACTGTAGCCACTGGCCTCGTGCTGCTACTGAGCTCTTGAAATGTGGCCAATGCAAATGACGGGAACTGACTTGCTATTTTTAATTAACATAATTTTAAATAGCCACCAAAAGCTAGTGGTTAACATAATATTCTCGCAAGATGAGATGTTCTAGGGTTGTCTTTTACCTACTCTGCCACAGCCCTGGAATTAGCACCTTCTCCAAGGAGCCCTGGTTCCTTTTAAAAGGGAATGATATTAGAGACCAAGATCTGATTTGTGTACATATATTATAATGCACACATACACGCACATATTTGTGCACATACACATGCATATACACCAACACATAAGTATTTTAGAATCGTGGGTTTACACCAATACTTACATTTCTAATCCATCTCCATGGACGTCTTCCTTGCATTCTCCCATTTTATTTTTCTAGATCTCTTCTTGCATTGCAAACCCTGGCTCCCCAAAATATCGACTCATTTCTTCATTGCTTCATTACTTCAAAAGCAGTTTCAGACTTGCTTCACCCACATCAACAGAAAAACCCGCTATAAAGAGCTGAAGATTTGCTTGCAGCTCTCCCTTAGCTTGCCCCAAACCACAGTGCCACCCAAGACTGAGGCAATACAGTGTTTGTAAAATTCAAAATTATACAAAAAGGTATACTCAGAGATGTATATGAGACACTCTTTCTCATATCCTTTCCACCATAGGTAACCAACCTCATTGGTTTGTGGTTTACACTTTGGATGCTTCTTTTTATACAGATAAACACATACATGTATAAATTCTTATTTCCTCTTATTTCTTACACAAAAGGTGACAAGATATGTGTGCTGTTTTTACACTTTGGTTTTGTTTTTTTCCATTTAACAAGGGAGATTAATTTTTATTATTAGTGTGATAGAAGCCATTGGAGATTTTTTTAGTCAAAGGTTGATAGAATCTAACTTATGTTTCCAAACAATCACTTTGGCTGCTGTATAGGGAGCATGAGTAGAATCAGGGAGACCATGTGGAAAGCTATTAACATTATTCAGGACAGAGATAATAAAGGCTAGGACTAGAGTGAAGTTGTACATAGTATTACTTGTTCACAATGCTTCCTTTCCTTCACTGTAGCTTTCCTATTGGCGAAGAATGTTCTCTGCCCTACTGAGTTTCAGTTTGGCCACACGATTTAGTTTGACCAATGAAATTTGAGCAGAAGTAAGAGCATACCAAATTGGAAACACAAAAAAATCAAAGAGCTATATAGCCTCTGCTCTGATGCGACATGAAAGTTAGTGACAAATCTATGGCTACACGAACCCAGATCCATAATATGAACATTCTGGAGACTGAAATAAGTGCAAATAAGATCAGCACTTCTTGGACACAATGGAGGAACATAATGGTTATGAACTGGACTTTAACAACAGTAACTAGAATGAATATTTGTCCAGTACATTATAAATGACAATCAAGTCCTAAAGGTATAGCAGTCAACAAAACACAACTCCACCCCAGGCTCAAAAAGGCCTTGGTTTGCATACCAGTTTTGAGAATTAGCTTCCTGTAACCTCGATTTTCTTTTCTAATGAGGTTGATAATTCCCACCTTTTCTTCTGGCTAAACATGACTAAAAGTGAACTGAAAAGTTTACCTCTATGTCCCCCTGAAATTCTGCTAAAATATCTCTAAGGTAAACGGTATAAACCAAAGACAAATGGAAAAAAACATAAAATAGTAATAAGTTGCTGAAACCTAGAAAATTAGATGAATAAATGATAACCAACATAGCAAATCAGAAAGTACTCACACCCAAGCCAACAAGAGGGGAAGTCCAGAAGCAGATTGGTCCATACTGTTGTGTGGTAGAGGAGTTGGCTTTTTTTTTCCTGTAAAGACCCACATAGCAAATATTTTAAACTTTGCCAATCATAGGATCTCTATAA
Organism: Bos javanicus; assembly: GCF_032452875.1. Taxonomy (NCBI): domain Eukaryota; kingdom Metazoa; phylum Chordata; class Mammalia; order Artiodactyla; family Bovidae; genus Bos; species Bos javanicus. The sequence goes on from NC_083876.1 coordinate 63,573,942, forward strand.
TGACTAATCAACTCTTCTTTGTAGTGCAAAAGTAGCCATAGGCAATACAAGACTATGGAAATGGCTATGTGATAATAAAACTTTTTATTTATTAAAACAAGCAAGGATTGGAATACAGAAGATTGTGATTTGACCAGCAGACCATAGTTTGCCAAACCCTGGTATTACACCTCACAGATGAAGGCACCAGATATCTCTGAAAGCCTCAGAGCAATGGATCTGAAGAAAGAACCAGAGTGTATAAAAGAGGCAACTGGAACTCAGAACCGCTTTCCCATCCATTGCAGCCAGGGAAGCCCCCTCTCACACTTTGCAGGAAGACTGAGAATTACTGTTTAAGAAACTGAACTCAAGGGATTCTGGACTTGGCACATATGAAGGTGGGAGAGAGAGATGCCCTAATGAAAACAAGAATTTGACTTTAAAAAATAAAAACTTAGTCCCCACTCAGAAGGCAGGATCTAGCAAGCAGGCTTGGGCTTTTGCCACAGAAGACTGGTGAATTCCACTCTGGAAAAACTGATCAACCCTAGAGAAAAGATCTGAAGGTGCTGAGAGTTGGTGGTCAGCCAACAAACAGGCCAGCTACAACTTCCGAGATCAAAATTTACCAGTTAACCTCTTCCGCGCAAATATATGCTTCCCAGTCTGTTTTTCACCTCTTCTATCTTGAAGAATCACTCTCTATTATGAAAGATGGCAATCAAAATGAACTTATAGGGAAAAATATTTAAAAAAGGAAAAAACTTCATGGAACAGAGCAGGTAGCCAAGAAAACTTCCTAATATACTAATTAATTCTCCTCAGAAGACAAGAGAAGATGCTACATTTTAAATATACATAGGAGGCTGAAAAAATAAAGCACCATCAGAGAAAAAAAAAAAAAGAGATCCTAGAAATTAAAAATGCAATAGCAGAAATGAGGAATTCAAGAGAAGCATTGGAAAATAAAGTTGAGAAAGTCTCCTAGAGAACAGAACAAGAAAATAAGAAAGAAAAAAAATAAGAAAATTGGGGATCACTAACATGGGGCAAGGGGATCTAGCAGCTAAATAAATGTCAAGAGAACAGAGAAAATATTCTGTGTTGTATAGCTTCAGTGTATTTTTAAAAAACATCTCATTTTTTAAGAGCATAGAAAGAAGACAGTTTAAATTCATAACCCTTTAGGTTTGTCTGTTGAGAAGAAATTTCCTGACAAGCCAGAAAGGATCATTCATATTTTACTTGCATTTTCTTCCAATACACATTTAGGCTCATTATCCAAACCAGCAAAGGACTAACAAATTAGTTTTCTCTTTTCCAAGCCATGCAGAACAACTTCAATAACTAATATACTTCATATGTATCAGTACATTCCCTACTGTTTTTAATCAAAAGGTTGCATCCAGGTTTGTCACCCTACCTTCACCTGTGCCTGAGATCACTAGAATTCAGTCTCTCCAAGCAGAATTCTCCAGTCCCCTGGCAGATGTGGGGAGGGCTTCACCTGGCTCCAGGGAGTGGAACCAGGGTCCAGGGTCCCAGCTGTTTCTTTTAGACACTTCTAACCAATCATCCTTATTTAGATCCTCTGCTCACCACTTTCAGAATTATCTGGTGCCTGCCTTTCACCCCTGCATCTTTCTGACATGCTGCTTATTGGAATGAGGCATTAGACTCTTTACACATTTGTGTATAAACAACAAATGCCTGTTACCAATTTATATCCAACAGACTGCCCCCCCCAATCCCCCAAAATTTCTAGACACAGATGCAAAAGGGCTCTAGTTACCAACAGACACTTAATAAGAGACTCACTTCTTTGTACAAAGGGATAAAGTGCTTGTTGTCTCTCTTACAGACACACAGAGATGTGGTAGCCTTGGTTTTACAACTTTAGCCAACAGTGCTAAATCATTTGAGTCACGTCTGACTCTTAGCAATGCTATGGGCTGCAACCAGCCAGGTTCCTCTGTCTATTGGATTCTCCAGGCAAGAATACTGGAGTTAATTGCTGTTTCCTCCTCCAGGGGATCTTTCTGACTCAGGACTCAAACCGGCGTCTCTTACCTCTCCTACATTGGCAGGCAGGTTCTTTACCACTAGCACCACTTGGGAAGCCCATCAAGAGCAAATATAGATCCATGAAAGTCCGTTATTCTATTTTACTTTTGAAATTGTCACAAACCTTAAGATACACACACTTTTCAAACTCTCCCAAACTAACCTTGGCTTTCAGTATCTAAAGTTGAAAACAGCCAGCCACCTGGGTCCTCCAAGCTCTCACCCTACAGACAACTTCTGGCATCTGGACCAGATTGTTTAGAATGCAGGACTTTGTTAAAAAAACAAAACAAACAAACAAAAAAAAACAGCCTTTTAATCATTTAGTCAATTTTCATTCAGCATTCATGAATTATAGGAACAGATTCTTTTAGTTTCTAATTTTAAAATGATAAAGACAAGGAATTCCTTGGCCATCAAATGGTTAGGATTCTGAGCTTCCACTGCAGGAGGCATGGGTTCAATCCTTGATCAGAGAACTAAAATCTTGCAGGCTGCACAGCAAAAAAAAAAAAAAAAGATAAAGATGCTTTAATCAGAGCAAGTCAGTAGCCATCAGATTTTGGCGCATGCACTCTGAAATGGAGCCCACTTGCCACTCTCTCATTAAACTCAAGGGGAGTAGTAGCAGCAGCAGAACAGGAAAGTCAAAGAGACACAAAAGATCTTAATGTTACATCGATTGTGACATTCCTTGACCCAGGGGCTATTTTGCATTATCTTGCCTTATCTTGTACCCACCTGCATTATCAAGGTGGGTACACTTTTTTTAAACTTCAGACCACAGAAAATAGCAAAGATGATTTTATCAGCAGTCAGAGAGGCAAATATTCAATGGCACAGGAAATAACATGAATACCTTGTTAACCCCACAGTTGAAACAGACTATTGATCTGACTAAATCAAGACTAGTGACCCTGTGACAAAGACATGGGCGTTCTAAATGCCAGGAAATAAGAGAATACTCAATAAAAACAAACAGGCCAAAAGGTCATACATAAGAAGTCATCTAGATTTGTTTTATCTCCTACCCAAAAAGAAGAGATGCCCTATCTTTGAAAAAACAAAGATAAAGAAACAGATTTCAGTGTTTCCTCCAAGAATGAGGGTAATAGGAAAGCTGCCTTAAAAACAAAACTAGATTTAATCTATAATCAGAGGAAGAGAGGGTAATATCTTTATTGCCAGATAGTAAGATTCATCCTAACAGCTGAAAAAGGCAAATCTGGGTTCTTGGGGCCCATGAGATGTGCACCTCAGACAACAGTGTAACTCTCTCCTATAGTTGAACAAAGTTGGGTGATTTTATTAGGACCTGTAGCTCTCCCATAGATCTGTGGAACATCTATAGTAACTGTGCAGAAAAGACTCAGAAACGAAAGTCAGCATTTCAGAAAATAATTTTATTTAAAATTCTACATGTTATATTTCAAAAGAACTGGACTGTCAATAATAGGTATACAAAATGTTTAAGAAAAATCCCCAAGGTTTCATTTTTCTATTTAAAATTCTCAGTGGTGGAAAATAAGTTACACCACACAACTGTTACATATACAAGGATCTTCAGTTCAGTTCTGTTCAGTTCAGTCACTCAGTCGTGTCCGACTCTTTGCAACCCAATGAATCGCAGCGCGCCAGGCCTCCCTGTCCATCACCAACTCCCGGAGTTCACTCAGACTCACGTCCATTGAGTCAGTGATGCCATCCAGCCATCTCATCCTCTGTCGTCCCCTCCACCTCCTGCCCCCAATCCCTCCCAGCATCAGAGTCTTTTCCAAAGAGTCAACTCTTCGCCTGAGTTGGCCAAAGTACTGGAGTTTCAGCTTTAGCATCATTCCTTCCAAAGAAATCCCAGGGCTGATCTCCTTCAGAATGGACTGGTTGGATCTCCTTGCAGTCCAAGGGACTCTCAAAAGTCTTCTCCAACACCACAGTTCAAAAGCCTCAATTCTTCAGCGCTCAGCCTTCTTCACAGTCCAACTCTCACATCCATACATGACCACAGGAAAAACCATAGCCTTGACTAGACGAACTTTTGTTGGCAAAGTAATGTCTCTGCTTTTGAATATGCTATCTAGGTTGGTCATAACTTTCCTTCCAAGGAGTAAGTGTCTTTTAATTTCATGGTTGCAGTCACCATCTTCAGTGATTTTGGAGCCCAAAAAAATAAAGTCTGCCACTGTTTCCACTGTTTCCCCATCTATTTCCCATGAAGTGATGGGACCGGATGCCATGATCTTAGTTTTCTGAATGTTGAGCTTTAAGCCAACTTTTTCACTCTCCTCTTTCACTTTCATCAAGAGGCTTTTTAGTTCCTCTTCACTTTCTGCCATAAGGGTGGTGTCGTCTGCATATCTGAGGTTACTGATATTTTTCCCTGCAATCTTGATTCCAGCTTGTGCTTCTTCCAGTCCAGCATTTCTCATGATGTACTCTGCATATAAGTTAAATAAGCAGGGTGACAATATACAGCCTTGACGAACTCCTTTTCCTATTTGGAACCAGTCTGTTGTTCCATGTCAAGTTCTAACTGTTGCTTCTTGACCTGCATGCAGGTTTCTCAAGAGGCAGGTCAGGTGGTCTGGTATTCCCATCTCTTTCAGAATTTTCCACAGTTTATTGTGATCCACACAGTCAAAGGCTTTGGCATAGTCAATAAAGCAGAAGTAGATGTTTTTCTGGAACTCTCTTGCTTTTTCCATAATCCAGCAGATGTTGGCAATTTGGTGTCTGGTTCCTCTGCCTTTTCTAAAACCAGCTTGAACATCTGGAAGTTCATGGTTCACATATTGCTGAAGCCTGGCTTGGAGAATTTTGAGCATTACTTTACTAGTGTGTGAAATGAGTGCAATTGTGCAGTAGTTTGAACATTCTTTGGCATTGCCTTTCTTTGGGATTGGAATGAAAACTGATCTTTTCCAGTCCTGTGGCCACTGCTGAGTTTTCCAAATTTGCTGGTATATTGAGTGCAGCACTTTCACAGCATCATATTTCAGGATTGGTAATAGCTCCACTGGAATTCCATCACCTCCACTAGCTTTGTTCGTAGTGATGCTTTCTAAGGCCCACTTGACTTCACATTCCAGGATGTCTGGCTCTAGGTCAGTGATCACACCATCGTGATTATCTGGGTCATGAAGATCTTTTTTGTACAGTTCTTCTGTGTATTCTTGCCATCTCTTCTTAATATCTTCTGCTTCTGTTAGGTCCATACCATTTCTGTCCTTTATTGAGCCCATCTTTGCATGAAATGTTCCCTTGGTATCTCGAATTTTCTTGAAGAGATCTCTAGTCTTTCCCATTCTGTTGTTTTCCTCTATTTCTTTGCATTGATCACTGAAGAAGGCTTTCTTATCTCTTCTTGCTATTCTTTGGAATTCTGCATTCAGATGTTTATACCTTTCCTTTTCTCCTTTGCTTTTTGCTTCTCTTCTTTTCACAGCTATTTGTAAGGCCTCCCCAGACAGCCATTTTGCTTTTTTGCATTTCTTTTCCATGGGGATGGTCTTGATCCCTGTCTCCTGTACAATGTCACGAACCTCAGTCCATAGTTCATCAGGCACTCTATCTATCAGAGCTAGTCCCTTAAATTTATTTCTCACTTCCACTTTGATTTAGGTCATACCTGAATGATGTAGTGGTTTTCCGTACTTTCTTCAATTTAAGTCTGAATTTGGCAATAAGGAATTCATGATCTGAGCTACAGTCAGCTCATGGTCTTATTTTTGCTGACTGTATAGAGCTTCTCCATCTTTGGCTGCAAAGAATATAATCAATATGATTTCAGTGTTGACCATTTGATGATGTCCATGTATAGAGTCTTCTCTTGTGTTGTTGGAAGAGGGTGTTTGTTATGACCAGTGCATTTTCTTGGCAAAACTCTATTAGTCTTTGCCCTGCTTCATTCCATATTCCAAGGCCAAATTTGCCTGCTACTCCAGGTGTTTCTTGACTTCCTACTTTTGCATTCCAGGCCCCTATAATGAAAAGGACATCTTTTTGGCGTGTTAGTTCTAAAAGGTCTTGTAGGTCTTCATAGATCCGTTCAACTTCAGATTCTTCAGTGTTACTGGTTGGGTCATAGACTTGGATTACTCTGATACTGAATGGTTTTGCTTGGAAACGAACAGAGATCATTCTGTCATTTTTGAGATTGCATCCAAGTACTGCATTTCGGACTCTTTTGTTGACCATGATGTCTACTCCATTTCTTCTGAGGGATTCCTGCCTGCAGTAGTAGATATAATGGTCATCTGAGTTAAATTCACCCATTCCAGTCCATTTTAGTTCGCTGATTCCTAGAATCAGCAAGGATCTTACTTATCTGTTAATATTAGCGTTTAGTTAAGGACGGATCAGCTTATAGGAAAGGGCTCAAGTCTTCATCTATCTTGCAGATTACATGAAACACAGTGTTTGTGATGGTGTGGGTGTGGGTGTGTGGTACTCACATGCCTGCACTTCACCTTTGAGCGGGTTTGTGTGCTTAGATAAAATGGCAGCAGGGTAAGATACCTGTCTTGCTGCCTCATGCTTCTATGACCTACTTGTAATTCCTGTTTAAAGTACTTCACATGTAAGGCCTCACATCGTAGCAAATACTTTACAGAGCTTTATTTGAAAGCCAATTATGTATAAAGAACTATCCTAAACTGTTGAAAATAGAGTTGTTAAAAAGATTTTAAAAATCCCTGCTCTCAACTTTGAAAGCTTGAGGCCATGCTTTACTCATTCTAACATCCCCAGAGCATCTCACTCAGTACTTCACATGTACACAATATATGCCAACAAAATTATTTTTAAATCAAACTGATTTTTTAGTTAAAACTTGACTTCTAAATGAAGTAGTACTATTTGTTGTTGTTGCTCAGTCGCTAAGTAGTGTCTCTTTGTGACCCCATGGACTGCAGCACACCAGGCTTCCCTGTCCCTCAATATCTCCCAGAGTTTGCTTAAACTCATGTCCATTGAGTCAGTGATGCCATCCAACCATCTCATCCTCTGTCGCCCCCTTCTCCTCCTGCCCCTAATCCCTCCCAGCATCAAGGTCTTTTCCAATGAGTCAGCTCCTTCCATCAGGTGGACAAAGTATTGGAGCTTCAGCTTTCAGCATCAGTCCTTCCAATGAATATTCAGGGTTGATTTCCTTTAGTATTGACTGGTTTGATCTCCTTGTTGTCCAAAGGACTCTAAAGAGTCTTCTAATATTGCTATTTGTAAATGGGTATTTAGGCGCAGTTATTGTATCAATCAAATATGAATTGATTCAAACATTATGTTTCATGAACACACAATACACCAGTACCACAACTACTGTTGTTTAGAAGGAATCAATCAAATTATTAGACACAAAAACAGTAATACCTCTTGATAGCTGTTTTTATCTCAAGCTCAACTATTTCCATTTCTCAGTCATTACAATTAAAAACCCTCTTTATTTATACTTACATTCTTGATTCTTCCTTTTAAAGTAAAGATAAATTGTTGAAGGGCTCCCATACAGTATGTGTCAGTAAAACTTTTTTTTCATCCAAAACTGGTTCACAATGAGTGCGTAGGTTTTTTCCCAATCATTAATATTGATAGATCCCTTCCAAAATCAGTAAAAACTTGCCAAGCTGTGGGCAGCTCCAAAGCAGAGCCTCTCTTCAAAATATTCAGCACAACACTTGACATAGGGCTAAATCTCACCCAGTGATGATTAGATTGGACCACACTTATCACTTTTGACAAGGAATCCTGTCATCACACAACACTGCAACTGATTTCCTTTGAGTTATTTTCTCTAGAATCTAACTTCATACTGTCTAACTTTCAAAATGATTTGGGAACTCAAAAACAGTATATTTTGTGCTACCCAGGTAAACTAAAAATTAAACATTTCCTTCAGAATAGGAAGAATTCTTAAACACTTATGACTTTTAAAAGTAAATCTACTATTGGTTTTGTGATTTCAGTCTCCTAGATTATTTTAGATGCCTTACGTTGTTCCTTTTCCTTTTTAACTGAGGGATGAACTCTGAACCTTCATAATGATTCCTTTGTTCTGTTTTATATTGCAAGCAACAGAATATCATTTCTGTCCCTCATAGACATAAAGCCATATTTTTAGGGAGGAAAAAGAAAAAACAGCTCCTGCCTAAAAATGTCTCATAACAGCACTTCCTTGTAAAGGAGAGACACTCTAAACATACACAGTGGAATACACATCCATGTGTTCAGATATACAAAAGCAATATTTCTATATTCTTCTATAACAATATAATTTCCTTCAGGCCCCCCTCAGTTTCATCTGATGAGAGATAATACAATCTTAGTCAACTCTGCTAAAGTTAAACATTTCAGTTAAAATTTGATAAAATTTAGTTTAAAAGTCAATGTAGGACTGTTCCATCACCATTTTTCTCCCCCATTTTGTATCTTCTAAGTTCCTGGGGCAGAGATTACCTAGTATCATGGCATGAAGATAAAACACTTGATCATCCTTCAAGCAGGATTATCTGTGCCAACTGGATTAACTTTTCAAACCAGTTTCCTATTGCCCTTGGATATGGTCATTTCTCCTTTACTCTAGCATCTACACATGTCCATAATCTCAAGAAGACTCTTGAGAGTTACATCTTCTACTTTACTTCCACCAAAAGCATCATTCACCACAACCTTAAATGATTGTGGGTAGGCCGGCTCTCTTTCTCAGCCTGGAGTAGCAGGAACCCTGATGGACTGGACTTGGGCCCCCTCTATTCCTCATCTTGAGACTCTCTGTATCTGCTGTCCACACTGATTGTCTCTACTTACTGCCCCCACAACAGGGTAGAGACAGGAATTAGTGCTTTCCAGGAGAGCAGACAGACTTCTCTCTACTCTCAGATATTCACATCTACAGATGACTGTATTGTTAATCTGAGAGGGGAGGTACAAGAAACAAGGCCCCTTTTCAGAAATCATCAATATGTTTGAAAACACGCAAACATCTGTGTATCTTGCTTACCTTTCCAAACTTTTTTGCCTCCTCCCCGCCTTTCAGAATATTTATGTAGCCTGAGAGAGAGAGAAAGAATACTTATCATTTATTCAAAAAAAAAAAAGATGACCTGAGAGCTCTGCTTTTGAGAAACCAAAATTCAAGCTCTTAAACCTCAAAATTATTGTCTCTATTTTGGCCTTCAAAAAGAACATTTTTAAAAACCCACAAATCTTAACTTTTCAATCCTTCTGGACCTCCACAATATCAATCTATTCTGAGGAAAATAATCCTAGAATATTCCAGCTATATAGGCTGTGAGAAATTTTAAATAGGTGCAAATTTCAGTGTCCAGGTTACAGGAAGTTTAATACTGGCAATTAGTTTGAAAGGCATTGGAAAGCAAATGGAACAAAAATTGGACTTTGAGTTAACCCTTGGAGGGTTAACCACTCATAGGGCTTGGAGAACAAAAAGGAAAAGATGGATGTTACCAGATCCTGGCACTTCAGAAGAGGTGCTGCTGTGGAGCTGGCATCATGACCAGTGAAGGGGTACGTGGACCTCTGGGCTGTGGTGGGCCCCACATGGCTGATACTCAGAGCCCCGTGGGGACCCTGCAATCTGGTGCCTGGGCTCCCTGAGAAGGTACTGCAAACAATGGCTGGCCCTCAAACCTCTGAGGAAGGGACTGCTTGTCTGATCTTGGACCTCTTAGAGCTTCTTGGGGCTTCTTGAATAACTGATGCTCGGATCTCAGAGGGCACTGCCCATCTAATCCAGGACTTTCAAGGAGCTTTACATGCTTCCCAGTGGCACTCAGAGCTCTGAATGGAGGCTTCCAGAGGGTCATTTTCCAGTGCTCAGAAGAGGTACCACACAACTGCAGACCCCAGAGAAGGATGCCTTGCAGCTGATGTTGGGCAAACCAAAAAACACAGGAGCTGGAGGTGTCTGCTGCCCCTATAGCTTCTTCTGCTGAAACGATGCTTGCAGGACCTGATGACTTTCTTTAGTATTATGCTTGGATTCCTGTCTCCTCATATTTTGTGTATCTATTATAAGCTGTTGGTTTCTGGTTACCATGAAATTCATGTGTAACAACCTATAACAGTATGCTAAGTAGCTTCAGTAGGGTCTGACACTTTGCGACCCTATGGACTGTGGCCCACCAGGCTCCTCTGTTCATGGGATTCTCCAGGCAAGAATACTGGAGTGGGTTGCCACACCTTCCTCTGGGAATGAATATAACAATAGAGGTCTATTTTAAGTTGAGGGTCACTTGATTTTGAACTCTTTCTAAAATAGTCCATTTTTACTCCCCTTCCACATTTTACATTTTTGACATTATATTTTACTTTTTTTTGTATTCTTTAATTATTGTAGTTTTAGTTGATTTTATTACTTTTGCCTTTTAACCTTCATACTAGTTTTATAACTGGTTGATCACTACCTTTACTATATGTTTGCTTTATCAATGATAATTTTCATTTCTATATATTTACTTATTTCTAGTTATGGCCTTTCCACTTAAAGAAGTCCCTTTAACATCTCTTATATGGCTGGCTTAGGAGTTGTAAACTCCTTCAGCTTTTGTTTATCTGGGAAATTCTTAATCTCTTCAATTCTATATGATAACCTTGCCGAGTATTCTTGGTTGTAAGTATTTTGTTTCAGCACTTTATATAATGCCACTTTCTCTGGCCTCTAAAGTTTCTACTGAAAAATAGGCCAATAGTCTGATGGTGGCTTTCTTGCACCTAACTAATTGTTTTCTCTCTTGACTTTAAAGTTCTCCCTTTTAACTTTTGACATTTTATTTATAATGTATCTTGGTGTGGGTCTCTTTGGGTTTATCATTTTGGGGACTCTGTGTTTCCTGGACTTGAATTCCTATTTTCTTCACCCAGTTAGGGAAATTCTCAGTTATTATTTCTTCAAATAAGTTTTCTATCCCTTTTGCTCTCTCTTTTTCTTTTTGGGGTGCCTAAGATACAGATATTAGTACGCTTGGATGTTGTCCCAAAAATCCCTTAAACTACTTTTTTTGGGGGGTGGGGATTGCTGTTCTGATTGGGTAATTTTCACTACCTTGTCTTACAGATCACTGATGCATTCTCTCTTCTGCATCATCTAATCTGCTCTTAATTCCATCTAGTGTATTTTTCATTTCTGTTATTGCAGCTTTCAGCTCTGTTTGTTTCTTTTTATATTTTCTCTTTGTTGAAGTTCTTCCTGTGTTTATTTTTCTCCTGCATTCAGGCAGCTTCATTATGACCATTACTTTTAACTCTTTATCAGGTAGATTACTTCTTTCTGTCTCCTTTAGTTCCTTTTCTGAGGTTTTGTCTTGTCCTTTCACTTGGAATATAGTTCTCTGTCTCTTTATTTTGAATAATTCTCTGTGTATGTATCATGTAATAGGCAAATAAGCTATGTCTCCTGGCCTTAAAAAATTTCTTAGGGGACCCAGAAGAGCAATCCCTGCTGGTGACCTGAGACAGGTGCTCCAGGGGTATCCCCTGTGTGGTCTACATATGCCATCCTTTGGTGGTGGTGCCAGAGCTATTATGGGCACACTGGTAGGAGGGGTTGACAGACTGTCTGTCTTTAAAGCCCAGCAGGAACTGCTGTGGGCATGCTAGTAGGCAGGGCTGGCCCTCCAGAGTGTGATTCACTTTGGGGGTGGGGAATACTTGTCAGTGCCAAGACTGTTTTCCAGGTGTTGTGGGGGCAGGAGCTGATTTAGGGGGCACCAGTCTCAGCTGAGGCCACCCACTGGGTGGGGCACGGTGGGAGTCACATGGGGGGTTCAAAGCCAGATATTGTTGGGGCTCATCCTCCCAATGCAATTCCCCAGTGCTGGCTTCCCTAACATGGGATTCAAGCTCCTCACTCCTTAGGCAGGACCTCTGTGTTTTTTGTTTTCCTTCCTAATTGTGGGTCACCACCCTGGGGTTGTGGGTCCTGGCTAGACCACATCTCTGCCCCTCCTACCTATCTCAATAGGTGACTTTTTCCTTTATATCCTTAGTCGTCAAAGAACTGTTCTGCTAGTCTTCAGATTGTTCTTAGAGAGAGTTGTTCTGGATGTATCTGTAGTTTCTGTGTGTCCCCGGGAGGAAGGGAGCTCAGAGTCTTCCTACCCTGTCATCTTGATCCTGCCTCTTGAGAGTATGTTTTAGAAGCAATTTGTAATCTGTAGACCTTAAGTAAAGTAGATTATCCTCCCATAGTGTAGGTGAACCTCACACAATCAACTGAAAGCAAAAACCGAGGTTTCTTGAAGAAGGTATTCTTCCTCGAGGTGGCAACATAAGAATCCTGCTTGAGTTGCCAGCCTGCTGCCTTGTGGAATTTAAACTCAAAATTAAAGCATTAACTTTTCCCTAAGTCTCCAACCTGCCAGCCTGCCTTACAAATTTCAGGTTGGCCAGCCCCACAATTGTGTAGGCCAATCCCTTAAAACAAATATCTCTCTGCATTTATGTGTGTTTGTGTGTGTATCCTATTCATTCTATATCTCTAGTGGATCCCAATCCATAGACCCCTCACACTCACCGACTGCCCCAAATACCCCAATATTGATTTAAGTCACCTACTGCTATTTTGAGTCCAAGTCTAGTTGTGAGCACAGTTTTTGAAATACCCTTGCTGGGTTCTGTGTAAGTACATTCCTGAAGTGCTCCCCCAAACACTTGCAGGGTCTCCGGCAGCCCTAACCAGCCTCCTGTTCTCCTGAGTGACTGGGAATGAAAGTCATTTATTATTATCTCCTGCCTCCTCATCACCATGGGATAGCCTGCCCAGGGCTTTCACTTTCTGGCTGAAATTGTTTATTTGGTTGCTGACAGCTTGTTATGTGATCCACACTGAGCAGCTGGGGCCCCAAAGGTCTGTAAGAAAAGTATGTGAGGAGGTTAAAAGAAGGAGGCTGAGAGCTTACACAGAAACCAAGCAGAATGAGGGCCATTGCCATGAACTTCACCTGCTACCCCACTGTGTCCAGGGATAAATCTCAGGATATCTGTCATGAAGGAAAGAATGGTGGCTTTAAATGCACATTTTAACATGACTCAAAAAATGAAAGATTAAGTATTGCATCCAACTGCTAAACTGTTTTTTGCTTTTCTCTATAAAGGAAAACAAGTCTTGGGTATTTTCAAACTGATTACGAAGGTTTTTGCTCTGGATTTTATTGAAGCGTATGTGTCTGGCTATTTTTCTGTGGCTAAAAGCCATGCTCATCCAAATCACAGATATCTTTCCATCACTATAATTGCTCCACAATCCACTTTAAGAAGCTCTTAACAGCTTTTCTTTCTATTTTGATGTATAGCAGAGAGTTGAGACTAGTGTTCAAGCAGGTAGCCTTCCTTACAAGCATTTCAGGGCCTGAATTGCGAAAGCAGAATATATACTGAACATCCTCTCTCCAAGACCAGTAGAGACCCTTGGCTAACCAAACTAAATGACCTTTTTATTAAGTTGTTTTTTTTTTTTTATTTGCCTGTGCTGGAACTTAGTTGCCACCTGTAGGATCTTTAGTTGCAGCATGGGGGATCTAGTTTCCTGACCAAGGATCAAACCTAGACACCCTGCACTGGGAGCATGGAGTCTTAATTGCTGGACCACCAGGGAAAAACAGAAAGCAATAACCTTTCATCCGTCCATATTCTATTGACCTCCACCATTCATTCCGTGATAGCTCAGTTGGTAAAGAATCTACCTGCAATGCTGTATTCCTGAGTCTGAAAGATATGTTGGAGCAGGGATAGGCTATGCAATCCAGTATTCTTGGGCTTCCCTGGTGGTTCAGATGGTAAAGAATATGCCTGCAATGCAGGAGGCCTGGGTTCGATCCCTGGGTTGTTAAGATCTCCTGGAGAAGGGATTGGCTACCCACTCCAGTATTCTGTCCTGGAGAATTCCACAGACCGTATAGCCCATGGGATTGCAAAGAGTTAGACATGACTGAGCAACTTTCACTTTCATTCATTTTAAAAGGACTTTCCTGGTTGGCTCAGGAGTAAAGAAACAGCCTGCCAGTTCAGGAGACACAGGTTTGATTCTTGGGTCAGAAAGATCCTCTGGAGAAGGAAATGGTAACCGATGCCAGTATTCTTGCCTGGAAAATCCCATGGACAGAGGATCCTGGAGGGCTACAGTCCATGAGGTTGCAAAAAGTTGGACACAACTTAGCAACTGAGAAGATATGCACATGAATTCATTTAGAAGACATGTACTAAGCTTTACTGGGGCCTCCCTGGTGGCTCAGCCAGTAAAGAAATCTGCCTGCAGTGTGGGAGACCTAGGTTTGATACCTGGGTTGGGAAGATCCCCTGAAGAAGGGCATAGCAACCCACTCCACTATCTTGCCTGGAGAATTCCATGGACAGAGGAGCCTGGAGAGCTGCAGTCCATGAGGTCACAGAGAGTTGGACATGACTGAGCAACTAAGCACACGTCTTACTGAGTGTCCAGTGCTACCTAGGTAGGAGGGACAAAGAAATCAAAAAGACATGGTTTCCACTCCCAAATGAAGTGAACGAAAAAGGGAGGGATAATATCAAAATATGTGTGGTAGTTCCACAAACACACGTGAATTAAATAGAAAAGCGAGTGGGGATGCTGAAGTATGTGTGAAAGAGCACAGATAAGAGACCACATTACCTGGGTTGGGATTTCAAGGGCTGACTCCCTGGAGGAAGCAGCAGGAACTAACTCATACAGCATCAGTAGGAATTAACTCATTCCTGGGAGAGGAGGTAGCCCAGAAGAAGAAATTACTGGTGTAAAAGTAGCAGAGCATGAGAGAACAAGAAGCATTCTGAGAACTGCCAGAAGATTAACCAGAGGAAAACAAGTGTGTGCTGGTGGCCAGATGTGAGGCAGGAAAAACAGGGGTGGGGGCCTCAAAAGAGTTTAAAGGTGCATTCTAAGAGCAATATAGGGACTTCCCTGGTGGTCCAGTAGCTAAGACTCCGTGCTCCCAATGCAGGGGTTCCGAGTTCAATCCCTGGTCAGGGACCTAGATCCTGCATGCTGCAACTAAGACCCAGTGCAGCCAAATAAACAAATAAGAGCAATATGGAGATGGATTGCTGTGAAATGAGGGGGAAAAGCAGAGAGATTCTTTGAAAAGCTATTGGAATAGCCCACCTGAGGAATGATGAGAACCTGAACTAAGGAACTGGCTGGATACTCCAGCCATTAAATGACATGCCAAGTGCAAGAGGCAAAAACATCAGCTGGTAGATAGATTCACTGTGTGGACTTTGAGGAGCCTGCAGAGCAATCAGACACAAGCTTCTGGCTAGAATATACATGTGGGAAATTAGTGTGTTTAAAAGGATGAGTGAGGTTAAAATCATCCAATGTGAAGAAAAAGAGGAAGAGTGACCTCATGATAGAACTTTTAGGAGTGACATTTCATAGAGGACAAAAGGTGATGAGCCTGAAAAATAGTGGATCAGCCAAGAGGAAGAAATCCAAGAGACAGCAGCATCAAAGAAGCTTTAAACTGTGGGCTGGGACTTCCCTGTGGTCCAGTGGTTGGTGCTTCACCTTGCAAGGCAGGGGGTGATGTTCGAGCCCTTGTTGGAAAGCTAAGATCCCGCATGCCTCAGGGCCAAAAGACCAAAACATAAAACAGAAACAATATTGTAATAAGTTCAATAAAGACTTTTAAAATGGTACACATCAAAAAAACTTTAAAAAAGGAAAAAAAAACTGGACCACCTACTGGAGGATCAGTGTAAAAGCTTATAGAACATGAGAAATAGAGTTACAGTTGGGCTTTGTTCTTTGTCTTCCTGAGTACCATATTTTACATTGGGCATCTGTCTATGGGAGGATTAAATTTCTTACATAGGAAATACAAAGAAAGGACAAAATATTAATATAACATTGCAAATCAATTATATTCTAATAAAATTTTTTAAAAAAGAAAAAACAGACAGTTTTTTACTTCCTATGTACAAATTGGATGGGCTTCCCAGGTGGCACTAGTAGTAAAGAACCCACTTGCCAATCCAGGAGACATAAGAGACATAGGTTCCATCACTGAGTCCAGAGGATCCCCTGGAGGAGGGCATGGCAACTCGCTCCAGCATTCTTGCCTGGAGAACCCCATGGACAGAGGAGCCTGGCGAGCTACAGGGTCTGAATCACAAAGAGTCAGATATGACTGAAGTGACTTACCACGCACAAACAAATTGGATAGGTAGCAAGACAATAAACCTTGCTCACCAGCATGTTGTCTCGGGGAAAAATAGACTGAAGGACTTAGAATATGGGGTTTACTAATGGGGAGAGCTGTTTCCTAGCCCTACCAACAAGGAAAAAGAAGGAAAGATATAGTAAAGAAGAAATAAAAGAGACATCCCGCTGCTTCTGGCTTAGGGGGAGAAAAGAGAGTAGAGACTGGAAGCTATAAATCTTGTGTGTCCCCATTTCCCCTCCCTAGACTTCAGGGAGGAAGGGTGAGTATGTTACACAAGTGAAGATAAAAATCAATGATAGAGATGCAGATGTAGAGAATGGATTTGTGGACACAGGGAGGCAGGGGGCAGAGGCAAGGCAAGGGTGGGATGAATTGGGAGAGGATCATTGAAACATATACATTGCCATATGAAAAACAGATAGCAAATAGGAAGCTGCTGTTTAACCCAGGGAGCTCAAGCCGGTGCTCTGTGACAATCTAGAGGGGTGGGAGCGAGGTTCAAGAGGGAGGGGACATATGTATACCTGTGGCTGATTCACGTTGTTGCATAGGAGAAACCAACACTACATTGTACAGCAATTATCCTCCAGTGAAAAATAAATTTTAAGGAATCTCCATACTGTTCACTTCTCCATAGTGGCTGTATCAACTTACATGTTCACCAACAGTGTAAGAGGGTTCCCTTTTCTCCACATCCTCTCTAGCATTTATTGTTTGTAGATTTTTTGATGAAAGCTATTACATAGGGAGCTCAAGGCGGTACTCTACGACCTGCTGGAGGGGTAAGATGGGGTGGTGTGAGAGTGGAGTCTGTCATACAGAATGAAGTAAGTCAGAAAGAGAAAAGCAAATATGGTATATTAACCCATATATATGGAATCTAGGGCGTTTTCCAGGTGGCACTAGTAAAGAATCTTCCTACCAAAACAGGAGACATAAGAGACATAGATTTGATCCCTGGGTGTGGAAGATCCCCTGAAGGAGGAAATGGCAACCCACTCCAGTATTCTTGCCTGAAAAATCCCATGATCAGAGGAGCATGGTGGGCTGTCTATGGGGTCACAAAGAGTCTGGCATAACAGAGCGACTGGGCACGCAAGAGGGTTAAGTCAGTCAGGACATGGATAGATCCCAGCAAAGACAGCAAGTCAAGTGACACAAGCTGTAGACTATCTATAAAAGGGCTAGCAGCACCCATTCAGCCAAGAGAAACTGACCTTGAGACCAGCAGATGACTGCAAGCATACCTCCCACACATACCTCCCACAAGCCCCGACACACGGGGTACCTCCTCAGAGAAAGAAGCAGGAGCTGGAGACGACTGTCTGAGAGACTGAGTAAATATCATCGCAGAGACAAAGCCAAATTAATGATATATTGTTTATCCATATGATACATTCAATATGTTTTTCCGTTAGTCCATGGATAATAGCTCAGGAAAAAAGATGAGATTCATTGCAGGGAACATAAACAATTTTTTTTCTTCAGATTAGAGTGTAAAGCAACCTTGCTATATAGGAGGAAAATGGGAATTAACATTTTCCAGAGTAGAGTCTGTGCATGCTGCATGCTAAGTCACTTCAGTCGTGTCCAACTCTTTGTGACCCCATGGATTGTAGCCCATGAGGCTCCTCTGTCCATGGGATCCTCCAGGCAAGAAAACTGGAGTGGGTTGCCATATCTTTCTCCAGGGGATCTTCTCAACCCAGGGATCGAAAGAATACTATTTCTTCAGAGTTGACAGATATTATACAGGCACAAAAATGAATAAAAATTAAAGCTGTATGATCCTTTAAACTGTACTAAAAAATAAACAAAAATTATTTAATGCAAAGCCTCTGAGAGCATTTGCCTTGCTTACAAAACTTCTGCACCTGCAGGGGAAAATATGATACACCCCATTTCCCACTTAGCTGTCTGAGAAATTAGTTTTCACAGACCATCTCTATCTGAAAGACTTTTGGAAACACTTTTAGCTTTTAAAAATAGAGCTACCACCACATCTTAGAACTACAATTAAGACCATTGGGATCGTGAGCCCTGTAGGCCACTGCCTTCCCCTCTACTGTGGTTCATCTGTTGACAACTTAAAACATTGCTCAATGGGAAAAAAAGCAAGGCTAGCCCAGAGCAAAACTCTGAAGCAGAAGAAATTACCTTTTGGTGAGCACAGAATTCCACCTTCGGAATTTCTCCACTCCAGACTTATTTCTTCTCTCTCCTTTTCTCCTAATAAAATTGTTCAGACTTTTTTGTTTATCCTAAACTACATTGATCATTTACAGACAACAACAGTGGACCAACCACAATGGGTAAGAGTGTGGAACCAGACTGCCTAGGTTTTGTTTGAATCCTGCCTCAACACTTTCTAACTGGATGATGATCTTTTTCTTTCTTTCTTTTTTTTGGTTGTGCCAGGTCTTAGTTGTGGCATGCAGGACCTAATTCCCTGACTTTAGAGATCAAACCCTGGCCCCCTGCATTGGCAGCCCGGAGTCTTAACTACTGGACTCCCTGAAATCAGGGTCATTATCTGCAAAGTAGATTGAATAAGAGTACCTGCCTATTGTACTGAAGTAGTTACTTTATATGTGTATATATATATATATATATATATATATATATATAATGTACTAATAGTTTAGGACATAGTACATCAGACTTCCTAGGTGGAGTTTAAAAGATCCCCTGGAGGAGGGCATGGCAACCCACTCCTGTACTCTTGCCTGGAGAATCCCCATGGACAGAGGAACCTGGTGGGCTACAGTCCCTGGGGTTGCAAAGAGTCAGACATAACTAAAGTGGCTTAGCATGCACACACACACTGCATAGTTATTTTTCAGGTTGGCAAAGTATTAGCAAAGAAATAAAAATGGGGTGAACTTACAATGACAAAGAAAAGAAGAGTCATCAAAAAGATGATTTCAACAAATGTATATAAGACATAAAGCCAATAAAGGAAAACTACAGAGAAAGCAGGGGAGAGGAACCCACAATCCAGCATCATGATTGGTGAACCTTTTCTGTAAAAGCCAGATAGTAAGTATTTTAGATTTTGTGAGCCAAGAAACAACACTGAAGATGCTATATAATCTCCTTTGCAAATACTCAATTCTCTTTCTGCAGCCATAGGCAACTCATGTGTGTGACTAGGTTCCAATCAAACTTTATTTACAGACACTGAAACTTTAATTTGGTATCATTTTCACATTTCATAAAATATTATCTTATTTTGTTGTAGTAAGAATACTTAACATACAATCAAACCTCCACAAATTTTTAAATGTACAGTCAGTTCAGTTCAGTCACTCAGTCATGTCCGACTCTTTGTGACCCCATGAATTGCAGCATGCCAGGCCTCCCTGTCCATCACCAACTCCTGGAGTTCACTCAGACTCACGTCCATCAAGTCAGTGATGCCATCCAGCCATCTCATCCTCTGTCATCCCCTTCTCCTCCTGCCCCCAATCCCTCCCAGCATCAGAGTCTTTTCCAATGAGTCAACTCTTCACATGAGGTGGCCAAAGTACCAGAGTTTCAGCTTTAGCATCATTCCCTCCAAAGAACATCCAGGGCTGATCTCCTTCAGAATGGACTGGTTGGATCTCCTTGCAGTCCAAGGGACTCTCAAAAGTCTTCTCCAACACCACAGTTCAAAAGCCTCAATTCTTCAGCGCTCAGCCTTCTTCACAGTCCAACTCTTACATCCATACATGACCACTGGAAAAACCATAGCCTTGACTAGATGAACCTTTGTTGGCAAAGTAATGTCTCTGCTTTTGAATATGCTATCTAGGTTGGTCATAACTTTCCTTTCAAGGAGTAAGCGTCTTTTAATTTCATGGTTGCAGTCACCACCTGCGGTGATTTTGGAACCCAAAAAAATAAAGTCTGACCCTGTTTCCACTGTTTCCCCATATATTTCCCATGAAGTGATGGGACCAGATGCCATGATCTTCGTTTTCTGAATGTTGAGCTTTAAGCCAACTTTTTCACTCTCCACTTTCCCTTTCATCAAGAGGCTTTTTAGTTCCTCTTCACTTTCTGCCATAAGGGTGGTGTCATCTGCACTTCTGAGGCTATTGATATTTCTCCCGGCAATCTTGATTCCAGTTTGTGTTTCTTCCAGTCCAGCGTTTCTCATGATGTACTCTGCATATAAGTTAAATAAGCAGGGTGACAATATACAGCCTTGACGAACTCCTTTTCCTATTTGGAACCAGTCTGTTGTTCTATGTCCAGTTCTAACTGTTGCTTCCTGACCTGCATACAGGTCTCTCAAGAAGCAGGTCAGGTGGTCTGGTATTCCCATCTCTTTCAGAATTTTCCACAGTTTATTGTGATCCACACAGTCAAAGGCTTTGGCAGAGTCAATAAAGCAGAAATAGATGTTTTTCTGGAACTCTCTTACTTTTTCCATGATCCAGCAGATGTTGGCAGTTTGATCTCTGGTTCCTCTGCCGTTTCTAAAACCAGCTTGAACATCAGGAAGTTCACGGTTCATGTATTGCTGAAGCCTGG
Source organism: Bos javanicus (assembly GCF_032452875.1). Taxonomy (NCBI): domain Eukaryota; kingdom Metazoa; phylum Chordata; class Mammalia; order Artiodactyla; family Bovidae; genus Bos; species Bos javanicus. The sequence goes on from NC_083876.1 coordinate 63,594,698, forward strand.
CTTGGAGAATTTTGAACATTACTTTACTAGTGTGTGAGATGAGTGCAATTGTGTGGTAGTTTGAGCATTCTTTGGCATTAACTTTCTTTGGGATTGGAATGAAAACCGACCTTTTCCAGTACTGTGGCCACTGCTGAGTTTTCCAAATTTGCTGGCATATTGAGTGTAGCACTTTCACAGCATCATCTTTCAGGATTTGACTAAACTTATTGTGGTAATCATTTCACAATAGATGTAAGTCAAGTCACCAGCTTTTTCTACTGTAGAGATGTTTATTAAGTATAAGTGACAAACATTCACCTAAGAATTGCCTTCTGTAGCAGAACTTTCTTTTAATTTAGCCTGGCACTCTCTCTCTCTCACTGAGACAGTGAGGGTAGTTCAGGAGGAGAAAAGACAGCTGCCACGGATTTTTTCTGAAATCCTTATCTCCAGCCATTACTTCTCTGCTAGACCCAGCTCTACCTTTCTCATGACTGCTGGGCACTTCTACCCAGAGGTCTCACTAACACCTCGACTCCATATGACTAAAAAAACTACAACTTCTTTCCCAACCACTCATTCTACTGACCTCAAACATCCACTCAAAATCCCATCGAGCACTTCATTCAATTTGCTACTATATTTCTTATGTTGGTAACAAACCAATGGAAAAAGCTAGACTCTTCCAAACAAAAAGAAGTGACTTCGTGTTAAGCCAGCTCTATGGAAAATCATTTTCCATCTCCAGGTGAGATCACGAGCAGGTTTCTTGATTTTACAACCTCTTGGTATTGAAAAGTCATCTGAGGACTCCAAGAAGATGGCAGGAGTGAGAAGCACCAGGAATCTGTCTCCCTATCTAGAAGATAATTGCACTGGAAGCATCTGATATAGCTGTTTTAGAACTTTGGAGTCTATTGAAGACTTAAAGCTTCCAGGCAAAGGCTTAGACAGTACATTGAGGTCAATTCCAGGTCTTAAAACAGAAACAGCTACCCAGCCCCATGGCAGGCAGCTGTGTTCCTTGAACTTACAGACAGCTTGTGGGAGTCAGAGTGCACAGAAAGGACCCTGTCCTCCAAATATTTAAGGATCTATTCTCTGATCACTGATTTCTATCTCAGATTATAAAGCTGCAGATGAAGAGGTAGGCAGTCATTGTTGTTGAAACTCCATCCATTATTTCAAGATCGTCCAGCTGAACTGACTTCCAAGGGATTTAAAGGGCCAGCATCCTTTTTTCCCTTCATTTCCAACACACCCCCCCCCCCACAATGATTTTTGGAACCAGATATTAAAGACTAGGACATTCAAAACAACTGCATATATGCGGAAAGTTAGCAGATAACCATGCATGTCCAGGGAAAGACTCAGAAACTATCTGAGATGACCCTAAGTTTATACCACAGACTGATCCTTGGCATATAGACAACCTACAAGAAACAAACAAACAACAACAACAACCAAAAACAAAAAACAAAAAAACCCAGCAAACCCTTGAGAATGGGGAAAATCTGCTTTCCAGTGTTACTACATTATTAGGTTAAAATATCCAGCTTTAAACTACCACAAAAAAAAAAAAAAAAAAATCATAAGCCAAACAAAGACACAGAAAACTATGGCCCACTCAAATAAATCAACAGAAATCGTCCCTGAAAAAGACCTACTGGCAGATTCAATATATAAAGGCAAAAAAACGTTGTCTTAAAGAAGCTCAAAGAACTAAAGAAAAGGTGGGGGGAAAATTCAGTAAAACAAAATATGAGGGAGGCGGTCTTAAGATGGTGGAGGAATAGGATGGGGAGACCACTTTCTCCTCCACAAATTCATCAAAAGAACATTTAAATGCTGAGTAAATTCCACAAAGCAACTTCTGAATGCTGGCAGAGAACATCAGGCACCCAGAAAAGCAGCCCATTGTCTTCGAAGGGAGGTAGGAAAAATATAAAAGACAAAAAAAACAGACAAAAGAGGGAGGGACAGAGCTCCATCCTGGGAAGGAAGTCTTAACAAGAGAGAAGTTTCCAAACACCAGGAAACACTCTCACTGCCGAGTCTGTGGCGAGCCTTGGAAGCACAGAGGGCAACATCATAGGGAGGAAAAGTAAGTAAATAATTAAAACCCACAGATTACGAGCCCAACAGTAACTCCTCCAGCGGAGAAGCAACGCAGACGCCTGCATCCGCCACTAGCAAGCAGGGGCTGGGCAAGGAGGCGTGGGCTACATTGCTTAGAGTAAGGATCAGGCCTGAATGCCCCGAGGGTAATCAGAGTGAACTAATTTGGGCTAGCAAACCAGACTGTGGGATAGCTACCATGCAAAAAGCCCTAAGACACCACCAGGCCCACGCACAGGACAAAGGGCTGAACAGAACTAGCCGGCTTCAGACCATCCCCCTCTGGTGACAGGCAGCCAGAGCTGGAAGAGGGCAATCACAGCCCCAGAGAGACATTATCTACCAAACTGCAAGCAGGCTTCTTTGCTAACTAAGACTTCTTGGGGCTCTGGACAGTCATCATCCTCCTGAGAAGGTGCACCGGTTGTATACCCAGAAAACCGAGCGGCAGGGATGGGAGAGGCTATAAGTCGCAGTGACCGCACTCACCAAACACCTCATCACCCGAGCTGCTCGGACCTTGGAAGGGCACAAAACGCAGGCCCAACCGAGTCTGCGCCTCTGAGGACTACCTGAGTGCCTGAACCTGAGAGGCTTAGACCTGGGAGGTGCATGCAGCCCAGGGCCAGCCTCAGACGGTTCCCGGCAGAGCAGCCTAGAGCCTGAGCTGTGTGGGCAGGGAGGGTGTACATGCCATAAGCGGGGGCAGACCCAGTGTGGCTGAGACTCTGTGAGCACACGCCACTGTTATTTGTTTGCAGCGTCCCTCCCGACTGAACAAGTGAGCCTAAGAAAAAAAAAAGTGTCCACCACCGTCCCCTTTGTGTCAGGGCGGAAATCAGACACTGAAGAGACACTGAAGAAGAAGCTAACACTGAGGGAACCGCCTTGGAAGTGACAGGTGCAATAGATTAAAACCCTGTAGTTAGTACCGACAACATAGGAAGGGGACCAAGGAACTATCCGAAAATGAACTGACCCCACACTGCCCACAGCAACACCAGAGAAAGTCCTAGATATATTTTTTTACTATTTTTATGATCATTCTTTTCTTTTTTTTTTAACTTTTTAAAATTTTTAAGTCCTCTATTACTCCTTTAATTTTCATTTTTATAACCTACTATTACTTTTCAAAAAAAAGACTATTTTTAAAGCAAACTTCATATATTTTTAAAATAATTTTTGTGACTTTGTTTTTCTTCTTCTTCTTCTTCTTCTTCTTTTTCTTCTTCTTCTTCTTCTTCTTCTTTTTAATATTGTATTTTTGAAAATCCAACCTCTACTCTAGAATTTTAATCTTTGCTTTTTGGTATTGTTTTCAATTTTGTACCTTTAAGAACCCAATCTTCAGTACCCATTTTGACTTGGGAACAAGATTACTGGCTTGATTGCTCTTTCCCTCTTAGGACTCTCCTTTTCCTCTACCAGGTCACCTCTGTCTCCTCCTTCCCCCTTCTCTTCTCCACCCAACTCTCTGAATCTCTGTGCGTTCCAGACGGTGGAGATCACTTAGGGAACTGATTACTGGCTGGATCTGTCTCTCTCCTTTTCATTCCCCTCTTTTATCCTCCCTGCCACCTCTGTCTCCTTCCTCCCTCTTCTCTTCTCTGTGTAACTCCATGAACATCTCTGGATGTCCCTTACTATGGAGAAACTTTTCATCTTTAACCTAGATGTTTTATCAATGGTGCTATATAGAAGGAGAAGTCTTGAGACTACTGTAAAAATAAGACTGAAAACCAGAAGCAAGAGACTTAAGTCCAAATCCTGAGAACACCAGAGAACTCCTGACTCCAGGGAACATTAATTGACAGGAGCTCATCAAACACCTCCATACCTATACTGAAACCAAGCACTACCCAAGGGCCAACAAGTTCCAGAGCAAGACATAACATGCAAATTCTCCAGCAACACAGGAACACAGCCCTGAGCTTCAATATACAGGCTGCCCAAAGTTACTCCAAAACCAATGACGTCTCATAACTCATTACTAGACACTTCACTGCACTCCAGAGAGAAGAAATCCAGCTCCACCCACCAGAACACCGACACAAGCTTCCCTAACCAAGAAACCTTGACAAGCCACCGATACAACCCCACCCACAGCGAGGAAACTCCATAATAAAGGGAACTCCACAAACTGCCAGAATACAGAAAGGCCACCCCAAACACAGCAATATAAACAAGATGAAAAGACAGAGGAATACCCAGCAGGTAAAGGAACAGGATAAGTGCCCACCAAACCAAACAAAAGAGGAAGAGATAGGGAATCTACCTGATAAAGAATTCCGAATAATGATAGTGAAAATGATCCAAAATCTTGAAATAAAAATGGAATCACAGATAAATAGCCTGGATATAAGGATTGAGAAAATGCAAGAAAGGTTTAACGAGGACCTAGAAGAAATTAAAAAGAGTCGATACAAAATGAATAATGCAATAAGTGATATCAAAAACACTCTGGAGGCAACAAATAGTAGAATAACGGAGGAAGAAGATAGGATTAGTGAGGCAGAAGATAGAATGGTAGAAATAAATGAATCAGAGAGGATAAAAGAAAAACAAATTAAAAGAAATGAGGACAATTTCAGAGACCTCCAGGACAATATTAAATGCTCCAACATTCGAATCATAGGAGTCCCAGAAGAAGAAGACAAGAAAAAAGACCATGAGAAAATACTTGAGGAGATAATAGTTGAAAACTTCCCTAAAATGGGGAAGGAAATAATCACCCAAGTCCAAGAAACCCAGAGAGTCCCAAACAGGATAAACCCAAGGTGAAACACCCCAAGACACATATTAATCAAATTAACAAAGATCAAACACAAAGAACAAATATTAAAAGCAGCAAGGGAAAACCAACAAATAATACACAAGAGAATTCCCATAAGGATAACAGCTGATCTTTCAATAGAAACTCTTCAGGACAGGAGGGAATGGCAAGACATACTTAAAGTGATGAAAGAAAATAACCTACAGCCCAGATTACTGTACCTAGCAAGGATCTCATTCAAATATGAAGGAGAAATCAAAAGATTTACAGACAAGCAAAAGCTGAGAGAATTCAGCACCACCAAACCAGCTCTCCAACAAATGCTAAAGGATATTCTCTAGACAGGAGACACAAAAACGGTGTATAAACTCGAACCCAAAACAATAAAGTAAATGGCAACAGGATCATACTTATCAATAATTACCTTAAACATAAATGGGTTGAATGCCCCAACCCAAAGACAAAGACTGGCTGAATGGATACAAAAACAAGACCCCTACGTATGTTGTCTACAAGAGACCCACCTCAAAACAAGGGACACATACAGACTGAAAGTGAAGGGCTGGAAAAAGATTTTCCATGCAAATAGAGATCAAAAGAAAGCAGGAGTAGCAATACTCATATCAGATAAAATAGACTTTAAAACAAAGGCTGTGAAAAGAGACAAAGAAGGACGCTACATAATGATCAAAGGATCAATCCAAGAAAAGGATATAACAATTATAAATATATATGCACCCAACATAGGAGCACCACAATATGTAAGACAAATACTCTGCTAAGTCTGCTAAGTCACTTCAGTCATGTCCGACTCTGTGCGACCCCATAGACGGCAGCCTACCAGGCTCCCCCATCCCTGGGATTCTCCAGGCAAGAACACTGGAGTGGGTTGCCATTTCCTTCTCCAATGCATGAAAGTGAAAAATGAAAGTGAAGTCGTGTCCGACCCTCAGCGACCCCCTTGGACTGCAGCCTTCCAGGCTCCTCTGTCCATGGGATTTTCCAGGCAAGAGTACTGGACTGGGGTGCCATTGCCTTCTCCGAAGACAAATGCTAACAAGTATGAAAGGGGAAATTAACAATAACACAATAATAGTGGCAGACTTTAAACCCCACTCACATCTATGGATAGATCAACTAAACAGAAAATTAACAAAGAAACAAACTTTAAATGATACAATAGACCAGTTAGACCTAATTGATATCTATAGGACATTTCACCTGCAAACAATGAATTTCACCTTTTCTCAAGTGCATACAGAACCTTCTCCAGGATAGATCACATCCTGGGCCATAAATCTAGCCTTGGTAAATTCAAAAAAATTGAAATCATTCCAAGCATCTTTTCTGACCACAATGCAGTAAGATTAGTTTTCAATTACAGGAGAAAAACTATTAAAAATTCCAACATATGGAGGCTGAACAACACGCTGCTGAATAACCAACAAATCACAGAAGAAATCAAAATATGCATAGAAATGAGTGAAAATGAAAACACAACAACCCAAAACCTATGGGACACTGTAAAAGCAGTGCTAAGGGGAAGTTCATAGCAATACAGGCATATCTCAAGAAACAAGAAAAAAGTCAAATAAGTAACCTAACTCTACACCTAAAGCAACTACAAAAGGAAGAAATGAAGAACCCCAGGGTTAGTAGAAGGAAAGAAATTTTAAAAATTAGGGCAGAAATAAATGCAAAAGAAACAAAAGAGACCATAGCAAAAATCAACAAAGCCAAAAGCTGGTTCTTTGAAAGGATAAATAAAATTGACAAACCATTAGCCAGACTCATCAAGAAACAAAGGGAGAAAAATCAAATTAATAAAATTAGAAATGAAAATGGAGAGATCACAACAGACAACACAGAAATACAAAGGATCATAAGAGACTACTATCAACAATTATATGCCAATAAAATGGACAACGTGGAAGAAATGGACAAATTCTTAGAAAAGTACAGCTTTCCAAAACTGAACCAGGAAGAAATAGAAAATCTTAACAGACCCATCACAAACACGGAAATTGATACTGCAATCAGAAATTTTCCAGCAAACAAAAGCTCAGGTCCAGACGGCTTCACAGCTGAATTCTACCAAAAATTTAGAGAAGAACTAACACCTATCCTACTCAAACTCTTCCAGAAAATTGCAGAGGAAGGTAAACTTCCAAACTCATGCTATGAGGCCACCATCACCCTAAAACTAAAACCTGACAAAGATGCCACAAAAAAAGAAAACTACAGGCCAATATCACTGATGAACATAGATGCAAAAATCCTTAACAAAATTCTAGCAATCAGAATCCAACAACACATTAAAAAGATCATACATCATGACCAAATGGGCTTTATCCCAGGGATGCAAGGATTCTTCAATATCCACAAATCAATGTAATACACCACATCAACAAATTGAAAAATAAAAGTCATATGATTATCTCAATAGATGCAGATAAAGCCTTTATTAAAATTCAAACCCATTTATGATAAAAAAAACCTTCCAGAAAGCAGGCATAGAAGGAACATACCTCAACAGAATAAAAGCCATATATTATAAGCCCACATCAAACATTATCCTCAATGGTGAAAAATTGAAAGCATTTCCCCTAAAGTCAGGAACAAGACAAGGGTGCCCACTTTCAACACTACTATTCAACATAGTTTTGGAAGCTTTTGCCACAGCAATCAGAGAAGAAAAAGAAATAAAAGGAATCCAAATTGGAAAAGAAGAAGTAAAACTCTCACTGTTTACAGATCACATGATCCTCTACATAGAAAACCCTAAAGACTCCACCAGAAAATTACGAGAACTAATCAATGAATATAGTAAAGTTGCAGGATATAAAATCAACACACAGAAATCTCTTGCATTCCTATACACTAATAATGAGAAAATAGAAAGAGAAATTAAGGAAACAACCCCATTCACCATTGCAATGAAAAGAATAAAATACTTAGGAATATATCTACCTAAAGAAACTAAAGACCTATATATAGAAAACTATAAAACACTGGTGGAAGAAATCAAAGAGGACACTAATAGATGGAGAAATATACCATGTTCATGGATCAGAAGAATCAATATAGTGAAAATCAGTATACTACCCAAAGCAATTTATAGATTCAATGCAATCCCTATCAAGCTACCAACAGTATTTTCCACAGAGCTAGAACAAATAATTTCACAATTTGTATGGAAATACAAAAAACCTCAAATAGCCAAAGCAATCTTGAGAAAGAAGAATGGAACTGGAGGAATCAACCTGCCTGACTTCAGGCTCTACTACAAAGCCACAGTCATCAAGACAGTATGGTCCTGGCACAAAGACAGAAATATAGATCAATGGAACAAAATAGGAAGCCCAGAGATACATCCACGCACCTATGGACACCTTATCTTTGACACAGGAGGCAAGAATATACAATGGAGAAAAGACAATCTCTTTAACAAGTCGTCTGGGAAAACTGGTCAACCACTTGTAAAATAATGAAACTAGAACACTTTCTAACACCATACACAAAAATAAACTCAAAATGGATTAAAGATCTAAATGTAAGACCAGAAACTATAAAACTCCTAGATGAAAACATAGGCAAAACAGTCTCTGACATAAATCACAGCAGGATCCTCTATGACCCACCTCCCAAAATATTGGAAATAAAAGCAAAAATAAACAAATGGGATCTAATTAAAATTAAAAAGCTTCTGCACAACAAAAGAAACTATAAGCAAGGTGAAAAGACAGCCTTCAAAATGGGAGAAAATAATAGCAAATGAAGCAACTGATAAACAACTAATCTCAAAAATATACAAGCAACTCCTGCGGCTCAATTTCAGAAAAATAAACGACCCAATCAAAAAATGGGCCAAAGAGCTAAATAGACATTTCTCCAAAGAAGACATACAGATGGCTAACAAACACATGAAAAGATGCTCAACATCACTCATTATCAGAGAAATGCAAATCAAAACCACTATGAGGTACCATTTCACGCCAGTCAGAATGGCTGATATCCAAAAGTCTACAAGCAATAAATGCTGGAGAGGATGTGGAGAAGAGGGAACCCTCTTACACTGTTGGTGGGAATGCAAACTAGTACAGCCACTATGGAGAACAGTGTGGAGATTCCTTTAAAAATTGGAAATAGAACTGCCATACAACCCAGCAATCCCACTGCTGGGCATACACACCAAGGAAACCAGAATTGAAAGAGACACGTGTACCCCAATGTTCATTGCAGCACTGTTTATAATAGTCAGGACATGATGGACAACCTAGATATCCATCAGCAGATGAATGTATAAGAAAGCTGTGGTACATATACATAATGGAATATTACTCAGCCATTAAAAAGAATGCATTTGAGTCAGTCCTAATGAGGTGGATGAAACTGGAGCCTATTATACAGAGTGAAGTAAGCCAGAAAGAAAAACACCAATACAGTATACTAATGCATATATATGGAATTTAGAAAGATGGTAATGATAACCCTGTATGCGAGACACCAAAAGAGACACAGATGTATAGAACAATCTTTTGGACTCTGTGGGGGGTGGGGGTGGGTGGGGGATGATTTGGGAGAAAGGCACTGAAACATGTATAATATCATATAAGAAACGAATCACCAGTCCAGGTTTGATGCAGGATACTGGAAGCTTGGGGCTGGTGCACTGGGATGACCCAGAGGGATGGTATGGGGAGGGAGGTGGGAGGGGGGTTCAGGATTGGGAACACGTGTACACCCATGGCAGATTCATGTTGATGTATGGCAAAACCAACACAATATTGTAAAGTAATTAGCCTCTAATTAAAATAAATAAATTTGAATTAAAAAAAAAAAACGTATGAACAAAATGGAAATATCAATAAAGAAATAGAAAACCTAAAGATAACCTAAAAGAAATTCTGGAGCTTAAAATTACAATAAGTGAAATAAAAAATTCAGTACAGGGATTCAAAGGCAGATTCAAGCAGGCACAATGGAGAATCCACAAACCTGAAGTCAAGACAATGAAAATTATCAAACCTAAGGAGCAGAAAGAAAAAAAGATTGAAAAGTAAGAAACCAAGAAAAACTTTGACACACAATCAAACAGACCAAGCACACACATTTTGGCAGTCCTAGTAGGAGAAGAGAGAAAGAAGGGAAAGGGAAGAAAGAATATTTGAAGAAGTAGTGGTTTTAAACTTCCAAAATCTGATGAAAAATGTGAACATAAACATCTAAGACATTCAACCAACTCCAAATAAGATTAACTCAAAGAGACCTACACATTAAAATCAAGCTTTCAAAAAAACAAAGACAAATGGAATACAGGTGAAAGTGGCAAACATCACTTTTTATTAGAAGTAGTAGAGCAGTTAAACTCCAGAGGGTGGATTTGGGGTTTGGAAAAGTAGAGCTTTAAAGCCTTGTACAAGCCTGGATACTAATTTCCAAATATTCCTTAGAATCCTGAACTCCTTTGTGCTTTGAAGGAAAAAAAATATATAAATCTGTAGAGAAAAAGGAGGCTAAGCATTAATATGGAATTGTGTTATCTCATATGCCTACTTTTTGAGATTAAATTTAAAAAAAACACACCAAATAAAGACAAAGTCTAGAGATCTCCAGGTCATTTAATGGAATGAGATTTGGAACAACATATCATCATTAGGGTATCTGAAACATTACTCTTACTTGTCTTTGAAGATTTGGGTGGAGCTGGTTTCATGTAGATCTGCATCCTTTTCAGCCTGTACTTTTACCCAGGGCATTTTAGCTTTCACTATGTTTCACATTCAAACTCCTCAGATACTAGCTCCTTGTCTCATTGATGACCATCATCTTGGTTGGCAGAACTTGAGCTTAACCACTTCCAGAACTACTCCTACCATACATGAAAGTGAAAGTCGTTCAGTCATGTCTGACTCTTTGTCACCCCCATGGACTATACACTCCATGGAATTCTCCAGGCCAAAATACTGGAGCGTGTAGCCAATCCCTTCTCCAGGGGATCTTCCCAACCCAGGGATCAAACCCAGGTCTCCCACATTGCAGGATGCTTCTTTACCATCTGAGCCACCAGGGAAGCCCAAGAATACTGGAGTGGGTAGCCTATCCCTTCTCCAGTGGAATTTTCTGACTCAGGAATCAAACTGGGGTCTCCTGCACCGCAGGCTGATTCTTCATCAGCTGAGCTACCAGGGAAGCCCCTGAACTTTCCTTGAATTAGTTGCTGGTTCTTCCTGCAACCTGAACTGACAGTGTGTTTGGGTTATGTTTTGTAGATTGTGGCCTCTTGTTCATCTTAGAAGGTGATTTACAGGTAAAGAGTTGTTCTACTAAGCAAAAATGATTCTATCAGAGTGTGCCCCTACAAGTCTTTATGCCCCAAAACTTTGTACATGTAGTTGAAGAAGGGGGGAAATGCCCTTTACCTAAACTAGAAAATAATTCAAGCTCACTATTTGGAAATTCACTCACACTAACACACTAAAAGTAAGACTAACACAAATTCATAAACTTATTAGGCTTCTCTAAAGTTGTTTAAATATTATTTTAACAACTTCATTGTTTTTCATGTGTGTTTGTTTTTATAAGCTCCCCAGCTGAAAAATCCTTTAAGACAAGAACCACATCTATTACATTTTATCCCTGACAACATTTAAGATTCTGCGCTCACCAAGTGTGTTAAGTAAATGCTGCTGAGTGATTGAACCCAAGGATCTCAGGGAGTTGTTGAATAGTTGACTTTAACTGCTTCATTAACTCTCTGTATCCACAGAGAGTTGAGATCAGCTATTTAAACTCATACACAACAAAGATTTCTGTTCTATGATAGCAATAAAAGATACTGACATTAGAGTGGTGAGGTCCTAAATGTGAGCCATAAAGGAAGTTATTTCTATTTTATTCAAAATGATCTGAATATTCCTTCTTTCTTTGTAATCTAATAAAATATTTGTTAATACGCCAATAGCCTGAATTGAAATTTTCTGGGCCCTAAATAAATTTTGCCTTAAGTAACCCATTCTTGGAGCTTCCCAGGTGGCACAGTGGTAAAGAATCCACCTGCCAATGCAGGAGATCTAAGTTTGATCCCTGGGTCAGCAATATCCTCTGAAGGAGGAAATGGCAACCCATTCCAGTATTCTTGCCTGGAAAATTCCATGGATGAGGAGCTTGATGGGCTATCATCCATGGGGTTGCAAAAATTCAGACATGACTGAGGGACTAAGCACACATACAATACATTCTTGTTTCCTGAGATTCTAGAGAAAAGTGAAGCAGGCAAAGGTTTTTCTTTTCAAACCAGAGGCTTCCTCAATTACAATGAATTAAGCTTGCATTTGGGATTTTGTGTTTCAGAAACATGCCAGTAGAAGGCTACTTTAGGCTTCCAGCAAACTCATCAATCTAGGTGAATTTGAACCAAGGAATAAACTTGGTTAAGGGTAGTAACCAATTCTCTTGGGTTGGAGCAAGTATATACACCTTGTTCTCAAGCTTTGCAGGAATCAGATTTCTGAGTAAAAACAGAAAAATTTTAAATATATAACACTTCAATTGTAAGGGCACATACATAAAAAATACTTTAGTTATTTTAGGAAAAATTTTTCATTGATAACTACTTTCCTCTTAAAGAGCTGTACATTTTTTGTAAACTCCTGAATGAAATAAAGTTGCAAATAAGAAGTTTAAAAACAAAAAAGGAGCTGTACAGACTTTTTTAGCCTAATTAAAATCAGTTCAGTTCAGTCGCTCAGTCGTGTCCGACTCTTTGCGACCCCATGAATTGCAGCACTCCAGGCCTCCCTGTCCATCACCAACTCCCGGAGTTCACTTAGACTCACGTCCATTGAGTCAGTGATGCCATCCAGCCATCTCATCCTCTGTCGTCCCCTTCTCCTCCTGCCCCCAATCCCTCCCAGCATCAGAGTCTTTTCCAATGAGTCAACTCTTCTCATGAGGTGGCCAAAGTACTGGAGTTTCAGCTTGAGCATCATTCCTTCCAAAGATCCCAGGGCTGATCTCCTTCAGGATGGACTGGTTGGATCTCCTTGCAGTCCAAGGGACTCTCAAGAGTCTTCTCCAACATCACAGTTCAAAAGCATCAATTCTTCGGTGCTCAGCCTTCTTCACAGTCCAACTCTTACATCCATACATGACCACTGGAAAAACCATAGCCTTGACTAGATGGACCTTTGTTGGCAAAGTAATGTCTCTGCTTTTGAATATGCTATCTAGGTTGGTCATAACTTTCCTTTCAAGGAATAAGCATCTATTAATTTCATGGCTGCAGTCACCATCTGCAGTGATTTTGGAGCCCCCCAAAATAAAATCTGACACCTTTTCCGCTGTTTCTCCATCTATTTGCCATGAAGTGATGGGACTGGATACCATGATCTTCGTTTTCTGAATGTTGAGCTTTAAGACAACTTTTTCACTCTCCTCTTTCACTTTCATCAAGAGGCTTTTTAGTTCCTCTTCACTTCCTGCCATAAGGGTGGTGTCATCTGCATATCTGAGGTTATTGATATTTCTTCCGGTAATCTTGATTCCAGCTTGTGCTTCTTCCAGTCCAGAGTTTCTCATGATGTACTCTGCATATAAGTTAAATAAGCAGGGTGACAATATACAGCCTTGACGTACTCCTTTTCCTATTTGGAACCAGGAATTAAAATAGATTTTCCCTATCATTGTAGAAGATGATGGTAAGTTTCTTTACCTATCAACTAAAAAACGTATGTGTGTGTGTTATCTTATTGACTCTATTTCTCTGGTGAATCTTAATATATTAGATGTGCTGCATGCTAAGTCACTTCAGTTGAGTCCAACTCTGTGCAACCTTATGGACTGTAGGCTGCCAAGCTCCTTTGTCCATGGGATTCTTCAGGCAAGAATACTGGGGTGGGTTGCCATGCCCTCCTCCAGAGGATTGTCCTGACCCAGGGATGGAATGCAAATATCTTATATCTCCTGTTTTGGCAGGCGGGTTCTTTACCACTAGCACCATCTGGGAAACCCCAGGATATAGATATCTTTAACATAAGAGTCCTTTGTGGAGGATATCTACTAACATTTAGAAGGACTCCAGTGTCCTATGGAGCAAAATCTGAGAAATCTCCAGTTGTCTGGTTCAAGCCAATGTACAGAGTAGAGAAGAAACCACACAGGAACCAAAGAGACAATAACTCTGCCATAATTTGATTCATGCAAACTTGGGAAAGCTTCTTACTGTCTCTGAGCCTGTTTCCCCAAATGCAAACTAGGCAATAAGGCAGCCTTCATAGATTCTTGTTAACTCTTAAGATAAAATATTATACTGCCAGTCATTGAAAAAAAAAGGTTTTCTGTTCTCCAAAGGAAGGACTCTCCATTCACCTTTGGAAGAAGAAAAAGGAAAGTGGCATTACCATTAGGATAGTAGTTACTTAGAGATGAGGGGAAGTAAGGATCAGTTAAGAGAGATGCAAAAAAGCAAAATGGCTGTCTGAGGAGGCCTTACAAATAGCTGTGAAAAGAGAAGTGGAAAGCAAAGGAGAAGAGGAAAGATATAAGCATCTGAATGCAGAGTTTCAAAGAATAGCAAGGGGAGATAAGAAAGCTTTCCTCAGCAATCAGTGCAAAGAAATAGAGGAAAACAACAGAATGGGAAAGATTAGAGATCTCTTCAAGAAAATTAGAGATACCAAGGGAACATTTCATACAAAGATGGGCTCAATAAAGGACAGAAATGATATGGACCTAACAGAAGCAGAAGATATTAAGAAGAGGTGGCAAGAATACACAGGAGAACTGTACAAAAAAGATCTTCATGACCAAGATAATCACGATGGTGTGATCACTCACCTAGAGCCAGACATTCTGGAATGTGAAATCAAGTGGGCCTTAGAGAGCATCACTATGAACAAAGCTAGTGGAGGTGATGGGATTCCAGTTGAGCTATTCCAAATCCTGAAAGATGATTCTGTGAAAGTGCTGCACTCAATATGCCAGCAAATTTGGAAAACTCAGCAGTGGCCACAGGACTGGAAAAGGTCAGTTTGCATTCCAATCCCAAAGAAAGTTAATGCCAAAGAATGCTCAAACTACCACACAATTGCACTCATCTCACACACTAGTAAAGTAATGTTCAAAATTCTCCAAGTCAGGCTTCAGCAATATGTGAACCGTGAACTTCCTGATGTTCAAGCTGGTTTTAGAAAAGGCAGAGGAAGCAGAGACCAAATTGCCAACATCCGCTGGATCATGGAAAAAGCAAGAGAGTTCCAGAAAAACATCTATTTCTGCTTTATTGACTATGCCAAAGCCTTTAACTGTGTGGATCACAATAAACTGTGGAAAATTCTGAAAGAGATGGGAATACCAGACCACCTGATCTGCCTCTTGAGAAACCTATATGCAGTTCAGGAAGCAACAATTAGAACTGGACATGGAACAACAGACTGGTTCCAAATAGGAAAGGGAGTACGTCAAGGCTGTATATTGTCACCCTGCTTATTTAACTTATATGCAGAGTACATCATGAGAAACTCTGGACTGGAAGAAGCACAAGCTGGAATCAAGATTGCTGGGAGAAATATCAATAACCTCAGATATGCAGATGACACCAGCCTTATGGCAGAAAGTGAAGAGGAACTAAAGAACCTCTTGATGAAAGTAAAAGAGGAGAGTGAAAAAGTTGTCTTAAAGCTCAACATTCAGAAAACTAAGATCATGGCATCTGGTCCCATCACTTCATGGCAAATAGATGGAGAAACAGTGGAAAGAGTGGCAGACTTTATTTTGGGGGGCTCCAAAATCGCTGCAGATGGTGATTTGAGCCATGAGATTAAAAGACACTTACTCCTTGAAAGGAAAGTTATGACCAACCTAGATAGCATATTCAAAAGCAGAGACATTACTTTGTCAACAAAGGTCCATCTAGTCAAGGCTATGGTTTTTCCAGTGGTCATGTATGGATGTGAGAGTTGGACTGTGAAGAAAGCTGAGCATTGAAGAATTGATGCTTTTGAACTGTGGTGTTGGAGAAGACTCTTGAGAGTCCCTTGGACTGCAAGGAGATCCAACCAGTCCATCCTAAAGGAGACCAGTCCTGGGTGTTCATTGGAAGGACTGATGCTGAAGCTGTAACTCCAATACTTTGGCCACCTCATGATGCTGGCAGGCATTGGGGGCAGGAGGAGAAGGGGACGACAGAGGATGAGATGGCTGGATGGCATCACCAACTCGATGGAAGTGAGTTTGGGTGAACTCCGAGAGTTGGTGATGGACAGGGAGGCCTGGCGTGCTGCGATTCATGGGGTCACAAAGAGTCAGACACAACTGAGCGACTGAACTGAACTGAAGAGTCAGTTCTCTTTTTCTAATGTTAACCCCCAAAATATAAAATGCACTGAAAAATAAAATGTCAGTCATACAATAGTAAAAGAAAAAAAAGGGGTGGTGGGACATGTGAAGAAACCCTTTCCTGCCATGAACACTGAACCTCAGGAGACTGTGTCTGGGGTTTGCACGTGCATGGAACATCACTGGTCCCTGACTTAAATTCTTTGAATATCTCACACGCTTCAGAGCGGGACAAACTGAACATCAGGATTTTGTGATTTAACATTAGGGATTTAGGCCTAATTCTCATTTATCAACTGCTGAAATCCAGTCTAACCTAGATTTTCAATTTCTTTTTTGATGGCTTTGATGTGTGATAACAACCTCTCAGGCCTTGACAAAGAACAACCAGCTTGCACCTCAGAGAGAGAAAATGCAAAAATACTAACAGTGGAGTGGTAGGTTAGAAAAATATAGTCACTCAACTTTCAACTCCTGCAATAGACTTGTCAGCACTTTTCACTGGGGTTTAATTTAGTAGCTTTTCAACATATGGGCAACAATATGGTCTCCGTAGTTCCTTACTACTGGTGTGGCTGAGGAGGAGGGAAAGATAATTAGACATCTGACAGGCAAGCGGCTGCTCTCAAAACTCAGCCAAGGCTTTTGCAGAGGACACTAGGTATTTTTAAACCACAGTTCCACCACGGCTAAAAGAAATTGTACATTTTTCTTTTGCTGACAAATAGGCTTTAGTTTGTTTCAGAATCTTATGGTAAAGAAGTAAGGGAAATCATAAATCCTCTGCTCCTAAGTCTTCATTCCAGATTCCTGTGGAAAATTGTATGTGCAGCCTCTGATATATGCCATGGAATATAAGGAGCTCAATGCATTAGTATTATTCTTATTCTCCTCTCCTTAAGAATGCACACATTCAAACAATTCAGTTTGTTGTTGTTACAAACATGTATTTTTATTTTAGCAGATAGATTTTTTTCCCTGCAATTTAAACAATTTGTTTTTGATTGTCCAAATCTCCATCCTGCATATTAAATGAAGAGGGACCCAAGGATTCTGTATAAAGCCAGCAAAATAAACCATAAACACATACATGGGAAAAGGCTGGGAGAACAAATGCTTTCCCCAACCAGAGTGTAAGCTGCTCAAAGTCAATGAACTCTCTTGATGCTCAACACTATTAGTGCTATGCAACACTATCATCATCCCAACCAGCCAGCACAGTTCTTAGTATACAGCAGAAATTCACAAATATAGACCAACATAATAATTTTCCAATATTCAGTCTCCATGTTCATGGCTGCTAGAAAAGACTGCAATAAAATCAAGCAAGAAAAACGCAAGATGGTTCCTTTGTGCTCACTGTCTTTGTGACACACAAAAGTGCCTGCCAGGAATTCAGTCCACATGAAGGTTTGATTTGTCTGAGATCAAACACTTTTTTGGAAACAAACATCATTTTCTCCAAAGAAACCACATATAAACTTCAACCAAGTTTTACTTCTTTTGCGTGTTTTTGAATAACCAAGCATGTGTATGCTTATTTTCAAAGAAGAAAATTTCTTATTTAAAGCTGATGTTTTGTTCTATCCAGTATTATAGACAATGTTTCTGCTTCTCCAAAGTTCGTAGGTTGAAGCCCTACCTCTCAATGTAATGTTATTTGGAGGTGGGGCCTTTGTAGGTAATTAGGTTTAGATGAGGCCATGAGGGTGGGGCCCCATGGCAAGACCAGTGACTTGATAAGAAGAGGAAGAGTGGTGGTCCAGTGGTTAAGACTGCACTTCCAATGCAGGGGGCACAAGTTCAATCCTTGGCGGGGGAACTAAGATCCCACATGCCACATGGCCCAAATAAATAAACAAATAAGACATAACTTGACCTTAAAAAAAGAAGAGGAGGAAAAGACACCAGATCTCATCACTCCTCATATGCACATACCAAGGAAAGGCCACATGAGGACACAGGGAGAGGACAGCCATCCATAAGCCCAGGGGAAAGTCTTCACCAGAACCCAACCATGCTGGCACCTTGATCTCTGAATTCCAGCATCCATAACTGAGAAAATAAATCTCAGAAAAATCATTTAAGCTACCCAGTCTTTGGGATTTTGTTATAGCACAGCCCAAGAAGACTAAGACGTCCAATAAAACAATAGGGATAAATGTGATTTAAAATAGACATAAAACGTAACTTGACTGAAAGAAGTCAAACACAACAGACAAACCTAATTGATGCCATTTGAAATCACGAAAGAAAGGAGAGTGATTGAAACTGGACAAGGACATGAGGCGCTTCTCCAGTCCAGCATTTCTTAACCCCAGTGGATATTACATGGGTGTATTCACTGTGTGAAAAATCCATCAGTATGTATACAGATGATTGGTGTATTTTTGCACATAGATATACTTCAGTTTTTTAAAGTTTATTTTTAGAGAATATGTCTCTGTCACTGTCTATTACTTTGGGGAAGACACGCCACATTTTGGAGCCCCAGTTTCTCTGTTGTAAAATGCTGCATGGATTTAAAAAGATTGTCCATGGTAAAGCTATTCATAAAGTATAAATTAATTATTATGATGTATACTTCACAGGATATGTACTCAATAAATGTGAACTGAATGTTAAGTCTAAAAAAGAAAAGGAGCTAGTGATCATATGTGCAAAGACAGCAGTGATACGAGGACACACACTTATAAAACCAGGATGTGTTTTCCTTTTTCTTTTGAAACATTGGACGCTGTGAAATTATCCAAGTCAGACAGGCTATGTCTACCCTTGTGAGGGGTCTAGGCTCTACTGCCATGAAAGTTAAAAGACAGCTCCCCCAATGGCTCAGCAGGTAAAGAACCTACCTGCAATGCAGGAGACACAGGAGACGCAGGTTTGATCCCTGGGTCAGGAAGATCCCCCGGAGGAGGAAATGGCAACCCACTCCAATATCCTTGCCTGAAAAATTCCATGGACAGAGGAGCCTGGTGGGCTACGGTTCAAAGGGTAGCAAAGAGTTGGTCACAGCTTAACAACTAAACATGCACTGTGACAAGATACTAAGAACAGCCATCGAGGTTGAAGGTGAACAAGCAGTTTGCCAGTAGCAGCCCCATGAGATACACACAGATACACAAATACACAGATACACACAGACAGCATTTGCAAAGTCAGATCTTAATTATCAGACTTCTTGGAACTTAGTGCTATGAAGGCCAAAGTCCACTCAACTTTCAATAGGATGCAAACTTACTGTAGCTCTAGTCCCTAAGTTAGTAAAAGATTCCTTAGGTATTTTGGTGCTCTTCATTTTCATCCCAGGTGGCAGCTTGCAGAATTATGAAATATTTACAAGCTCTGTAACTCGGGGAATAGTAATAATAATAGCTCACAGTTCCCAAATGTCAGGTACTGTCCTTGGCACCTAGATTTCCCCATTACATTCTCATGCAGTGTTTGCTGCTATTAGTTCCTTTTTTACAGAGCAGGAAACTGCAGCACAAATTAAACTAAGGAACTTGCTCAAAAGTCAGACTGGTAGATAGTGGCTGAGTTGGAACTGGAACTCAGTCTGGTTCCAGTCACCTCTTTCTGCCTCTACTAAACTACAGTTTACTTATTTGCTCAGAGCTTTACTGTATTGGTGTACAGAATGAAGATAATGATTCTTCTTTGTAGAATTATCTTAGTATTAGAGCCAATGTAAAGCTCATAAGTGCCAGGCACACAGCTCACAGGTCCTAAGTAAACAGTGGTGGTGGAGGTGAAAATAGTAGTAGCTGTGGCCATCATCACTGTTGACACTGTTGTGGCTAGAAAGTAGACTTTCTCTACAACCAAACTCATCTTGCACTCACTGCTGAATTAGCAAAATTTAAAAGGACATGTACTTATCACTTGGTTCATAAAATATATAGTAAAACACACACTAACAAATGTGAATCAGGCAGGCAAAGTAATCACTTCTAAATTGCTTGCCATGCCACTTATCCTTAACATTGTTTTAGACTAAATCTGCAGGACAAGTATAGGTGATTAAAGATAATCACAAATTCTTGCTATTGTTCTATTGAAGAACTAATTCTAATTCCCCCCTTCTTGAATCTGAGCTGGCCTTAGTGAATTGTTTGAATGTGACAAAACTGATATTCTGGAAATTGTAAGACTAGGTCTTGAAAGGCTTTCATCTCCTGCCTGGTCCACTTGGAACACTTGCTCTAGGAGCCCTGAGCTCCAACCATCCTGAGATGCTAAGGCCAGCCTTCCAGGCATTGCCATCGAAGTGGCAGACATGTGTGCCAAGCCATTTTGAACCGTTCAAACCAGCCCATCTGCCAGCTCTATACCACCAAGAGACCTTCGGCAGCACCACAGGGAACAGACGCATCACCAGAATCCACAAATTCCCCATCAACAAAATAGTAAAATACAACAAAATACTAAAGCTGTTTTAAGCCAGTAAGTTTAGGGATAGCTTGTTAAATAGCAATAGTTAACTGGAACAGAAGGAATTTCAAAGTACCAAATGAGAAACCACCCAGCACTATACACTGAGAGAGAATAACTTTGGATTCAGCTGCCAATCAATAGACTCTATGTGGTATTGAGTGGGCAGCCCTGGTCAGAGGAGAATATTTTTATTGGATAAGAGGAAATGTATCAAAGTTAGTTATAGAAATAGAATGTGTGATGTCAGTAAATTCAAGGTAATACAAGTTATCAAGACCTTGTAAAAATAAAGAAGAGAATTTGGAGACTATTTCCATTCTTGTTACAACAAAATTGAAACAAGAATAGAATTTGATGAGATGGAGTAATGGTCCAACAGACACTAAAATGCATGTGCCATTGTAGATGCCCTTACCAGCAGAATTTTCTTAGTTAATGATATTAAAATGAGAAAATCACATACAAATTAAGCTTATAATAACTATGTGTGAGCTAAGTCACTTCAGTTGTGTCCAACTCTGTGCGATCCTATGGACGGTAGCCTGCCAGGCTCCTCTGTCCATGGGATACTCCAAGGCAAGCACACTGGAGTGGGTTGCCATGCCTTCCCCCAGGGGATCTTCCCAACCCAAGGATCAAACCCACGTCTCTTATGTCTCCTGCATTGGCAGGCAAGTTCTTTACCACTGTGTGTGCATGCTAAATCACTTCAGTCTCATTCAAATCTTTGTGACCCTATGGACTACAGCCCACCAGGCTCTTTACCTCTAGTGCCACCCAATTCCATTTGGGGAAGAATCTTGAGAGGAGGGAAGGAGTCTTCTTTGCAGGAAACAAGAGATCTTGAGGAAAAGAATTTGAATTGTGCATAAGAAGATTAAATAGGGCCCGTGTGCTCAGAATTTTTTTATGTGGCAAATCTCCTCACTTGGATCAGTGAGACATTGTGTGCATGCATGCTCAATCACTCAATCATGTCCAATTCCTTGAGACCCATGAGACAACATTGCTGCTGCTGCTGCTGCTGCTGCTGCTGCTGCTAAGTCGCTTCAGTCGTGTCCGACTCTGTGTGACCCCACAGACAGTAGCCCACCAGGCTCCCCTGTCCCTGGGATTCTCAAGGCACGAACACTGGAGTCGGTTGCCATTTCCTTCTCCAATGCATGAAAGTGAAGAGTGAAAGTTAAGTCGCTCAGTTGTGTCCGATTCTTAGCGACACCATGGACTTCAGCCTACCAGGCTCCTGCGTCCATGGGATTTTCTGGGCAAGAGTACTGGAGTGGGGTGCCGTTGTCTTCTCTGAGACAACATTAGATAACATGAAAGTATTATACACACATAGAAGCAACCTGGCCTGAAATCAGTGGAGAACAGTATATGAGCCAGCACTCACAATGTCTAAAAAAAATTGCAACTGCTTTTTTTAAAATTTTAATTGAAATACAGTTGACTACAATATTATACTAGTTTCAGGCATACAACAAAGTGATTCCATATTTTTATTTTTTTTAATTAATTTATTTATTTTAATTGGAAGCTAATTACTTTACAATAATGTAGTGGTTTTTGCTGTACATTGACATGAATCAGCCATGGGTGTACATGTGTTCCCCATCTTGAACCCCCCTCCCACTCCCTCCCCATCCCATCCTTCAGGGTCATCCCAGTGCTCCAGCCCTGAGTACCCTGTCTCATGCATCAAACTGAATGGGTGGTGATGTGGACTGACTGGTAGCATCAATCGACTGGACTGGCAATCTATTTCACATATGATAATATACATGTTTCAATGCTATTCTTTCAAATCATCCCACCTTTACCTTCTCCAACAGAGTCCAAAAGTCTGTTCTTTACATCTGTGTCTCTTTTGCTATCTCGCATATAGCGTCATTGTTACCATCTTTCTAAATTCCATATATTTGCATCAATATACTGTATTGGTATTCCTCTTTCTGACTTACTTCACTCTGTATAATAGGCTCCAGTTTCATCCACCTCATTAGAACTGATTCAAATGCATTCTTTTTAATAGCTGAGTAATAGTCCATTGTGTATATGTACCACAGCTTTCTTATCCATTCCTCTGCTGATGGACATCTAGGTTGCTTCCATGTGCTGGCTATTTTAAACAGTGCTGCAATGAACATTGGGGTACATGTGTCTCTTTCAATTCTGGTTTCCTTGGTGTGTATGCCCAGCAGTGGGATTGCTGGGTCATATGGCAGTTCTATTCCCAGTTTTTTAAGGAATCTCTACACTGTTCTCCATAGTGGCTGTACTAGTTTGTATTTCCCACCAACGGTGTAAGATGGTTCCCTTTTCTCCTCACCCTCCCCAGCGTTTATTGTTTGCAGACTTTTTGATAGCAGCCATTCTGACTGGAATGAAATGGTACCTCATTGTGGTTTTGATTTGCATTTCTCTGATAATGAGTGATGTTGAGCATTTTTCCATGTGTTTGTTAGCCATCTGTATGTCTTCTTTGGAGAAATGTCTGTTTAGTTCTCTGGCCCATTTTTTGATTAGGTCATTTATTTTTCTGGTATTGAGCTGCAGGAGCTGCTTATATATTTTTGCGATTAATTCTTTGTCAATTGCTTCATTTGCTATTATTTTCTCCCATTCTGAAGGCTGTCTCTTCACCTTGTTTACAGTTTCCTTCATTGTGCAAAAGCTTTTAAGTTTAGTTAGGTCCCATTTGTGTATTTTAGTTTTTATTTCCATTTCTCTGGGAGGTGGGTCATAGAGGATCCTGCTGTGATTTATGTCAGAGAAAGTTTTGCCTATGTTTTCCTCTAGGAGTTTTATAGTTTCTGGTCTTACATTTAGATCTTTAATCCATTTTGAGTTTATTTTTGTGTATGGTGTTAGAAAGTGTTCTAGTTTCATTCTTTAACAAGTGGTTGACCAGTTTTCCCAGCACAACTTGTTAAAGAGATTGTCTTTTCTCCATTGTATATTTTTGCTTCCTGTGTCAAATATAAGGTGTCCATAGGTGCGTGGATTTATCTCTGGGCTTTCTATTTTGCTCCATTGATCTATATTTCTGTCTTTGTGCCAGTACCATACTGTTTTAATGACTGTAACTTTGTAGTATAGTCTGAAGTCAGGCAGGTTGATTCCTCCAGTTCCATTCTTCTTTCTCAAGATTGCTTTGGCTATTCAAGATTTTTTTGTGTTTCCATACAAATTGTGAAATTATTTGTTCTAGCTCTGTGAAAAATATCATTGGTAGCTTGATAGGGATTGCATTGAATCTATAGATTTCTTTGGGTAGTATACTGATTTTCACTATATTGATTCTTCCAATTCATGAAATGGTATATTTCTCCATCTATTTGAGTCATCTTTGATTTCTTTCATCAGTGTTTTATAGTTTTCTATATATAGGTCTTCTGTTTCTTTAGGTAGATTTATTTCTAAGTAGTTTATTCTTTTTGTTGTGATGGTCAATGAAATTGTTTCCTTAATTTCTCTTTCTGTTTTCTCATTGTTAGTGTATAGGAATGCAAGGGATTTCTGTGTGTTAATTTTATATCCTGCAACTTTACTATATTCATTAATTAACTCTAGTAATTTTCTGGTGGAGTCTTTAGGGTTTTCTATGTAGAGGATTATGTCATTTACAAACAGTGAGAGTTTTACTTCTTCTTTTCCAATTTGGATTCCTTTTATTTCTTTTTCTTCTCTTATTGCTATGGCTAAAACTTCCAAAACTATGTTGAATAGTAGTGGTGAGAGTGGGGACCCTTGTCTTGTTCCTGATTTTAGGGGAAATGCTTTCAATTTTTCACCATTGAGGATAATGTTTGCTGTGGGTTTATCAAATATGGCTTTTATTATGTTGAGGTATGTTCCTTCTATGCCTACTTTCTGGAGGGTTTTTATCATAAATGGATGTTGAATTTTATCAAAGGCTTTCTCTGCATCTATTGAGATAATCATATGGTTTTTATCTTTCAATTTGTTAATGTGGTGTATCACTTTGATTGATTTATGAATATTTTAGAATCCTTGCATCCCTGGGATAAAGCCCACTTGGTCATTATGTATGATCTTTTTAATATGTTGTTGGATTCTGTTTGCTAAAAATTTGTTAAGAATTTTTGCATCTATGTTCATCAGTGATTTGGGCCTGTAGTTTTCTTTTTTTGTGGCATCTTTGTCTGGTTTTGGCATTAAGGTGATGGTGGACTCATAGAATGAGTTTGGAAGTTTACCTTCCTCTGAAATTTTCTGGAAGAGTTTGAGTAGGATAGGTGTTAGCTCTTCTCTAAATTTTTCATAAAATTCACCTATGAAGCCGTCTGGACATGGGCTTTTGTTTGTTGGAAGATTTCTGATTACAGTTTTGATTTCTGTGCTTGTGATGGGTCTGTTAAGATTTTCTATTTCTTCCTGGTTCAGTTTTGGAAAGTTATATTTTTCTAAGAATTCATCCATTTCTTCCAAGTTCCCCATTTTATTGGCAAATCTTTATGATCCTTTGTATTTCTGTGTTGTCTGTTGTGATTTCTCCAGTTTCAGTTCTAACTTTGTTGATTTGATTCTTCTCCCTGTTTTTTCTTGATGAGTCTGGCTAATGGTTTCTCTATTTTATTTATCTTCTCAAAGAACCAGCTTTTAGCTTTGTTGATTTTTGCTATGATCTCCTTTGTTTCTTTTGCACTTATTTCTGCCCTAATTTTTATGATTTCTTTTCTGCTACTAACCCTGGGGTTCTTCATTTCTTCCTTTTCTAGTTGCATTAAGTATAGAGTTAGGTTATTTATTTGACTTTTCTCTTGTTTCTTGAGGTAAGCTTATTTTCTATGAACCTTCCCCTTAGCACTGCTTTTACTGAATCCCATAGGTTTTTCGTTGCTGTGTTTTCATTTTCATTCTCTTCTATGCATATTTTGATTTCTTTTTTTATTTCTTCTGTGACTTTTTGGTTATTCAGAAGCATGTTGTTTAGACTCTATATGTTGGAATTCTTTGAAGATTGCCAGGAGAAATATCAATAACCTCAGATATGCACATGACACCACCCTTATGGCAGAAAGTAAAGAGGAACTAAAGAGCCTCTTGATGAAAGTGAAAGAGGAGAGTGAAAAAGTTGGCTTAAAGCTCAACATTCAGAAAACGAAGATCATGGCATCTGGTCCCATCACTTCATGGCAAATAGATGGGGAAACAGTGGAAACAGTGTCAGACTTGATTTTGGGGGCTCCAAAATCACTGCAGATGGTGACTGCAGCCATGAAATTAAAAGATGCTTACTCCTTGGAAGGAACGTTATGACCAAACTAGATAGCATATTCAAAAGCAGAGACATTATTTTGTCAACAAAGATCCATCTAGTCAAGGCTATGGTTTTTCCAATGGTCATGTATGGATATGAGAGTTGGACTGTGAAGAAAGCTGAGCACTGAAGAATTGATGCTTTTGAAGTGTGGTGTTGGAGAAGACTCTTGAGAGTGCCTTGGACTGCAAGGAGGTCCAACCAGTCCATTCTAAAGGAGATCGGTCCTGGGTGTTCATTGGAAGGACTGATGCTGAAGCTGAAACTCCAGTACTTTGGCCACCTCATGCAAAGAGTTGACTCATTGGAAAAGACTTCGCATGAGATGGCTAAAGTACTGGAGTTTCAGCTTCAGCATCAGTCCTTCCAAAGAACACCCAGGACTGATCTCCTTTAGAATGGACTGGTTGGATCTCCTTGCAGTCCAAGGTACTCTCAAGAGTGGGAAGGATTGGGGGGCAGGATTCTCTGATGCTGGGAAGGATTGGGGGCAGGAAGAGAAGGGATTCATATCAATCTGTGATATGAATATCGTTACTCCTGCTTTCTTTTGTTCTCCATTTGCGTGAAATATCTTTTTCCAGCTCTTCACTTTCAGTCTGTGTGTGTCCTTTGTTTTGAGGTAGGTCTCTTGTAGACAGCATATATAGGGGTCTTGTTTTTGTATACATTTAGCCAGTCTTTGTCTTTTGGTTGGGGCATTCAACCCATTTATACTTAAGGTATAAAGTGATTACATATTTTCATACATGACAAAATCATCACCACAATGTCTAGTTAACATCTTTGTGACCCCATGGACTATAGCTTGCCAGGCTCCTCTGTCCATGGAAATCTCCAGGCAAGAACAGTGGAGTGGATTACCACTCCCTTCTCCAGAGGATCTTCCTGACCCAGGGATTGAACCTGGGTCTCCTGCATTGCAGGCAGATTCTTCACCATCTGAGCCACTGGGGACACCACAGTTGTCATCTATCATCATACAAAGTTTTTACAATATTACTGACTATAAACCCTGTGCTGTATGTTACATCCCCATAACTTGTTTTATAACTGGAGGTTTGCACATCTTAATCTTCCTTGCCTATTCATCTCATCCCTCACCTCTATCAACCACCAGTTTGTTCTCTGTATCTATGAATCTGTTTCAGTTTTATGTTTGTTTTTTGTTTGTGTTTTTTTTAAATTTTATTTTATTTTTAAACTTTACATAATTGTATTAGTTTTGCCAAATATCAAAATGAATCCGCCACAGGTATACATGTGTTCCTTATTTCTTTCATTTTTTAGATTCCACATGTAAGTGAAATCATGAGGTAGTTGACTTTCTCTATCTGACTTCACTTAGTATGATAATTTCTAGGTCCATCCATGTTGCTGAAAATGACATAATTTCATTTTTTATGGCTGAGTAATATTTCATTGTATGTATATACCACATCTTCTTTATCCATTCATCTGTTGATGGACATCTAAATTGCTTCCATGTCTTGTCTACTGTAAACAGTGCTGCAATAAACTTTGTGGACCCTTCTGTTGTGACAGGGCTTACTACTGTGGGAATGCTGGTAGACAGGGCCCCTGGTCCAACTGGCTGCCAGACTTTACCTTGAATGGCCTCTGCTGGCCTGCAGATAGGGGGCTGGTTCCTGCTACATCCCATTGCTGGGCATAGGAGGTCTGGGGACCAGTTTTATCCTACTGCTTATGGAGTTTGTCCTAGTGTGGCTGGTTGCATGGCATTTGGGAAGTGCCCAGGCCTGAAACAACTGGGCCAGGTACTGGTGAATCTGGCTGAGGAGGTAGGGAGAGTCTGTGAAATTCTTTTACTTAACCTATACAACACCCTTTTGGGAACAATATCAGTGTTTTCATTTCTGGAGTTATGAACAGAGCTATTAAATAACTTATTGAAAGACATGTAACAGGTCATAAAAATTTTCAAAACAAGGTCATTTATGATATATAGAACTTAATTAATCTCTCTTGCTCTCTCTCTCTTCCTTCCCCTACTCTATTTCTTTTTTCGTCCCAGAAAGTTAAGAGATTTGCTATACTAAGAAAACCTTTGCTGAGTACAGTCATGCAGATATTTCAAAGTACCCCTAGTTTTGTGTATTCTTAAACAGCACCATCAGAGAAGGCAATGGCACCCCACTCCAGTACTCTTGCCTGGAAAATCCCATGGACGGAGGAGCCTTGAAGGCTGCAGTCTATGGGGTCGCTGAGGGTCAGACACGACTGAGCGACTTCACTTTCACTTTTCATTTTCATGCATTGGAGAAGGAGATGGCAACCCATTCCAGTGTTCTTGCCTGGAGAATCCCAGGGGCCGCGGAGCCTGGTGGACTGCCGACTATGGGGTCGCACAGAGTTGGACATGACTGAAGTGACTTAGCAGCAGCAGCAGCAAACAGCATCATGGGCTTCCGAGGCACTCAGGCCGTGAAGAATCCACCTGCAATGCCGGAGACCCTGGTTTGACCCCTAGCTCAGGAAGATCCCCTGCAGAAAGCAATGGATACCTTTTCCAGTATTCTTTCCTAGAGAATTTCTTGGACAGAGAAGCCTGGCGGGCTATAGTCCATGGGGTCACAAAAACCAAGACACAGCTAAGCAACTAATCCTTTCACATTCAAACAGCCCCAAAACAAGGAAAAAATATGAAACTATCCAAGGAAGAGAAACTAGTGAGGTCTTTATTCCATGACACAGTGTGGCCAATATATTGATTCTAGGAAATTTCTGTCTGCAGAAAGGTCTGCTATTGAATTCAGCACTGCTAGGTGGCATGCTAAGGTTAAAGCAACTGGAACAAAAGAAAAAAAAAATGTCATTCTGCTACAATCCAATATCAAATTATACATAATTTCCCAGCAGCATAAAACCTAAAGAAATTCTGACCCACAAATATTGACTCCTTTTTTGTTTCCTAAAAAAAAAATAATAATAATAAAGTTTAAAGAGATACTGCAGCTTCAGAGATGTCTGTCTTTTTATCTTTTTGTATTTAGTAAGCAAAGAGATTAAAGATTTTGTTAAAAGTAAGACAGTCAACAATACTTGAAACAAACTACTTTCTAAACAATTCATCTTGGGAAGTATGTTGCTCCTTATGTAATTTAAACACAAACTAAAGACAACCCCACAGAGAAGAAAGATTTTATTTTATTTTTAAATGTCAAGCAGTTCAATATCTTGCTTTATCATGTAATGTAAAAATAAATAAACAAATAAACTGCCAGTGGATAGAATCACCTCGCAGGTAATTTTCTTTTTCTTTTTCATCCATGATCATCAATTATATATGTACATAGTCATGTATTGTGTCATGATTCTTTTGTTTCCAAGAGGGTTTTCAGTTCAGTTCAGTCACTCAGTCGTGTCTGATTCTGTGACCCCACAGTAAGCCAAGTCCGTCACCAACTCCCAGAGTCCACCCAAACCCATGTCCATTGAGTTGCTAATGCCATCCAACCATCTCGTCCTCTGTCATCCCCTTCTCCTCTCACCCTCAATCTTTCCCAGATCAGGGTCTTTTTCAATGAGCCAGCTCTTCGCATCAGCTGGCCAAACTACTGAAGTTTCAGCTTCAACATCAGTTCTTCCAATGAACACCCAGGACTGATCTCCTTTAGGATGGACTTGTTGGATCTCTTTGCAGTCCAAGGGACTCTCAAGAGTCTTCTCCAACAACACACTTCAAAAGCATCAATTCTTCAGCGCTCAGCTTTCTTGATAGTCCAACTCTCACATCCATACATGACCACTGGAAAAACCCATAGCCTTGACTAGACAGACCTTTGTTGGCAAAGTAATATCTCTGCTTTTGAATATGCTATCTAGGTTGGTCATAACTTTCCTTCCAAGGAGTAAGCATCTTTCAATTTCATGGCTGCAGTCACCATCTGCAGTGATTTTGGAGCCCCAAAAAATCAAGTCTGACACTGTTTCCACTGTTTCCCCATCTATTTGCCATGAAGTGATGGGACCAGATGCCATGATCTTAGTTTTCTGAATGTTGAGCTTTAAGCCAACTTTTTCACTCTTCTCTTTCACTTTCATCAAGAGGCTCTTTAGTTCTTCTTCACTTTCTGCCATAAGGGTGGTGTCATCTGCATATCTGAGGTTATTGATATTTCTCCTGGCAATCGTGATTCCAACTTGTGCTTCCTCCAGCCCAGCATTTCTCAGCGTTTTTAAGAGGGTTTTAAGTTCCCTTAAATTCAAGAACGGTTTCCTTTCGTATTCCCCACTGCATAAAGAACAGTTCTAAATGTATGATAATCAATCTATTTCCTTAATCTGAAATGGACACAAAGGAACATGTTCTATGATATAGTGCATTTTCTTTCAAGCTTTGTGAGAGATTTTTAGAAAGTTGATGAAGAATTGTTTTCACAATTGTTTGCAAATTTTCAACCTTGTTAATTAATAAGAAATTTATTAAAATGTGATTAATATTTTTATCCTAAAATATAAATGTTTCATAAAGATCAATTAGTGAGTGTTCCTCATTTCCAGAACAGAGATCAAAGCATTGTTTTAAACTCTATATAATTAGAAATATATTGCTTAAAATATCAGTAGAGAAAATGTAGGTGAGATATTTATACTCTAATCATTAATGAAAAAATGAGAAGTAAATTAGAGTCTAGTAAGTTTCCAAAGAGATTTCTGAAAACAAGGGGAGACACATATATCATTTTGTACTTGAAAGCATTTGAAATTACTGTATTTTGACTTCTAAGAAAATATGGCAAGAGATGATGACAAACATCAAATAAATTTTTTTCTTAATTTTCTATCCTGATGACACATAAAATTGTAAAAGCTGACTTTGGGACAAAATGATAAAAAAAAAAAAAAAGAACTTGGAAAATCCTGGTGGAATTCTCACTAAATGCATGAATCAGTCAAGATAGACTGAGATGTACATTGTTGAATCACTTATCCACCTCTACCCTCTGAAACAGAAGAAAAAGTCACCCACCCCCAGAAAATCAGTATTGAAGATAAAAATGAGGAGAAGAAACAATGAGAAAAGATAATACACGTGGAGGGTAGAGGACAGAGTCAGTTAGGAGTATAAATGTTCCAATGAAAGAAAAACTGACAATCAAGAACACAACTGACAATCAAGTAGGGAAAAAAAAAATCTCATTTGAAAAAATACATGAGCCCAGGTATTTGTGGGATCCTAGAAAAAGAATAAGATAAAATGCAGACATACACACACACACACACACACACACACCCCATTCTATAATTTCGAAGATAAAGAAAAATAGACTCTACAAGTATCAAGAAAATATCTGCCTCTTATTTTTCTCCAACCTAAAACATGCCAGAAGACAGTAGAATAATCAAACTCTACTGAATGATCAGTACCAGGTTAGAGCTGTGACCCAGGAATTTTATAGCCATCCAAGTAATTATTCATAACAGCAACAAAAAGACTTTCTAAAATAACACTAAAAAATGTACTACTGAAGTATACCCTTGCTAAATTTAAATAAAACAAGATTCCTAAGATCTTTGTTTAAATAAGGAATTTGCAGAATAATTTTATTTTACCTCAAGAATGTGAAATAAGAGGGAAATAACGATCTCCTTCAGAATTCACAGAGTTCACAAGTTTTATACCTTGTAGAAAAAAGTGATGCCTGCATCAAAATTATAACCAAGGCCACACATTATTAAGAAAAACAACCAATCAAAATTACTGACCTTTCAGAGATTAAAGGCTATTATCAACAGTAGTTAGCAACAATCTCAGAAATCCAGGTATCTTATCCTTATCCAAAATTAATATAAGCAAGAATAGTTCCTGTTTTTCTCTGCATGTGCAAAGAAAGAGGAAAGAAACATTTCCTTCTTATATGGCACTGTCTTCTTTTCTTCATGATTAGGAGGGCCTGTGTTTCAAGACAAAGTACTGGGATTCCTTTGGTTAAGACTGACAAAAAAAAAAAAAAAAAGCAAGCCTAGGAAGCTCAAAACATATATTATGGAAAAGAAAGGACAAAACAGCATTATTA
Source organism: Bos javanicus (assembly GCF_032452875.1). NCBI lineage: Eukaryota > Metazoa > Chordata > Mammalia > Artiodactyla > Bovidae > Bos > Bos javanicus. The sequence continues at coordinate 63,626,670 of NC_083876.1, forward strand.
GCACTGGAATGTGGAGTGTATAACGCTTGGTATCTCACTCTGTCAAAGACATCAATAAGAGATTTACTCTAACTCTATGAAGAATGAGTCAATGTAGTATGGACTTCTGCATTACAATCCCAGAGTAAGGCTTCTCACTTAACTTAAGCAGGTTACATAAGCTCTCCAAGACTCCATTTCCTCCTGTGCAAAATAAATATATAATTGAACCTATACCATTAGATCCCAATAAGAATCAAAGAAGATAATACAGGCAAAATATTTAATCAGTGTCTGAAACACAATAATAACATATTACACATTTTAATATAATAAATATTATCTAATAAGTTTATTCTTATAGAGAAACATGTTTATATTAGTTATCTATTGCTTCATTATGAATTACCCCCAAATATCAGTGGCTTAAAACAAGAAGCATATATTATCTTACAGGAGTTTCTGAAGGTCAGGAAGCCAGGAGCAGCTTAGCTGGATTTTTCTGACTCCACATCATTTGTGGGGTTTCAGTCAAAGTCAGTTGGGGATGCAGACATGTGAAGGTTGTCAGTACAGGAGGATTCACTTCCAGGAGGACTTACTCACACGGCTGTTGGCTGGAGGCCTTGGTTAGTCACTGGATAGTGGCAGGAGGCCTCAGTTTCTCATCCACATGATCTCTGCTCAGGACGAGTCAATGAACTTCACCCAGAGTGAACAATTCAATAGGAAGAAAGGAATGACAGTGCCTTGCATGACCTAGTCTCTGAAGTCCAATATCACCACTTCTGCTTTTCTCTATTCATTTCCAGCACATCACTAAGTCAACGCAAACTCAAGGGAAGTTGAATTAGGCTTCACACCTCTTGAAGAGTATTAAACTTGTGTGGAAAATGTTCAAAACCACCACAATTTTATTTGTGTATCATGTGCATAAATCTCTGAGAAATAGAAAGCTATAATACAAAATTTTCTTCATACGGGAGAAACCAACACAACATAGTAAAACAATTATCCTCCAATTTAAAATAAATTTTTAAAGAAAATTTCTTTTTTACTGATGCAATTGACATAAAACAATGTGTAAGTTTAAGACATACTACACATTTATTTGATATATTTATGTATTGCAAATCAAAACAGCAATGAGACACCGTCTCACCTATCAGAATAACTCTCATCAAAAAGTCTATAAATAACAAACGCTTGTGAGGATGTGGAGAAAAGGGAACCCTTGTACTGCTGATGGGAACGTAAGTTGGTACAGCCACTATAGAAAACAAGTTTTCTCAAAAAACTAAAAATATATTACCATATGACTCAGCAATTCCACTTCTGGATATATATCTGAAAAAAATAAAAACACTAATTCAAAAAGACACTTGCACACTAATGTTCATAGAAGCACTATTTACAATATCAAAGATGTGGAATCATGCCTAGTGCCCATCAACAGAGGAACAGATAAAAAAGATGTGGTACATACAATGGAATATTGCTCAGCCATAAAAATAAAAAGAATGAAATTCTGCCACTTGCAGCAACATGGATAGAACTAGAAATTACATTTTTGCTTAGTGAAATAAATCAGAAAAAGACAAAAACTGTATGATATCACTTATATCTGGAATCTAAAAAATAATACAAATGAATGTATTTAGCAAAACAGGGACAGACTCACAGATACAGAAAACAAACTGGTAGTTACCAGAGGGGAGAAAGAAGAGGAAAGGGGCAAGTTGGGGTTTATGGGATTAAAACACAAACTGCTGCTGCTGCTAAGTCGCTTCAGTCGTGTCAGACTCTGTGCGACCCAATAGACAGCAGCCCACCAGGCTCCCCCGTCCCTGGGATTCTCCAGGCAAGAACACTGGAGTGTGTTGCCATTTCCTTCTCCAATGCATGAAAGTGAAAAGTCAAAGTGGAGTCACTCAGTCGTGTCTGACTCTTAGCGACCCCATGGGCTGCAGCCTACCAGGCTCCTCTGTCCATGGGATTTTCCAGGCAAGAGTACTAGAGTGGGGTGCCATCGCCTTCTCCAAAAACACAAACTACTATGTATAAAATAAATAAGCAACAAAGATATATGGCATAGCATAGGGAATTATAGCCATTGTTTTATAATAATTTTTAATGGAGTATAATCTGTAAAAATACTGAATCAGTCTCCTGCACAGCTGAAACTAATATAACATTATAAATCAACTATAATTCAATTTTTTAATAAATTAAAAAATTAAAATTTTTTAAAGAAAGGGAGAGGATAAAAATAAAGAAGAGAAAGAGGAAGATGAAGAAGGTCTGTTAAATTTAGGGTGTTATGGGAGATCTGAGACATAAATAGAATAGATATAACTGACTAAGCCTGAGCTGCAGATAACAGCTAGCAGACATCAAGCATTTGCTCAGGAAATACCAGGAACTGTGTTATTTCATTTAATCCTCATAATATTTCTAGAAGTTAGTTATTATTTTCATTTTAGTGGGAAAACTAGGACTCAAAGGAAATAAATAATTTATCTTTAAGGTAAATAGTGATATATATCAGCCAGATAGTTGATAGACCCAAAATTTGAACCCAGGACTCTGACTCCAAAGTCTCTGCATTGCATCTCACTGATGACTTGGGACCATGCCAAAGCCAAAATGGGAAGTCCAGATTAGTGGACTGGACTCAGTGCTGGACTGGATCAGTACTGGACTCAGCACTAAAGAATCCTCCTGCAATGCAGAAGACTTTCAGGTAGCACAGGTTCGGTACTTGGATTGCGAAGATCCCCTAGATAAGGAAATGGCAATCCACTCCAGTATTCTTGCCTGGGAAATCTCATGGACACAAGAGCCTGGCATCCTGCAGTCCATGGAGTCTCAGAGAGTTGGACACAACTAAGTGACTCAACAACAAGGAAAAAAAAAACAAATCTAGGTTTCTACCATTGTATGCAAGAAGCTATGGGACCAGTTTCAGATAGTGTTGCATTTTGATCATCCTAGTGCCGAACTGAAAAGAGTAATTTTCCCACTTATCCCAAAATAATATTGACATGAATTGAATTAGTTATGTCTCTAGACAATAAAAGAGAATAAGATGATTTTTAAAAGGAAAAAAATCTATTTTAAAGCAGCTTTTCAGACAAGTACACATTGTCTTATTTCCAAGGACAAGAACCAGAATCTGCCTAATAATCTCTGCCTCATAATTTTGATACCTGATATGATCCTTGAAAGGAAAACTGTTACAAACCTAGACAGTGTATTGAAAAACAAAGACATAACTTTGCTGACAAAGGTCCGTATAGTCAAAACTATGTTTTTTCCAGTAGTCATGTATGGATATGAGAGTTGGACCATAAAGATGGCTGAATGCTGATGAATTGGTGCTTTTGAATTGTGGTGTTGGAGAAGACTCTTGAGAGGTCCTTGAACTGCAAGGAGATCAAACCAGTTGATCCTAAAGGAAATCAATCCTGAATATTCATTGGAAGGACTGATGCTGAAGCTGAAGCTCCAATACTTTGCCCACCTGATGTGAAGAGCTGATTCATTGGAAAAGATCCAATGCTAGGAAAGATTTATGGCAAAAGGAGAAGCAGGTGGGAGAGGATGAGATGGTTAGATAGCATCACTGACTCAGTGAACATGAATCAGAGAGCAAACTCTGGGAGATAATAGAGGACAGAGGAACCTGGTGTACAGAAGTCCATGGGGTCGCAGAAATACACTTGACTTAGTGACTGAACAACAATAACAAATACTTCTAAACATGCAAGTCATATTCCACAGTCCTGATAAGGCAAGGAATAGTGAATAACAATAATTGTATCACAATATTTTTCCTATTGCAAAGTTAATTCATATTAATAATGGTTTTCCTGATTAGAGTTACTATTATTATTACCTTACAGCATTTGATTGCCATTTGAGAGTCAGAGAAATATTATGTGTGTGGCATTGTGTTACATAATCACCTAGTTACCCATGAGTACATGGTGGACTTCCAAAAAAAACACAAAAAGATAATATTCTTTACTCAATTATTATGCCATAGCTGAATAATAATGTTTGTCCACTTTCTCTCTGGATGATCCCATCGGACCCCTGGGTTTTATATATCACCTCCATGAGGATAATTTCCAAATTCACATCTTCAGCACTTAACTCTCTCTTGAGACCTAATTATTGTATCTTATGGACTAGATGTCAAATATGATTCTCAAATTTAATAATTGCAAGATAGAACTATTGATCTGTTTTCCCCAGTCTTTCAGGGCTCTTCTACTTAGTTGCTCAAAAAAGAAACTTAGGAGTCTTCTTTTCTTCGGCTTATCATCTACATCTAGTTCATTAGCTAGTCACCCCTGAAATATATTGAGAGCTTATTTCCAGCTACACTACTACCTTCCTAGTTCACGTAACCATCTCACCTACACTATTACAATAGAACTGCGCGGCTTGCTTATACCCATAACTCTTCTAAATTAAGTCTCATTAGAGCAAGCTGTTTAAAACTATCCAAAAGATTCTCAATGCATTTAAAATAAAATGAGCACTCCTTATCTTAGCCTGTTAGTTCTAGTTTGAACTATTTCTGTATATCAGTTGGGGCTTAATCAAAGAGATCTGTTATAAGTGATACAGAATAAGATTTATCATGGAGGCTTGACACTGAGCAATGTGAGAGCTAGTACAAGAGTCTGTGTAAGGATGTTGTTCCTATATCTGATGCTGGGCCTGAAAGGAAGGATGAATGTGAAGTGAGGGAGGGCGGGAAGCCATGAGGATGAATGAGAACTTGTATCTGTCTCAATTTCAGTGATGTGAGTGACCTGAAGAAGAAGCTGACACTCTTCATCATGGCTTTGCATGCATACCTGGCCCATGATTAGGAGGGACTGAAGGAGGCCCAGCAGCAGCTAGAATACCAGAAACTGCTGTCCCATGACACCACCATGAGCCAGCAGGTCAGAGACAATGTATGTGAGCTGTAGGAGGACATGATCCTACACATGGATTCCTGAACACAGAGGTGACTGCTGCTTTACTTACACTTTCCTAACCTCATGTCAATGTCTTCCCTAAGCAAGGGACTGATCATCTTCACCAAGCACTTCCTGAATACCTCTCAGTGCCATCCTCTGCAATAGCTCTCCTCTATTAGCAGAGTCAATATAAAATTAAATCATGTAAACCTATGTGGTGCTAGTGGTAGAGGACCTGCCTGCCAATGCAGGAGACATAAAAGACATGTGTTTGATCCCTGGGTCAGGAAGATCCCCTGGAGGAGGGCATGGCAACCTATTCCAGTATTCTTGTCTGGAGAATCCCATGGACAGAGGTGCCTGGTGGGCTATAGTCCATAGGGTCACAAAGAGTCAGACACAACTGAAGCCACTTAGCACAAACTTGTCTTATGTAAACTTACACTGTATTTATATATTGTATAATATACCCTTGCAACTTAAATACCTGAGGAGAGGTGAATTATGAATGATGAAAGTCGCTCAGTCGTGTCCGACTCTTGAGACACCATGGACTATATAGTCGACGGAATTCTCCAGGCCAGAATACTGGGGTGGGTAGCCTTTCCCTTCTCCAGGAGATCTTCCCAACCCAGGGATTGAACCCAGGTCTCCTGCATTACAGGTGTATTCTTTACCACCTGAGCCACAAGGAAGCCCAAGAATACTGGAATGGGTAGCCTATCCCTTCTCCAGAGGATCTTTCCAACCCAGGAATTGAACCGGGGTCTCCTGTGTTGCAGGCAGATTCTTTACCAACTGAGCTATCAGGGAAACCCTGAAGAGAGGTGAGGGGAGCCTAATATTCTCTTGCAGAAGAAGAGCTGCTTCTTCAAGTAAGGGGAAACACAACATAATTTAGAGCTTAAGGGTCCCAGCTTTATGAGAATTTTCCCATGTATCTTTCTCTAAATTTTCAGGGTCCCATTCTTTCCCAATCAAAGTCCCAAATTGACACAAAAGACCTTGAGAGATTGAGCATTCAATTTATCCTGTCATTCAGCCGTATACAAGCTTAGACTCTGTGGGTGTCTATTTTCAGAAATCTCAGTCCTGCAGCTACAGGAGATAAGTGGATTTTTTTGTAACAATAATAAAAGTTTTCTGGAAATTTGAAGTCCTAAACTCATCACTTTCTTTCTATTTCTATTCCCATACATATATAAGCAACCACTCAATCCCATTTCACTCCCTATTTTCATTGAATGTTTTATGGCAGCAAATACTTGATCCCCTAAGGACTTGTCTTCTATGCAGGTTTGATCACAGGTAACTACAGGTAGTCATTTTATTAACTGTTTTCCTCTGCATGCTGTGAACTACCATTGTTTCCTTCATCACTGAAGACAGGATTATTATGTCTCTATATCTAATAAGATCAGAGAAACAATTCCTGAGAATCCAGAACTAATTCAGAGAACTGATTCAAAAACTTTTCCTTAGGGTCTTATTTTTCTGGAACCACTTCCTGTACCAAATTCCATGTGAGTTGGACTTTTATCCAAAGCTATTGTACGAGTTTGATATTAAGCAATTGTTAAACAGTATATATAAGGCTACTGCTTCCATATTTGGTACCTGGCTTGAAGTTAACAAGGCAGGTAATCGGCGGGGGGGCGGGACAAGAAGAAGAGAGCAAGGACTAACAGGAACCTGAAAATACAAGCTAGACACCACAGGTATGAACTTGGAGCCCCTTCTGTCTCTCACTTCCTCCAGGCCTCCAGCTTGGATGATGAGAGTGATCTGCAGGAGGTGCTCACACCCTGACCACACATACACATGGTCCAAGGTTCAGAGATGCTTAGGGAACAGTCTTGCCAGAGCTAGAGGCACTTTGCAAACATGCCAAGTGCCCCATATACCCAGGTGAGTCATTAGACCAGTCACAGGATCATGGGAAATGCAACGGTGCCTTAGTACACCAGCCCTCTGGATATAAACATGGATTGTTGCTGTTGTTCAGTTGCTAGTGAGTAAGTGAAGTCACTCAGTCATGTCTGACTCTTTGCAACCCCATGGACTGTAGCCTATCAGGCTCCTCCCTCCATGGGATTCTCCAGGCAAGAGTACTAGAGTGGGTTTCCATTTCCTTCTCCAGAGGATCTTCCCAACCCAGGGATCGAACCCGGGTCTCCCTCATTCCAGGTAGATGCTTCAACCTCTGAGCCACCAGGGAGCCCTGTTCAGTTGCTAAGCTGTATCCAACTCTTTGCAACCCCATGGACTGTAGCCTGCCAGGCTTCTCTGTCCATGGACTTCTCCAGGCAGGTACACTGGAATGGGTTGCCATTCCCTTCTCCAGGGGATCTTCCCAACCTAGGGATCGAACCCGGGTCTCCTGCATTGTAGGCAGATTCTGGCTGAGCCACCAAGGAAGCCCCATAAACATGGATACCACTTTTCAAAGATTGTTATGGCCAAGTCTAATCTAAAACTGTACAAGGAAGGGGATTTTGGCAAAAGTAGTTACAGTTTCGCTAAACTGGCAAGTACTAAATCACCACACTGCTCCACCTCTGTGACATCACACTCTGCTACATACTTGCTCATAAAATATATAACAATTCATTTCTACCTCAGGGCCTTTATACTTGGTGCTTCTTCTGCCTGAAGTGCTCTTTCCCCAGATATCAGCACACCTAGCTTCTTCTTGTCATTCATTTCTCCACTCACTTCTTCCACTATGAAGTATCTCTTGGTCCTGGTTGCTTTCTGTAGTGAACATTTTTAGGTACTTGGCCAGCATCAATCCCTCCTTGTTTTTTTGCTAATAGCAGATGTATCTTTCCCAGTATCTACCCGCTCCCATGTAGCCCCACTCTCCCACCTCTAGGAATGGGACTTGACTGGCTTACAGTAACCAGATTTTATTTCCATCTTCAGTCACCGATACTATGATGGGAAAGAGCCCTAAGTTAATGAATCTCAGCACCTTTAACTAGAATGCAGAAGCCCAGTTTCCTATGAACAAGGACGCATGGTACCTGACTCCAGCTAGTAGACCTCCTCCTCCCCTGAGGGTACCCAGTTCTAAGATGAAGCCTCTTCTGTGGTGAGAAAACTAGGTCAGTATTGACACTGCTTATCTCCTGGATCAACTAAACCCCAAATCATCCATACCTCTATATTTTCAGGTACCTGAACCAATAAATTCCCATGTTGTTTAAACAACTTTGAATGAGGGGTTTTGGTTTTTGTTTGGGTTTTTTTTTTAACAGAGGTATAATTGACATATAACTTTTTAAACAAAAATTGTTATAAATGATGCAACCTTATAATACTGTACTGTTTTCTTGGCCTCAAAGCAAGTGTTGCTATCTGTAATTATCTTGTTTGTTTACTTTTTGTCTTTTTTTAATGTCTGCTTCCTCCTCTAGAATATAAGCCTAGTGCAAGTACAAACAGACAATTTTATTCCAAACTCTTAGAGCAATGTCCAGAAAACATAAGAACTCAAAAACAGCTATAGGGGGATGTACCTGGAGGTCCAGTGGTTAAGACTCTTCACTTCTAATGCAGGGGACCCAGGTTCGATTCCCTGGTCAGGAAACGAGATACACATGCTGCAACTAAGATCTGATGCAGTCAAATAAATAAGTAAATGAATATTAAATAAAATAATTACCTAAAAATAAAAAAACCTATGGAATTAATGAGTAAAATGGATCTAAATAGTCTTCTCTGTCTATAGAAGGTAAAATATAGGACTAGTATTAATGCTGCCATCTAACAATTCATTCTGTGCTTTAATTAAGTTGGGCCACCAATCTGAAATTTGCCTTTCTTTTGTTCTGCCTTGATCATTTTGTTTAGAGCAGAGCTCTAGATGGAATGGTTATGAGTATAACATAATTGCTAAATGACTAGCATATCTGACACTGTAAAGCACTACGGGTGTTCAACTGAAAATTTATAGCTGATGACTGAGATTGCTGAGTTTGAGTAAGCTCCAGGAGTTGGTGGTGGACAGGGAAGCCTGGCATGCTGCAGTCCATAGGGTCGCAAAGAGTCAGACACGACTGAGCAACTGAACTGACTAACTGAGATTACTATGTAATGCAACAGCTAACTGCTTAATATTTCTCATTTCCCTAAGCAGGAGATACTGATTTTCCACTTAAACATACCAGAAACACAGCCACTGTTTTTCCTTTGAGGAGTCTTTAAAGAGCAGTCTAGAATTCATCACTGGGCTGTGAGGGTTATAGTTTTGAAAAGGAAAACAACAACAGAGCTAATCCATAGGAAGATAAAGAAATAAACCCATCCTGAGGATTTATTTTCAAATTTTCCTTCTGCTTTTCCTCACTTGGTTTTTCACAGGTTAAAAAAGTGTGTAGTACAGAGGGTCATAATTTCTGAAAGGCATGGTTTATCATGCAATCTGTAATTTGCTGGAAGATTTGGCAACTAGAAGTGGAAAGTCCAGAAAACTGGCATTATCCAGCTGAGTGTGCAGGAGAGTGTTGCTGAGCTGGGTTTTTCTCTCATGTTTGTAGAGCTTTAAAGCATGAAAGAGGCCCTGGTGGCTCAGATGGTAAAGAATGTGCCTGAAATGCAGGAAACCTGGGTTCAATTCCTGGATCAGGAAGAACCCCTGGAGAAGGGAATGGCTACCCACTCCAGCATTCTTGCCTGGAGAATTCCATGGACAGAAGAGCCTGGTGGGCTACAGTCCATGGGGTCGCAAAGAGTCAGACAAGACTGAGCTGTGACTAACACAAAGCACGAAGAGATTGTTATGTAAGCTATTGTTACATACCTAAAAAGTATGTAACATTTGGTAATCATTAGCAATCCTTATCCTGAGAAGGCAATGGCACCCCACTCCAGTACTCTTGCCTGGAAAATCCCATGGATGGAGAAGCCTGGTAGGCTGTAGTCCATGGGGTAGCTAAGAGTTGGACACGACTAAGCGACTTCCCTTTCACTTTTCACTTTCATACATTGGAGAAGGAAATGGCAACCCACTGCAGTGTTCTTGTCTGGAGAATCCCAGGGACAGGGGAGCCTGGTGGGCTTCCATCTATGGGGTCGCACAGAGTCGGACACGACTGAAGCGACTTAGCAGCAGCAATCCTTATCAATTGGCTTCCCAGATGGCTCAGTGATAAAGAATCCACCTGTCAATGCAGGAAATGTCAATGCAGAAGATGTGGGTGCAGTCCCTAGGTCAGGAAGATCCCCCAGAGGAAGAAATAGCAACCCATTCCAGTATTCTTGCTTGAAAAACTCCATGGACAGGAGAGGCTGGTGGGCCATAGTCCATGGGGTCACAAAAGAGTCAGATGCACCTGAGTGACTGAGCACACACACACACAACAGCAATGCTAATCACACTTAACTGAAGGCTCAGCTAGCCCAAGAAGAATGCAGACTTTCCGGTTGTTGCATTTCAACAAATTTCCTCTTGAAACTATCTCTTTAAGAAAGTAAGATTCTGTTCCCAAAATCTGAGATGTAACAATGTATTTGGAGTTTTATTGCAACTATCAACCCCCTGATTTCAGGCAAAGCTACATTAAAGCATTCCACACCCAGGCATTTCAGACTACTTCCAAAGATTTCTAAGAATGGTTTTGTTTTAATGTCTTATTTTCCTCCCTAATCAAAAAACTTCTTAAATCACTTATAATTCTGTTTAGGAGGGTAGTTTTTAGAATTAAATTAGATGAGGTGCAAAGAAAGAGCCTTACTCATTGCCTATGCCTGGATGACCCTTTTAAAAGAAAAACGTCTTTCTCATGCATTTGGCCAATTCTTCTCCTTTCATACTTGGGGACTTCTGTGGTGACTCAGATGATAAAGAATTTGCCTGCAATGTGAAAGAGCCCGGTTTAATTCCTGAGTCAGGAAGATCCCCTGAAGAAGGAAATGGCTACCCACTCCAGTCAATATTCTTGCCTGGAGAATCCCATGGACAGGGAAGCCTAGGGGCCTGTGGTCCACGGGGTCTCAAAGAGTTGAACATGACTGAGCAACCAATACTTTTTGCTTATAGAGAAGATGAGCTGCCATCTGTGTTTAAAAATATTTTCCTAAGTAACTGTTATGAAATGAAACTTTGTGTTCCCCCCAAAATTTATATGCCCAGTGTGGTCATATTTGGAGATGAAGCTCCTGGTGAAGTAATTAGGATTAAATGAGGCCTTAAGAATGGGGTCTGATCAGATAAGATCAGTGTCCTGGTGAAAAGAGACACCAGAAGTTTGCTGACTCTCTTTTCCGCAGTGTGAGGACACCATCAGAAGGCTGCTCTTTGCAAGCCAAGAAGAAAGCCCTCTCAAAAACCAGTCCTACCAGATCTTAATTAGGGACTTCAAGCCTCCAGAACTGTGAAAAGGTTAATTTCTCTTAGCTAAGCCACCCATTCTGTGGGTTTTTAATAGTAGCCCAAGTGAATAAATACAGTAACCATCATCAGTTTCATTTTCCTATTAGGAATTGAAGCCCTGCAACTGAGTTAATATATTTGAAAACATCTTGAATAAAGAACCAATATAAAAATGGAAAGTGACTTAATATTACTTGAAAAGTATGAACTCGTTCACTTTTCCTTTTCTCTATTAAAGCCCTGTATTTTAAGATACAGACCCTTTGAAATGTTTTCATTAGTAAGTAGTGGTTGCAATTTCTTTCAGGTGAGCCTTGGTGCCTCTTCCTGTGTGATTTGTACTTTCATCTTGGCCCTGCAGAAAATCATTCGTGTAATCTAAAATTATCCTTCCAATACAAACAATAGTATTCAGATCTACTGCTATCTCAGCTGAAGGACTTGAGATTGCCTGAATGAAGTCATATAATGAGGGCTTTAAAGCTCAGAACACGCACTTCACCAGCTTTAGACACATTGAAGACATACTAAAGAGACTTAACAAGAGTTACATTATTCATCAGTGTTCTGAAAACAGCCCATGATTTTCTGTCTGAGAGATATTTTCAGAATTCAAAGTACCAGATTCTTCATATGAATTGTGGTGAGGAATAAATCAGATAATGTGTGTGAGATACAGTAGAAATCACTCAGCAGTGGAGTTATTGACATTGTGGAGATACTATTAATAGATGCAAAAATAGGCTTCACCATCAATGGTAGTGGTACATTACTACTCCACCATTATTCATGATAATAATGGCTAACATTTATCAAGCACTTACCATGGACTGCACACTTTGTTAAGGGCATTACAAATTTTAATGCATTTAATCCTCATCACAACTCTTTTGCAAATAGTATTAGTATTATCCCAATTTTAGAGACAAAGCACTAACACAGAGAGAGATTAAATAACTCCCTGAGTGTCATTGTGCTGGAAAATAAAGTAATATACCATATGAAATTAGACTTCGGTGTAGGATGAGGTCAGGGAATTACTGTCCTGAAATTACATATAGCAGATTTCTCTGGTACTTGTGTCACATCACCTCTACATGGGCTTAGACTCAACTACCACCAGCATCCTGCTTCAAGCCTGCGATTCTCATCTTTCCACATTCTGCCCATGGACCCTCTCCTAGGAGGCCAGGGGTCACTTGGCTCTCTTTCTAGGTCAGCTGAGAAACAAAGACATTCAAGAGGCAACCCTCAACCAATGAGGGACAGAAGTAGTGGATAAATGCCCTGGCCTCCATCTTTCAGAGGGGCAAATCTCCTTCCCCACCTCATTCTGCCAACTACCCCTCCCCTGATCTGTTTGCTTACTCACCTTCCAAATAAACCACCTCTCCCCCAAGTCCTTTTCTTAGGCTTTGCCTTGGGGAAAGCCAACTATAACACCTTTGATCCTTCTCACTGAATAACTGATGTAATAAACATAGGTTTAACCTCATCACATTTATTAATGAGCATGTTACACTGTTCTGATTGTTTTTAAAATTTGTTTTAAAAATATTAGGAACTAGCAGATTTTGGGACAGAGATTGTGGGGCTTGCTTTGAGAAAACTATTTTTAACACGTGCTGAAATGCTTCATACTGAAGAGAAAATCCTTTCATTCAACAAGACACTGATTAGATCTTTAGGTAACTGTTCCTATAGCAACACTCGACTCTGCAATATTCTATTATTTTTCAAGCCCATCGCTTCAACCAGAGACTAGAGTTCATCATATATAGCCATCCTTTCCCACTCTGCCATTAAATGAAATGCTTTCTATTTGTCAGCTTATGTCTACAATTTTCCTTTATTTCTTTCACCTTATTTCAATAGTGAATTTAGCTAATTGAAAACATTTCACTAAAGCTGTTCTGCATATTAGTATAGGATGTTTAATGATACAAGAGTAATAGGAAATTCCCTGGCAGTTCAGTTGTTAGGACTCTGTGCTTCAACTACAGGGGGCATGAGTTTGATCTCTGGTCAAGGAATTAAGATCCTACAGCTAAAAAATAATAACAGTTACAGCAATTTCTTATTAACCAAGTATTCAAGACTTTCCACAGATGTACTCCAAACCTACTCTTTACTAGCAGTTGCTCTTCTTGGAGGCAGGAGACGTGAGCTGTAGTATATGTTAGGGTGCTATTAGCAGCCATGTTTTCATTTTTCCATTTGGACCATAGCAGCAGAGGAAGTCAATCAGCAGTGAGGAGGCAGTTGGGCAGAGGGGAGCAGAGAAAGAAGGCTCTTAGGGTATTCAATTTTGGGTTCCAGTTCTATCCTAAGACTTGAGTGCAGCTCTGCTCGTGTGATCCATGAAATACTTTGTGTCCTTTCTTACTTGCGTCCTTTCTTCAGGTATTTGAAAGAGTTCATTGCTTCAACTAAAAGAATCTTAACCTAACACAGGAGCCTCTAGGCAGTCATTAAATGTGCAGCAAAGAAAAGCATTTCCAGTGAAATTTGCCTTGGTAAATCCTGTATCTGATATGAGATAGTATCCCATTTCACAGAAACCAAGTGCTGGAGACCATCTTTGAAGACATGGAGCTTGCAGACACCCAGAGCTCTTTAGTTTGTCATGAAATGTGATATCTTTATTAGCATTTTGTTTGAAGGAAGAATTAGAAGTGAAGTGAGGAATTTAGGTGAGGGTATCACAGAAAAAGGGAGGAAATACTGTCCCAACTTCTTTCCTCCCACCTTATTCTTCACTCAAGATTCCAAAGTATACATCTTAAATACAATTGTTCTAAAATCAGCTCTTCAGACTGCCTTACACCACTTCTTGGGAAATCAGTCACTTGGTGATTTTCAGAGAAACATTCATTAAACAAACGAAAACCCAGAGGTTTCTTCCCAATCTCCTCTGCTATGAATTTTGAAAACAAACATACATCATGAAGATACAGTCATATTACCCTGTTTACAGCACAAATACAGCTGAATGTAGGCACTTCACAAAAGGCATTTGGAACTCCATATCTGCCACTCTCTAACAATGTCACTTTATGCAAAGAATTTAAATTCTACAGAACAGACTTCCTCATATTTAAAATGAAAAAGTTGCATTAGATGATTTTTAAGGCATCTCCCAGCAATAAAAATCACATTCTACCTAAATCCATTGGCCAAACACCAATCTCAGATGTGATGATGCTGGAGGAGTCAATATAACAGAGAACTGACCTGTGGAGTGGGCTTCATCCTGAGACCCGCACAACATTGATTGCAACACCCTAAGTGACCACCCAGCCTGCTTTGCAGCTACTTCCGTCTACAGCTAAGACCATGCTTTAGCAACTTTGCCTGCACCTGAAAGTAGAGCACTGATTAGTGTGAACTACCCAGGTGTAGGAGCTTCCCTGGTGGCTCAGACCATGAAGAATGTGCCTGCAATGTAGGAGACCCAGGTTCGATCCCTGGATCGGGAAGATCCCCTGGAAAATGGAATAGGCACCCATTCCAGTTTTCTTGCCTGGAGAATCCCATGGACAGAGGACCCTGGCAGACTACAGTCCTGGTCATGGAGCAAAGGACATTTTGTTTGGAGAGAATCAGAGGAAGGGATCTATCTGCCTGCAATAACAATCACAGCCACAGCACTCCTCAGAAGAAACTTCAGTCTATAAACAGCTTTTCCAAACTCTGTCTCATTTGAGCCTCACTGGACGATTATTTTGATTTTACAATGGACATACCTGAGGATTGGAAATTAAATTCATTTCCCATGATCTCACTGTTAATCCATGCTTCTCACTTTAGCTAAACTATTCTTTCTGCTATCATCTTCCCTCATGCTAGCCAGTTCAGTTCAGTTCAGTTCAGTCGCTCAGTCGTGTCCGACTCTTTGCGACCCCATGAATCACAGCATGCCAGGCCTCCCTGTCCATCACCAACTCCCGGAGTTCACCCAGACCCACGTCCATCGAGTCAGTGATGCCATCCAGCCACATGCTAGCCAACTAAATCTCTAACCCAAACTCATCTGTGCATCTGCTTTTGTTCCACAGGGCAAAAGAAGATGAATATTTTTTTTCTTAATTTCCTAAGTCACTTTCCTGGATGCTTTGTTTTACATGTAAATCATACCCTTAAAAAATGATATGAGTAGGGAAATATATATATATTTAAGTCACCTTTTTTTATACTTGTGGATTTGATCCCTATTGGCTCAGATGGTAAAGAATCTGCTTGCAATTCGGGAGACCCAGGTTCTATCCCTAGATCAGGAAAATGCTCTGGAGAAGGGAATTGCTACCCACTCCAGTATTCTTGCCTGGAGAAGCCATGGACAGAGGAGTCTGGTGAGCTACAGTCCATGGGATCATAAAGAGTCAGACACAACTGAACATCTAACACCTCACTTCACTTTCTCATATTTAAACAAATCTGAAATGAGGATGTGTTTTGGAATTGCTATTGACCAGCCACAGTTCTTGCACAATCTTGTTTACAGAAAGGGTATCAGTGGCTTAAGAAAGCATCCTGTTAAGAAATGTTGGGTCACTAGTGCTGTGGCACAGAGGAAAATAATACTTGCAAATCTTAGACACTGACAACCCAATCAAAATACAACTCAGAATCTAACTTTTAATGTGAACAAATTTTAAGAATATCTTAATTTGTTTTACTTATGTTTTTCTTTTATGAATACACAGTGAGTGATTGCAAGAATTGTTGTTATTGTTGTTTAGTCACTAAGTTGTGTCTGATTATTTGCGACCCCATGGACTATGGACCCTCCAGATTCCTCTGTCCATGGGGTTTTGTAGGCAAAAATACTGGAGTGGGTTGCCATTTCCTTCTCCAGGGTATCTTCATGGCCCAGAGATGGAACCCGAGTCTCCTACGTTAGCTGCTGCAGCTGCTGCTGCTAAGTCACTACAGTCATGTCCGAATCTGTGCGACCCCATAGATGGCAGCCCATCAGGCTCCCCCACCCCTGGGATTCTCCAGGCAAGAACACTGGAGTGGGTTGCCATTTCCTTCTCCAATGCATGAAAGTGAAAAGTGAAAAGTGAAAGTGAAGTCGCTCAGTCGTGTCCGACTCTTAGCGACCCCATGGACTGCAGCCTACCAGGCTCCTCTGTCCATGGGATTTTCCAGGCAAGAGTACTGGAATGGGTTGCCATTGCCTTCTCCACCTACATATTATCAGGTGGATTCTTTACCACTGAGCCACCAGTGCCCAGCCACCACGGAAGCCTGGATTGCATGAATTGTAAGAAAAATCCATGCAAGATATGTCTAAAATATCCTTGGAATTAGCATAAGATAAAAATTCTAAGTAATAAAAGATCTTACTGTGGTTCAATTGGCAACATTATTTTCTTAATAACATGTAAAAGAAGGGTGCATCTTAAATTAACATGTCTTAAATTTGATAAATAAGTTAGTAACTAATCTAGCTTAGACCCACACTTGAAATATAAGGGCCTCCAATCACCTCTTCTCAAGGTTATCCTTTAGAATTTTGTGGGAAGAGTTAGTACAGAGCAGATACATTCCCAGGCACCTGAAGATTGTGGTCACCTCACACAAGAAAGAAAGAGCTGCCCAATGACCTTCCAGGCTCACCTTTGAATGTAGTGAGTTCCAGTTATTGAGAGTTTTCCCATTTCTTCAATCAAATAAATTACTATCCTTAAAAGGTGGGGCAACTCAGGGTATAAAGAGAATGAGGATGATACTTTCCCAAAATATTTCAAAAAGATAAGAATATTAAAAATAACCCTTTGGTGAGTCCCTTGGTAGTATAGGATTTGGTGTTTTCACTGCAGTGGCCCAGGTTCAATTACTGGGCAGGGAACTAAAATTCCACAAGCTGCTCTGCACAGTCAAATTAAAAAAAAAAAAAAATTCTACCTTGTTTATTATGTTTGTGCTTATGCTTATTAGCTCAGCCGTGTCTGACTCTGCAACCCTATGGACTGCAGCACACCAGGCTACTCTGTCCATGGGGATTCTCCAGGCAAGAATACTGGAGTGGGTTGCCATGCCCTCCTCCAGGGGATGTTCCCAACCCAGGGATCAAACCCAGGTCTCCCACATTGCAGGTGGATTCTTTACCATCCGAGCCACCAAGGAAGTCCATTTATTAGATTTATGTGGGATATTTGTAGAGTATGTGGCACATAATAGGCTTAATTTAAAAAGACACATGTACACCAATGTTTATTGCATCACTATTTACAATAGCCAGGACCTGGAAGCAACCTAGATGTCCACTGACAGATGACTGGATAGAATAGTTGTGGTACTTATATACAATGGAATATTCAGTTCAGTTCAGTTCAGTCACTCAGTCGTGTCCG
Source organism: Bos javanicus (assembly GCF_032452875.1). Taxonomy (NCBI): domain Eukaryota; kingdom Metazoa; phylum Chordata; class Mammalia; order Artiodactyla; family Bovidae; genus Bos; species Bos javanicus. Next base: position 63,644,366 of record NC_083876.1, read on the forward strand.
ACTCTTTGCGATCCCATGAATCGCAGAGCACCAGGCCTCCCTGTCCATCACCAATTCCCGGAGTTCACTCAGACTCACATCCATCGAGTCAATGATGCCATCCAGCCATCTCATCCTCTGTCGTCCCCTTCTCCTCCTGCCCCCAATCCCTCCCAGCATCAGAGACTTTTCCAATGAGTCAACTCTTCTCATGAGGTGGCCAAAGTACTGGAGTTTCAGCTTGAGCATCATTCCTTCCAAAGAAATCCCAGGGCTGATCTCCTTCACAATGGACTGGTTGGCTCTCCTTCCAGGCCAAGGGACTCTCAAGAGTCTTCTCCAACACCACACTTCAAAAGCATCAATTCTTCAGTGCTCAGCTTTCTTCACAGTCCAACTCTCACATCCATACATGACCATTGGAAAAACCATAGCCTTGACTAGATGGATCTTTGTTGACAAAATAATGTCTCTGCTTTTGAATATGCTATCTAGTTTGGTCATAACGTTCCTTCCAAGGAGTAAGCATCTTTTAATTTCATGGCTGCAGTCACCATCTGCAGTGATTTTGGAGCCCCCCAAAATCAAGTCTGACACTGTTTCCACTGTTTCCCCATCTATTTGCCATGAAGTGATGGGACCAGATGCCATGATCTTCGTTTTCTGAATGTTGAGCTTTAAGCCAACTTTTTCACTCTCCTCTTTCACCTTCATCAAGAGGCTTTTTAGTTCCTCTTCACTTTCGCCATAAGGGTGGTTTCATCTGCATATCTGAGGTTATTGATATTTCTCCCAGCAATCTTGATTCCAGCTTGTGCTTCTTCCAGCCCAGCATTTCTTATGATGTACTCTGCAAAGAAGTTAAATAAGCAGGGTGACAATATACAGCCTTGACGAACTCCTTTTCCTATTTGGAACCAGTCTGTTGTTCCCTGTCCAGTTCTAACTATTGCTTCCTGACCTGCATACAGATTTCTCAAGAGGCAGGTCAGGTGCTCTGGTATTCCCATCTCTTTCGGAATTTTCCACAGTTTATTGTGATCCACACAGTCAAAGGCTTTGACATAGTCAATAAAGCAGAAATAGATGTTTTTCTGGAACTCTCTTGCTTTTTCAATGATCCAGCGGATGTTGGCAATTTGGTCTCTGGTTCCTCTGCCTTTTCTAAAACCAGCTTGAACAACTGGAAGTTCATGGTTCACGTATTGCTGAAGCCTGGCTTGGAGAATTTTGAGCATTACTTTACTAGCGTGTGAGATGAGTGCAGTTGTGCAGTAGTTTGAACATTCTTTGGCATTGCCTTTCTTTGGGATTGGAATGAAAACTGACCTTTTCCAGTCCTATGGGCACTGCCGAGTTTTCCAAATTTGCTGGCATATTGAGTGCAGCACTTTCACAGCATCATCTTTCAGGATTTGAAATAGCTCAACTGGAATTCCATCACCTCCACTAGCTTTGTTCGTAGTGATGCTTTCTAAGGCCCACTTGACTTCACATTCCAGGATGTCTGGCTCTAGATGAGTGATCACACCATCGTGATTATCTGGGTCATGAAGATCTTTTTTGTACAGTTCTTCTGTGTATTCTTGCCACCTCTTCTTAATATCTTCTGTTTCTGTTAGGTCCATACATTTTCTGTCCTTTATCAAGCCCATCTTTGCATGAAATGTTCCCTTGGTATCTTTAATTTTCTTGAAGAGATCTCTAGTCTTTCCCATTCTGTTGTTTTCCTCTATTTCTTTGCACTGATCGCTGAGGAAGGCTTTCTTATCTCTTCTTGCTATTCTTTGGAACTCTGCATTCAGATGCTTATATCTTTCCTTTTCTCCTTTGCTTTTTGCTTCTCTTCTCTTCACAGCTATTTGTAAGGCCTCCCCAGACAGCCATTTTGCTTTTTTGCATTTCTTTTCCATGGGGATGGTCTTGATCCCTGTCTCCTGTACAATGTCACGAACCTCAGTCCATAGTTTATCAGGCACTCTATCTATCAGATCTAGGCCCTTAAATCTATTTCTCACTTCCACTGTATAATCATAAGGGATTTCATTTAGGTCATACCTGAATGGTCTAGTGGTTTTCCCTACTTTCTTCAATTTAAGTCTGAATTTGGCAATAAGGAGTTCATGATCTGAGCCACAGTCAGCTCCTGGTGTTGTTTTTGTTGACTGTATAGAGCTTCTCCATCTTTGGCAGCAAAGAATATAATCAATCTGATTTCGGTGTTGACCATCTGGTGATGTCCATGTGTAGAGTCTTCTCTTGTGTTGTTGGAAGAGGGTGTTTGCTATGACCAGTGCATTTTCTTGGCAAAACTCTATTAGTCTTTGCCCTGCTTCATTCCGTACTCCAAGGCCAAATTTGCCTGTTACTCCAGGTGTTTCTTGACTTCCTACTTTTGCATTCCAGTCCCCTCAAATGAAAAGGACATCTTTTGGGGGTGTTAGTTCTAAAAGGTCTTGTAGGTCTTCATAGAACCATTCAACTTCAGCTTCTTCAGTGTTACTGGTTGGGGCATAGACTTGGATTACTGTGATATTGAATGGTTTGCCTTGGAAACGAACAGAGATCAGCCATAAAAAGGAGCAGAATTGGGTAATTTGTAGTGATGTGGATAGACCTAGAGTCTGTCATACAGAGTGAAGTAAGTTAGAAAGAGAAAAACAAATCTAGTGCATATATGGAACCCATATATCTGGAAATCCACATATATGGAATTTAGGGGGCTTTCCTGGTGGCACTAGTGGTAAGGAATCTGCCTGCCAATGCGAGAAACATAAGATATGTGAGTTCATTCCCTGGACCAGGAAGATCCCCTGGAGGAGGACATGGCAACCCACTCCAGTATTCTTGCCTAGAAAATCCCATGAACAGAGGAGCCTGGTGGGCTATAGTCCGTGGGGTTACACAGAGTCAGATACAACTGAAGCAACTTGGCACATACACACACATATGGAATCTAGAAAAACAGTATTGATGACCCTATTTGCAGGGCAGGACTAGAGATGCAGACATAGAGGACAGACGTGTGGACACCGATGGGGAAGGTGTAATGAATCGAGAGGGTAACACTGACTTGTATACACTACCATGTGTAAACAGATTACCAATGGGAAGCACAGGGAGCTCAACTTGGTGCTCTGTGATGACCTAGAAGGGCAGGATGAGGGGTGGGAGGGAGACTCAAGAGGGGGGATATGTGTATGCTTACAGCTGATTCACATTGTTGTACAGCAGAAACTAACACAACATTTTAAAGCAATTATCCTCCAATTAAAAAAGTATCCTATAATAAAACATAATGGAAAAAAGATACTTTAAAAAGAATCTACAGTTTGCTGGAATCACCTTGCTATAAAACAGGAATTAACAACATTGTAAATGTTAATAATGGAATCACTTTGCTGTAAAACAGGAATTAAAAACATTGTAAATTATGTATCAATAAAAATAAATAAAATAGAAAAAATTAAAATTTTAATTTAAAAAATAAAAATTCTACCTTGTTTATGAGATTTATGTGGGATGTTTATAGAGTATGAGGCTTAATAAATGGTCATTACTGTTGTCAGTATTGTTTACTAATTCAACAAATATGCATCTCTTATTTAGTACGCATACTTTCTAGGTACTTGGATGAGATGACTGAAGGAAATACAAGACCCTTTTCCTAGGGTTTACATTCAGGCAGAGGAGAGAGAAACAATAAACAACAAATGAGTAAATTAAGTAGCAAGTTGGAAAGTGATAAGAAGTGAAGGTGAAAAAAGGCAGGGGGAAAAAAAGAAAATCCTTTTATTTTATGCTCTTAAACAAAAATTTTGAGAGAGAACTAAAAAAAAACACACCACTACAAAAATCACACTCAGAGTTCCCAAGTGAGGAACACTGATAAAATTCATGAGTACCTACGACACATAAACCAAATGTGAAGCATTATATCAGCAGTTGGGGCTTCCCAGGTGGCTCAGTGTTAAAGAATCCACCTCCCAATGCAGAAGACACATATTCAATCCCTGGGTCAAGAATATCCCCTGGAGGAGGAAATGGCAACCCCCTCCAGTATTCTTGCTTGGGAAATTCCACGGACAGAGAAGCCTGGCAGGCTACAGTCTATGGGACCACAAAAAGAGTCTGACACAACTTAGCAACTAAACAACCACAACAACAATCAGGAGTTGATAGCCAAAATGTTTAGGTAACCCTTAAATGTGATTTTCAGAGCTATTAATATAATTTTACTGAAATGACTCTTACTGAAGGCCACTTTAGTCTTTTTTTTTTTTTTTAATAAACTCCCAAGTGTTGCTAACTCAAGAGTCTGAAACTCTTTCCTCCTTTGCTTTCTCCAGTTAATGTCTCCTGGTTCTTCTTCTATTCACAAGTACCACTTAGTGTTATCATTGGCCAGTTTCCACTTCTACTCCACAAGCTTTTCCTGAACAACTTCTTTCATTGATGGTTTCAATTCTTTCCTATGTGTTAATGATGCCTAAAGATGAACCATTTCTCACACTGGTTCTTCTTCCTGTTCTAGTTCTTTCCATCAAGCAAAGCTAATGATGACTTTTTTTTCTTCTATTTTAATCCATAAAAATAAAAGTTCTTATTCTCTAAATTCAAGAAAGAAGAAGATGGGTTACATTTTGGCTAGAGGAAGAAGTAACCATCAGAATCAGTTTTAAACACATCCCACTCAATGACAATTCTGCTTCAGAAACTACATTCCTAAATGTTGAACATTCAGTGACAGCTTCTTAAGATCCAATCAACAACAGTCAACAACTGCCTCACTCCAGTAATTGTGTTTCCATTGCTAAGAGGCAACCAGTCCCTAAAACTCCAGTCAATGGATGTTCACAAATTCATAACCACCATGCTTCTTAAAAGCAATATATTTTTCAGGGAGACTACATAGTGCAAGCAGAGCAAGCTCTTCTTTAACAAACAATGAATTCAGCTTTTTGTTTTGGATATTAAATGATGCATTCTTCCTTTGAACCCCAAATCAGTTTCTTAACAATTAATTCTACCTACAATCTATTTCTCAATTACCTCCCCATTCCTCTCCGTTGTTGTGACTCTTCTTTAGTTGAGTTCACTTCAGTTCAATTGCTCAGTCGTATTCGATTCTTTGCGACCCTATGGACTGCAGCATGCCAGGCTTCCCTGTCCATCACCAACTCCTGGAGTTTACTCAAACTTATTTCCATTGAGTCAGTGATGCCATCCAACCATCTCATCCTCTGTCATCCCCTTCTCCTCCTGCCTTCAATCTTTCTCAGCATCAGGGTCTTTTCCATTGAGTCACTTCTTCACATCAGGCGGCCAAAGTATTGGAGTTTCATCTTCAGCATCAGTCCTTCCAATGAATATTCAGGACTGATTTCCTTTAGGATGGACTGGTTGGATCTCCTTGCTGTCCAAGCGACCCTCAAGAGTCTTCTCCAACACCACAGTTCAAAAGCATCAATTCTTCAGCTCTCAGTTTTCTTTATAGTCCAACTCTCACATCCATACATGACTACTGGAAAAACCATAGACTTGACTGGATGGACCTTTGTTGGCAAAGTAACGTCTCTGCTTTTTAATATGCTGTTTAGGTTGGTCATAACTATTCTTCCAAGGAGCAAGCATCTTTTGATTTCATGGCTGTAGTCACCATCTGCAGTGATTTTGGAGCCCCCCAAAAATGAAGTCTGTCACTGTTTCCATTGTTTCCTCATTTATTTGCCATGAAGTGATGGGACCAGATACCATGATTTAGTTTTCTGAACGGTGAGTTTTAAGACTCTTCTTCACCTCTCCTAATTATTGTTCAGTCGACACAGCATCCAATTCCTCTCCGAGTATTTAACTTTCTTCAGTGTAATCTGTTAATGGGGTTTCCCTGATGAAAATCATTCTGTGTTCTCTTATTGTCTATATAAAACCCTCACCTCCTTTCCAACCTCAACATTTAAAAAATTTTTCTAATGCCCTTTATAGTTTTAGTTGCAGTCATTCCACATGCTAGCAAAGTGAAAGTGAAGTCTATCAGTCATGTCCAACTCTTTGCAACCCATGGATTATAGTCCACGGAATTTTCCAGGCAAGAGTACTAGCAAAGTAATGCTTAAAATTCTCCAAGCATGGCTTCAACAGTAGGTGAACTGTGAGATTGCAGATATTCAAGCTGGATTTAGAAAATGCAGAGGAACCAGAGATCAAATTGCCAACATCTGTTGGATCATAGAAAAAGCAAGGAAATTAAGGGGAAAAAAATCTGCTTCTGCTTTATTGACTATGCCAAAGCCTTTGACTGTGTGGAACACAACAAACTGTGGAAAATTCTTAAAGAAATGGGAATACCAGACCACCTTACCTGCCTCCTGACAAATCTGTATGCAGGTCAGGAAACAACAGTTAGAACTGGACATGAATGGACTGGTTCCAAATTGGGAAAGGAGTACATCAAGGCTGTATATTGTCACCCTACTTATTTAACTTATGTGCAGAATACATCATGAGAAACGCTGGGCTGGATGAAAGCACAAGCTGGAATCAAGATTGCTGGGAGAAATAACAATAACCTCAGATATGCAAATGATACCACCCTTATGGCAGAAAGCGAAGAAGAACTTTCTGAAGAGCCTCTTAATGAAAGTGAAAGAGGACAGTGAAAAAGCTGGCTTAAAACTCAACATTCAGAAAAATAAGATCATGGCATCTGGTCCCAACACTTCACAGCAAATAGATGGGGAAACCATGGAAACAGTGACAGACTTATTTTCTTGGGCTCCAAAATCACTGCAGATGGTGACTGCAGCCATTAAATTAAAAGACACTTGCTCCTTGGAAGAAAAGCTATGAAAAACCTAGACAGCATATTAAAAAGCAGAAACATTACTTTGCTGACAAATGTTAATCTAGTCAAAGCTATGGTTTTTCCAGTAGTCATGTATGGATAGAAGAGTTCGACCATGAAGAAGATTGAGTGCTGAAGAATTGATGTTTTTGAACCGTGGTGTTGAAGACTTTTGAGAATTCCTTGGACTGCAAGGAGATCAAAGCAATCAATCCTAAAGGAAATCAGTCCTGAATATTCATTGGAAAGACTGATGCTGAAGCTGAAACTCCAGTATACTTGGCCACCTGATGCAAAGAGACAACTCATTAGAAAAGACCCTGATGCTGGGGAAGATTGGAGGAAGGAGGAGAAGGGGATGACAGAGGACAAGATGGTTGGATGGCATCCTTGATTCAATGGACATGTGTTTGAGCAAGCTCTGGGAGATGGCAAAGAACAGGGAAGCCTGGCATGCTTCAATTCATGGGGTTGCAAAGAGTCGAACATGACTGAGCGACTGAACAACAAATAGTTTTAGTCCTTCCTGTCTCTTGAAATGCCCTTCTCCATATAGATAAGTTATTTTCAAATTTCAGGATCTCTTTTCTATGAATAGTACTTATCCATCTTCTACAAAATTTGTCCAACTCCATAAACAAACAAGTTGCCCCCTTGTCTATGCTTCAACTCCTTTATATTTCTATCTCTATTACCTATTATATTGGTTTGAAACAGTTTGTTTACAAAACTGTCTACTTTGCCTTCTCTATTTCTTCAGAGTCTGGCCTGTAGTAGCATCTCAATAAATGAAAGATAAAACTTGGGCTGGAAAATTGATTTTTGCAAGTGTATCTTCTTGATTTCCATCTTTCATAAGATTACCAAAAAAGTCTGAAACTATGGAACTACTGAAAGAAGACTGTTTGAGAATATTAAATTAAAATCATGAAGTCTTCTCTAAATTTTAGAATTTTAAACTATAACTTTGAAGAGTAGAATGATGGAATTTGGCCACTTGGGGAAAAAATAATTTTATTGATACTATAACATGCATTTTTAATTAGTGAAAATGTTTAGCTCATTCAAAAGTCTTAGTCAGCTAAAATGCAGATAAAGAAGCTATTTGAAACAGGAGAATGCTACATTTAAAGTTATTTTGTGTCAGTCCTTACTTTGAGAAAAAATTGTAATATATTCTGAGAGTAAATGTTAAAAATCACCTGAAATTTCCAAGAAAATATGCTTCAGTTTTAACCTTTGTTTTTTAAAATAAGTCAGATTCTTCAGAAAATTGTATTTCCCCAGAGTAGCCTTAAAACTTCAATGTAGCCACCTGATTGTCAATTCTAATTTTAAAGCCAACACCATCTGCTGAAGATTTGGAAAGAGGACTGTTGAAGAAATAACTGCACTGATTCTTCATAAAGATAAAGGGTGACATTGTCATCATGCACCTGCCAGCCTGGAGAAGCTCAACTCAGTTGCTGGAACAGAGATCATGCTGTGCAAGTGTGCAAATGGGGTTAGACAGCTCAACAGCAAAGCTCAAAACAACTGAGGAGAAATCAATCAAGTTACAAGTATTGCGCTTTTCTCATGGGCCAGAGAAAAATAACATTATAAAAGAAATGAGGACAATTCAGGGCTGAAGACATCACTGTAGTCATAAACCATTGTTGATATATCAGTCAATACACTCAAATTAAAAACAAAAAGAACTAACACCAAAAAAGAACATAGAAAATAAGCCAAAGATACTATATAGTTTATACTGATCAATATTGTATTAAAGTAAAAATAGTTGAGGGCAAGGGAAAACAAGAAGGTGTGGGATGGAGAGAGAAGTTTTCTCTTCAATTGTTGTTATGAGGCTAGTATTTAACTATTAACAATAAGAAGTTGAAATATGCAAGAACATAAATGTTGGCCCCAATGGCATGAAGCTAAATTCTGAGTCCTAATCAATATTTTAGTATAGATACTGTGTGGCAGTTTGTGTTTTCAAAAATGGCCACAGCAATATTTCTAGTCCTACCTGCTCTCCAAGAACCTTGCACTCTCTTTGGATCTGGGCAGACTTTGTTCCCGCATCAGTGAATGCTGTGCGACAAGAGTGATCCAACATGACCTCTGGAGTCTAGCTAACATAGTGTGATGAAGCCCAAACTAGTCCACACAGAGAGTCCATACAGGGAGCAGCTAATATCTTGGGACTTCAACATTAGGTAAGAAAATGTAAGAATCAAGCAATGTCATAGTAGTTATCTACTGCATCAGAACAAACTGTGCCAGCTTAAACCTATAAATGTTTATTATTTCATGCAGCTTCTATGGTTTAGCAATCCAGGGGAGGTTTAGCTGAGTGACTCTAGTTCAAGGTCTCATGAAGTTGCAGTCAAGGTATCAGCTGAGGTTCAATCATCTGAAGGCTTAACTAGGGCAAAAAAATCTGTTTCCAATGTGGCTCATTCCCATTCCTGGCAAGTTAATGCTAGATATTAGTAGGGACTTCAGTTCCTTACCTGGCTGTCCCTCCACAGGGCTACTTGAGTATCCTCCCAACATGACAATTGACTTTCCCTGGGCAAATGATTCCAGATGGGGCAAGATGGAACCTATGATGTCTTTTATGACCTGAACTAATAATGTACACTTAATCATTTTCACACTATCTGGTTTGTTACACAGATCAGCCTAATTTAGTGTGGGAGAGGAACTCACAAAGGTGTGAATATCAAGACTCAAAAATCAAGAGCCATTTTAGAGGCTGCCAATTATGACAGAGGTTTAACATTCAAATAATAAGAATGCCTAAAAAGAGAAGTGATGGAACAAATCATCAAAGAAATATAAGAAAAATTGCCAAAATTGAAAACTGTGAATGTCCAGATTGAAATAATTCACCATCCACCCAACACAACAGATGAAAATAGAACCCCATCAGTAAAAACCATCCTGAAATTTCAGGATACTAAGAATAAAAGCAAGCCTCCAGGTAGGAGATTGGAAGAAGGAAGCCCACCTACAGAGGACCAGGAAACAACAGCTTCATATGATCAGTAACTAGAAGCTAGAAACTGGTATCCAGAAGTCAATGCCTTTAAAATTCTCAAAGAGGATTTCCTTGGTAGTCCAGTGGTTGTGACTCCATGCTTCCACTACAGAGGGAATGGGTTCAATCCTTGGTCAGGGAAGAGCCCTCATGTGACATGGCATGACAAAAAAAAAAATTCTCAAAGAATTTCCAACCTGAAATTCTATACCTAATCACTGCCACTTAAGTATAAAGTAAAGGTACCTTTGGAAGGAGGTCACCATAATCTTCATTACCTCTACCATAGTTTGGCCTCAGGTCAAATAACAGGGAGGGAACACAGCCTTGCCCTCAACAGAAAATTGGATTAAAGATTTACTGAGCATGTCCCCATCCATCAGAACAAGTCCCAGTTTTCCCCTCAGTCAGTCTCTCCCATCAGGAAGCTTCCATAAGCCTCTTATCCTTCTCTATCAGAGGGCAGACAGAATGAAAACCACAATCACAGAAAACTAACCAATCTGGTCGCATGGACCACAGCCTTGTCTAACTCAATAGAACTATGACCCATGCCGTGTAGGGCCACCCAAGAGGGACAGGACATGGTGGAGAGGTCTGACAGAATGTGGCCCACTGGAAAAGGGAATGGCAAACCACTTTAGTATTCTTGCCTTGAGAACCCCATGAACACCATGAAAAGGCAAAAAGATAGGACACTGAAAGATAAACTCCCCAGGTTGGTATGTGCCCAATATGCTACTGGAGATCAGTGGAGAAATAACTCCAGAAAGAATGAAGAGCCAAAGCAAAAACAACACACAGCTGGGGATGTGACTGGTGATGGAAGCAAGGTCCGATGTTGTAAAGAGCAATATTGCATAGGAACCTGGAATGCTAGGTCCATGAATCAAGGCAAATTGGAAGTGGTCAAACAGGAGATGGCAAGAGTGAACATCAACATTCTAGGAATCAGAGAACTAAAATGGACTGGAATGGGTGAATTTAACTCAGATGACCATTATATATACTACTGTGGGCAAAAATTCCTTAGAAGAAATGAAGTAGCCATCATAGTCGATAAAAGCAGTCTGAAATGCAGTACTTGGGTGCAATCTCAAAAACAACAGAATTATCTCTGTTCATTTCCAAGGCAAACCATTCAATATCACAGTAATCCAAGTCTATCCACCAACGAGTAATGCTGAAGAAGTTGAATTTGAACGATGCTATGAAGACCTACAAGACCTTCTAGAACTAACACCAAAAAGAGATGTCCTCTTCATTACAGGGGACTATAATGCAAAACTAGGAAGTCAAAAATATCTGGAGTAACACAAATTTGGCCTTGGAGTACATAATGAAGCAGGGAAAAGGCTAATAGAGTTTGCCAAGAGAACTCACTGGTCATAGCAAGCACCCTCTTCCAACAACACAAGAAAAGACTCTACACATGGACATCATCAGATGGTCAATACTGAAATCAGATTGATTATATTCTTTGCAGCCAAAGATGGAGAAGCTCTATACAGTCAGCAAAAATAAGGCTGGGAGCTGACTGTGGCTCAGATCATGAATTCCTTACTGTCAAATTCAGAATTAAATTGAAGAAAGTGGGAAAACCACTAGAACATTCAGATATGACCTAAATCAAATCCCTTAAGATTATACAGTGGAAGTGGCAAATAGATTCAAGGGATTAGGTCTGATAGACAGAGTGCCTGAAGAACTACGTATGGAGGTGACATTGTATGGGAGGCAGTGATCAAGATCATCCCCAAGAAAAGGGAATACAAAAAAGGCAAAATTGTTGTCTGATGAGGCCTTAAAGATAGCTGTGAAAAGAAGAGAAGTGAAAAGCAAAGGAGAAAAGGAAAGATATACCGATTTGTATGCAGAGTTCAAAAAAATAGCAAGAAGAGATAAGAAAGCCTTCCTTAATGATCAATGCAAAGAAATAGAGGAAAACAATAGAATGGACAAGACTAGAGGTCTCTCAAGAAAATTAGAGATACCAAGGGAACATTTCATGCAAAGATGGGCACAATAAAGGACAGAAATGGTATGGACATAACAGAAGCAGAAGATATTAAGAAGAAGTGGCAGGAATACGCAGAAGAACTATGCAAAGAAGATCTTCACAACCCAGATAATCACGATGGTGTGATCACTCACCTAGACCAGACATCCTGGAATGTGAAGTCAAATGTGCCTTAGGAAGCATCACATGAACAAAGCTAGTGGAGGTGATGAAATTCGAGTTGAGCTATTTCAAATCCTAAAAAATGATGCAATGAAAGGTCTGCACTCAATATGCCAGCAAATTGGAAAACTCAGCAGTGGCCACAGGACTGCAAAAGGTCAGTTTTCATTCCAATCCCAAAGAAAGGCAATGCCAAAGAATGCTCAAACTACTGCACAATTGCACTCATCTCACACGCTAGCAAAGTAATGCTCAAAATTCTCCAAGCCAGGCTTCTGCAGCACATGAACCATGAACTTCCAGATGTCCAAGCTGGATTTAGAAAAGGCAGAGGAACCAGAGATCAAATTGCCAACATCTGTTGGGTCATCAAAAAAGTAAGAGAGTTCCAGAAAACATCTACTTCTGCTTTATTGACTATGCCAAAGCCTTTGACTGTGTGGAACATAATAAACTGTAGGAAATTCTTAAAGAGATGGGAATAACAGACCACCTGACCTGCCTCCTGAGAAATCTGTATGCAGGTCAAGAAACAAGGGTTAGAACTGGACAGGGAACAAGAAACTTGTTCCAAATCGGGAAAGGAATACATCAAGGCTGTATATTGTCACCCTGCTTATTTAACTTATATGCAGAGTACATCATGAGAAATGGCAGGCTGGATGAAGCACAAGCTGGAATCAAGATTTCTGGGAGAAATATCAATAACCTCAGATATGCAGATGACACCACACTTCTGGCAGAAAGCGAAGAAGAACTTTCTGAAGAGCCTCTTGATGCAAGTGAAAGAGGACAGTGAAAAAAGTTGGCTTAAAATTCAACATTCAGAAAACTAAGATCACAGCATCTGGTCCCATCACTTCACAGCAAATAGATGGGGAAACAGTGGAAACAGTGACAGACTTTAATTTTTTGGACTTCAAAATCACTGCAGATGGTGACTACAGCCATGAAATTAAAAGATGCTTGCTTCTTGAAAGTAAAATTATGACCAACCTATACAGCATATTAAAAAGCAGAGACATTACTTTGCCAACAAAGATCCATCTAGTCAAAGCTTTGGTTTTTCTAGTAGTCATGTATGGATGTGAGAGTTGGACTATAAAGAAAGCTGAGCGCTGAAGAATTGATGCTTTTGAACTGTGGTGTTGGAGAAGACCCTTGAGAGTCCCTTGGACTGCAAGGACATCCAACTAGTCCATCCTAAAGGAAATCAGTCCTGAATATTCATTGGAAGGACTGATGCTGAAGCTGAAACTCCAATACTTTGGCCACCTTAAGTGAAGAACTGACTCATTGGAAAAGACCCTGATGCTGGGAATGATTGAAGGTGGGAAGAGAAGGGATCAACAGAGGATGAGATGGTTGGATGGCATCACGGACTCAATGGACATGAGTTTGAGTAAGCTCTGGAAGTTGGTGATGGACAGGGAAACCTGGCATGCTGCAGTCCATGGAGTCACAAAGAGTTGGATATGACTGAGTGACTGAACTGAACTGAAAGTAGAGTAAAGATATTTAGAGTTTCAAAAGTGTACCTCCTCGGTACCCTTTCTCAGGAAACTACATAAAGAAGTTTTTCCAACAACCCAAAACCTGTGGGACACTGTAAAAACAGTGCTAAGGGGAAAGTTCATAGCAATACAGGCATATCTCAAGAAACAAGAAAAAAGCCAAATAAATAACCTAAAGCAACTAGAAAAGGAAGAAATGAAGAATCCCAGGGTTACTAGGAGGAAAGAAATCTTAAAAATTAGGGCAGAAATAAATGCAAAAGAAACAAAAGAGACCATAGCAAAAATCAACAAAGCCAAAAGCTGGTTCTTTGAAAGGATAAATAACATTGACAAACCATTAGCCAGACTCATCAAGAAACAAAGGGAGAAAAATCAAATCAATAAAATTAGAAATGAAAATGGAGAGATCACAACAGACAACACAGAAATACAAAGGATCATAAGAGACTATTATCAACAATTATATGCCAATAAAATGGACAACGTGGAAGAAATGGACAAATTCTTAGAAAAGTAAAACTTTCCAAAACTGGACCAGGAAGAAACAGAAAATCTTAACAGACCCATCACAAGCACGGAAATTGAAACTGTAATCAGAAATCTTCCAGCAAACAAAAGCCCAAGTCCAGAAGGCTTCACAGCTGAATTCTACCAAAAATTTAAAGAAGAGCTAACACCTATCCTACTCAAACTCTTCCAGAACATTGCAGAAGAAGGTAAACTTCCAAACTCATTCTATGAGGCCACCATCACCCTAATACCAAAACCTGACAAAGACGCCACAAAAAAAGAAAACTACAGGCCAATATCACTGATGAACATAGATGCAAAAATTCTTAACAAAATTCTAGCAGTCAGAATCCAACAACACATTAAAAAGATCATACACCATGACCAAGTGGGCTTTATCCCAGGGATGCAAGGATTCTTCAATATCTGCAAATCAATCAATGTAACACACCACATTAACAAATTGAAAAATGAAAGCCATATGATTATTTCAATAGACGCAGAGAAAGCCTTTGACAAAATTCAACATCCATTTATGATAAAAACCCTCCAGAAAGCAGGAATAGAAGGAACATACCTCAACATAATAAAGCTATATATGACAAACCCACAGCAAACATTATCCTCAATGGTGAAAAATTGAAAGCATTTCCCCTAAAGTCAGGAACAAGACAAGGGTGCCCACTCTCACCACTACTATTCAACATAGTTTTGGAAGTTTTGGCCACAGCAATCAGAGAAGAAAAAGAAATAAAAGGAATCCAAATTGGAAACGAAGAAGTAAAACCCTCACTGTTTGCAGATGACATGATCCTCTACATAGAAAACCCTAAAGACTCCACCATAAAATTACTAGAACTAATCAATGAATATAGTAAAGTTGCAGGATATAAAATCAACACACAGAAATCCCTTGCATTCCTATACACTAATAGTGAGAAAATAGAGAAATTAAAGAAACAATTCCATTCACCATTGCAACGAAAAGAATAAAATACTTAAGAATATATCTACTTAAAGAAACTAAAGACCTATATATAGAAAACTATAAAACACTGGTGAAAGAAATCAGAGAGGACACTAATAGATGGAGAAATATACCATGTTCGTGGATCGGAAGAATCAATATAGTGAAAATCAGTATACTACCCAAAGAAACCTATAGATACAATGCAATCTCTATCAAGATACCAAGGGTATTCTTCACAGAGCTAGAACAAATAATTTCACAGTTTGTATGGAAATACAAAAAACCTAGAATAGCCAAAGCAATTTTGAGAAAGAAGAATGGAACTGGAGGAATCAACCTGCCTGACTTCAGGCTCTACTACAAAGCCACAGTCATCAAGACAGTATGGTCCTGGCACAAAGACAGAAATATAGATCAATGGAACAAAATAGAAAGCCCAGAGATAAATCCCTCCACGCACCTATGGACACCTTATTTTTGACAAAGGAGGCAAGAATATACAATGGATTAAAGACAATCTCTTTAACAAGTGGTGCTGGGAAAACTGGTCAACCACTTGTAAAAGAATGAAACTAGAACACTTTCTAACAACATACACAAAAATAAACTCAAAATGGATTAAAGATCTAAATGTAAGACCGAAACTATAAAACTCCTAGAGGAGAACGTAGGCAAAACACTCTTCGACATACATCACAGCAGGATCCTCTATGACCCACCTCCCAGAATATTGGAAATAAAAGCAAAAATAAACAAATGGGACCTAATTAAAATCAAAAGCTTCTGCACAACAAAGGAAACTATAAGCAAGGTGAAAAGACAGCCTTCAGAATGGGAGAAAATAATAGCAAATGAAGCAACTGACAACTAATCTCAAAAATATACAAGCAGTTCTGGCAGCTCAATTCCAGAAAAATGACCCAATAAGAAAATGGGCCAGAGATCTAAACAGACATTTCTCCAAAGAAGACATACAGATGGCTAACAAACACATGAAAAGATCCTCAACATCACACATTATCAGAGAAATGCAAATCAAAACCACTATGATGTACCATTTCATGCCAGTCAGAATGGCTGGGATTCAAAAGTCTACAAGCAATAAATGCTGGAGAGGGTGTGGAGAAAAGGGAACCCTCTTACACTGTTGGTGGGAATGCAAACTAGTACAGCCACTATGTTCAAGCTGGTTTTAGAAAAGGCAGAGGAACCAGAGATCAAATTGCCGACATCCGCTGGATCATGGAAAAAGCAAGAGAGTTCCAGAAAAACATCTATTTCTGCTTTATTGACTATGCCAAAGCCTTTGACTGTGTGGATCACAATCAACTGTGGAAAATTCTTAAAGAGATGACAATACCAGACCACCTGATCTGCCTCTTGAGAAATTTGTGTGCAGGTCAGGAATCAACAATTAGAACTGGACATGGAACAACAGACTGGTTCCAAATAGGAAAAGGAGAACGTTAAGGCTGTATATTGTCACCCTGCTTATTTAACTTATATTCAGAATACATCATGAGAAACGCTGGACTGGAAGAAACAAAAGCTGGAATCAAGAATGCTGGGAGAAATATCAATACCCTCAGATATGCAGATGACACCACCCTTATGGCAGAAAGTGAAGAGGAACTAAAAAGCCTCTTGGAGTTGGTGATGGACAGGGAGGCCTGGCATGCTGCGATTCTTGGGGTCGCAAAGAATCGGACACGACTGAGTGACTGAACTGAACTGAACTGAAGATTAGTGGAGCAAAAGAGTGACTAGGCAACAATGGCTATACAAGTCAAAATGCAGTAACTTTCTAAAACACAGGGGAAAAGCATACTTCAAGACTTTGCAGAAGCCCAAAACATATGTTGAAGGACTGAGAGGTAGTGTCAGATATGTGATAAGTTAAATTTTATTTCCCTGATAGATACCCTTTCTGTGTTCATTCATTTTTCCTGTATGTTTTCAGCCAACATCGGGGCACTGGTCTAAGCTTGGGATCTGCATGGATGAAAGATATGAGTTCTTTTTTTTTTTTTTTTCCAAGTAGTTTCCAGCATGTGGAAAGACAACCAAGCCAAAGGGAAAAAAAAAAAAAAAAACGAAGTAATGAAAGTGACTTCTAGCCTGGAGTGTCTGGAAATGGCCTCAGGTAACCTGGAGGTCACTCCTAAGGAATCAGGAAGAGTGAGTTATGCTTAGGCTACTTTTGAAGATGAGAAGGGTGTCTAACTGAAATAGCTCAGGAATAACTCAAATGAATTGCCCTTTTCAACATGACCTAAGAAAAGGAATAAAAAGTTCATAGGTTCCAAAAAAAAAAAAAAAGAGTTTATGGGTTGGAGTTTAAGAATAAATAGGAAAATGTTATAGCACACAGTTTTATATTATTTTCTCTTCCAAAAAGATGTTACTGGGATGAACACTTGAAAACTAGAAAAAGAAAAGTCAAGTAACTTCAAAAATTCTAACTCTGAATGGCTTGTAATTCACTAGATAAATGTGTTTCAATCTATTTAGAAGGGAAGAAAAATCAATTCATATTTGAAGTTAAAGCTTAAACTCAGCTATTGTATTAGTCAAAGAAAATCAGGGATTGGTATATTATTAATTAAAGATTACTTTTAAATCTCCTCACGAATAATTTTTCAAATCTAAGGGTATAGTTTAAATATTTTTCAGTGCACAATCTTGTTTTTCTTTGACTTCGAAATTATTTAAATACAACTCATTTTTCTACTGCTACAATAGTTGCAGAGAAGAACATGCAGGCTAAGGCCAGAAGACCATTTATCAAAGCTGATAATTAATGCTTTGCTGTCTAATTTGCTTGAACCACATTAAGTGTTTTACATATCATAATATTCCATTATTACTTTATGTACTCATTAGTTGCCTGGGTCTCTAATCAGTGGAATGTCAGCCAGCTTTTCACTTTGCCATCAAAATGAGTTTGCCTGTTTAGTTCTTAATTTTGTTACCTTGCAAACAAAGTCAACAAATTGGTATAACTAGTATTTTTCTCCAAAATTTCTGTAAAAAAACATATGCTTTGTTTAGAATGGCTAGAAAAGCAAATATTCTTCTGGTTGATATGATGCTTTCAACTGTTTAATAGTGAAATCAGTCTTCTCAGAAGGAATAACAGGATAAATCTGAAGAAATCTAATGGAAATAATTGATTCAATGTTTCATTATCTATATCACATCATGTATAAAAAAGGTATCTGTTAAGTTACACTCCATATGTAATTTTGGCATAAGCAATAATAATCAACTATCTTACATATAGATTGTCCCAGATTTGGTGCAACATTTCAGCAATGTCATCAAAGACGTCTAACTCTGGCATCCTCAGTGTGTTGATGGCACCCCACTCCAGTACTTTTGCCTGGAAAATCCCATGGACGGAGGAGCCTGGTAGGCTGCAGTCCATGGGGTTGCAAAGAGTCGGACACAACTGAGCGACTTCACTTTCACTTTCTACTTTCATGCATTGGAGAAGGAAATGGCAATCCACTCCAGTGTTCTTGCCTGGAGAATCCCAGGGACGGGGAGCCTGGTGGGTTGCCGTCTATGGGGTCGCACAGAGTCAGACACGACTGAAGCGACTTAGCAGCAGCAGCAGACTTTTAAGATCTTGTCAACTGATAGTCACAAGATGGCTGCAGGTCCAGGCATCATATTCTCATACCAACATTCCAAGAAGAAGGGAAAGGATGGATGGATCAGAAAGCAAAAAGCTTGCCAGCAATTGGAAACTGACTTTTCTTTATGGCATATCACAAGGGATAATTGGCAAAAATCACTGGAATTTCCATAGTTGATATAGAAAACTGTGGTTCATCTTCTAGGGCTGTGTATTGGTTTCCTATTGCTGATGTAGCAAAGTACCACAAACTTAGAGCTTAAAACAACACAAATTTATTTTCTTACAGTTCTGGAAGTCAGAAGTCCACAGTGGGTCTCACAGGGCTATAATCAAGGTGTTGCAAGAGTTCAGTTCCTTCTGGACACTTAAGAAGAGAATTTCCTTGTATTTTCCAGGTTCTAAAGACTTTCTACATTTCTTAGTTTATGGTCCCTTCTTCACATCACTCCAACCTCTGCTTCTGCCATCATACTTCCTTCTCTGACTCTCCTGCCTCTCTTTTTCCCTTATAATAACCTTTATGATTACATTGGACCCACCCAGATACCAGATAGTCTGCAATATTCTCTCCATGTCAAGATCCTTAACTTAACCCCATCAGCAAAGTCCCTTTCGTAATAAATATTCACAGGTCCTGAGGATTGGATAGTGGATGACTTGGGGGTGGGGAACAGGATTCTGCCTTCCACAGTAGAAAGGGAGGAATGACTATGGGGTCAGCAACTATCAGGGTTTGGCACCTTCCGTCTATATACCCCCACTGCTCATCAGGTTCATTCCCTCCCCTCTACAAGTGTCAGAAAGAAAAGGAAAATAAGTGCTTTGCTTGTATTTAGTTATAAATATTGTCTCTAAAAGCTATTGATGATTATAATTTCACTGCAGCAGAATGAGTCAAAAGTCAGACTTTCAAATGTGCCTATTATTTTCTATATGCTAGCATAAGAATGTTAAAATGCATAGAAATTAAAAGTAGAACAGAAGGAAGAGGTAAGAGTTCTTTAGATAGTTCTAATTGCATTGTTTTGCATACAGACCGGTACGATCCATTCCAAATGATTGTATATTTTTCCATCCTCCTTTTATTTTTTTGCTTTCTTTGAAAAGTACTAGTAACTTGACAGCTCAAACCAGTAGCTTAAAGGTCAAATATTGACTTTGTAGCAAGTCTTCTATTCTAAGAAATAAAATAATAAAATCTCTTTCATAGCCAAAATAATTAGCACAGGCCAAACTTATTCTCCCTGATATATGAAGACGCCTTGAAAAGGAGATTCTGAATATTGCTGCTAGCATGAAATCACTCTAGAAAACCAAAAAATAACTTCCCACAGGGTTTGTTTATAATCATCATGGGGTGTTTCCTAACCAAGATGTTCTTAGATAAACGATGCTTTAGAAGTGGACATGCAAACAAGGAAGTAGTTTGCCAACTCACAATGTAGCCATGACCATAGAGATGCATAATACGAAGTGTATGAGGAAATAAATAAGGAAAATGTACTGACATAGTCCAATTTTTCAAAAGCAAGTGGGAAAGCTTTATTCATGGCAGGAGGCTTTTTCAACACCCTCCCTGGTATGCAGTGTTAGAGTTGTAAATCCCTTGGGGAAAATTCTTAGAGTCCAGCAAAACTGAACAGGACATACTGATCTAGGTCTCATTTCTAAACTCACTCACTCAGGTGGTCACATTTCTACACTCACCCACTCAGATGGTAATAAGCCCATCCCAAGGCCTTCCTCTGTCTCTTTTTCCCTCAAGGCGTACTGCAAAAACATTATTTTTGCCTTGTCATCATTTCACTCCCTCCATTTCACCTCAACCCACAGATCTTCTTTTCTCAAAGGCTAACAGTCATCAGTTCTCCCACCTTTTTCAAGTAATTTAGTTTGATCTTCATAATATTGGCTTAGAAGTCCCCTGGGCCACGGGATCTGAAGTGTTCCTAGAAGCTTTGAAGTAAAGCTACTCTTTAAAGAGTCCTCATTTATTTTACCTGTCAGTCCTGGGTCTTCTTATAGTCCTCTCTCCCACCTCCATCTGACCCCTCCTCCTCACATGCAAACAATCCTCTCCTTAGCAAACTCAGCAACATAACACTCAGAAAAGTGACTCATCATCACTGCCTGAAGTCACTTTCTTAAGAAGGCAAGAGTTAAGCAACACGTAGTATTATATATAGGCTTCAATGGTGGCTCAGCAGTAAAGAATCCCCTGCAATGCAAGGGACTCAGGAGATATGGGTTTGATCCCTGGGTCAGGAGGATCCCCTGCAGGATGACACTGCAACCCACTCCAGTATTCTTGCCTGGAGAATCCCATAAACACAGGGGCTTACAGTCCATAGGGTTGCATAGAGTCAGACATGACTAAAGTGACTTATCACAGCACATACACAGTATAATATATACATTTGCAGTGAAACTATCTATTGACAATAAGACCATGAAAAACTCATCCCTACGTACAACGTTCTAAGTTGTTTACATAGAAAAATCTCCAAATGGCTTCAGATGGTCTTTGTGCCAAAGTACACATTCTATTTCTCAAAACTCTTAACTTTGGTTTCAATGTTTAAATAAAATTAATTGTAAAACAATTCTTAGTCCTTTGAAGACAAAATCACAACATGCTGAATCTGAGAAGTCAATTCTGAATATCTTATTTAAATAAGAAGTAGATATATCACCCCAAGGGTCTTCCCAGGTGGCTTAGTGGTAAAAAAAATCCACCTGCCAATGCAATCCCTGGGTCAGGAAGATCCCCTGGAGGAGAAAATGGCAACCCACTCCAGTATTCTTGCCTGGGAAATTCCTCAGACAGAGAAGCCTGGTGGGCTATAGACCATGGGATCACAAAAGAGTTGGACACAACTTAGCAACTAAGAAACAATAATAACATATTGCACTGAAAATAATACTGGGAAGTCCAGTATTAGAGAACTGATTTCAGGTGTTGAATGAATTCAAGATAAATTTACACTTGATCATTTGAATGTACAACAAATGATCCTGATATCATCTAACTTGTAATTGGATATATGTTTAGCTTGCTATAGATTGCTTTATAGGAAGTCACTTATTGTGTTCTTTGATTTTTTTTTAATTTAATTTTATTTTTAAACTTTACAAATTGTATTAGTTTTGCCAAATATCAAAATGAACATAGGGGTAGGGGTAATGCCTTAACTATCCACAGGCAGTGCTGTTTTATTAAACATGTAATGTGGAATTTGGAATCAGAATTTAGCCAGATTTTATCTTTCCTCTTCTTATAACCAATGAGTCCTTCCAATATCCAAATGCTTAAATAACTTACCAACTTTTTCTTAGATTTTAGCAACTTAGAAATTTGTTATGAAATAAAAAGTGAAACATTGATTTTACAGTATTAACTTACACAGAAATGTTATCAAAAAACAACTTAAAATGTAACTCTTTGCAGATGATGATATTATATACAGGAAACCCTAAAGACTCTACCAAGAAACTGTTAGAACTAATAAAAGAATTTAATAAAGTTGCAGGATACAAAGTCAATATACAAAAATCTGTTGCATGTCTATACACTATCAATGAATTATCAAAAAAGAGGAATTAAGAAAATAATTCCATTTCCAATTACATGAAGAATAAAATATTTAGGAATTAATGTAACCAAGGAAGTGAAAGATCCATTCATTTAAAACTATAATACATTGATGAAATAAACTGAAGACACAAAGAAATGGAAAGATATTTGGTGTTCATGGATTGCAAGAATTAACATTGTTAAAACAGGCATGCTATCTAAAGCAATCTACAGATTCAATGTAATCTGTATCAAAATTCCAAAGGCATTTTTCACAAAAATAGGGGAAAAAATCCTAAAATTTATATGAAACCAAATAGCCAAAGCAATATTGAGAAAGATGAACAAAACAAGAAGAATCACACTCCCTGATTTCAACCTATATTACAAAGCTAGAGTAATCAAAATAGTATAGCATTAGCATTAAAACATACAAGTCAAAGGAACAGAATATAGAGCCCAGAAATAAATCCCCACATATATGGTCAATTACTTTATGACAAAGAGCCAAGAATATACAATGGCATATCTTCAATAAATGATAGAGGGAAAACTGGATAGCTAATACAAAAGAGTGAAACTGGACCCCTATATTACACAATGCACAAAATTCAACTCTAAATTGATTAAAAATTGAACATAAGACCTGAAACCATAAAACTCCTAGAAGAAAGCATAGACGTAAATTCCTTGACATTGGTTTTGGTGATATTTCCTTGGATTTGATCCCAAAAGCAAAAATAACAAATGTGACCACATCAAACTAAAAAGCATCTACACAGCAAAAGAGAGCATCAGCAAAGTGAAAAAAACAACTATTATGAAAAAAAAACAACACAAAAATAGCAAGTATTACTGAGAATATAAAGAAAAGGGAACCCTTGTGTAATCTTGGTAGGAATGTAAATTGGCACAGCCACTATGAATAGCAATATGGAGATTTTTCCAAAAATTAAAAGTAGAACTAATGTATGATTCAGCAATTCCATTTCTGGGATATATCTGAAGGAAATGATTGAATACTACAGGGGGGAAGGAAGGATGGAAGGATAGGGGAAAGGGATACTTAGGGAGTCTGGGACTGACATGAACACACTGTTATATTTAAAACTGATAACCAACAAGATCTACTGTATAGCACAGGGAATTCTGCTCAATGTTATACGGCAGCCTGGATGGGAGGGGAGTTTAGAGGAGAAAGGAGACATATATATATATGTATGGCTGAGTCCCTTTGCTGTCTACTTGAAACTACAACAACGTTGTTAATTGGCTATACTTCAATAAAAAGTAAAAAGTTTAAAAAAAAAGTCAAAAAATGCTTTGCTGAAAACTTTTGGAGAGTTTGGGGTTGCGGGGGGCGGTGAGTATGAGCCACTGTCTCCTTGAATGCCTCCGCAATAAGCCTTTCTCTGTTCCAAAAAATAATACTATAGAGACATTAAAAGAAAATATGAAGAGTTTTTTAAACTTTTCTTGAGATTGAGAAAGACTTTCAAGTATGCCACAAAATACAGAAACTGTAAAAAGAAAGAAAAAGACGATAAACATGACTACATGTCATAAAAAGTGTTCTACCTAGGAAAAAAGCATAAAGTCAAAGGTCAAATAACTGAGAAAAATATTTGCGACATATATATTACAGACAAAAGCTGCCTTCATTAGCATGCCTGTGTGTGCTCAGACACTCAGTTGTGTCTGACTCTTTTGCGACCCCATGGACTGTAGCCCGCCAGGTTCCTCTGTCCATGGAATTCTCCCAGTAAGAATACTGGAGTGGGATACCATTTCCTCCTCCAGGGGATCTTCCCAACTCAGGGATCAAACCTGCGTCTCTTAGATCTCCTTCACTGACAGGCAGATTCTTTACCACTAGTGCCACCTGCCTTAGCTTTTGTCTCTACAAATCAATAAGGGAAAAACCAACAGCTTCAAAGAAAAATAGGGGAGAGGGAAAAAAAGAAAAATGGGGAAGAACATCATTCACAATAAAATAAATGAATGGCTTTCAAAGACCTGGATTGAGGTTCAGCATTATACATTATAGACATTTGAATTTAAAAGTACAGTGAGACACCATTTTTCACCTATCATGTGGGTAATGATCCAAAAGTGTGGTAACACTGTGTTACCATCCTATCTCAGAGGAAACAAACATGCCAAACTGTGGTTGGTCAGTTGCAAACAGTACAACCTCTGGAGCAAACATTTTGGCAATATATATCAGAATCTCAGACTCACATACCCTAAGATCCAGCCCCAGAGAAACAAAACCAATAGGAGATATATAAATATACATATAGATACATCATCAGATCAGATCAGTCGCTCAGTCGTGTCCGACTCTTTGTGACCCCATGAATCGCAGCATGCCAGGCCTCCCTGTCCATCACCAACTCCCGGAGTTCACTAAGACTCACGTTCATCGAGTCAGTGATGCCATCCAGCCATCTCATCCTCTGTCATCCCCTTCTCCTCCTGCCCCCAATCCCTCCCAGCATCAGAGTCTTTTCCAATGAGTCAACTCTTCACATGAGGTGGCCAAAGTACTGGAGTTTCAGCTTTAGCATCATTCCTTCCAAAGAAATCCCAGGGCTGATCTCCTTTAGAATGGACTGGTTGGATCTCCTTGCAGTCCAAGGGACTCTCAAGAGTCTTCTCCAACACCACAGTTCAAAAGCATCAATTCTTAGGTGCTCAGCCTTCTTCACAGTCCAACTCTCACATCCATACATGACCACTGGAAAAACCTTAGCCTTGACTAGACAGACCTTTGTTGGCAAACTAATATCTCTGCTTTTGAATATGCTATCTAGGTTAGTCATAATTTTCCTTCCAAGGAGTAAGCGTCTTTTAATTTCATGGCTGCAGTCACCATCTGTAGTGATTTTGGAGCCCCAAAAAATAAACTCTGACACTGTTTCCTCTGTTTCCCCATCTATTTCCCATGAAGTGGTGGGACCGGATGCCATGATCTTCGTTTTCTGAATGTTGAGCTTTAAGCCAACTTTTTCACTCTCCACTTTCACTTTCATATATAGATATAAAAGGAGTCATTATAAGAATTGGCTCACATAATCTGTAATCTGCAAGCTAGAGAACCAAGAAAGCCAATGGCATAATTCAGTCCAAGTCCAAAGGCCTGTGGACCACGGAGCTGCTGATGTAAATCCTGGAGACCAAGGCCCAAGAACCAGGAGCTCCAAAGTCCAAGTGTGGGAGATGGATATCCTAGCTCAAAAAAACTAGCTTCACCTTCTAGTTCCATCTGGGCCCCAGGGAATGGATGATACCCACATTGGTGAGGGTTGATCTCTTTACTCTTCACTGAATCTTATGCTAATCTCTTCCAGAAACACCCTCACAGATACATTCAGAAGTAATGTTTTACCAGCTATTTGGTCAACCCTTAGATCCATCAAGTTGATATGTAACATTAACCATCACACCTGCCTTTCCAAGGTCATGAGAATGCCATCATATACACAGTCACCAAATTAGCAGTGAAGAAGAGGGAAAGGAAATAATTCTGGAAGTCTGATACTTTATCTAAAAGAGACTGGATTTTTGGCTTGCAAGATCTTAGTTCCCCAACCAGGGATTGAACCCAGGCCCCAGCAGTGAAAGCTTCAAGTCCTAATCACTGGACTACCATGTAATTTCCTAAAAGAGATTGTTTTAAAAGAAAAAAGAAAAATTTAACCAGAAAAAACCTAAGTCACTCTTAATTGGGAAGTTTAAGTTATAGTTTCCATATTGGTGTGATAGAGGCTTAAAAGCAATAAAAAACCTTCATGATTTGGGATCTGTTAAAGTTTAACCTCAAAGCCTAGAAAATGCATGGAAAAGATTTGAACTGAAAAGATGGCAGTGAGAATGGACAGAAAATACTCAGGAATCTAGCTGAATGTAGACAGTATAGGAAAAAAAAATCTAGGTTTCAAGGTTTCACGTTTGGATGCCTTACTTGACCATGGTACTAGTCCTTGATATGTGTCCTGGCCTCTTCTGAGCTCATGATAGAGGGGTAGAGCTGTTAACTGTGAATCTTCTAACTATGTGACATGGAATATGTAGGAAAGACAAATAGCATCTCTTTCCCCACCAAATTTACCATCCCTTTCAGGGCTGAAAGCTGGTCTCACAGAAATGTTACTTTTTCCAGAAAATGCTGGCCTAAGCTTGACTCTGTAGTTCATCTGTGAAAAATCTGGGGTAAGATTTCAATAATGACAAGAAACTGGAAAACTTAATCTATAAGAGCTGAATCCCTCTCTAAAGCTTGCAGAACCCAGTTTATTCTGGGTCTTGTAGTGGGTACCAAATTAGTGATCCTTCTCACCTCCTGCTAAAAAAAAAAAAAAAAAATTCAGTAACTCCCTGGTGGTCTAGTGGTTAGGCCTCTGAACCTCCACAGCTGGGGGCCAGGTTCAATCCCTGGCCAGCAAACTAAGATCCTGCAAGTCACACAGTGTAGACAAAAAAATAAAAATTTTTAAGTAAAACATTTTTTAAAGTTCATGCCTAGGTATCTACTTTTTTTTATATTGAAAAATCCCCTTTTTTTCTGCTACAGGTTTGCAGTCCATGTACTGACTTCTATTGAGAACACACTACTTGCCTTTAGAACAATAATGAGATGATCTTACCCACAAAGATGTCTCTCACTTCATGGTCTCAAACAACAAATTATATCAGAATATATCACAAGCCCCCTTACATCCATACAAGACATAAATGCACATAATACTGATGAATAGGAATAGTTTCCTTGTAGTTTGCTGATTCAAAGCAAAGAAGAGAGAAGATAACTTTGACATGTTAAGAAGAATTTCACTGTACAAAGACCTGAGATAATAATTTAGATAAGAAACAAAACAGGTCCATGAAGGAAAAGTGGATCGAATTTGGAAATGGAACCTCACATTTACTGAGAGTGTCAAGGTGAATGTGTTAATCAGGTTTCCTGTTTAAGATCAAGTAAACTGGAGTCCTTACATACTAAGCAAGAAAAATAGGGGTAGATATGTGAGGTGGTGCACCTCTGAATTTTGCTTCCACATCTTCCCAAGTGTCCAGTTTCGATCTGAGAACAGATGTGAACTTCACAATGAAGTTATATGACACTGACCTGTGCCCTCTTCATTTTCTCTGCCTCCACCCAAGCATCACAGTTTTATGCCCCCACAGATTTTGAATGCCTGTAATTATAGATAATGACTTCATTCAAGCTGATTCCTTGAACAGAAACAAATTCTATCAAGTTTGCACCAGACAACAATCATCTTAACTGTGGAATGAGATTTGACATAATTTTTCCAGTTATAGCAGTCTGATTTAACCAAGATAATTTAGGTTAAGTTGCCCCCTAGAGGCAGCCAGAAAAAAAAAAAAAACTGTCAAGAAATAATAAGAAAAAGTCCAAATAAAAACGTTAGTAAACAGAAAATGCAAAAATGGATAACAGAATTCTTCCATTTTACATATTTCCATTTTTCAGAACAAAGAATGGAGGTAGGATCTCTAATCATCTGTTGTATATAAATATTTACTCCAATTGCTGAGATACAATTTTTTTTTTTAATTCTGTTCTCCCAAAAAATGACCTTCTGGTAAATTTGTATCACTCAGTAATTAAACTATAAATGAGATGGGTAGAGGATAAATAAAGACAAGAGACAATCAGAATAGATGACTTTCCCAGAAATAAATATCAATTTCTGCATCCACATTTGATTTAACAGTGTGACTTTTTTATATTGCTAAAATGTATTAAGTTTTGTTTTTATGTCATTGCTGCTGCTGCTAAGTCACTTCAGTTGTGTTCGACTTTGTGCAACCCCATAGACAGCAGCCCACCAGGCTCCCCCGTCCCTGGGATTCTCCAGGCAAGAACACTGGAGTGGGGTGCCATTTCTTCTCCAATGCATGAAAGTGGAAAGGGAAAGTGAAGTCTCTCAGTCGTGTCCAACTCTTCACGACCCCATGGACTGCAGCCCACCAGGCTCCTCCGTCCATGGAATTCTCCAGGCAAGAGTACTGGAGTGGGGTGCCATTGCCTTCTCCGTTTTATGTCATTAAGAAACCTTTTGAGTGTCACTTCACTATACTCAGTGATCCAATTTAAAAATGGCTTTTAGGGATTTCCCTGGTGGTCCAGTGGAAATCTGCACTGTCAATGCAGGGAGCCTGAGTTTGATCCCTGGTCAGGGAACTATTAATAAATCCCACGTGCTGCAACCAAGAGTTCGCCTAAGGCAACTAAAGATCCTGCATGCTGCAACAAAGATCAAAGACCACGTGTGCCACAACTAAGACCTGGCATAGCCACATAAATAAATAATTTTTAAAGGCCTTCAATCAAGGCTGACAGGGAGGTGTTGATGCTTTGCTTTATTTGGCATGCATAATGTAGCTGGAATTTTCCATCTCCAAGTAAGAATCTAGTGCAATCTTCATTCCCTGATAAGAGTTCTAAAGGAAAGAAAAGGACAAGTTTAATGATCACTGAAGGCAGTCAGCCTGCAATGCTGTTGACTACAATTTAGATCAGGAAGCAGCCTGCAGAGGAAAGCGGGTCTGGTTCCATCACAGTTATTGATATTTTCAATCAACAGCCTTTTTGTTTGTGGAAAAAAATTAATGCCAGGTATAAAAGAGGAGTTCAAAAGCTCAAGCTGAAATTAAGAAATGATTTAGAGAAAACAACATAAAGCTGATTTGAAGATGATGAATATTTAGAATCTAGAAAAAATAAGCTTTGAAGATGATGGATATTTAGAAAAAATAAGCCTTAGATATCATGAGCTGGGAGAAGGGACAGAGCTGGTAATTGACCATTTCTTGGGTAATGATTAATGTACATGAAATATAATTTACTAATTGGTAAATATTCACTCCTTTCCTAGTATAATGGTTTCCATGTTCTAACAGAGATCTCTAAAATTAAATCATCTAATGAACATTTCTTTAAAAACAAAAAGTCATTGTACATTGAACTTCAAATTCTATTGTGTTTCTACACAAATATGTCAGACATCTCAATAATTTTTTTTTACTTTAGTCCTTACCATATGCCAAAATTTTATTTTATTTTTAATATAAATTTATTTATTTTAATTGGAGGCTAATTACTTTACAATATTGTATTGGTTTTGCCATACATCATCAAGAATCTGCCACGGGTGTACACGTGTTCCCAATCCTGAACCCACCTCCCTCCCCATACCATCCCTCTGGGTCGTCCCAGTGCACCAGCCCCAAGCATCCTGTATCATGCATCAAAACTGGACTGGCAATTCATTTCATATATGATATTATACATGTTTCAATGCCATTCTCCCAAATCATCCCACCCTCACCCTCTCCCACAGAGTCCAAAAGACTGTTCTATACATCTGTGTCTCTTTTGCTGTCTCGCATACAGGGTTATCGTTACCATCTTTCTAAATTCCATATATATCCGTTAGTATACTGTATTGGTGTTTTTCTTTCTGGCTTACTTCACTCTGTATAATAGGCTCCAGTTTCATCCACCTCATTAGAACTGATTCAAATGTATTCTTTTTAATGGCTGAGTAATACTCCATTGTGTATATGTACCACAGCTTTCGTATCCATTCATCTGCTGATGGACATCTAGGTTGCTTCCATGTCCTGGCTATTATAAACAGTGCTGCGATGAACATTGGGGTACACGTGTCTCTTTCAATTCTGGTTTCCTCGGTATGTATGCCCAACA
This sequence comes from Bos javanicus, assembly GCF_032452875.1. Lineage (NCBI taxonomy): Eukaryota > Metazoa > Chordata > Mammalia > Artiodactyla > Bovidae > Bos > Bos javanicus. The sequence goes on from NC_083876.1 coordinate 63,674,360, forward strand.
GTGGGATTGCTGTGAAAATGAGTATATTACCCAAAGCAATCTATAGATTCAATGCAATCCCTATCAAGCTACCAACGGTATTCTTCACAGAGCTAGAACAAATAATTTCACAGTTTGCATGGAAATACAAAAACCTTCGAATAGCCAAAGCAATCTTGAGAAAGAAGAATGGAACTGGAGGAATCAACCTGCCTGACTTCAGGCTCTACTACAAAGCCACAGTCATCAAGACAGTATGGTACTGGCACAAAGACAGAAATATAGATCAATGGAACAAAATAGAAAGCCCAGAGATAAATCCCTCCATGCACCTATGGACACCTTATCTTTGACAAAGGAGGCAAGAATATACAATGGATTAAAGACAATCTCTTTAACAAGTGGTGCTGGGAAAACTGGTCAACCACTTGTAAAAGAATGAAACTAGAACACTTTCTAACAACATACACAAAAATAAACTCAAAATGGATTAAAGATCTAAATGTAAGACCAGAAACTATAAAACTCCTAGAGGAGAACATAGGCAAAACACTCTCTGACATACATCACAGCAGGATCCTCTATGACCCACCTCCCAGAATATTGGAAATAAAAGCAAAAATAAACAAGTGGGATCTAATTAAAATTAAAAGCTTCTGCACAACAAAAGAAACTATAAACAAGGTGAAAAGACAGCCTTCAGAATGGGAGAAAATAATAGCAAATGAAGCAACTGACAAACAACTAATCTCAAAAATATACAAGCAACTCCTGCGGCTCAATTCCAGAAAAATAAATGACCCAATCAAAAAATGGGCCAAAGAGCTAAATAGACATTTCTCCAAAGAAGACATACAGATGGCTAACAAACACATGAAAAGATGCTCAACATCACTCATTATCAGAGAAATGCAAATCAAAACCACAATGAGGTACCATTTCACACCAGTCAGCATGGCTGCGATCCAAAAGTCTACAAGCAATAAATGTTGGAGAAGATGTGGAGAAAAGGGAACCCTCTTACACTGTTGGTGGGAATGCAAACTAGTCCAGCCACTCTGGAGAACAGCGTGGAGATTCCAAGATCAGTTGCTTACCTGCACAGTTTGTATCTGTCAGTTTGGGTTACATATACACCACACATTACTTAGTGTGTTAGGTGATCAACAACTTGCATGCAAAGCAGCAATAAATATTTAAAAATGAAGAATACATTCCTGCAATTGTTAAAATTAGATACTTCAAATTACAAAGAACAAAAATTAATACACTTTGTTCTATGCTTTTAAAATGTCTAGATGTAGGTCAAATTGAGGTTTCATGGGGAATTCTCCCGCTGAACAGTGGTTAAGACTCCACCTTTCACTGGCACAGCCAAAAAATTTAAATTAGCAAATTTATAAAAAGTAAGATTTGATGGATGGCAAAACTTCTAGGCCTCACATTTTATCTAAGATTTTGTTAGTAGCCTAATTGTGAACTGTTTAAGTGATACCTGGAAAGCCCGTTTCATCTAAAGTTTTCTTTTAATTTTCTGACATAATCCTTACAACCTCGCTATTCAGACGCTGCTACTCTGAATTCACAAGGGTTTTAGGTAGTTTTCACTCATGCTAGATGTCAGTTGCAGTTTAGCCAGATGCTCTGCTATATATCTTCTCATATCTGACCCAGGCTGATGGTGGAGTTTGCACTTCAAACATTGCCAGTTGTTACGATGGAGAGGAAAAAGCTATGGAGGGTCTCACATTGGCTATTAAAGGTCTTGAGCATAAAGTGATACATATCATTTCTGATTACAACTAATTCATCTCATGGCTTGGTTGGGTGAGGGCCCTCTTCCGGGTCACAGACTTCTCCTTGTATCCTTACAGAATGGAAAGACCTAGGGATCTTTCTGGAGACTCTTTTATTTTTATTTTTTTAATATAAATTTATTTAATTGGAGGCTAATTACTTTACAATATTGTATTGGTTTTGCCATACATCAACATGAATCAGCCACCGGTGTACACGTGTTCCCCATCCTGAAACCCCCTCCCACTTCCTTCCCCATACCATCCCTCTGGGTCATCCCAGTGCATCAGCCCTGAGCATCCTGTATCATGCATTGAACCTGGAGTGGCGATTCCTTTCACATATGATATTATACATGTTTCAATGCCGTTCTCCCAAATCATCCCACCCTCGCCTCTCCAACAGAGTCCAAAAGACTGTTCTATACATCTGTGTCTCTTTTGCTGTGGAGACTCTAAGGGCACTAATCCCATTCATGAAGGCTCTGTCCTCATGACCCATTTCCTCCTAAAGTCCCCACCTCCTAACACCATCACTTTGGACATTAGGATTTTAAGAGGATACAAACATTCAGACCATAGTAATCATCTCACAGTGTTTCTGGAATCTGGGAGTGGCTTAGCTGGGTGGTTCCAGTTCAGAACCTTTCATGAGGTTTGCTGTTGTTGCTGTTGTTCAGTAACACAGTTGTGTCCAACTCTTTGTGACCCCATGGACTGCAGCACACCAGGCCTCTCTGTCCCTCACCTTCTCCCGAGGTTTGCCCAAGTTCATGTCCATTGCATCGGTGATACCATCCAGCCATTTCATCCTCTGATGCCCTCTTCTTCTTCTGAGAAGAAGGTTTGTTACTTTCGGTAAACTTGTTTGAGGAAAAACAAACCCACGGTCTAGAAGGAGACAATGGTCAATGGTTGCTGCCTAGTTCCTTAACAGCTGGACCATACACAGGACCAGCCTTCTCATGCCCAAGTTCCCCTTATGTGACCTCCCTGCTCTTGAAGAAGAATAGTTTCAGTTCAGTCACTCAGTCGTGTCTGACTCTTTGCAATCCCATGAACCGCAGCACACCAGGCCTCCCTGTCCATCACCAACTCCCGGAGTTTACCCAAACTCATGTCCATTGAGTCAGTGATGCCATCCAGCCATCTCATCCTCTATCATCCCCTTCTCCTCCTGCCCTCAATCTTTCCCAGCAGCAGGTTTTCAAATGAGTCAGCTCTTCACATCAGGTGGCCAAAGTATTTGAGTTTCAGCTTCAACAGCAGTCCTTAGAATGAACACCCAGGTTGCTTATTAGACTACTGAGGGTATGAGGGTCCTGGAGAAAGCGAAGCACTTGGATGGGACTGCTCCCTGAGGACAAAGTGGTGGGAATGAGGACTGGATTAAACTATTCATCAGCATTACAAACTATTCTTCAGCCAGTAACACTGAAGAATAGTTTAATCCAGTCCTCATTCCCATCACTTTGTCCTCAGGGAGCAGTCCCATCCAAGTGCTTTGCCTTCCCCAGGACCCTCATACCCTCATTCTAATAAGCAAATGTTTGTCCTCAAAAGAAAGAATTCTAAAAAAAAAAAAAAGCCTTCAGATGATTGTGTAAGGAAGTTGTGATACATATACACAATGGAATATTACTCAGCTATAAAAAGCAATGCATTTGAATTAGTTCTAATGAGTGTATGACCCTAGAGCCTATTATACAAAGTGAAGTAAGTCAGAAAGAGAAGGACAAATATCATATATTAATGCATATATATGGAATCCAGAAAAATAGCACTGATGATCCTACATGGAGGACAGCAAAGGAGATGCTGACATAAAGAACAGACTTTTTGGACACAGTGGAAGAGGGTGGGGTGATTTGAAAGAATAGCATTGAAACATATATATTACCATATGTAAAATAGATATCCAGTGGGGATTTGCTGTATGATGCAAGGAACACAAAGCCAGTGCTCTGGGACAATTTAGAGAGGTGGAATGGGAAGGGCGGTGGGAGAGGGGTTCAAGAGGGAGGGGATATGTATACCTATGGCTGCTTCATGTTGATACATGGCAGAAACCATCACAATATTGTAAAGTAATTATGCTCTAACTAAAAATTTTTTAAAATAAATAAAGAATTCTGAGAAAGGGAAGATACCAGCTGAAATAAATAACATTTTTTTCACTCCTGAAATTACTACCATAAAGCAAGATAAAATCTTAAGAGCCATGTGGAGGATTTAAGTGCACAAATGGTTAATTATCACAAACTTATAGCAAGACACCTATTGATTTACTATTTAGGTTAAAAATATTATTCAAATAGATTAAACAATATAGTTTCACACTGCTTGTGAAAAATGCTAATGGTCTCAATGAATGTCTGAATAAAACAGAGAGGGAAAATTCTCATCCAGGATTTTCAGGCAGAAAGGATCCTATCTTTAAAGCCAGAGCAAATTTGCATAGTATTAGGGCAGGACCAAAGAGAAGGCCACCTTGGTGAAATAGTAAGCTAAACCAACTGAAGAGGGTAAATTACACATGGAAAGTTATTTCTGTTAACAAAAGCAGAATTTTTTTGAAGGGCAAAAGTGCTCTTGAGAAAGGACTTTTTCAAAGAAAAAACAGCTATGCCAGAGAGTCATTTACAAGTGTCACTCTTCTGTCTGGTATCAATGTTACAGATAATCTTCTGCAGTTATATGAAAATTCAGCCCTAATATGGAGGAAAAAACTATTTTTGAAGATTGGTTCAGTCACCATTTTGTGCCAGTTGTTGAGGATTAGCTAAAACAAGCATCATTAATCTTCAGTGGTGTTCTGGCCATCAAACATCCTTGAAGATATAGATTCTAGATCAGAATGGTGTTTATATGCATTCGTTCACTTATTCTTTCAATGACAAAAATTTGTTGAGAGCCTCCTATATGCTATAACAGGATTGGAGGATATATCAGTGAACAAGGCACTGCCTCTGACCCCAATGTGAGTATAGCTTAGTGCAGGAAACAGACAGGCAACCAGCTAATTATAATGCACTGTGGTTATGTTGGGCTAGGATAGTAATCATCAACCTTACCTAGCCCAACATCCCTTTCTCTCTCACTCTCTCTCTCTCTCTCTATAGCTGCATAGAGGTGGAGCATGCTTCATAGCTTTTAGGATCTCAGTTCCCCAACCAGGGACTGAACTCGGATCCCAGCAGTGAAAGCATTGAACCCTAACCACTGGACTGCCAGGGAATTCTCCCACCATCCTTTTCTATAATAATTTGTAATGTTCCCTTTACTATACTGAAATAAAATTTGCAGATAATGTAAAATATCTGAACACATATTTTTTTAACGTATCTTTTTTTTTTTTTTTTTGGTGTATAGTTGCTTTACAATGTTGTATTACTTTCTGCTATAAAACAAAGTGAAACAGCTATTATATACATATGTCCCCTCCCTCTTGGACCGCCTTCCCACCCACCTCCCATCCCACCCCTCTAGGTCCCACCAAACTGAGCTCCCTGCCCTATACAGCAGGTTCCCATTAGCTGTCTGTTTTATACAACACAGTGCACGTATGTCAGTCCCAATCTCCCAGTTCATGCCACCTTCCTTCCTGCCCCTTAGTGTCCATACATCCTGAACACAGATTTTTGAAACATTAAGATATGCCCTAAATACAATTAATATAAAGAAGAAATAAAAAAGATTAAAAATAGACATATTTAAATACACAAGTGTTCAGGCAAGAACGCATTAGAAGATATTATGAGTAAGTTAGACGCTTACATATTTCTATCTATACTTAGTGCTATGGACTGAATTGTCAGTCCTAAAACTCATATGTTGAAGCTCTAACACCAAGGTGACTATATTGCAGTAAGGAAACAATTAAGATTAAATGAGGTCATAAGAGTGGAGCTCTGATCTTAAAGGATTAATGTCCCTATAAGTGGTGACACCAAAGAGCTGGCTCTTTCTACCTCTCTGCCCTGTGAGGACACCACAGGACAGGAAGTTCTCACCAGAAACCAAATCAGCTGGCTCCTTGATCTTGGACTTCCTAGCCTCCAGAACTGTAGAAAATAAATATCTACTGTTTAAACCACCCAGGCTATGGCATTCTGTTCGGGCATTCAGAACTAACACACGTAAAATCACCATGAGGGAGACAGCTACACACATAGATTCCAGCATGTTGTACTGGCCTCAAAAACCACAAACATCATTGCAGTCAGTAATACGATTTTCTGAAATGGTTTCCCTTTCCCTGAGGAAAGTTCCAAATGAAAAACACCATCATCTTCACTAGATTTACTTGGTAATTGTATTCCTGGAAAATTCAGAGTTTATATCAATGATGCAAAAAGTACATAGAGTTTATATGTAAAGTGAGTTTTGTTCTAGATTAGGTATGTACAAACATCTTTTAACTGTGCAAATGTTCAGCATGACATTCAAAAGTCATACAAATGTGGAACAGTTCTTCATTGTGTGAGACTGTCACTTGTGCCAGCATACTGGTTCCCTTCACACAAAATTCTAATAACACCTCATTGTGAAACAATCAAAAAAAGTCTCCATTAGTTTCATACTATCCCCCCGGAAGCAATACTGTCCCCACTGAAAATCACCATTTCAGGGTTTAGAAAGAGGACAATCTGACACAGCTCTAGGGCCATAGGAAATATCAACAGAGAAAGTCACACCAGCTAACTGAGCCAGTGGGAATTGAAGGTGAGTGCACAGGGCTAATGGTGAGAAGGGTCAAAGGTGAAAGAGGGCACAGCATATTCAGAACACTGAAGGCATATCAGCATGGCTGGGACATTTAGTCACTTTAATATACACTTGCCAAACAGACTCATGGACATAAAGAACAGATTTGTGGTTGCCAAGGGATAGGTGGAGTGAGAAAGGGATGGACTGGGAGGCTGAGGTTAGCAGATGCAAGCTATTACACCCATAAGATTCTCGAGGCAAGAATACTGGAGTGGGTTGCCATTTTCTTCTCCAGGGGATCTTCCCAACCCAGGGATCAAACCCGCATCTCTTGCATCCCCTGCATTGGCAGGCAGATTCTTTACCACTAGTGCTACCTGGGAAGTCCTTTTATATATATATATATTATATGTATACATATATACATATATAGGAGTCACCTTGCTGTGCAGCAGATATTAACATAGCATTGTAAACCAGCTATACTTCAATTAAAATATAAAATAAAAATCTAAATGGATTTTCACTGCCATTTAAAACATGAAGAAAAAGAATCAAGCCTAAAAACCCTATTGAAATGATACAGAAAGAATTGGCTTCTCTATGGCTGATTCATGTTGATGTATCACAGAAACCAACACAGTGTTGTAAAGCAGTTCAGTTCAGTCGCTCAGTCGTGTCCGACTCTTTGCGACCCCATGAATCGCAGTACGCCAGGCCTCCCTGTCCATCACCAACTCCCGGAGTTCACCCTGACTCACATGCCATCCAGCCATCTCATCCTCTGTCGTCCCCTTCTCCTCCTGCGCCCAATCCCTCCCAGCATCAGAGTCTTTTCCAATGAGTCAGCTCTTCGCATGAGGTGGCCAAAGTACTGGAGTTTCAGCTTTAGCATCATTCCTTCCAAAGAAATCCCAGGGCTGATCTCCTTCAGAATGGACTGGTTGGATCTCCTTGCAGTCCAAGGGACTCTCAAGAGCCTTCTCCAACACCACAGTTTAAAAGCATCAATTCTTCGGCGCTCAGCTTTCTTCACAGTCCAACTCTCACATCCATACATGACCACTGGAAAAACCATAGCCTTGACTAGATGGACCTTTGTTGGCAAAGTAATGTCTCTGCTTTTCGATATGCTATCTAGGTTGGGCATAACTTTCCTTCCAAGGAGTAAGCATCTTTTAATTTCATGGCTGCAGTCACCATCTGCAGTGATTTTGGAGCCCAAAAAAATAGAGTCTGACACTGTTTCCACTGTTTCCCCATCTATTTGCCATGAAGTGATGGGACCAGATGCCATGATCTTCGTTTTCTGAATGTTGAGTTTTAAGCCAACTTTTTCACTCTCCTCTTTCACCTTCATCAAGAGGCTTTTTAGTTTAATTACCTTTCAATTAAAAATATCCCATTTATATATATAACAAAAATAAATTAAAGTGAAACAGACAATAATACCAAAAAAAAAAGAATCAGTTTCTGAGTGCCTTCCAAAAGTCTCTTGACACTGATGCAGCAAGTATTTTATACAATTCTCAACTTAAAATTTTTATCAGAGAACATCAAAAGGAAGCCAACCTTTCAGATTTAGAAATGGAGTGTCTCATTAAAGAGCAAAGAGTAGCAGATCAAAGGTAATATTAACATCTTTCTTCCTATCTCAGTTGACATTAGATTCAGCACCTCTGTCTTCTCTGGGGTGAGAGGGTTCTCTGCCTTCTCATCAGAGCCTCTCTCTGAGCATCAGACTGGAACAAGAGGTCACAAGTGATAGCTTTGCTAGATCTGACCCACAGGCAGATTTGTTTTCCCCACAGTGTTACCTACTAAGCATGTTTTTAAAGTTTTAATTAGTTACCAACACATAAAAATCTATATTTTGAGCTTCTCTGGGGTTATCAGAAGAATTAGCAATACTGGGTCTGCATGACCTCGTCTCAACAGTAGCTAGCACTGACAAAGGGCGGGCCACTTTAGTAAGGACGTGTGTGCTTGGTTTTCTACTCTCTCATCTCTTCTGCTGTCCAACACCTAGGTCTGGTTTCAGTTATTATTTGTCATTGGACTATGGAGTGTTTTCCTTACAGCTGGTATGGTTGCTTGAATGAGAATCCTCAGGAAGAAATGTGCACATCCTATTTCCCAGGACCTGTGAATCACCTTCTTTGGAAAAAGAGCCTTTACATACGTCATTTAAGTTAAGTATCTCAAGATTAAGCAACATCCTGGACTGTCCAAGTGGGCCCTAAATCCAATGATAGATGTCTTTTTAAGAGAGAGACACTCAAAGGAGACAGAAGATGAGAACACAGACGCACAGAGAAGAAGGCAATGTGAGACAGAGGCAGAGACTGGAACGATGTAGCCACAAACCAAGGAAGCCAAGGAATGCTGGAAGAGACAAGGAAGGAGTCTCCTCTGGAACTTTGGAGGGACTGAAGCTCCACTGACATCTTGATTTCAGACTTGTGGCCTCCAGATTTGTGACAGAGTACACTTCTCTTGTTTTAAACCACTCAGTTTGTGGTATTTTGTTATGGCAGCCCTAAGTTATTTCAGAGGTAATGGAAAAGTCAGAGCTAATGGCAAAAAATGTGGCTTGCAAACACATAATTAAAGTAAAAAATACAGCTAAGGTCTTGAAAAGAATAATTTAGTAAGAAAAAAGGAAATAAATGAAGAGGTGAGACCTAAATTCTAGCATAAGGAATACCCATAATTATTAAGAAGAATTAGGAGGAGAATGAGAATACAGCCATGGATTTGAGAAGCAAAAGAACACGGTCATTTTCTTTTTTTTTTTGAACAGAATTAACTTTTAATATTATTGCTGATAATCGTATGGCACGTTCACACACTCGGATGTGGTTTTACATCATTCAGACTATGTTATCAACAGTTTGGTACCCAGTTACAAGGTCACAAGCATCATTTCACAACACTCAAATCTCTTTGGGAATCTCATGTTCAACAAGATTGTGAATATACTCTGAATTACTCAACATGTTCCCAACGTTGGAGGTTTGCTATTATTCTTTTGCTATGACTAACAGTATGGTTAACTTGCATGTTTTCCCCTTTCTTACACATTCATAGAAGGTGGGTCACTGAGGTGATAGACACATAGATGTGACGCCAGAGCTGACCCTTCACTTTTTGCCTCAGTTTGCCTTTTCTTCTTTCCTCCCCCTCCCATGTGACTAGAGGATCTCAAAGTCAGATTATCATTTTTAACCCTAAACATTCAACTTCTTGAGACATACAGGTGACTGATCTCTCATAAATAATCAATTGATTTGCTTTTTCCCCCTCCTGGTACTTGGACTCTAGTCCTTGACATTTTTTTGTTTGTAGAATTTTGTTCTGACTCTTCACAATCCCCCTGGAAAGGGTAGTAACATTAAGAAAAGGCATAATAGTCAGTATCTCTCCAAATCCACGAATGAAAGATGTCTTCCAAATTCACAGGGCCCCTCACCATTCCTAATTCCAGGAATTCAGAATGTAAATCATTTTGTAAAATGAGGAGGCAGATCAACCCATTGTTTTTAGCTGACTTACCCGACTTCTAAGATGCTAAGTTGCTGAGCCCTTGCTGGGTTGCTTCCCTGTTCCCTGACCAAGTCCAGGCCAACTGGCATACAGGCCTAGACTCGGGAGTCAGAACTCGTAACAGAAGACACCCTACGTCTGTGCTCCCCAGTTGTGCTCTGGGATAACAGCATCACCCCCATTTTCATCGGGGAATCTCGGTGGAGCTCAGGGAAATTAGGAACTTGCCCAAAGCCTGCTCAGCTCGCAAGGTAGAGCAGCCATAACAGGCCTCCAGGACTTTTCCGTGTCCTGTTAGCTGTGCCTTTCTGCTTCTAAGACAGACTGGGTGGGCACAGAGGGCGTGGGAAGACTCCAGTACAAGCAAGCTTCTGAGCTGCATTCGGAAGGAGCTGATGGGGGCCCTGCACACAGCACAGGTGTCTTTCTCCAGCGACCGTGCCTCTCCACCCACATGTCTGTCCACGGAGCCGACAGCCCCTGGGAAGGGTTCTAAGAGGCCCAGGGGTTTCCCTTTTTTTCCCCTCTCTCTCTTGTAACAGGGCTTTTGGATCTTCCCAGGTGGCTCAGTGGTGAGGAATCCGCCTGACAAGCAGGAGATGTGGGTTCAATCCCTGGGTCGGGAAGATCCCCTGGAGAAGGAAATGGCAACTCACTCCAGTATTCTAGCCTGGGAAACCCCATGGACAGAGGAGCCTGGCAGGCTGTAGTTCGTGGGGTCACAAAGAGTTGGATACAACTGAGCGACTCAGTAAGACCAGAACGTTTGGGTTCTTGCACGCTGGGTGCTTACTTCAGGCCCCATCGCGGATGCCTGTCGGCTGTCGGGTGGGTGTTGACTCTTCCACGATTCTGTTTGCAGCTCATCTCTCCTCTCCGCCTTCCAGGTGTGTGGCTGAGTCTTACTGTCGCTCTTTGCCGTCACCCGGGGTGCTGACCCGACCAGCATCTCCCCCGCAACCTGTTGTAGAGCCTGGTTTCACCCCCAGCCTGGTGTGGCCGCCACCCCTGCCTTCAGATGGGAGCAGTGTGAATGGCCTTCCTGAGAGAGTGAGCCCCGTTCCTTTGTTTCCCTGTAACCACCCCTGGACCCGACCCGCAAACGGTCTCGCCCGGGAGGAGCCTGAGCTCCCTCACCGCCTTTCCTGCCCCACCGACTCTGAAGCGCCTTCTCCTGGATTGTAGGAACCAAGCCAGCTTCTGACTCCCCTCCGATGTGTCAAACTGGAACACGGTCATTTTCATTGAGTGCTGACCAAGTATAGCAGTGAAAACTGATAAAAACATAGTGTAAATGAGTTCAAGTATGTTTAAAGTGTTCAAGATACACAAGCCACTCACTTGAGAAATTTCTACCCAAGGGGGAAAAAAAAGCTAAAAATGTCTGGAAATGGCAAATAGTCTCACTGGATGAGCAATGTGTTTGCTTGTCTTCTTGTTTCTGTTTTGGGTTTTCTTTTTATTTTTTTAAATATAAGGAAGATATAATTGAAGGGAAAAGAGAAAATTTTCTTTCCTCTGTATTGTACTTTTTATTCTCAGAGGTTAAGGCAAATATTGAAAAATTTAGGACTAATCATTGAGTTGTGGTCATTAAAACAATGGATTTTATTAAGTCTTTCAAATCATTGAGATACAGTTGATGTAATTGCTTATCGTAGTTAGCTACAAAGCAAATATTACAAACAAAAATTGAATATATCATTATTCACCAATCCAGCATTACATATTATTTACCTATTACATTTACAATAGATATTCAGACCAAGTTAATGACCTGCATAATTGTTTACTTACTATTTAAAATAAGTGGGATACTCACATAGTTTGAAGAAAGACATGATGTCCTATGTTCCTCAAGGCTGAAAATACTATGGATGGATTTGGAAAAGAACTGTCACCTCTATCTGGTACTGCAGTTACACAAGTACATGAATTTATGAATCATAATTTAGTAATCACATGTATTAAATTTAACTTTGATAGCAATACATAATGTATATCTGATATCAATAATAATAGCCAACATCTATTAAGTGTTCGCTGTGTGTTAGGCCTTACACAAATTAATTCATTTCATTCTTCATGATTCTGATAGATAGGTACAATTATCATTCCCATTTTGCATATGAGGAAATTAAAGCACAAAGAAGTTGAGCGTATTACTTAAATCACACAGCAAGAGAGAGTGTTGAAAAAAAAAGAGAATGTTGGCGTCTGCATCAAACCCATGCATTCTGGCTCGAGTTTGCACTGGCAACCATAAAGATCTAAAATGCAAATCTCAGATGAAAGTATATTTTCATTTACTCAAATAGAACATCTCTGTATTGATCCAAGCACTGGAATTTTCATATTAGCTTCTATATTAACTAACTAGGTCATCAGAATTAACATATGCATCAAATTTAGGATACACTAAATAAAGCCACAATTGCTTTAATGTATTTATGATTCATTACTCTCTTTTCAAAATTTTGACAACTCACTGGACTTCTATCTACAAAGAAGCCAAGAAGAATTTCAAAGGAATAGAGTCTCTTTCATAACATGGTTTATTAAGACTTGTTTGCATAGACCATATCTCTCAATTTCTAGCAATAACACATGATCAGAAGTTAATATATATCCTTTGCTGACAATAAACAAATCAGTACTTACGTCCATCCAAATAGACACACACGAACAAACACAGATCTATGCTCTTGTACAGTTAGTATAATATATATAAATGTATTTCTTATGGAAAAAATATAGAATGGATGGAAATTCTTCTGCTGTATTTGATGGGATTGCAATTCTGCCAATTGACAGGTGTTCACAGTTCAAAAGACTCATGGTTTCAGCTAAGGGTGGAATTTGGCTGCATGTATTTTAAATAGCATCCTGAGGGAGTACTGTCCTTGTAAATGTACAGTATGAGAGCAATTCTAAGCTCATAATTAGATCTGGCATGTGGTGGTCCATTATCATCCTCTGAAAGTAGGCATCTGCTACTTAGCTTTCAAGAGCCATGACAAAACTGATTACAAAATTGTGATCATTAATACAATAGCTTTTATCAAATATTCAAATAATTGCAATCAGTAAAATTAATGTGGCAGTTAACAGCAATTAGCAGTGAAATAAATGCTCAAACAGAAAACTTGAAGGAAATATCACAGTTTGTCAGAACAATTAGTTGCCAAGTCCTGTGGATTCTGCCACAACTGAAAGATGCCATATGCTATAACTAAGACCCGGTGCAGCCTAAATAAATAAATCAATATTTTAAAAAACAACTTCCTCTTCTGCACTCTAAGCTTTCCATCTCTAGAACTGTGCATACAATACCCCGCTGCTTAGAATGTCTTTTCCTCTCCATCTCTAACATTCCCCCTCTGTATAAACCCAACTCAGATTTCACCTCCTCTTTGCAGATTTTCTTGATCTCACCACATACTTCTAACCTCTGCCTTTGGACACTGAGTTTCACATCCGCCTTCCCTGTGAAAGTTTGCTACTTTCTGCCCTGGATTCTAGTTAGAGTGGGCCCTCTCTATCGGCTAGTTCAGTATCCAGGGATTCAACCAACTGCAGATGCACAGTTGATTGAATTTGGGGACACAGAACACGCCAATATGGAGGACCCACTGAACAAGAAAAACTGGGGAAATCTGAGTAATATCAGTGGACTCTATTAATGTCAGTACCTTGACTATGATATTATACTGTAGTTTTGCAAGAAGTTACATTGGGGAAAACTAGGGAAAAGGTACAAAGGATCTCCCTCTACTATATATTTCAACTATATGCTCAATATGAATCAACAATTATCTCAAAATAAAACATTAAATTAAAACACTAACTCCCAGGGTAGATTCTCAGAGAGTAAAAATGAAAATAGCATTTTCAGCTTCTCTGCAGAGCAGCAGCTTGAAACTGCTCTTTCTTTTTTTTATTTTTTTAATTTAAATTTATTTATTTTAATTAGAGGCTAATTACTTTACAATATTGTATTGGTTTTGCCACTACATAGGAAGGGGCCTATAGATCTTGAGAAATATAAGCTGGACCAAGGAACTATCTGAAAATGAACTGACCCCACACTGCCCACAGAAAGAATCTGCTCTTTCTATTGCACCTCTGATACAGTGGAACCTCAGCAAGAAATCACTCTGTCAGGTGCCTGAAAGGAATGGGTACCAAAAGATGTGGTACCTATTCATTGCATGAACCCCCTACAATACAGAGACTCACTTGGTCTGCCTGGTTTCAGGAAGTGTCCACTTCAGATTAAAAGCTGGTTTGCAAATAGGTTCACCTGTATCATTTTTCTAGATTCCACACACATGCTTTAATATATGATATTTGCTATTCTCTCTGACTTACTTCACTCTGTATGACGACCTCTAAGTCCATCTGCTTCTCTGCGAATGGCACAACTCATTCCTTTTTTGGTTATATTCAAAGTAATATTCAATTGCGTAATATGTGCCACATCCTCTTTATCCATTCCTCTGTCGATGGACATTTAAGTTGCTCCCATGTCCTAGCTATTGTAAATAGTGCTGCAATAAACATTGGAGTGTATGTATCTTTTGGAATTATGATGTTCTCTGGGTATATGCCCAGAAAGAAAAGTTAAAAGAAAAAATAGAAAAGCTGATGTGAGGGTCAAAGGTATACGGGAACGCCCTACACCATCTTTGCAATAGTAGTAGGTTGAATAGTATCCCCCCAATAACTCAGGTCCACCAAGAACCTCATAATATGACCCTGTTTGGAAGTATAGTCTTCACAGATGTAATTAAAGACCTTAAGATGAGATCATTCCAGGTTTAAAGTAGGCCCTAAATCCCATGACTGGTGTTTTTACAAGAAGAAAAAAGGGAACACAGAGAATAAAGAGGAAATATGTGTGAGGTCAGAGACAGAGATTGTAATAATAGTCACGCTGCCACAAACCAAGGAATGTCAGGAGCTGCTAGAAGCTGAAAGAAGCAAAGAGGGGTTCTTCCCAGAGCCTTCAAGCCTTAAGGGAGCATGGCTTCTTGATTTTGGATTTCTGGCCCCTAAAACTGTGAAAGAATAAATTTCTGTTGTTGTAACCCATTAGGTTTGTTGTAATTTGGTGCAGCAGCCTAAAAACTAAAGCAGCAAATTTTCTGTAAACCTAAAATCATTATGAAATTTAAAACTTATTTTAAAATAGTTGAAGTGAGGTCTGAGAGGCCATCAGCAACCTAGGTCTAACCCTTCAGAGAAGAGTCAGAACCAGACTCTTAGACTAGAGGGGTGAGAAGAAAAATAGGCAGAGGCAGGTACTGACCTGGCTATGCAAGTGGGCCCTGGGAAGAAGGCCTGGAGCAGCACAAGTTTAGTCCCGATCCTAGAAGAAGTGGAACTGGATGGTCCAAGCCAATGGCTTTGGAATCCAAGGGAAAGATTAAACTCAGGAGTTAGAAGAGGCTTCAGCAGCAGGAGATGCTAATGTTTCTGTTATGCCCATCCCATGTCAGGCTCTCACAATTTCCCTGTGATATATAAATATTCTGGAAGGTCTACAAGAATAGAGTTCAGCCTGATGAGGAGTTGATTAGAACTAAGGTCTTCTTAACAGTCAAACTGAGAAGGGGTTCAGAACAGAACTCCAGGTAGACCAAAGGAAAGGAAACGACTGACGGTAAAACCAGCAGAAAGGCAGTCTTAGGATCTGGATCAATGGAGTGAGGGAGGGAGATAGGAGTAGAGAGGAGAATCGAAAGTACTGACCTCTGAGATGACACATGTCTTTAACAA
This sequence comes from Bos javanicus, assembly GCF_032452875.1. NCBI lineage: Eukaryota > Metazoa > Chordata > Mammalia > Artiodactyla > Bovidae > Bos > Bos javanicus. The sequence goes on from NC_083876.1 coordinate 63,690,172, forward strand.
ATATTTGTTGAGTACCTTTTCTGCATGTACAGAGCTAAATAAGATACAGGTCTTGCCTCCAAGGAGATTTCAGACCTTCAGGGCTTGACCTCAAATCCCAGGACTGTGAGAAAAGACATATGATTTTCAATCTCTCCATAGTTTGGTCAGTTCCCCAAACAGGGACTGAACCTGAAATCCTAACCACCAGGCCTCCAGGGAACTGAATGCTTCTGTCACAAGAAAATAATTCCCTCACCTTATTCAGATTCTGTTTCAAGTGGTTGAATGAGACACTTTGTAAATGGGAAGAAAGGAACAATCCTGTTTCATTTGGAAGGAGTATAATGTGAATTACACATTTTGCAACTCTCACTCTCTCCCTCTTTAATTCCCATCTCTTTGTCAGAAATAATGTGTTACCAGGACTTCCCTCCCTGTCCCTGCTCCACATGCAGGGGGCCCAGGTTCGATCCCTGGTTGGAGAACTAGATCCCATATGCTGCAACTAAAACTTGGCACAGACCAACGAATAAATAAAAGTAAACACAAAAAAAGAAGAAAAAAGAAAGAATGTATTATTGCCACAAATTGATAATAAATTTATTTAATCTTTAAAATATTCAGAAGGAAAAGAATACTCTTCCAAGATTAACCTCACCCTGGTCATAACTCAGGTTCTATATTTTTCACTTGCCTATCATTTCTATTTAAAGAAATATGTCATTTACTCCCTTGTGCTGATCCTGAACTCCTTAAGAGCAAGAGTGTATCTTATTCTTAATGACTAGATCCAAACTCTTAATCAAAAAGGTCTGTGAACCTCTGAAACTGTGTGAATTTTTAAGTGAATGTACACTTTTCCTATATGAAAGTCAGTAACTTTCATCATATTCTCAAAAATTTTAAACCAAAATACTCAAGCAGTTTGGAAGCACATACTATAAGCTTAATTAATGTTTGCTGAACAAACTAATTTATTTGTATATTCTGTCAGTGTCCTACAGCCAAAGAACCCTTGGGAACACAACTGTAGTTGCACAGGTTGGGTTTATTCTTGGTGCAGAAAGGAAGAATATGCATCATGGGGAATCATTAAGGTGTCTTAGTAGGAGAGTGGTAGAAAGAACCAGTTACAGAATTTGGACTTCGATTCCGTGACTTGGGGGGAGAGTCTATGATTAAGCCTCTCCATCAGTCTTATTTTTGGGAAAAGAAAATAGCACAGGATAAAGCTGTAATTAGTAAAGAAGTAGCAGTCATTCATTTTGGCTGAGAGAGGGGTGTTTCATGGGTGGCACAGTGGCCTTAGGTCTGTGGTTAGACAAAGCTGTGAAGTATCCTTGCTCTGTCTCATTTTATCATGGTCTCAGAGTGATCTTATCTGAGGTTGGTGTTCTATGAGATCATTTATGTCTCACAAGAGAATAATACAGCCTAGTCATGAGTGCCAAACCAGCTTCTGAATGACAGGAGCTGTTCTTTTTCCCTTTCTCAGTTCCTAGTACTGTAAAGATTTCCACAATGTAAAACAAGTCAGAAGGGTGTTGTTAAAGGTTCAGAATTTACTCAGCAAATATTACAACTGGAATCTAAGATAGAAAATTGTGTTTATGATAAACTGTACAGATTTTCTATCCACATGATGAATTTATACCCACACAATTAGGCATTTTAGTCAGTATTTCCTCTTGTACACTTCACAAATACTTTCCTTTGGAAGGTCCATCAGGAAGTGGTTTTACTAACCACTACATAAAGTTTTACTACACAAAGCTGGACATTTTATAGGTGTTAAATTTTTTAAAAAAAAATTAAGGCCAAAACAGGCACCTAATTGAACATATCTTTTAAAGTTTCTTTTTTTCAAACTAATAGCGAAGAGCATATTGGGATGCCTATGAATTTATGTTTATATTTTCAGTTTGTGATAATCTAAAGAACAATAGTAAAAGAAGCTTGGATGACTATCTCATCACTAAGTGTTGCCAGGTGATATCTGTCTTCTTGTGTATCTCTAGAAGTAGAATCTCTTCTGTTCCAAGGGAAACAAGATGACAGCTCGAGGCGCTGTGAAACTGAACCAGTACTAACTGAAGCAGAAGAAGATGGCTGGGAGAACCGAGTGCATCCCACAGTACACAAGCACAAAATGATACAGGTGCAAGAAACTCCGAAGAACCTGTATCTAGCTCCAGGAATAACAGATTATAGACACTACAAAATCTAAAGGGGAGGAGGAAGGGAGGGAGAAGGGAAGGAGATATTTACTAGAAAGTGAACAGAGATGGTTTTTCCAGTAGTCATGTAGGGGCATGAGAGTTGGACTATAAAGAAAGCTGAGTGCTGAAGGATTGATGCTTTGGAATTGTGGTGTTGGAGAAGACTCTTGAACATCCCTTGGACTGCAAGGAGATCAAATCAATCAATCCTAAAGGAAATCAGTCCTGAATATTTATTAGAAGGACTGATGCTGAGGCTGAAATTCAATAGTTTGGCCACCTGGTGTGAAGAACTGACTCATTGAGAAAGACCCTGACACTGGGAAAGACTGAAGGCAAGAGGAGAAGGTGATGACAGAGGATGAGATGGTTGGATGGCATCACCGATTGGATGGACATGCGTTTGAGCAAGCTCTGGGAGTTGATGATGGACAGGAAAGCCTGGCGTGCTGCAGTCCATGGGGTCGCAGAGTTGGACACGACTAAACAACTGAACTGAACTGAACAGGGATGGTGTTGGGTGACAGGACTAACTAAAGGCTTTTTTAATCACATTATCTTTCTAACAGAGCTGAATTTTCTTTAATAAGCACATAAAATGATATATTCAAATTCTCTGTATTGTTCAATATAATGCTACTAATGAGTTATTTTTATAACATTTGAAGTGCCTGATACTTTTTTCTTTTATCTTTTTACTGAAGGATAATTGTTTCACAGAATTTTGTTGTTTTCTGTCAAACCTCAACATGAATCAGCCATAGGTACACACATATCCCCTCCCTTTTGAACCTCCCTCCCATCTCCCTCCTATCCCACCTCTCTAGGTTGGTACACAGCCCTGTTTGAGTTTCCTGAGCTATATAGAAAATTCCCATTGGCTATCTATTTTACATTTGGTAATGTAAGTTTCCATGTTACTCTTTCCATACATCTCACCCTCTCCACCCTTCTCCCATGCCTATAAGTCTATTCTCTATGTCTGTTTCTCCATTGCTGCCCTGTAAATAAGTTCTTCAGTATCATTCTTCTAGATTCCATATATATGATGTTGTTGCTGCTGCTGCTGCTTCTAAGTCGCTTCAGTCGTGTCCGACTCTGTGTGACCCCATAGACAGCAGCCCACCAGGCTCCCCCGTCCCTGGGATTCTCCAGGCAAGAACACTGCAGTGGGTTGCCATTTCCTTCTCCAATGCATGAAAGTGAAAAGTGAAAGTGAAGTCGCTCAGTCATCTCCAACTCTTCACAACCCCATGGACTGCAGCCTACCAGGCTCCTCCATCCATGGGATTTTCCAGGCAAGAGTACTGGAGTGGGGTGCCATCACCTTCTCTGATATATGGTATTAGAATACGATATTTATCTTTCTCTTTCTAACTCACTTCACTCTATATAATAGGTTCTAGGTTCATCCACCTCATCAGAACTGACTCAAATGTGTTCTTTATTATGACTGAGTAATATTTCATTGTGTATATGTACCACAACTTCTTTAGCCATTCATCTGTACATGGCCATCTAGGTTGCTTCCATGTTCTAGCTATTGTAAATAGTGATTCTATGAACAATGGGATACATGTGTCTTTTTCAATTTTGGTTTCCTCAGGATATATGCATAGGAGAGGGATTGCTGGGTCACATGGTGGTTTGATTCCTAGTTTTTAAAGGAATCTCCATACCATCTTCCATAGTGGCTGTATCAGTTTACATTTGCACCAAGAGTGCAAGACCACTCCCTTTTCTCCATACTGTCTCCAGCATTTACTGTTTGTAGACATTATGATGATGGCCATTCTGACCAGTGTGAGGTGATATCTCATTGCAGTTTTGATTTGCATTTCTCTTGAGAAATTTGTATACAGGTCAGGAAGCAACAGTTAGAACTGGACATGGAACAACAGACTGGTTCCAAATAGGAAAAGGAGTACGTCAAGGCCATATATTGTCACCCTGCTTATTTAACTTATATGCAGAGTACATCATGAGAAACACTGGATTGGAAGAAACACAAGCTGGAATCAAGATTGCCGGGAGAAATATCAATACCCTCAGATATGCAGATGACACCACCCTTATGGCAGAAAGTGAAGAGGAACTAAAAAGCCTCTTGATGAAAGTGAAAGTGGAGAGTGAAAAAGTTGGCTTAAAGCTCAACATTCAGAAAACAAAGATCATGGCATCTGGTCCCATCACTTCATGGGAAATAGATGGGGAAACAGTGGAAACAGTGTCAGACTTTATTTTTGGGGGCTCCAAAATCACTGCAGATGGTGACTGCAGCCATGAAATTAAAAGATGCTTACTCCTTGGAAGGAAAGTTATGACCAACCTAGATGGCATATTCAAAAGCAGAGACATTACTTTGCCAACAAAGGTTCGTCTAGTCAAGGCTATGGTTTTTCCTGTGGTCATGTATGGATGTGAGAGTTGGACTGTGAAGAAGGCTGAGCGCCGAAGAATTGATGCTTTTGAACTGTGGTGTTGGAGAAGACTCTTGAGAGTCCCTTGGACTGCAAGGAGATCCAACCAGTCCATTCTGAAGGAGATCAGTCCTGGGATTTCTTTGGAAGGAATGATGCTAAAGCTGAAACTCCAGTACTTTGGCCACCTCATGCAAAGTGTTGACTCATTGGAAAAGACCCTGATGCTGGGAGGGATTGGGGGCAGGAGGAGAGGGGGACAACAGAGGATGAGATGGCTGGATGGCATCACTGACTCAATGGACGTGAGTCTGGGTGAACTCCAGGAGTTGGTGATGGACAGGGAGGCCTGGCGTGCTGCGATTCATGGGGTCACAAAAAGTCAGACACGACTGAGTGACTAAACTGAACTGAATAATGAGCGATGTTGAGCAATTTTTATGTTTATTAGCCATCTGTATGTGTCTTTTGGAGAAATGTCTCCTTAGGTCTTTTTCCCACTTTTTGATGAATTGTTTGTTTATCTGGCATTGAGTTGTATGAACAGCTTGTATATTTTGAAAATTAATCCTTTCTCAGTTGTTTCATTTGCTGTTATTTTCTCCCAATCTGAGGGTTGTCTTTTCACCTTGTTTAGACTCTCTTTCGCTGTGCAAAAGCTTTTAAGTTTAATCAGGTCCCACTTGTTTACTTTTGTTTTTATTTCCATTACTCTAGAAGGTGGGTCATAGAGGATCTTGCTTTGATTTATGTCATCGAGGCTTCTGCCTATATTTTCCTCTAAGAGTTTTATAGTTTCTAGATTTACATTCAGGTCTTCAATCCATTTGGAGTTTATCTTTGTGTATGGTGTTAGAAAGTGTTCTAACTTCATTCTTTTACATGTAGCTATCCAATTTTCCCAGCACCATTTATTGAAGAGGCTGTCTTTGCCCCTTTGTATATTCTTGCCTCCTTTGTCAAAAATAAGGTATTCATAGGTGCATGGGTTTATTTATGGCTTTCTATCTTGTTCCATTGGTTTGTATTTTTGTTTTTGTGACATTGGCATACTGTCTTGATGACTGCAACTTTGTAGTATAACCTGAAGTCAGGAAGATTGCTTCCTCCAGCTTCATTCTTCTTTCTCAAGACTGCTTTGTCTATTCAGGGTCTTTTGTGTTTCCATATGAATTGTGAAATCTTTTGTTCTGATTCTGTGAAAAACGCCATTGATAATTTGACAGGGATCACACTGAATCTGCAGATTGCATTTGGTAGTATAGTCATTTTCACAATATTGATTCTTCCTACCCAAGAACATGGAATCTCTCCATCTGTTTATGTCATTTTTCATTTCTTTCATTAGTGTCTTATAATTTTCTGTATACAGTTCTTTTGTCTCCTTAGGTAAGTTTATTCCTAATTTAATTCTTTCTGTTTCCATGGTGAATGGGATTGATTCCTTAATTTCTCTTTGTGATTTTTCATTGTTAGTATATAGAAATGCAAGCGATTTCTGTGTATTGATTTTGTATCCTGCAACTTTTAAATTCACTGATTAAGTTGAGTAATTTTCTAATATGATCCTTAGGGTTTTCTATGTACAGTATCACATCATGTGCAAACAATGAGAGCTTTACTACTTCTTTTCCAGTCTGGATTCCTTTTATTTCTTTTTCTTCTCTGATTGCTGTAGCCAGGACTTCCAAAACTATGTTGGATAATAGTGGTGAAATTAGACACCCTTGTTTTGTTCCTGATCTTAGGGGGAATGCTTTCAGTTTTTCACCATTGAGAATAATGTTTGCTGTAGGCTTATCATATATGGCCTTTACTATGTTGAGGTAAGTTCCTTCTATGCCCATTTTTTGAAGAGTTTTCATCATAAATGGGTGCTGAATTTTATCAAAGGCTTTTTCTGCATCTATTGAGATTATCTGAGATTACCTGACCTGCCTCCTGAGAAATCTGTATGCAGGTCAAGAAGCAACAGTTAGAACTGGACATGGAACAACAGATTGGTTCCAAATCAGGAAAGGAGTACATCAAGGCTGCATATTTTCACCCTGCTTATTTAACTTATATGCAGAGTACATCATGAGAAATGCTAGACTGGATGAAGCACAAGCTGAAATCAAGATTGCTGGGAGAAAAATAAAAAACCTCAGATATGCAGATGACACCACCCTTATGGCAGAAAGTGAAGAAGAGTCTCTTGATGAAATTGAAAGAGGAGAGTGAAAAAGTTGGCTTAAAAGTCAACATTCAAAAACTAAGATTATGGCATCTGGTCCCATCACTTTATGGCAAATAGATAGGGAAACAGTGGGAAAAGTGACAGACTTTATTTGGGGGGGCTCCAAAATCACTGCAGATGGTGACTGCAGCCGTGAAATTAAAAGATGCTTGCTCCTTGGAAGAAACGTTATGACCAATCTAGACAGCATATTAAAAAGCAGAGACATTACTTCGCCAACAAAGGTCTGACTAGTCAAAGCTCTGGTTTTTCCAGTAGTCATGTATGGATGTGAGAGTTGGACTATAAAGAAAGCTGAGCACTGAAGAAATGATGCTTTTGAACTGTGATGTTGGAGAAGACTCTTGAGAGTCGTTTGGACAACAAGGAGATCCAACCAGTCCAACCTAAAGGAAATCAGTCCTGAATATTCATTGGAAGGACTCATGCTGAAGCTGAAGCTCCAATACTTTGGCCACCTCATGCGAAGAACTGACTCATTGGAAAAGACCCCGATACTGGGAAAGATTGAAGGTGGGAAGAGAAGGGGATGACAGAGGATGAGATGGTTGGATGGCATCACCGACTTGATGGACATGAGTTTGAGTAAACTCCAGGAGTTGGTGATGGACAGGGAAGCCTGGCATGCTGCAGTCCATGGAGTTGCAAAGAGTTGGACATGACTGAGTGACTGAACTGAACTGATTATCATATGATTCTTATCTTTTAATTTGTTAATATGGTATATTACATTGATTGATTTGTATATATTGAAGAATCCTTGCATTCCTGGAATAAACCCAATTTGATCATGGTGTGTGAGCTTTTTGATGTGTTGCTGAATTCTGTTCGCTAAAATTTTGTAGAGGATTTTTCCATCTATGTTCATCAGTGATACTGGCCTGTAGTTTTTTTCTTTTGTGTTGTCTTTGTCTGGTTTTGGTATCAGGGTGATGGTGGCCTCATAGAATGTGTTTTGAAGTGTTCCTTCCTCTGCAATTTTTTGAAAGAATTTCAGAAGGATAGGCATTAGCTCTTCTCTAAATGCTTGATAGAATTCTCCTGTGAAGTCATCTGGTCCTGGGCTTTTATTTTTGGGGAGATTCTTTATCACAGCTTCATTTTAGGGCTTGTAATTGGCTTATTCATAATTTCTATTTTTTCCTGGTTCAGTCTTGGGAGATTGAACTTTTCTAAGAATCTGTCCATTTCTTCCAGGTTATCCATTTTCTTGTCATATAGTTGTTCATAATAGTCTCTTGTAATCCTTTGTTTTTCTGCATTGTCTGTGGTAACCTCTCCTTTTTCAATTCTAATTTTGTTGATTTGATTCTTCTCTCTTTTTTGTTGATGAGTCTGGCTAAAGGTTTGTCAATTTTTTTTATCTTCTGAAAGAACCAGCTTTTAGTTTTATTAATCTTTACTATTGTTTCTTTCATTTCTTTTTCATTTATTTCTGCTTGAATCTTTATGATCTCTTTCCTTCTACTAATTTTGGGGGTTTTTGTTCTTCTTTTTCTAGTTGTTTAAGGTATAAAATTAGGTTATCTATTAGATGTTTTTCTTGTTTCTTGAGGTAGGATTGTATTGCTATAAACTTCCCTCTTAGAAATGCTTTTGCTGTATCCTATAGGTTTAGAGTTGTCATGTTTTCATTGTCATTTGTTTGTAGAAATATTTTGATTTCCCTTTTGACTTCTTCAGTAACCTGTTGGCTATTTGGAAACATGTTGTTTAATTTCTGTTTTATTGACTATGCCAAAGCCTTTGACTGTGTGGATCACAATAAACTGTGGAAAATTCTGAAAGAGATGGGAATACCAGACCACCTGACCTGCCTCTTGAGAAACCTATAGGCAGGTCAGGAAGCAACAGTTAGAACTGGACATGGAACAACAGACTGGTTCCAAATAGGAAAAGGAGTACGTCAAGGCCATATATTGTCACCCTGCTTATTTAACTTATATGCAGAGTACATCATGAGAAATGCTGGATTGGAAGAAACACAAGCTGGAATCAAGATTGCTGCGAGAAATATCAATAACCTCAGATATGCAGATGACACCACCCTTATGGCAGAAAGTGAAGAGGAACTAAAAAGCCTCTTGATGAAGGTGAAAGAGGAGAGTGAAAAAGTTGGCTTAAAGCTCAACATTCAGAAAACGAAGATCATGGCATCTGGTCCCATCACTTCATGGCAAATAGATGGGGAAACAGTGGAAACAGCATCAGACTTTATTTTTTTGGGCTCCAAAATCTCTGCGGATGGTGACTGCAGCCATGAAATTAAAAGACGCTTACTCCTTGGAAGGAAAGTTATGACCAACCTAGATAGCATATTCAAAAGCAGAGACATTACTTTGCCAACAAAGGTCCGTCTAGTCAAGGCTATGGTTTTTCCAGTGGTCATGTATGGATGTAAGAGTTGGACTGTGAAGAAGGCTGAGCGCTGAAGAATTGATGCTTTTGAACTGTGGTGTTGGAGAAGACTCATGAGAGTCCCTTGGCCTGCAAGGAGATCCAACCAGTCCATTGTGAAGGAGATCAGCCCTGGGATTTCTTTGGAAGGAATGATGCTCAAGCTGAAACTCCAGTACTTTGGCCACCTGATGTGAAGAGTTGACTCATTGGAAAAGACTCTGATGCTGGGAGGGATTGCGGGCAGGAGGAGAAGGGGACGACAGAGGATGAGATGGCTGGATGGCATCACTGACTCGATGGACGTGAGTCTGAGTGAACTCCGGGAGTTGGTGATGGACAGGGAGGCCTGGCGTGCTGCAATTCATGGGGTCACAAAGAGTCGGACACGACTGAGTGACTGAACTGAACTGAACTGTTTAATCTCCATGTAATTGTGTTTCTTACAGTCTTTTTCTTGTAATTGATATCTAGTCTTATATCATTGTGGTCAGAGAAGATGCTTGATATGATTTCAACTTTCTTAAATTTACTGAGCTTTGATTTGTGACTCAAGATGTGATCTATCTTGGAGAATGTTCCATGTGCACTTGAGAAGAAGGTGTATTCTTCTGCATTTGGATGGAATGTCCTGAAGATATCACTGAGATCCATCTCATCTAATGTATCATTTAAGACTTCTGTTTCCTTATTAATTTTCTGTTTTGCTGATCTGTCCATTGGTGTGAGCGGGGTGTTAAAGTCTCCTATTATTATTGTGCTACTTTTAATTTATCCTTTTATGTCTGTTAGTGTTTGTCTTATGTATTGAGGTGCTCCTATGTTGGGTGAATAGATATTTACAATTGTTATGTCTTCCTCTTGGATTGATCCCTTGATCATTATGTAGTATCCTTTCTTAACTCTTGTAATCTTCTTTATTTTAAGATCTATTTTGTCTGATATGAGGATTGCTACTCCAGCTTTCTTTTGCTTCCCATTTGCATGGAAAATATTTTTCCATCCCCTCACTCTCAGTCTATATGTGTCTTTAGGTCTGAAGTTTCTTGTAGGCAGCATATATATGGGTCTTGGTGTTGTATCCATTCAGCCAGTCTGTGTCTTTTGGTTGGAGCATTTAATCCACTTATATTTAAAGTAATTATTGATATATATGCTTCTATTGCCATTTTCTTGATTGTTTAAGGTTGATATTTTAGATATTTTCTTCTCTTGTATTTCTTGACTATATAAGTCCCTTTAACATTTGTTGTAAAGCTGGCTTGGTGGCACTGAATTCTCTTAACTTTTGCTTGTCTGAAAAGGTTTTTACTACTCCATCAGTTTTGAATGAGATCTTTGCCAGGCACAGTAATCTTGTTCGTAGATTTTTCCCTTTCAGTACTTTAAACATATCCTGCCATTCCCTTCTGGCCTGCAGAGTTTCTGCTGAAAGATCAGCTGTTAAGTATATGGGGTTTCCCTTGTATGTTACTTGTTGCTTCTCCCTTGATGCTTTTAATATTCTTTCTTTGTGTTTTATCTTTGTTAGTTTGGTTAGTGTCTTGGCATGTTTCTCCTCAGGTTTATCCTATACAGGGCTCTTTCTGCCTCTTGGACTTGATTGACTATTTCCTTTTCCATGTTGGGAAATTTTCAACTATAATCTTTTCAAAAATTTTCTCATACCCTTTCTTTTTCTCTTCTTCTTCTGGGACTTTTGATATTGTCCCAGAGGTCTCTGAAACTATCCTCAGTTCTTTTCATTCTTTTTACTTTATTCTGCTCTTCAGAAGTTATTTCCACCATTTTATCTTCCTGCTCACTGATTTGTTCTTCTGCTTCAGATATTCTGCTATTGATTCCTTCTAGAGCATTTTTAATTTCAATAATTGTGTTATTTGTCTCTGTATGTTTATTCTTTAATTCTTCTAGGTCTTTGTTAATTGATTCTTACATTTTCTCCATTTTGTTTTCAAGGTTTTTTTTTTATCACCTTTACCATCATTATTCTGAATTCTTTTTCAGGTAATTTGCCTATTTCCTCTTCGTTTATTTGGACTTCTGTGTTTCTAGTTTGTTTCTTCATTTGTGTAATATTTTTCTGCCTTTTCATTTTTTTTTTAACTTATTGTGTTTGAAGTCTCCTTTTCCCAGGCTTCAAGGTTGAACTCTTTCTTCCTTTTGGTTTCTGCCCTCCTAAGGTTGGTCCAGTGGTTTGTGTAAGCTTCTTATAGGGTGAGATTTGTGCAGAGTTTTTGTTTGTTTGCTTGCTTTTCCTCTGATGGGCAAGGCTGAGTGAGGTGGTAATCCTGTCTGCTGATGATCGGGTTTGTGTTTTTGTTTTGTTTGTTGTTTAGATGAGGCGCCCTGCACAGGGTGCTCCCCGTGGTTGGGTGACACCATGCTGGGTCTTATATTCAAGTGGTTTCCTTTGTGTGAGTTCTCACTATTTGATTCTCCCTAGAGTTAGTTCCCTGGCAGTCTAGGGTCTTAGAGTCAGTGCTCCCACTCCAAAGACTCAGGGCTTGATCTCTGGTCAGGAACAAAGATTCCACAGGTGGTTTTTTATGGCATTAAGTGAGAATAAAACAAATACCCATAAATGAGAAATCAAAGATGAACCCAGACAAACAGCAGTTACAAAATCAGGCAAATAATAATTAAAATAATGAAATATACACATATACATATACGCCCATGAGCAAAGTGAAAACACTCCAACAAAAATAAAGTACAGTAGACTGACCCAGTGAACAAAGGAAATCAAAAATTATATTTACCAGTTAAGAACAAAACTAACTAAAGGCCAAACTGGAAAGCAAAACTAGTGCTCGCTTTGGCAGCACATATACTAAAATTGGAACGATACAGAGAAGATTAGCATGGCCCCTGCACAAGGATGACACGCAAATTCGTGAAGCGTTACACACAATGGAGTATTACTCAGCCATTAAAAAGAATACATTTGAATCAGTTCTAATGAGGTGGATGAAACTGGAGCCTATTATACAGAGTGAAGTAAGCCAGAAAGAAAAACACCAATGCAGTATACTAACGCATATATATGGAATTTAGAAAGACAGTAACAATAACCCTGTATATGAGATAGCAAAAGAGACACTGATGTATAGAACAGTCTTTTGGACTCTGTGGGAGAGGGAGAGGGTGGGATGATTTGGGAGAATGGCATTGAAATATGTATAATATCATATATGGAATGAGTCGCCAGTCCAGGTTTGATGCACGATACTGGATGCTTGGGGCTGGTGCACTGGGACGACCCAGAGGGATGGTATGGGTAGGGAGGAGGGAGGAGGGTTCAGGATGGGGAACACATGTATACCTGTGGCGGATTCATTTCAATATTTGGCAAAACCAATACAATAGTGTAAAGTTTAAAAATAAAATTAAAAAAAAAAAGATGACCAAAAAAAATAATTAAAAGCTTCTGCCCAACAAAAGAAACTATAAGCAAGGTGAAAAGACAGCCTTCAGAATGGGACAAAATAATAGCAAATGAACCAATTGACAAACAACTAATCTCAAAAATATACAAGCAACTCCTGCAGTTCAATTCCAGAAAAATAAATGACCCAATCAACAAATGGGCCAAAGAACTAAATAGACATTTCTCCAAAGAAGACATACAGATGGCTAACAAACACATGAAAAGATGCTCGACATCACTCATTATCAGAGAAATGCAAATCAAAACCACAATGAGGTACCATTTCACTCCAGTCAGAATGGCTGTGATCCAAAAGTCTACAAGCAATAAATGCTGGAGAGGGTGTGAAGAAAAGGGAACCCTCTTACACTGTTGGTGGGAATGCAAACTAGTACAGCCACTATGGAGAACAGTGTGGAGATTCCTTTAAAAACTGGAAATAGAACTGCCATATGACCCAGCAATCCCACTGCTGGGCGTATGCACTGAGGAAACCAGAATTGAAAGAGACACGTGTACCCCAATGTTCATCGCAGCACTGTTTATAATAGTCAGGACATGGAAGCAACCTAGATGTCCATCAGCAGATGAATGGATAAGAAAGCTGTGGTACATATACACAATGGAGTATTACTCAGCCATTAAAAAGAATACATTTGAATCAGTTCTAATGAGGTGGATGAAACTGGAACCTATTATACAGAGTGAAGTAAGCCAGAAAGAAAAACACCAATGCAGTATACTAACACATATATATGGAATTTAGAAAGATGGTAACGACAACCCTGTATGTGAGACAGCAAAGGAGACACAGATGTATAGAACAGTCTTTTGGACTCTGTGGGGGAGGGAGAGGGTGGGATGATTTGGGAGAATGGCATTGAAATATGTATAATATCATATATGGAATGAGTCGCCAGTCCAGGTTTGATGCACGATACTGGATGCTTGGGGCTGGTGCACTGGGACGACCCAGAGGGATGGTATGGGTAGGGAGGAGGGAGGAGGGTTCAGGATGGGGAACACATGTATACCTGTGGCGGATTCATTTCAATATTTGGCAAAACCAATACAATAGTGTAAAGTTTAAAAATAAAATTAAAAAAAAAAAGATGACCAAAAAAAATAATTAAAAGCTTCTGCCCAACAAAAGAAACTATAAGCAAGGTGAAAAGACAGCCTTCAGAATGGGACAAAATAATAGCAAATGAACCAATTGACAAACAACTAATCTCAAAAATATACAAGCAACTCCTGCAGTTCAATTCCAGAAAAATAAATGACCCAATCAACAAATGGGCCAAAGAACTAAATAGACATTTCTCCAAAGAAGACATACAGATGGCTAACAAACACATGAAAAGATGCTCGACATCACTCATTATCAGAGAAATGCAAATCAAAACCACAATGAGGTACCATTTCACTCCAGTCAGAATGGCTGTGATCCAAAAGTCTACAAGCAATAAATGCTGGAGAGGGTGTGAAGAAAAGGGAACCCTCTTACACTGTTGGTGGGAATGCAAACTAGTACAGCCACTATGGAGAACAGTGTGGAGATTCCTTTAAAAACTGGAAATAGAACTGCCATATGACCCAGCAATCCCACTGCTGGGCGTATGCACTGAGGAAACCAGAATTGAAAGAGACACGTGTACCCCAATGTTCATCGCAGCACTGTTTATAATAGTCAGGACATGGAAGCAACCTAGATGTCCATCAGCAGATGAATGGATAAGAAAGCTGTGGTACATATACACAATGGAGTATTACTCAGCCATTAAAAAGAATACATTTGAATCAGTTCTAATGAGGTGGATGAAACTGGAACCTATTATACAGAGTGAAGTAAGCCAGAAAGAAAAACACCAATGCAGTATACTAACACATATATATGGAATTTAGAAAGATGGTAACGACAACCCTGTATGTGAGACAGCAAAGGAGACACAGATGTATAGAACAGTCTTTTGGACTCTGTGGGGGAGGGAGAGGGTGGGATGATTTGGGAGAATGGCATTGAAACATGTATAATATCATATAAGAAACGAATCTCCAGTCCAGGTTTGATGCAGGATACCGGACGCTTGGGGCTGGTGCACTGGGATGACCCAGAGGGATGGTATGGGGAGGGAGGTGGGAGGGGGGGTTCAGGATTGGGAACACGTGTACACCTGTGGCAGATTCATGTTGATGTATGGCAAAACCAATACAATGTTGTAAAGAGGTTGGCCTCTAGTTGAAATAAATTTAAATTTAAATAAATAAATAAATATTATAATCACTTTGGCAAAAGAAAAAAAAAGGAAAGCAAAACTAAAGCAAGGTGCTAAGTGGGGAATAAAGCAATGAAAACAAAGCTAACAAATATGTTGAGAGGAAAGGAAAGAAAGAATAGATATGCAAAGTTAAATAGAGGTAGATGAAGAAGATTTATATACATTATAGATTAACTGCAAGGGGAAAAGAACAGTAGGAAAGCCAAAGGAATAAATGGAGAAAAATAATAATAGGTTTCAAAAATTTTAAAAAGGGAAAAGAAAAACTTGACAGAACTGCAAAAGCCCAACCTAGAGGCAGAGGTTTATAACAACAATAAAAAGTGTGACTGAGGGGAAAAAGCTCAAAAGCTTAATTAGATTTCATAGTGCCAATAAAATCAACAACTACAACACAGGAGGGGAAAAAAGAAAAAAAAAATCCAAAGGAATCTACAGAACAAGTCAAAACATAAGAATAATAAATATTTTCCTTGAGTCACTGCTGCCAGAGTCCTTTCCCTCTTTGAGAGTCACAGTCCACCTCACCTCCCTAGGATTCCCTCCAACATTGTGCTGATCTCTGGATATGCTGTGGGAGCAGCTCAGATTTTGATCTGGTCCTACTCCTGTTTGTTCTTGCCTCCAATGTCCACAGCTATCAGAACTAGTGTATTTTCTTTTGTGGGAGCTTTCAATGACCTTTTATATATTCCATAGACACAGGTCTGCCTAGTTGATCATGTGGATTTAATCTGCAGTTTGTACAGCTGGTGGGAAGGTTTTGGGTCTTCTTCCTTAGCCACACTGCCCCTGGCTTTCAATTATGGTTTTATTTCCACTTCCGCAAATGGGTCATCCACTGGGGTTTGCTCCTGAGGCTGCCCTGGAGGACTTGGGTTTGCCCCTGTGAGGGCCAGGTGTGGAGGTGGTGCAGCTGCTTGGGTTGCAGGGGTTCTGGCAGCACCAAGGACTCAGGGGAATTGGTGGCTAGGGCAGTGGAAATATAGTGCTCTAGAAGGGTATGGCAACCAGGATTGGCCAATACACTCCAGTATTCTTGCCTGGAGAACCCCTTTCCCTGACAGAGAAGCCTGGCAGGCCACAGTCTACAGGTTTGCAAAGAGTTGGACACAACCGAAGCGACCCTCCATGCATAGACACAAGACTTTTTTGGCCTATGGCAGCTCTGTCCCAGTGAGAGTTGAGTGTGAAGGTGGTGCAGCTGCTTGGCTTGTGAGGACCCTGGTGGCACCAAGTGTACAGGGACATGGACTGTCTCTGCCACAGGAGTTATGGCCCTATCAGAGTCTTTTTTGAGCCTCTTATAGCTGGTGATCAGATTGCCTCTTTGGCCAGTCTTTCTCCATAGTTCTGCCCATTTAGGCACTCACAGGGCTCCCTTGCCTAGGGTCCTCTGTTGTTCGGCACGTGAGGCACATAGGGGGTCCTATGGCTGGAGTCCTACTCTGTAGTTCAGCACATCAGTCACTTAGAGGAGCCCTGAGTGGGGTCCTACTCTGTAGTTCAGTGCGTCAGGTGTTTGATGGGCCAGCCTCTCTATTGTTCTGCTGCTGATGCAGGCGTGTGGAGAGAGAGGCTTTGGCCATAGCTCCACTCTTGCCTGGAAAATGCCATGGACGGAGGAAGCTGGTAGGCTGCTGTCCATGGGGTCTCGAAGAGTCGGACACGATTTAGTGTCTTCACTTTCACTTTTCACTTTCATGCATTGGAGAAGGAAATGACAACCCACTCCAGTGTTCTTGCCTGGAGAATCCCAGGGACAGGGGAGCCTGGTGGGCTGCCGTCCATGGGATCACACATAGTTGGACACAACTGAAGCAACTTAGCAGTAGTAGCAGCCACCTCCTAGGCATGACTCAACAGTATCTCCTTGCTTCCATGGCTGCCTGGCTTTCCCACCACAATCTCCTCCACACATCCCCTCGATCCATCTCTCTGCAGTCAACAACAGCCCTCGCCCTGGGATTGCTTCACAATCCCTAAACTCCAGCTCCCAGCCGCTGCACCTTCCAAGGGACCTACATCCCTGTCTGGGGTATGTATGGCTGCGGCAAGGACTGTCTGAGTCTCATTCCATTTAGGTTGCCACAGGTCAACTGTTTCACTTTCAGCCTTAAATGTTTCTCCTCTGACTCAGACAATTGCCCCAATGTGGGGATCAGATCCTTGCTTCAGTTCCCCCACCAGCAGAGAGCAGGTCCAGTCCTACTAACACTCCTGTTTTTCCCCCTAGTTCCTTCATCCTACTGAGTTTTGCATGGTTATATATATTACTCTTGCCTGGAAAATCCCACGGATGGAGGAGCCTGGCAGGCTGCAGTCCATGGGGTCGCTCGGAGTCGGACACGACTGAGCGACTTCACTTTCTCTTTTCACTTTCATGCATTGGAGAAGGAAATGGCAACCCACTCCAGTGTTCTTTCCTGGAGAATCCCAGGGACAGAGGAGCCTGGTGGGCTGCTGTCTCTAGGGTCACACAGAGTCGGACACGATTGAAGTGACTTAGCATAGCATAGCATATATTCTTTTCCACTGGTCAGGTACTCCTGTCCACTCTCAGCTGGCGTTCTGCATGCACTTCTGTGT
This sequence comes from Bos javanicus, assembly GCF_032452875.1. Classification (NCBI taxonomy): domain Eukaryota; kingdom Metazoa; phylum Chordata; class Mammalia; order Artiodactyla; family Bovidae; genus Bos; species Bos javanicus. The sequence continues at coordinate 63,707,727 of NC_083876.1, forward strand.
CTGAAGGTGTATTCCTGATGTATCCATGGAGAGAGATGTACTCCACATCCACCTCCTCCTCCTCCATCTTGTTCTCTCCTGAGGTGCCTGATATTTTATAAAATAGTGTGAGACTTCTAGTTTCCAGTCTGACATGTAAAGAGCTTGGAAATTAGAAAACCCATCCTTCCATCTGAAAAAAAAACTGAACAAAGTGAAAATCAACAACTCCACTTGATCCACCAGAGAACTGAGATGATAGGGCAAACGACTGCCCTGAAAACTGGAGAAACAGAAAAACACAGAGAATCACAGCTTACTGGAGCAGAAGCTGCTGCTAGAGCCTGGAAGTACCACTTACAGGGCAACTCACTGATTTCTGGTTACTGACTTTGGGTTGACTTAAGAGAAGAAAACTCCAGGGTACCCAGTTTCAAGGGAAATCTAACATTTGGTGAGTTTTACCTCCAGGAGCCCTCCCACATTCTTAGGGTAAAAATCAGAGAGAAAAACTCCACTTGCGCTTGTGGCAGGGGAAGGAAAAAATTAACCATTTTGAAATAAACCCAGAGCATTTCTTTTTCCTTAGCAACAGCTTGTCCCCAAAGAAAACTAACATATGTCAATTGCTCTCCTAAATGAAAAACTTGAATTTAAAATTAAAAACACAACATCATTTATACTCAGTTCAGTCACTGAGTTGTGTCTGACTCTTTGCGACCCCATGGACTGCAGCATGCCAGGCTTCCCTGACTATCACCAACTCCTTGTGACTGCTCAAACTCATGTCCATCAAGTCAGTGAGGCCATCAAACCATTTCATCCTCTGTCATCCCCTTCTTCTGTCTTCAATCTTTTGCAGCATCAGGGTCTTTTCCAATGAGTCAGTTCTTCACTTGAGGTGACCAAAGTATTGGAGCTTCAGCTTCAGCATCAGTCCTTCCAATGATATTCAGGACTGATTTCCTTTGGGATTGACTGGTTGGATCTCCTTGCAGTACAAGTGTCTCTCAAGAGTATTCTCCAACACCACAGCTCAAAAGCGTCAATTCTTGAGCACTAAGCCTTCTTTCTGGTCCAACTCTCACATCCATACATAACTACTGGGAAAACCAGAGCTTTGACTAGATGGACCTTTGTTGGTAATGTCTCTGCTTTTTAATATGCTATCTAGGTTGGTCATAACTTTCCTTCCAAGGAGCAAGCATCTTTTAATTTCATGGCTGCAGTCACCATCTGCAGTGATTTTGGAGACCCCAAAAATAAAGTCTCACTGTTTCCATTGTTTCCACTCTATTTGCCATGAAGTGATGGAACTGGATGCCATGTTCTAAGTTTTTTGAATGCTGAATTTTAAGCCAGGTTTTTCCACTCTCCTCTTTCACTTTCATCAAGAGGCTCTTTAGCTCCTCTTTGCTTTCTGCCAAAAGGATGATGTCATCTGCACATCAGGTTATTGATTTTTCTCCCAGCAATCTTGATTCCAGCTTGTGCTTCATCCAGCCCAGGATTTCGCATGAGGTACTCTGCATATAAGTTAAAAAAGTAGGGTGATAATATGCAGCCTTCACATACTCCTTTTCCTATTTGGAAACAGTCTGTTGTCCCATGTCCAGTTCTAACTGTTGCTTCTTGACCTGCATACAGATTTCTTCAGAAGATGAGATGGTCTGGTATTCCCATCTCTTTATCCACACAAAGGCTTCACCATAGTCAATGAAGCAGAAGTAGATATTTTTCAGGAATTCTTTTGCTTTTTCTATGATCCAACGGATGTTGGCAATTTGTTCTCTGGTTCCTCTGCCTTTTCTAAATCCAGCTTGAACATCTGGAAGTTCTTGGTTCACATACTGTTGAAGCCTAGCTTGGAGAATTTTGAGCATTCTTTGCTAGCATGTGAGATGAGTGCAATTGTGCAGTAGTTTGAACATTCTTTGCCATTGCCTTTCCTTGGGATTAGAATGAAAACTGACCTAGCACTCAGAAAAAGAAATATATTGAGGCTTCCCAGGTGGCACTAATGGTAAAGAATCCACCTGTCAATGCAGGAGACACAGGAAACTCGGGACTGACAATACCTTACTTTAGAGGCTTACAATAGAACTGCAGTAATTAAGACAGTATTAATGGGGCTGCTGCTAAGTCGCTTGCTAAGTCACTTCAGTCGTGTCCGACTCTGTGCGACCCCACAGACGGCAGACCACCAGGCTCCCCCATCCCTGGGATTCTCCAGGCAAGAACACTGGAGTGGGTTGCAATTTCCTTCTCCAATGCATGAAAGTGAAAAGTGAAAGTGAAGTCACTCAGTCGTGTCCGACTCTTCACAACCCCATGGACTGCAGCCTACCAAGGCTCCTCCGCCCATGGGATTTTCCAGGCAAGAGTACTGGAGTGGGTTGCCATTGCCTTCTCCAATTAATGGGAAAAAAGACAAACCAATCAATGAAACATAGTAAGGAGCACAAAAATAGATCCACATAAGTATAGACAACTGACCTTTGACAAAGAAGCAAGAGCAATTCAATGAGCAAATGATAGTTGTATTAGTTTTCTAGGAGTCATTACAAAATATCACAAACTGGATAGCTTAAACAACAGAAATTTATTTTTCACAGTTCTGGAGTCTAGAAGTCCAAGATCATGGTATCAGCAGGTTTGGTTTCTTTTGAGGCCTCTCTCCTTGGCTTTCAGATGGCCCCTTTCTCACTTTGTCTTCATATGGTCACCTCTTAGTCTGTATATGTGTCTGGTGTCTATAGTCCCTTTTTATAGCGATAGCAGCTGTACTGGACAAGAGCCCACCCTAACAACCCATTTTAACTTAGTTACTTCTTTAAAAGCCCAATCTCTATATATGGTCACATTCTAAAGCACTGAGTTAGGGTTTCAACATATGAATTGGTGGGAAGGGATGAAATTCAGCCCATAACAATGTGGTTTGATTTTTGGTTTTGTTTTTATATATTTGTTTTATAAATAACATTGTGACAACTGAATCTCTACATCCAAAAAGAAAAAAGAAAAAGATTAATCTAGAAGACCCTACATCTTTCACAAAAAACTAATTCAAAATGGATCATAGACCTATATATATAAAACACAAGACTATAGAACTTCTTAAAGACAACATCAGAGAAAATACAGGTGACCATGGACTTGGTAATGAGTTTCCTGATACAACACCAAAAGCAGAACCCATGGAAGAAATATGAGAAGCTAGACTTAATTAAAATTTAAAACTTCCGTGAAAGACACTGTTTAAAAGAATGAGAAGACAAGCCATGGACTGAGAGAAAATCTTTGTAAAACATATCTGATAAAGTACTTATTTCTGAATGTATCAAGAACTCTTAAAACTTAACAATAAGAAAATATTAGGGGCTTCCCTGATGGCTCAGTGGTAAAGAATCTGCCTGCCAATGCAAGAGATATGGGTTTGATCCCTGGTCCAGGAAGATCCCACGTGTGGCAGAACAACTAAGGCCACGTGCCACAACCATTGAGCCTGTGCTCTAGAGCCCAGGAGCCACAACTACTGAGCCCAGCATGCTCTAGAGCCAGTGCTCTGCAACAAGAGAAGCCACCACCATGAGAAATCCACACACTGCAAGTGGAGAACAGCCCCCCCTATCCACAACTAAAGAAAAGCCCAAGCAGCAATGAAGACCCAGCACAGCCATAAATAAATAAATTAAATTACCCCAAAAATCTTAAAAAAATAATACATCCTAATCTAAAAGAAGATAGGGACTTCCCTGGTGGTCCAGTGGTTAAGATCCACCTTTCAATGCAGGAGATGCAGGTTCGATCCTTGGTTGACTCCCGTGCCACACAGTGCAGCCAAAATAAATTAATTAATAAAATAATAAAAAGATATGTGCTGTCAAGACACAAAAAACTGTGGAGGAAACTTAAATGCATATTGCTAAATAAAGAAACAAGTCTGAAAAGGTAACATATTATATGATTTTAACTACATGGTGTTCTGGAAAAGGCAAAACTATAAACACAATAAAAAGATCAGTTGGTTGTCGGGGACTTGAGGGGAGAGATGAAAAGATGAAGTACAGGAGATTTTTAGGACAATGAAGTTATTCTGTATGATACTACAATGGTGGACATGATCTTATACATTTGTCAAAAACTTTACAACTATACCACACTGCTATGAACTCAACTGTGTCCCCCCAACCCAGCCTCCAATGTGACTGTTTTTGAAGATAGGGCCTATAAGTAGGTAATTAAGGTTAAATGAGGTCTTAAGAGTGGGGCCCTGGTATTATAGGATTAGTGTCCTTATAAGAAGAAATGCAAGAATCTCTCTCTCCTCAAGCACCAAGGAAAGGCCATGTGGGCACACAGACAGAAGCCAACCATCTATAAGCTAAGAAAAGCTCTCACCAGAAATGGAACCCTACTGGACATTAATCTTGGACTTCCAAGTCCCTAGAACTGTGCACAAATAAACTGGTTGGTATTTTAGCCAACCAGCATATGGGATTTTGTTACGGAAGGCTGAGCAGACTAATACAAACACAGAATGAACCCCAATGTAAACTATGAATTTTAGTGGTATATGGTAGTATATAAATATTGGTTTGTTAATCGTGATAAACTTACCCACACTAACAGAGTTGTTAATAATAGTGAAGACTCAATTGGATAGGAGAAGTGGATACATGGGAACTCTACTTTCTGCTCTATTTTTCTGTAAACCCAACAGCTGCTTTAAAAAAAAAAAAAGTCTCAATTCAAGAAAAACACTTTGGTGGCTTTTACTTTATAGAACATGTTTCATAAAGATTAAGATCTGACCGTGCACTATAGCTATAGATATATCACCAGAGATTGATAGTTGTGTACGTTCATAAAGTTTTCATCTTTTTGGGAATTCCCTGGTGGTCCAGCAGTTAGGATTCAGCACTTTCACTCCTGGGGCCCTGGTTCAATCTCTGGTCAGAAAACTAAGATTCTCTCAAGTCACACACTGTAGCCAAAAAAGTTTCCATCTTTTTGATCTTCAGTGAAAATGCTGATAAGAAGGAAAGTGCTAAAATAGTTTTTAAATATTAGTCAGAGGACTTGCCCGGTGGTCCACTGCTCCCAATTCAGGGGGCACAGATTCAGTCCCTGGTCAGGGAACTAGATCCCACGTGCTGCAACTAAGACCCAGAGCAGCCAAATAAATAAATTTTTTAATTTTTAAATTGAAAAAATAAATAAAAATTAAAATGTTAGTCAAGATTCAATCTGAGAAGCAGAAATCCACAGCCCCTTCACCTTCTACCTCATAACAAAGAATTATCTAGTCCAAACCCTAGATTTTCCAACCTGCAAAATTAACATTTGGGACCAGATAATTCTGTGTGTGTGTGTTAGGTGGAGAGGAGGGGGTCCCGGGGTGCTGCCACGCACATAGTGGGATATTTAGCCATATACTTGAACTCTGCCAACTAGCACCACTCTGTACCCCTCTTACCTCCTCCCTTCTATCATAATAATCAGAAACATCTCCAAAGATCACCAAATTCCCATGGGGATCAAAATTGCCCTCAGTTGAGGATATCTTAAATGAAGGGATTTGATACTGCAATTGTAGAAGCTGTGGCATGTAAGGTCAGGATCTCAAACCCTGCTGAAGGAGCTTGAAGTCCCCAGGGTAGTCAGGAAGGGAAGATGGACATAGAGTGGGGAAGAACAGAAACAAACTAGAACTCACTGGCATGAGTTGGATTCCCACAAAGATGGACTGACACCCATGTTTTTTCTTGCTGCCTCTGGTGTCGATGACAGAGGTATCCTCCAGAAACTGGGGCTCTTGGTTTCAGAATTAAACACGCAACTGGCTCAAGAATAGAGAAACTGAAAGAAGATCTAGGGAAAGGTGGAGCAGTTGAAGTTTCAACAGTGTGAACTGGCGAATATGCAGCATATATATGAGTTACAAAATGACTAGGACTTCATTTCCACCCTACCAGTCTTCCACAAGAGTCTCTTCTGTGGCTTACCCTAACTGGAAATACGTAGGAAATCGCATTGTACAAAACGGTTCAGGCTCATCACTGCATTACAAAACCCTCAGAGGTTCTCTCTTTAATGTTGTAAGATGAAAGTGTTCAAAACGAGTTGAATAAGCTCATCATAGATTTTATTTCTTATTTTCAAATGAGCCTCAAAATATATATATACAGAAACACCCTGGTGAATCTGCAGGAGACTTCAACTAATTATACATTTTCCCCAAAATATTTATTCCATTCAGTTTATAATCATATTCTGCCTCAGATGTTACTTGCACTGTGACCATATAAATCGGACTTTTAAAATCAATTGGAAACTTGATGTAACACCTGTGGAATATTTATAATTTATAGCTGCAAAAGACAGATGCTAATGATAAGAACTAATAACAAAATATTATCTAAATGAAACTCTAATCTGCTCCCAGCCTCCCCTTTCTCTGCTAAGTATCTAATTTTATCTCTTCAAGACAGGGTAATCTTAAATGGCCTGTATTTACATAATGCATTGCTATAGATTTTTTCATTCCCAACTAATCAGTTTAGAATCCATCTGCCGGAGTCTGAAGGTGTTCTTGCTGGGGCTGGTTACAGACTCCTCCTTGTAAATGACCATGTTAATTAAGAAAGATGAAGTATGTCCTCTCTTTGATATAGAAAATCTAGATAATTTAGAATGGTTTCTCACCATAGCCTATTTATAACATTAAAAGATAAGATGTGTGTGTGCTAAGTCGCTTCAGTGACCCTATCAACTGTAGCCCATCAGGCTCTTCTGTCCATGGGATTCTCCTACAAATAACAGCACAATCTCTCCTGTTGCCCCTTTGATAGGTTTCTAGGATAATGGTGGGGGAGGTGCTTAACTGGGAAACATCCTAGAAGATGCTACCATATTATTGTATTGGTTCAATAAAGACTTTGTGAAGACATCCCTTTCTGCAACAGGATTGGACTGGGCACTGCCCTTCTCTGACTGGCTGGACACCCATGAAGTAAACCATACCTCCTCTAAGATCCTACGAACCAAACATCCTTGCTGCTGTGCTACCCCCAGAGCCTTAAAGGGTCTTGACCCCCAGAGGATGCATGTTCTGAGATCAGCAACATCTTTTAGAGTAATACAGATATTTCTCTCTACTAAGGAGATCATATTGTTTATCTATCTCCCAGTGAGATTATAAACTTCCACATAAAAGTATAAAAAGAATTCCAAATCCACGTCTCTTTAACTGCAGGAAGTCATTCCTTCTCAGAAACTTTCAGAAAGAATCAGAGATATTTTCACTAACCAGTGGGGCAGCTACTACAAATAACCAGACCAAACCCCCACAGCTTGAAGCCTCAAAAGTCTCTCTTAAGCATCAGTTTGAGATGGAACTCTTCTCCCAACATGTGCTCCAAACTGGGTAATCAGTCTACTGTGAGGATCCTGAGAGATGGCACTGATGCTTGTGCAACATATAGAGACTATTCTTTCTGTATTACACTCAAAGAATGTGTCCCACAATAAACTTGCTTGAGTCCTAAAGTTAGCAATCTGCTACAATTAGTAACACAGACACTTTCTCCTAGGATGACAATTAGTAACACAGATGCTTTCTCCTGAGATACACAAACCAAAGTTTAATCTCTAGACTGTTGTTGGAACCTCTTCAAGGTGGACTGCCCTTCCTGAGCATGACCTAACCTAGATATCCTCCTGTCTTTCAAAGAATATTCTCTCAGTGTCCTGCTCATGCTCTCAGTAGCCTAAGACTCCCATTGAGGTCCTCGCCCTCTTTTGGCCCACAATGTATATCTGAACCTTTATTGAATGGTGGGGTTTCCATCTTTTCCCCCAGAAAGAATTCAGCTTATGTAAATAGTTCAGGGAAAAAGAGGTATGTCTCCTAATTCCACCCAAGAAGAGTCTGTTTGAAAGCAAGATAACACACCTGCAGGGCCATGTCTAGAGATGTGCCTAGAGGTAGTTGTATGCTTAAGAAGTCTTTAAGCAGCCTATTTACTGATAGGTAGGGCTGTCTCCCCACCCAGTTAGTTGTTTGGCCTGAGGTTTCCCAGCATTGGAGCCTATACGTCTTGGTGTTAATGAGCTAGAAGAAGGATCTCACAATGGCACCCACCAATATCAGTATCCATGCAATAAAAGGACCTCCTAAGTATGACTGACTCCAGTGTCTATGTCCCTAGGGTGAGCCACAGCTCACTATCGTCTCTATTTTTCTTTGGGACTCCCAAAATTAAGCCCCACTGGGTTTCAAAGACACATGTCCTGGGGGGTTGTCTTCCCAATGCAGGACCCCCAAGCTGGGAGCCTGATGTGGGTCTCAGACCTCTCACTCCAGTGGGAGAACCTCTGCAATATCATTATTGTCCAGTGCGTGGATTCCCCACCCAGGAATATGGAACTTAATTATGTTACAAGTCTGCCCCTCCCACCCATCATGCTGTGATATTTCCTTTAAGTCTTCGGTAGTAGAAGATCTTTTCTGGTAGGTTCCAGTCTTTTTCATCGATGGCTGTTTTGCAAATTGTTGTGATTTTGGTGTGCTCATGATAGGAGGTGAGCTCAAGTTCTTTCTACTCTTAGGTCTTTGGCCATCTCAGCAAAACTCCCTCAATACATTCTTTAAAATACAGTAAACCATTGTCCAAAACACAAGAACACAACAAAGAGTAGATGCTCAATGATGTTGGTTCCTTGTGTGATAGATGACTGGAAACCTCAATAATTTAATAATCAGTAAAATGATAATTGGGGCTTCCCTGGTGGCTCGGAAAGTAAAGAATTCACTCACAATGTGGGAGACCTGGGTTCAATCCCTGGGTTGGGAAGATCCCTTGGAGGAGGGCATGGCAACCTGCTCCAGTATTCTTGCCTGGAGAATCCCCATGGACAGAGGAGCCTGGAGGGCTACAGTCCATGGGGTCACAAAGAGTCGACCACAACAGAGCGACTGAGTACAGCACAGCACAAAATGATAACTGTATTTCAAAATAATGAAGACTACGCAATGACTCATCAAAAAAAGAAATATTTATAGCATAGCAAGTTTGTATATTTTTATATTCTATGTATAAACATCATTTTTTATATTAATGTATCAAGAATCTCTGTATTTACATAAACAGAATCACCAATCCCAAGTCTGCCAGATAATAAACAGTTTAGTGAACCTAAAATTCGAATTTGTAGGTCTAAATTTTATTTTAGTGATAATTTCTCTCAAATCAAGGCCTGAAACTGCACTGCTTTAAAGAATGGGGCATGAGTGCCCTCTTGTGATAGAATAAGCATTTAAATGCATTTGTAAATATTTTTCAGTTGCATATGAAATAATTTTCACTGAGTCATTTCACAAACACAAAATGCCATCTATTGTTAGGCCAATCTTACCAGTGCTCTTAAGCGTGGAAACAATAAATATTTGAAAAACTTGGTTAATGTTAATAGACAATATGAATGACTCACATAAAAATACTATGCCTCAATTATTCTGGTAGCTCCAATAAAAGCCAGATATGACAGAGCCTCTTTCAACTGATCATCACTTAACTGTCTCACAAATGCTCTCCATTCTTCTTAGTAGCTAGACATGCTCCGGAGAAGGCGATGGCACCCCACTCCAGTACTCTTGCCTGGAAAATCCCATGGAAGGAGGAGCCTGGTAGGCTGCAGTCCATGGGGTCGCTAAGAGTCAGACACGACTGAGTGACTCCACTTTGACTTTTCACTTTTCATGCATTGGAGAAGGAAATGGCAACCCACTCCAGTGTTCTTGCCTGGAGAATCCCAGGGACGGGGGAGCCTGGTGGGCTGCCGTCTATGGGGTCACGCAGAGTCAGATACCACTGAAGCAACTTAGCAGATATGCTCCCAAAGCAAGAGGAAGTCTCAGGACCGTGCAGGCAGGCTCCTGTATGCTTCCACTATTTAGCGCTTCAATGAATGAGGTACCTACTTTCCACGGGTCAGTTGTTTGATCCTAAATCTACTTATATCAATTGTATTTGTACTCAAATTACATAAATAAATAAATAATGGAAAATAATGATTTATTAAAAGAAAAGAAAGTTTTTAGGTAAAACAAAATTAAGTTGAATGCTTTGAAGTGACTTCAGAAAATGTAATCAGGAAAAACTTTTGAGATTGCACATGGGCAAGATTTTTTTAGTTTTCTTACCCACGTATAGAAGAATTATAAATTCTAAATTTATATAAATTATAAATTCTATAAATATTAGCAACTCTAAAAATAATTTTTAATAAAAGCTTTAGCCTAAAATCAAAATGCTGGTAAAAGCACTTATTTTTATATTTTATACCAAAATAAAACATTTTAGGTACATATGATCTTTATGAATGATGCCGTAATTAACTCTTCTGGTTCACTGAAAGGTACTTTCCCCCCAACTGCTCATATTTTTTTTTCAGTAGTTTTATTTATTTATTTACTTTTGGTTGCACTGGGTCTTCACTGTTGTGTGGGCTTTTCTCTAGTCACAGTGCATGGCTGTCTCATTGTGTTGGCTTCTCTTGTGGAGCATGGACTCTAGGGTGAGCAGGCTTCAGTAGTCGTGCCACGAGGACTCAGTAGTTGTGGCTCGTGGGCTCAGGTGCTCCGCTACATGTGGGATCTTTCCAGACCAGGGATCAAACTTGAATGTGAATTCTTTAACACTGAACCACCAGGGAAGCCCCTGCTCATATTTTATATATATTAACTTAAAAATTGTATGGAATGTGAATTTGGCCAGATTCTACAATGAATTTGGGTGTGTGTGACCTGAAATACAGGAAATTTGTCTCTGGTTAAAAATCAAACCATAGCATTTGGCAGAGACATCTGGGAATATTTGTATAAACTTTTGACCTCTAAAGTTACACTTCCTTTACATTGTTAAAATCAATGTTTTGTATAAAGATTTATGTACATGATAGTCATCTGGAATCTTCATCAAAGAAGGGCATTCCACACTCATTTTAAGTAAAGCAAAATGACTTGTTATCTGCAAGTCAGAGCATAACTTTTCATGGTGACATGATCAACTAACTGATCAGCATCAGATCAGAGGGCTTCCATCTCATTTTTTAAATGATTTTTTTTAATTTCCTAGGAAATTGTGAATTTAAGTAGCTCAAAAAATGTAAATAGCCAATGTTTTTCTGAATTACATTTACTTTAAAAATTTTAAGCACCTACTGTGCATTCCTTCTGTTTTTTCTTTGAATTTACACAGCAATCTCTGTAACTGTCTCACTGATTAGCAGATTTTGAAGCATAATTGTCTTATTTCAGATTCCATGATAGACTGTAATGGTAATGTACCAGAATGTAATGTACCAGAATATATGTATTCACATATTATGAATTCAGTTATTATTTAGCTGAATAATTTAGTTATTATATATTCAGTTCTTATGTACTATGTGCCAAGCTCTGTTCTTAGCCAAACTGAGAACAAAACAGATAAAAACTCCACATGTTGAGCTTACATGTGATAGAGGAGAATATAAAAATCAATAAACACAAAATTTAGTGTGTTAGGAAGCAATATGTGTTTAAAAAAAAAATAAAGGAGAGAGATAGATGGGTGCAGAGTGTTGGGAAAGGGTTGCAATTCTAAATGGACTGGCCTGGAAATGCAAATGAAAACCACAATGGGATATCACCTCACACCTGTCAGAATGGCTATCATCCAAAAGAACATGAATACTACTATATTTAAAATAGATAACAACTAGGATCTACTGTACTCTTGCCTGGAAAATCCCATGGATGGAGGAGCCTGGAAGGCTGCAGTCCATGGGGTCACTGAGGGTCAGACATGACTGAACAACTTCACTTTCACTTTTCACTTTCATGCATTGGAGAAGGAAATGGCAACCCACTCCAGTGTTCTTGCCTGGAGAATCCCAGGGACGGGGGAGCCTGGTGGGCTGCCGTCTATGGGGTCACACAGAGTTGGACACAACTGAAGTGACTTAGCAGCAGCAGCAGCAGCAGGATCTACTGCATAGCACAGGGAACTCTGCTCAATATTCTGTAATAAATTAAATGGGAAAAGAATTTGAAAAGGGATATATGTATATGTACAACTGAATCACTTTGCTGTACACCTGAAACTAACACAACATTATAAACCAACTATAGTCCAATATAAAATACAAATGTAAAAAGTAAATACATTTTAAAATCAAAACAGGAAAAATTTTTAAAACTTCATAAAATATAGTTGAAATTTTGATAGTATATAGTAAGAGTCTAATAATCTTATTTCTTTCCAGAAATTAATTATTTATTAATATTAACAATTGTTTTACTTTTAGCAAAGTATACCTTCTAGTTTTAAATACTGAAAATCTTAATTATGAATTAGGAATAATTTATGATGATCAATTTTTTTATCTCCCTATTTTGGAATTTGGTTTAAAATTTTTTTAATTTAATAAATACATAAGCTGACCTGGAAAAACCACACTGGGAAGGTTTGGTCAAGACCTGTAGAAGGTGAGGGAACAACCCAGGAAGAAACTGAGGGGAGAGTAAACCATGCCAAGAGGGTACAGCCTTGACAGGCCCTAGTCATAAAGCAGTTTCACTTACAAGCAGAGTAACAATATAACTTATGCCCAAAGCAGGAGTATGTATTAGGCAGCCTGTGACATGAGTTTCAGCAGCAATAAAACTATAGATATCTAAAATGTAATAATGCTGTCTTCTATGCTTCTTGTTATTTAAAAAAACTACTACCCTAAAGTCATAAAAACAATGTCTTTTCATAAATTATGACAGCATGATATACATTCTGTACATGAAACTCCTGCTGTAATTTCTGCTCAACCCAAAGTGCTGCTTTAGAGGTAACAACAAGCTATCTAACAAGCATGAACATGGAGAAATTCAGGAGCTCAAAGTATTTGTCCATTTTCCTCCAGTCGGGTTTTTAAAGAAATGAGTACCTACACTTTTGTCAAGGTCATATTCATTTAGGAAAAACATGAATAATCCTTTAATCTCATTCCCTGGAGTTCTCTCTGCCTGGGAAGTTATCTGCCCAGGGTACTACTCCCTTGCATAGGTACATGTTTACCACAGCACAGCTGTTAAAGCCACAACTTTAGAAGAATGGATAAAACATATGACAAAGTCTTTAAAAATATAGTAAGTTCTTGTCGAGAGAGCAGCGACCAACCAGATTTTTGAGAAACTCTTCTGCAGGTGTGGGAAGGCTGCTTGACCACTGATTTGTTGAATAACCTCAGATAAACTCCTTTTTCTGCATCTATTCTCCCATTTTTAAAATGTGGAAATAATAAAATATGTTTTACCCATTACACAATATTAATGTTAGAAACATATGTTAAAAGGCTTTGACTAATATAAAATACTATACATTGTCAACATCATTTATAATTTGTTAATGAGCTACTATATTTAAAGCAATATGTGTTTGTGTGTGTGTGTGTTAGTCGCTCAGCCATGTCTGACTCCTTGAGACCCCATGGAATGTAGTCCACCAGACTCCTCTATCCATGGAATTCTCCAGGCAAGAACACTGAAGTGGCTAGCCATTCCCTTCTCCAGGGGCTCTTCCCTACCCAGGGATCAAACACAGGTCTCCTGCATTGCAGGCAGATTCTTTACCATCTGAGCCATCAGGGAAGTTTATTGGAGACAGAGAGCCAGGATACAAAAACAAAAGCAAAACCAGCATAATATCATTCTTACTCATGGAATAACATTAGAATTGTATGAATAGCATGTGCTTTATAGAAATGCATGCAAGTACTCACATTGCTTTAAATAAAGCCAAGCACTTAGTAAAGATTACAACTGGAATAAATTACGAAATAGTGCTGAGGTTTTGAAGATTATCTATCGATGAGGTAAGTTTTCCAGGAACAGTCTCTGAAAGGATTGAGAGTTTTATGATAGAAAGGGGAGTTAGTACATAATGAGAGAAAACAAAGAATAAACAGGGAAAAAAATAATAAAAATTACTTTACAGGTTCACTAGAGATAGAAGCAAAACAAAATTTGAAATAATGAGGATTTTGTCACTAAAAAGGGAGAAATTCAGTCTTGTGCACATTTACTTTAGCTTGACAAAGTGGCCACAGGACTGTAATCCAGGTCCCAGATGGTGTTAGATCATTGAATTGGAAGAGCAAGATCATATCTAGGTTGTAAAGTGTTAACCTAAAAAAAATTTCTCCTGGTGTGCCTGGGTAAAATGAAGTGAGATTAAAATAACTGTTTTAGGCCTGCCCTGATGGTCCAGTGGTTAAGAATTCACCTGCCAGAGCAGGGGACATGGGTTCGATCCCTGGTCCCGGAAGATTCCACATGCTGTAGAGTAACCAAGCCTATGCACCACAACTGCTGAGCCTGCATGCTCCAGCTACTGAAGCCCACAGTGCCTATAGCCCATGCTCTGAAACAAGAGAAGCCACAGCAATGAGAAGCCAGTACACTGCAACAAAGAGTAGCCCCCACTCACCACAACTAGAGAAGGCCCATGCGCAGCATGGAAGACTCAGCACAATCAAAAATAAAGTAGAAAAATAATTTTAAGTAACTGTTTTAGCTGTACCTGCCTAATAGTAAATAATAAGGTCGATAGGTAAAGCATTTACAGAGACATCCCTTTCATTCCATCCATTTTATAAACACCAAGCCTCTGTTCATCTCCTGGTGCTGGAAGAATTTGGTTACTTACAGCTCCTCGTTGTCCCTTCTGCCCATTGTCCACCCTTCCTTCTGGACTCCATCCCATCTGTCTATGATCTTGCCTTCCAGATGTCTGTTTTAGCTTTCAGCCCATAATTTTGTTTGGAATGTACATATTATCTCTTACTTTTCAAAATCAGCAGCCAACTGTAAAAGAAAAACTGTCCCAAACCTGGTCTGGGACAGCACTTTTTACTTGGTGTAATGGCCAGCCTCTCTCTGGGAAGAACTAAACTCGTGATAAAGCTTAAGCAATTTTCAGATAAACTTTAATAAATACAGATGTGTTCCAGGAAAGTCACGTTGGGTAACAGCTGGTATGAATCAAGCCAGGAAGTTGTTGGTGATGAACACAGTTTCTATAGTGACATAAAGCCGACACCAGACTACACCTGGTTGGGGAATAAAGGAGAAGTAAAGAATTGTGGACTGTAAATGCAGGTGACTGTATCAAGAAGCTTGGCTGGGAAATGGAAACATGAGGTGGCAGCTTGTTTTGAAGGACAATGGACATGATTATGTTTATTGTGTTGAAGGAAAGGAGGAAAAGAAAACTAGGAAAGGAAACTAGATGTTGACTTTTTGTTCCTGAATAAAAACTTCTGCCTCTTGTAACAAATAAGATAATGTGCTCTCATTTGGTTTCATTTACTTAGAATAGGTAAGATTGCCAGGAGAAATATCAATAACCTCAGATATGAAGATGACACCACCCTTATGGCAGAAAGTGAAGAGGAACTAAAAAGCCTCTTGATGAAGGTGAAAGAGGAGAGTGAAAAAGTTGGCTTAAAACTCAACATTCAGAAAACTAAGATCACGGCATCCGGTCCCATCACTTCATGGGAAATACATGGGGAAACAGTGGCAACAGTGTCAGACTTTATTTTTCTGGGCTCCAAAATCACTGCAGATGGTGACTGCAGCCATGAAATTAAAAGACGCTTACTCCTTGGAAGGAAAGTTATGACCAACCTAGATAGCATATTCAAAAGCAGAGACATTACTTTGCCAACAAAGGTCCGTCTAGTCAAGGCTACGGTTTTTCCAGTAGTCGTGTATGGATGTGAGAGTTGGACTGGGAAGAAGGCTGAGTGCCGAAGAATTGATGCTTTTGAACTGTGGTGTTGGAGAAGACTCTTGAGAGTCCCTTGGACTGCAAGGAGATCCAACCAGTCCATTCTGAAGGAGATCAGTCCTGGGATTTCTTTGGAAGGAATGATGCTAAAGCTGAAACTCCAATACTTTGGCCACCTGATGTGAAGAGTTGACTCATTGGAAAAGACTCTGATGCTGGGAGGGATGGCGGCAGGAGGAAAAGGGGACGACAGAGGATGAGATGGCTGGATGGCATCACTGACTCAATGGGCGTGAGTGTCAGTGAACTCCGGGAGTTGGTGATGGACAGGGAGGCCTGGCGTGCTGTGATTCATGGGGTCTCGAACAGTCGGACACGACTGAGCAACTGAACTGAACTGAGGAATTTAAAGCCAGAGAAAAGCTTATTTTTAGTACCTAGTACATTAGATAGGCAGTGTGATATAGGGTAGGGCTTCCTCAATTTTTCTGCACGGTAAGCTCAGCTGGTAAAGAATCCAACTGCAATGCAGGAGACCTGGACTCGATCCCTGGGTTGGGAAGATCCCCTGGAGAAAGGAATGGCTACCCACTCTAGTATTCTGGCCTAGTGAATTCCATGGACTGTATAGTCTGTGGAATTGCAAAAAGTCAGACACGACTGAGCAACTTTCACTTTCAAACTCACATAAGGATCTTAATAAACATAAAGATTCCTGGGCTCTATGCCAGACCCACTAAACCAGAATATCTAAAAAGAAAGACCTGGAAATCTGTGACTTTAACAAACATCTTATGAACAAACAAGGTTGAAGGAAAAAAATGGTATAATAGTGTAAAGGACAGGCTTAGGAATCAGAAAATACCTGGGTTCAGACCCTTTTTCATCATGATATGGGCTTACCTCCCTCAGTGGTTGTGATATGGCCAAAATGAAATAATACACATAAAGTGCCTGGTGTACACAAATGTTCAACCTATATTTGATATCTATTTTTAAAAATAAAACTTGTTTTAGAAAACTCCACTCCCCAAACCCAAATGACTGCCAGTGAAAACTCTAGTGACCTCTAATGAACCAGAATTTGTTTAAAATAAAGCTGGTCTGAGGATTACATAACCAGTCTCTTTTCCTATCAAGTAGTCCTAATGAGAGTGAATCTTTGAATTAGCCTGCAAGGGGCCTTATGCCCTTGCAGCAAGATTATAGTAAAACTTCAACATTGCTCCTAACTAAAATTTTTAATATTTCTCTATCACAACCCTTAAAGTCTGGTGAATTTTCCCAAACCCTGGACTGTGTTTACTTCCTGGCACTGTTTTTACTTTAGCACCATTCCATATATTCTGCTGCTGCTGCTGCTGCTGCTGCTAAGTCGCTTGTCGTGTCCAACTCTGTGCGACCCCATAGACGGCAGCCCACCAGGCTCCGCCGTCCCTGGGATTCTCCAGGCAAGAACACTGGGGTGGATTGCCATTTCCTTCTCCAATGCATGAAAGTGAAAAGTGAAAGTGAAGTCACTCAGTCATGTCCGACTCTCTGCGACTCCATGGACTGCAGCCTACCCAGCTCCTCCAATCTATGGGATTTTCCAGGCAAGAGTACTGGAGTGGGGTGCCATTGCCTTCTCCACCATATATTCTAATATTGCCATAAAATGGTCTCCCACAGCTAACCCACCTGGAAAGATGGAACTGTACAGGCTTTTATTAGAGGAGAGTAGTGAATTTGAGAAGGGCCATATTGTCCTTTCAAGGATAGGAATTCAAGACCAGGGATTTTGACTTATAGGTATGTTATTACAAAGCAATAGACATAAAGACTTATAGGTATGTTATTACAAATATATAGGTATGTTATTACAAAGCAATAGACATAAAGCATTCAGTAATCCTGATACTGGAAATTGGTACAAACCAGAGAGAGAGAATTGTAGGTAGGATCTTTCTAATGATATTCTAGAATATAATATCAAACATCAGGGATTGAGTGAAGCCCTAAACAGAGAACAGAGCATAGGATACAAAAGTTGGAATTAAAGATCAGAGCTGAGCAAGTGGAGTTGATTGGATATCTCTGGCCTAAAACCACCTTGTTGAATTTAAAGGAGACTCACCCCAGGGAGTAACACTGGGCCTGATAAATAAGTTAAAAGCTTGAGGATGGTTTTGAATATCAGTAATAGATCGGGATTTTGGCCTTGATTTTCCTGCTTCTCCTTTTGTTTATTTGTATAGTTGAAATATCTGCACTCCTTTATTTTCACTTAGTAAAGATGGATTGATTTGGTCACTTTATTAGACTCTGCTTCACTTTGAACGGCTTTGATCTCATTGGCTCAGCTTTGGGGTAAAGTTGTTAAAGAGATGGGATGAGGCATATGGCAGCAGCAATCAGGGACAAAGATGGCAGTGGCTGAGGAGACAAACCAGATGAGCAGAAGGAGAGCAGATGTGAAGCACCTTGGGAAAGAAGATGGAAACAAATGCCTAAAAGAGTAGGTTACTCCAGTGCAACCATCCTAGAATGCAGAGGGGGAAGCTAGTCAGTTAGGGGAGAGAAATGGTGGGTCAGTGAGATGCAGTAGAAGACAGATCCAGATAAGCAGGTACTCAAAGAGGTCTCCAACAACCCAAACACTGGAATCACTGGAAAACACTTTGAACAATGATTCCTTCCCTCTGCCCAGAACATTTTTCTCTGAGACATCTACAGGACTTACTCTCTCTTTCTTCCTTCAGACCCTGATCAAACATGTCCTTCACAGCAAAGCCCTCTCTGGTCATCTTATCTAAACTGCCAAAACTTTCACAAATACATGCACAAACATATACACTCTATCTCCTTCTCCAGCTGTCTTGTTTTTTCTGGGTTTGTTGGGTGTTTTTATTTTTTTTTGGCATTAGTATAGATATACATTTACTTCTTAAGGTTTCACTAAGAAGATAAAACAGTTCTGTATTTTCAGGCACCTAATAATATGGCCTCAATTGTATATAGCAAAATTCAAATAGGAATGGATAATTCAACAATTATTGATAGAACAAGCAGCCAAAAATTCATTAAGAGCAAGGTTTTTTACAATACATTAATAACTTAACCTAATGGTTTCATCTAGATGATGCAGAACACGTCCTTCTCCAGCGCAGAACATGTCCTTCTCCAACCCTCACTAAGGTCAAGCATACACTGGGCCACAAGCAAACCTCAACAAACTTCAAAGGACAGCAATTATATAGAATATGTTTCCTTACCATAATGTGATAGCAAAAATATGCCTAAGAAGTTCCTACATGTATAGAAACTAGGAATACAGTTTAAATAACCTATGGGGTCTATTATAATTATTTATGCTTTCTGTTCTTTGTTTAGCTCACCAGAGTTTTAAATTAACACTCAACAAATACTTCTTACAATAAATATTGAAGAGTTTGTTAGCTAATCATGAGGATAACTTGATAAAAAGTAATTAGAAGTACCAGAACACAATTTATGCACTCTGTTGTGGGGAGGTGGGAGGGAAAGACAGTACTGAGAAAATAATTTAATAAAGAGCATGATGAATCTTAGAATTGAAAATGAATCTTGGAAAAAAGTCTAGTTGGAAACTATCCTTGTTATGGACTTACTGTGCCCCCAGCATCAAGAATTCATATTTTGAAGTTCTAACCTCTGGTGTGATGGTTTTAGGAGGTAGGGCCTTCAGGAGGTGCTTAAGTCTAGAGGTTATGAAGATAGAATGCACATGATGGAATTAGTGTCTCTAAAAGAAAGAAATTAGTGTCCCTAACAGTGTCCTCTCTGTATAATGTGAGGACACGTATAGAGAAGCAAGCCAGGAAGAGAGCCCTCACCAGGAAGTGAATCTGTTGGCTCCTGGATCTTGAACTTCCCAGACTCTAGAACTGTGTGAAATAAATATCTTTTGTTTAAGCCATCCAGGCTGTGGTATTTTGTTCTAGCAGTCCAAGCTAAGACAATCCTAATGAACTTTAATAAAATATTGGTTAAGTAAGTTATGGTATAGGCATATGAATGAATACTATGCAACTGTTGAAGAATAAGGAAGCTATATGATATTATAGAAAGATCTCAAAGTATATCAAATTAAAAGAAAAAATTAATGTGAAAACAGTATAGATGGATACTGCTTTTTGTATAAAAAGGGAGTAAAACCAAAAATGTGTCTTTTTATATGTTAATATGAACACAAAGAAACGTTTGAGGATATGTAAAAGGGAGAAAAATAGGGTAGGAACTAGAGAGATGGTGGACAAGCATGGAAGAAACACTTTGCACTTCATATTTTTATTTTTGAACTACAGTAAGTCCCTCTACAAACAAATAAGTGTGTATTCCAAGAGTGCATTAGTAAGTCCAATTTGTTCCTAAGACCAACAAACTTAGCCTAGGTACCCAATTAACACAATTGGCTATTGAACTATAATACTGAACTGTATTGAACTGCAATTGGTTTATAATAATTTTTCACAAGACACAAATAATCCATAAAAAAACAAAAACAAAATATAAGGAAGGACTTCTCTGGTGATCCAGTGCTTAAGAATCTGCCTGCCAATGCAGGAGACATGGGGTTGATCCCTGGTCTAGGAAGATTCCACAGGCCGTGAAGCATCTAAGCCCCTGCACCACAACTACTGAGCCTATGCTCTAGAGCCCGTTCTCTGCAACAAGAGAAGCCACCACAATGAGAGGCCTTTGTACCACAACTCACCACAACTAGAGAAAGCCCTGCACAGCAACGAAGATGCAGCACAACTACAAATAAACAGAAAATTGTGCTCTATCGCTTAGTCATGTCCAGCTCTTTGTGACCCCATGGACTATAGCCCACCAGGCTCCCCTGTCCAAGGGATTTCCCAGGCAAGAATACTGGAGCAAGTTTCCATTTCCTACTCCAGGGGATCTTCCCAACCCAGGGATCAAATCCCCATCTCATGCGTCTCCTGCATTGCAAGAGGATTCTTTACCACTAGATAATGGCTCAGATGGTAAAGAATCCACCTGCAATGCGGCAGACCTGGGTTCAGTCCCTAGGTTGGGAAGATCCCCTGGAGGAGAGCATGGCAACCTACTCCAACCCACTCCAGTATTCTTGCCTGGAGAATCCCCATGAACCAAGGAGCCTGGCAGACTATAATCATAGGGTAGCAAAGAGTCAGACATGACTAAGTGACTAAGCACATGCAAATAAATATTTTAAAAAGTAAGGAAAACATTTTTAATCTTACAGTACAGTACCTTGAAAAGTACAATAGTTCAGTACAAGAGCTGGTATACAGAGGCACATTTGCATCTTTGAAAGTTTGCAACTTGAAAGTTCATATGTAGGGGACTTACTGTACGTGAAAAAAAAATGCCTTTTCAAAAGAATAATTTAAAAAATATGAATCCCTGACCTCTCTCTGGAATCCAAGACTGCTTGCCCAACATCTCCCCTGAAATGTCTAATAAGCTTCTCAAATATGACATATCCAAAACAGAACATTTGATTTCCATCCCCTCAAACCTCCTTCTCTCCCACTGTTTTCTAACTCAGTAAAAAAACACCACGACCCACAGTCGTATTCAAGTTCCAAATCTGAGAGCTATTTCTCTTTCTCCTATTCCAGTGAATTTGTGAACATGTCCCATCGATTTCTGCCACCATGGCAGAACCCTAATATGCCCACTTCTTACTATTTCTACCATTATCCTCCCCGTCCTAACCACTGTCACCTGTCACCTGGACCTCTGTGATAGTCTCAGAGGTGTTAATTCAAATGACACCCACAGACAAGAACTGCTTGTTTCTAGTCCACGACGACATAAGAACTTCCTTCTAAAATGAAATACAACTACTTCGCTAAGCATGATATTAACATTTAGATCAATTAACAATTTTTTCATAGCCTTGATGAAAGAGGGGACACATTGGTTTGTACTCTGGAGGAAGCTCTGTATTTCTTTGCAGAGCAGCCCTCCAAATGGTACCGCTGCTGATGTCACTCTTGCCCACTTAACCATATACCCATTCTATGTATAGTAGCCCAAAGTTGTTTTTAAAATATTTATCACAGCAGGACTTCCCTAATAGTCCTAAGACTATAGTCCTTAGCCTATTAAGTCCTAGTAAGTCTGTAATAGGCTAAGACTTCTCATTCTCATTGCAGGGGGCCTGGGTTTGATCCCTGGTCATGGAATTAGATCCCACATACACCAACTAAAAAAAAAAAAAATCAGAGTGCCACACTAAGAACTGGAACAGCCAAATAAGTACATGAATATTTAAGCAGAAGCAAAAAACACTGGACTTCCCTCATGGCGCAGTGGATAAGAATTCACCTTGCAGTGCAGGGGACACAGGTTCAGTCCTTGATCAGAGGTTTCCACATACCTCGAGGCAACCAAGCCTGTATGTCACAACTATTGAGCCCATGCTCTGGATCATATAAGCTACAACTACTGAAGCCCTGCATACTGAAGCCTGTGTTCTGCAACAAGAGAAGCCAACAGAATGAGAAACCTGCACACTGCCACAAAAAGTGACCCTTTCTCACCACAACTAGAGAAAACCCTCTAGCAGCAACAAAGACAGCACAGCCAAAAATAAAATAAAAACATTTATCATATCATGTTGCCCCCAGCTTAAAACTCCCCAGAGCCTTCCCATGGCAACTAGACTAAAATCTAAGCCCCTTACCAAACTCTAAACAAACTTACATGACCTGGCCTCTTCTCTCCTTCATTACACACCAGTTGTTTTCCATCTCTGGGCCTTTGGTCCTATCTGGAATTACCCGCTCCTATATCTTCTTGTGGCTGATAGAGTGTCATCATTTAGGTCTTAGCTCAGATTAATGGTGATAGGGTGAAGGTTGTAAGTGATCTTATCCACCCAGCTTTTTATTTATTTTGGTTTTTAGGAAATACAGAATGAAATAGATGACTCTTCTTGAAATTGGACAATATCTTAGGCTATAGATCATTGTGTGTTATGAGCTGAATTGTGTCTCCCCAAAATTCCTACAGTGAAGGTAACCCACAGTACCTTTGAATATTAATGTACTTGAGATAGGATCTTGTAAGAGATAATTAACTTAAAATGAGGCCATGAGGGTGGGCTTTAATCCAATATGCCTGCTATCCTTGAAAGAAGAGGAGATTAAGACATAGATACATAGAGGGGGAAAATGTGTGAAGACAACCAGCTACAAGCCAAGGAGAGGCCTCAGAAGACACCAACCCTGCCAACACTTCTCAGATTTCCAGCCTCCAAAACTGAGAAAATACATTTGTGTTGCTTAAACCACCTAGTCTGTGGTCCTTCGTTATGGTAACCATTGTAAACTAATACATTGTATATTAACACCTCCCTGCACTTGCTTTGAGTATTGCATCCTAATTTTTCTTTTCTTCAGATATTTTATTTGTTTTAGTTTTATTTTCTATCTGTGTTTACCTAATCACCTCAAATCCTATTTGGAATCTATCAATCCCTGAGGTATGAGTCTAATGATCCTCTTAAAAAGTGGAAAGTGAAAGTGAAAGTCGAGCAGTCCTGTCTGACTCTTTGCGACCCCATGAACTATATACAGTCCATGGAATTCTCTAGGCTAGAATACTGGAGTGGGTAGCCTTTCCCTTCTCCAGGGGATCTTTCCAACCCAGGGATCGAACCCAGGTCTCCCACATTGTGGGCAGATTCTTTACCAGCTGAGCTACAAGGGAAGCTTAAAAAGTGGGATTAAGATAATTTGCCATCACTGCTGCTGCTAAGTCGCTTCAGTCGTGTCTGACTCTGTGCGACCCCATAGCGCCAGCCCACCAGGCTCCCCCGTCCCTGGGATTCTCCAGGCAAGAACACTGGAGTGGGTTGCCATTTCCTTCTCCAATGCATGAAAGTGAAAAGTGAAAGTGAAGTCACTCAGTCATGTCTGACCCTCAGCGACCCCATGGACTGGAGCCTACCAGGCTCCTCTGTCCATGGGATTTTCCAGGCAAGAGTACTGGAGTGGGGTGCCATTGCCTTCTCCAAGTTCTTAATAAATCCTCCTGGATCCTGATCTACACTGCTTCCTTTTCTAAGTGGTTGTGTGTCAAATGTCTAAGGATATTTTCAGAAATGTTGCCAAGGATCCACACCAGATTGGGGTCAAGGGAAGCATCTAAAGAGTCTGGAGCCAAGAATCTGGAGTTGGCGCTAAGTACCAAGTACCAAGGACCTAAGGAGTGACTTTTGAAATCTGGGCACTGCTTTTAACAAAATTGATCAAATAAATTGTTTTCTGCAACCATCTGTATGCTTAAAAGTGTATGTACAATTTGCTGAACACATTGCTAACCATGGGTGCATGCATACTCAGTCGCTTCAGCTGTGTCCGACTCTTTGCAACCCTATGGGCTGAAGCCCACCAGGCTCCTCTGTCCATGATATTTTCCAGGCAAGAATACTGGAGTGGGTTGCCATGCCCTCCTCCAAGGGATCTTCCCCAGTCAGGGATGGAACCCACATCTCCTGCATTGCAGGTGGGTTCTTTTCTTCTGAGCCACCAGGGGAAGCCATTGGGTTATTTAATTCTCACCACAATCTTATGAGGCACATACTAATATCTCCATTTTAGAGATGAAGAAATTGAGGCACTAAAGAGTTCAGAAACTTTCCCAAGGTCACACTGCTGGGAAGAGACAGAGCCTGTTTGGATAATTAGGCTGCTGGATTACACTACAGACAACAAATAGACACACAGTCAATTCAGCTTAGCAAACATCTATTGAGCACCTACTATATCCAACCACTGTTTCGACAGTAGATCACAGCAAACTATGGAAAATTCTTAAAGAGATGGGAATACCTGACCACCTTACCTGTCTCCTGAGAAACCTGCATGCAGGTCAAGAAGCAACAGTTAAAACCAGGCATGGAACAACAGACTAGTTCAAAATTGGGAAAGGAGTATGTCAAGGCTGTATGTTGTCACACTGCTTATTTAACTTATGTGCAGAGTACATTATGTGAAATGCCAGGCTGGATGAATCACAAGCTGGAATCAAGACTGCTGGGAGAAATATCAACAACCTCAGTTTGCAGATGATACCACAGTAATGGCAGAAAGCAAAAAGGAACTAAAGAGTCTCTTGATGAGGGTGAAAGAGGAGAGTGAAAAAGCTGACTTAAAACTCAACATTCAAAAAACTAAGATTATGACATCTGGTCCCACCACTTAACAGCAAATAGATGGAGATAAAATGGAAACTGGTAGATTTTATTTTCTTGGGCTCCAAAATCACTGTAGACAGTGACTGCAGTCATGAAATTAATAGATATTTGCTTCTTGGAAGAAAAGCTATGACAAACCTAGACAGCATATTACTTTATTACATTATTACTTTTACTTTACATATTATTCAGTTCAGTTCAGTCGCTCAGTCATGTCCAATTCTTTGCAACCCCATGAATTGCAGCACGCCAGGCCTCCCTGTCCATCACCAACTCCCGGAGTTCAATCAGACTCACGTCCATCGAGTCGGTGATGCCATCCAGCCATCTCATCCTCTGTCGTCCCCTTCTCCTCCTGCCCCCAATCCCTCCCAGCATCAGAGTCTTTTCTAATGAATCAACTCTTTGCATGAGGTGGCCAAAGTATTGGAGTTTCAGCTTTAGTATCAGTCCTTCCAAAGAACACCCAGGACTGATCTCCTTCAGAATGGACTGGTTGGATCTTCTTGCAGTCCAAGGGACTCTCAAGAGTCTTCTCCAACACCACAGTTCAAAAGCATCAGTTCTTCAGCACTCAGCCTTCTTCACAGTCCAACTCTCACATCCATACATGACCACTGGAAAAACCATAGCCTTGACTAGACGGACCTTTGTTGGCAAAGTAATGTCTCTGCTTTTCAATATGCTATCTAGGTTGGTCATAGCTTTCCTTCCAAGGAGTAAGTGTCTTTTACTTTCATGGTTGCAGTCACCATCTGCAGTGATTTTGGAGCCCAAAAAAATAAAGTCTGACACTGTTTCCACTGTTTTCCCATCTATTTACCATGAAGTAATGGGACCAGATGCCATGATCTTCGTTTTCTGAATGTTGAGCTTTAAGTCAACTTTTTCACTCTCCTCTTTCACTTTCATCAAGAGGCTTTTTAGTTCCTCTTCACTTTCTGCCATAAGGGTGGTGTCATCTGCATATCTGAGGTTATGAATATTTCCCCCAGCAATCTTGATTCCAGCTTGTGCTTCTTCCAGCCCAGTGTTTCTCACAATGTACTCTGCATAGAAGTTAAATAAGCAGGGTGACAATATACAGCCTTGACGTACTCCTTTTCCTATTTGGAACCAGTCTGTTGTTCCATGTCCAGTTCTAACTGTTGCTTCCTGACCTGCATACAGGTTTCTCAAGAGACAGGTCAGGTGGTCTGGTATTCCCATCTCTTTCAGAATTTTCCACAGTTTATTGTGACATATTATTACATATTACTTTATTGCATTACATATTACATTACTTTGCTAACAAAAGTTTGTATAGTCAAAGCTGTGGTTTTTCCAATAGTTCATATACGGATATGAGAATTGGACCATAAAGAAGGCTGAGCACTGAAGAACTGATGTTTTCAAATTGTGGTACTGGAGAAGACTCTTGAGAGTTCCTTGGTCTCAAAGAGATCAATTGACTGATCAAACCAGCAAATCCTAAAGGAAATCAACCCTGACTATTAATTGAAAGGACTGATGCTGAAGTTGAAGCTCCAATACTTTAAACACCTGATGCAAAGAGCCAACTCATTGGGAAAGACCCTGATGTTGGGAAAGATTGAGGGCGGGACAGGAAGGGGGCAACTGAGGATGAGATAGTTGAATGGCATCACCAACTCAATGGACATGAGTTTGCACAAACTCCAGGAAATAGGGAAGGATGGGGAAGCCTGGCACACTGCAGCCCATGGGGTCCCAAAGAGTCGAACACGACTTAGATACTGAACTACAATAACTATGTCCAAACATTGTTCTGGAGATACTAAAGATACAAAGATGAATAATACATACTTCTGCCCTCAAAAAGCTCTTGGTCTTGCTGGGCAAAATCAAGAGCCATGCAAATAAATAAATTACAGTATTGTGTGATAGAGTAACGAAAGAAAAGAAGTTCAGGCTTCAGAAGTGTTAGAGGGGGAGGAAATTTTCCTCAGTTCTAGGGATAGTTTTTCAAGGAAGTTAACCTTTGATCCGGGTTTTGAGAAAAGAGCTGACATTCACCATGCAGCTAAAATAGAGAAGGGAATGTCAAGCAGAGACCCCAACATGGTAAGTCTGAAGAACAGTCATATTGCTGCAGATAAAGTGAGAAGGGAGAGACAGTAAAGGAGACTAGACATGTTGACATTATGTTTCCCCTAGGTGTCTTTCTCATTTCACGTTACCCAATACTCATCATAACTTCTCTTGACTTTTTTTTACCATTTAATTTGGTATACTTTACCCGACTTGGAGGATAAATTACTGGAGTATTGTATACTTTACCCCACCTGGAGCTACAGCTAATTTCCTTCTCTGGTTGAGTGGATTCAACACGTCTCCTTATTACCTGACTGGATTCTGCATTCCTTTCATATCTTCTTGGTGCCACATCAATTCTATAACTACTTAATTGGCAGGCTAGGAGAGATGGATATAAACAGGTAATTCCTATCCAGTGACAAAGAGTAATGTTAGACGCATGTACCTCCCACTGTGATGGCAGGAACCAAGGCATGTTCTATGTCATTTGAGTAGGTGACTAAACTGAATCTTGAAGAATGAGCAGGTATTCCAACAGAGGTATTGTACAGAGGCATGAAGCACAGACTGCATGGGATACCTGAACTAGTTTAACCAAAGTATAAAGTGTACCTGGGGAAATGGGAAGCAGTGAGACTGGCAGATAAGCAAATACCCACAAGGGAGGGTTATATATTTCATTCAAGGAGTTTGGTTTTTTCTGAAAAGAAATTGAGCATCACTAATGAGTTTTAAGAAGTAGAGTAACATGATCAGAGTTTCATTTTAGAGATTGCCTCTGGCAGCATCATGGAGGGTGAAATCAAAGCAGAGAAATCAGTAAAAAGGACTACAGCAAAAAAAGAAGGGCAATTTGGCAACATCTGTCAGTACTAAAAACCTACATACCTCAGCAATTTCACTTGGAGGAATTTATCCTATGGGTACATTTGCACATGCATAGAAGGTCATATACAAGGTTATTCATAACACCTGAATGATCAATAGTCACCCATGTATGAAATAAAGCTATACCAAAAACATTTATGTATTGACATAGAATGAATTATTATCATGTTAAATTATTAAATTACAAAAAATTAATTTGCAGAACAACATGCAGTATATCCCACCTTTTAAGTAAAAAGGACAAACAAAAGCATTTTATGCATTTAATATGCATGCAGCACATGAAAAAAAATAACATATGCATAAAATATCTCTGGAAGGAAACACTAGAAACTGATAACATTTAGTAGCTTCCAGAGAGGTGAACTGGGTGAATGAGATGCGTGGGTACAGGCATTTCACTAGAGCTTTTGAGTCTGGAATCATGTGAGTGTATTACCGATTCCTAAATAAATAAATTCAGTGTTAATTTAAGGGAAGGAGGAATCCTAGTAGATAGAGAGGGTTTCTAAACAAGACAGTAGCAATCACAGGTGGAGGAAAAAAGGAATAGATAAGAAAAATGTTAAGGAAATAGAAACAGAAGAATTTCTTGACTCTTTTTAGAGAGAGGACATGTTAAAGAGCTTACGTGCATGCTCAGTTTCATCCAAATTTTTTCAACCCCAAGAACTGTAGCCTGCCATGATCCTGAGTCTATGGGATTCCTCCAGCAAGAATACTGGAGGGGGTTGTCATTTCTTCCTCCAGGGGATCTTCCTGACCCAGGGATTGAACCCTATCTTCTGCTTTAGCAGGCAGAGTCTTTACCACTGAACCACCTGGGAATCCCTAAAGAGGTTCTATTATAACCTCTGATTTCCAACCTGGGAAACTAAATGACTATACTGGTGCCACTTACCAAGTTAATGAATGCAAAGAGAGTAACAAGTTTAAAGAAAAGAAAATGCGTACCATTGTAGACATGTTAGGTTTTAAGTGTTGTGGAACTACATATCTAATTGTCTACCAGGTAACTTATTCATCCAGTGAACTATGTTATGGAGAAGGCAATGGCACCCCACTCCAGTACTCTTGCCTGGAAAATCCCATGGACGGAGGAGCCTGGTGGGCTACAGTCCATGGGGTCGCTAAGAGTTGGACACGACTGAGCAACTTCACTTTCACTTTTCACTTTCGTGCATTGGAGAAGGAAATGGCAGCCCACTCCAGTGTTCTTGCCTGGAAAATCTCAGGGATGGGGGAGCCTGGTGGGCTGCCGTCTATGGGGTCGCACAGAGTCTGACATGACTGAAGCAACTTAGCAGTAGCAGCAGCAGAACGATGTTAACTAAGGACTATGTTAACTATGTTAACTATAAATGGTGGGAAAGGGACCTGGCAGAGATGTACTGGGCAAGAGACACAAAAAGAAGATTTTGGAGTCATTAGAACACATGTGGTTGATATAAATCAAATTGTGTGTTCTCCATCCACCCCACCTTCTCACCCCTCCCACTACCAAATTCATCTCTTGTGGTCCTAATCCTCAGTACCTTAGAATGTGACTATATTTGGAGATAAGATCTTCAAAGAGGTAAAGTGAGTTTATTAAAATGGGCTGAATTCATTATGACTGGTGTTCCTAAAAGAAGAGGAAATTTAGACACAGACATGAACAGAGAGAAGATGGTATGAAGACACAGGAGGAAGGAAGAGAGCCATGCAAAAGTCAAGGAGAGAGGCCTGGCAGCCCTAACAAACTAGTACAGTGACTGTAGGCAGTAGAAGCCATAAGAGTGGCTTTAAATTTTTTTAATACAAATCATAGAGGATTCTAGGAAGACGGCCAGCAGAACCAACGTAGCTTTTGGACTTCCCCAAATCTCAGCATAAAAACAAATACAGCAACTAGAGTAGCAATATAAAAAGCCCACAGACAACATCTACAACAAAACTAGGTTAAAGGTAGCTTTACAAACCCCAAAATGTAAATATGTAAGCATAAAAATCAACAAGTACACAAGATGCATGGTATCAATAACAGAGGAAAGTAAAGAGAAGCAAAAGACAGCTGATTGACCCAAGAATCCAAAAAAAAACCAACAGGTGGACACTAAAAAGTTCAAAGGGTCAATTTAAGAATAACAGCTGAAACAAGGAAGGGTTTTGCCCACTGTAATATCAGGGGTCCATATTAAGGTCTGAAGGGGGTGGAACAGTCTTGACAATATGATCTCTCAAAACTAATCAGCTAAAAGGACCCCTCAAATACAACCTAACAAAGTCTTCTCAAATTCTTCCAAAAAGTAGAAGAGGAGAGAATACCTCAAACCCATTTTATGAGGCCTACATAACTAATACCATACCCAAACAAGGATGCTATAAAAAATACCAGGCCAATATCCCTGATAAACGTGAATGCAAGATATTTCAATAAATTATTAGCAAACCAAATTCAGGGCTATTTGACAGGATCATACACCATGAACAAATGGGATTACTTTAGGGATGCAGGGCTGTTTCAAAATTCACAAATCAGTCAATGTGATATACCATATTAACAAAATGAAGGATAAAAATAATATAGTTATCTCAATAGATGCAGAAAAAGCATTTGACAAAACTCAATATCTGTTCACTATTTTAAAAAATTCTCTTAACAAACTGGGTGTAGAGAGAACAAATGTCAACCTAATAAAGGCCATATGTGACAGAGCTAACATTATACTGAACAGTGGAAAGCTGAAAGCTTTTCCTCTAGGATCAGGAATAAGACAAGAATGCCCACCCTTATCATTGCTATTTAATATTGGTTGTCCTAGCCATAGAAATTAGATAGGGAAAAGAAATAAAAGGCATCCAAATCAGAAAGGAAGAAGTAAAATTGTATCTGCTGCAGATGATATGACATTATATATACTCTACCAAAGATCTATTCAAATTAGTAAAAGAATTTAGTAAGGTTGCAGGATCTAAAAACCAATATTCTAAAATCAGCTGCATTTCTATGCATGAACAATGAACTATCTGAAAAAGAAGAAAGCAATCTCATTTACAATTGGACAGCCACGGTAAAGAATCTGCCTGTGGTGCAGGAGACCTAGGTTCAAAATCTGGGTTGGGAAGACCCCCTGGAGAAGAGAATGTAACCCACTCCAGTATTTTTGCTTGGAGAATCCCACGGACCGAGGAGCCTGGTGGGCTATAGTCAATGAGGTCACAAAGAGTGGGCACTTTCACTTTCACTAAAAAAGAATAAAATATTTAGGAATAAGATTAACCAGAGAGATGAAAGATCTCTAAACTGAAAACTATGAGACATTGATGAAAGAAAGAAATGGAAAGGTATCCGGCACACATGGACTGGAAGAATTAATATCATTAAAATGACCTAGTCATGACCATGACTTTTTGGATTTCACACCAAAAACAAAGACAAACAAGTGGTACTATGGCAAACCAAAAAAACTTCTGCACAGCACAGAAAACCATCAACAAAATGAAAAGGCAACCTACCAAATGGGAGAAAAATATTCAAATCACATATCTGATAAGGGGTTAATATCCAAAATATATAAAAAACTCAAGCAACTCAACAGGAAAAAAAATCCATTTGAAAAATGAACAGAGGAACTAAACAGACATTTTCCCAAAGAAGACATACAAATGGTCAACAGATATGTGAAAAGGTGCTCAACACCACTACCATCAGGAAAAGGGAAATTAAAGCCACAGTGCGATATTATCTCACATATTCTAGAATGGCTATTTTTAAAAGGACAAGTTATAATAAGTGTTGATGAGGATATGGAGAAAAGGGAACCCTTGTGTTCTATCAGCAGGAATAGAAAGTTGGTGCATCCTCTATGGAAACTCCTCAAAAAATTTAAAATAGAACTACCATACTAACCAGCATTACTTACATACTTCTGGATATATATCTTAAGGTAAGGAAAACATGATCTCAAAGAGATATCTGCACCCTCATGTTCATTGCAGAACATTATCCATAGTAATTATGTGGCCAAGATATGGAAACAACATAAGTGTTCTAAGTGTCCATCAACAGATGAAGAAAATGTTGTACATCTATGCAATGGACTATCATTCAGCCATTATAAAGAAGGGAATTCTGTCATTTGTGACAACATGGATGGACTTTGAGGGCATTATGTTAAGTGAAATAAGTCGGACATAGAACAATACTTTATGCTATCTCTTACATGTGGAATAAAATGACGGTTACCAGGAGCTGAGGTTGGGGGAAAGGAAAAATATTGATCAAATGGATGTTTCCAATTAAAAAGTGAATAAGTTCTTGAGTTCTAACATGAAGCATGGTTGAATAGTAAATAATAAAACATACTTGGGCTTCCTAGGTGGTGCTAGTGGGAAAGAACCTGCCTGCCAATGCAGGCAAAACCTAACAGACACTGGTTTGATCCCTGGGTTGGGAAGATCCCCTGGAGGAGAGCATGGCAACCCACTCCAGTTTTCTTGCCTCGAGAATCCCATAGACAGAGGAGACTGGCAGGCTACAGTCTATAGGGTCACAAAGAGTCAGACACAACTGAAGCAACTTAGCAAGCATAACATATTTGAAAGTTACCAGGAGGATAAATCCTAAACGTTCTCATCACACACAGAAAATGGTTAAGTGTGTGAATAACGGAGGTATTAGCTGAATGGTGTGGTGGTAATCATTTTGTAATACATAAATGTATCAAATCAATACCATATATACCTTAAACTTTCACAATGTTACATGTCAACTATATCTCAATAATACTGGGCGGGGGGGGGAGAAATATATGAATAAAATTACTGGACTTTGAAGAAATGGGAGAAAAAATAATTTTTTTGGCATTTAGACAAGGGCAAATTTACTTAAATAGAGAAGAAATTCAAATTGTCATTAGACTTTTCAGCAGTAATGTTTTAAGCCAAAAGAAAATGAAATAACATATTTAAGGTACTCGAGGAGAGAAAATATGACCAAAGTTTATATACTGCCAAACTGATTTTCAAAATTACATGCTGCAAGTAAACTGCTTTCAACATGCAAGAACTCACAGAATATTGTTCAGAGCACTGAGCCTTTCTTGTCAAATCTACTAGGGAATGAGCTTCAGATATCATAATGACTAGAAAAATATTGATGTAAGAGCTATTGATTGGTCTTCCCTGGTGGTAAAGTGGATGGAAGTCTGCCTGCCGATGCAGGGGGACACGTGTTTGATCCTTGATCTGGGAAGATCCCACATGCCTTGGAGCAACTAAACCCATGTGCCGCACTTACTGAGTGCTATGCTGTAACTGCTGGAGCCCACATGCCCTAGAACCCGTATTCCACAGCAAGAGAAGCCACTGCAATAAAAGCATGCACCACAATGGAGAGTAACCCCCCTGACCACAACTAGAGAAAGCCCAAGAGCAGCAATAAAGATCCAGCACAGCCAAAAATAAATAAATAAAGAACTATTGATTAACATCAAATATTTACTTATATGTAGAACTAAGAATACAAGAGAGTATATCATATGTAACAGTTATATGCATTTACAATGTTAATCCCAAAAATCATTATGTACTACTATGCCATGTACCTATTTATTAAAGGTGGGGACATGAGCAGAGCATACACAAAATTTAATTTTTTTCAGCAACATGAGTGGTGGTAGTGTTGGTGTTGTTGTTCTGAGATTATTATGTTTGTATATGAAATAAAATAAATAAGTATTTATGTGATATTATGTCATCCCCAGTAATCTTGAGAATTAGGATTATTTCTGGTGTGAAAAGGAGATTTAGAGATCAGTTTTATAATCCTTAAAATGTTAGTGGATTTAGGCATTGCTTCAGTGTCTGCTTCATGAAAGAGAAAACCAGACATTATGTACCTATTGAATCTGTACAAAATTCTAGATTCAATGAATTAAAAATACAGAAGATCAAGGAACATGTTAACATATACTATGAGGATATAATCCACAAAATCAAGACTGTAAGAAACTATAAAGGTCAAATATCTCAATTTCCTCAACAAAAAATATGTGGGAAAAGATACAGAGAGACAGATTTTAAAAAGACTTGAAAGAACTAAACAACGATGTTTAGGGATGCACACATGGAGATAAAATTATAATTAACAAAATAAAGAATTGGTCACAGTAAAAATTAATGATGGTTGTTATGTCTAGAGGGGTAGAAAGGGGATTGTGATTAAGACACAGCACGTATAAGACATCTGAGGTAGCAGGCAAAACTCTTAACCTCAGTGGGAGTAACCAGGATGTTCAACTTTTAATAATTCATTAATGTACATATTAGTTTTATACAGTTTTCTGTCTGTAATATGTTGGACATAAAAATATTTAAAATGAGAAAAAGGAATCCTCCTACATTGTTGTGGGAATGTAGATTGGTGCAGACTCTATGGAGAACAGTATGGAGATTCCTTTAAACATTAGAGCTACTGCATGA
Source organism: Bos javanicus (assembly GCF_032452875.1). Taxonomy (NCBI): domain Eukaryota; kingdom Metazoa; phylum Chordata; class Mammalia; order Artiodactyla; family Bovidae; genus Bos; species Bos javanicus. The sequence continues at coordinate 63,742,167 of NC_083876.1, forward strand.
TCCTGCAGTCCCACATTTGGGCATACATACAGATAAACCTCCAATTTGAAGAGATACATACACTCCAACGTTCATTGCAGTACTGTTTACAATAGCCAAGACATGGAAGCAACCTAAGTGTGCCTGAGCACATGGATGGATAAAAAAAAATACGGTATATTTAAACAATAGAATGGGCTTCCCTTGTGGCTCAGCTGGTAAAGAATCCCCTGGCAATGTGGGAGACCTGGGTTCAATCCCTGGGTTGGGAAGATCCCCTGGAGAAGGAAAAGGCTACCCACTCCAGTATTCTGGCCTGGAGAATTCCATGGACTGAGTGACCAAGTGACTTTCGCTTCACTTCATTCAAACAATAGAATACTACTCAGCCATAAAAAAGAATGAAATAATGCCATTTGCAGCACCTAGATGTTATCACACTAAGAGAAGTAAAACAGACAAAGACAAATGTCATATGATATTGCTTATATGTGGAACCTTAAAAAAAAGAATGATACAAATGAACTTATTCACAAAACAAAAATAGACTCCCAGACATAGAAAACAAACTTATGGCTTCGATAGGAGATCGCAACAGAAGATAGCAGAGCATGGCGGGGTAGATAAATAAGGAACTTGAGACTAACATATAATGGAAAGAATCTGAAAAAGAATATATATACATATACATATACATATACACACACACACATATAACTGAATCACTGTTCTGTATCCTTGAAACTAACACAACATAGTACATTAACTGTACTTCAATTTTTTTAAAGATTTTAAAAAACAAATTTGTAAATGTAAATTTTGTTTTGTTGCTCTTCTGCTGGAAATCCTCCATTGGCTTTCCCTCATATTCAGAATAAAATCAAAATTCTTTCCTTCCAATCTCATCTCCTCCCATTCTCTGCCTTTTTAAAAGCACTCCAGGCGTCTTGGCCTTCTTTCTGACTTCTTGACTATGCCAACTTTATTTTACACTAGCTCTTCCGACTGTCTGGGGACTTCACACCAACTCTTTCTCATTTGTTTTTTTTAGAGCAATCTCACCCCACATTTTGTAGGAAGAGTCCCTCTGCTCTCTAGAATCTATTCTGTTACTTACATCATCCTGCTTTATATTCTTCCTCGTATTTACAGTTATCTGAAATTACCCTACTTCACTACTTAACTTTTTCTGACTGTAACTTCCAAGAATAAATCTTAATGAGCATGAGGACTTGTCTGACGTATTCACTGCTGTAATCCCTGCTTCTGATATTCTTGGGATTAACTCACTCAGAAGAAGTAAGTAGTATGAGAAGAGATCCAAGTACACAGCCCTGGGTAACACCTACACTTAAGAGACAGGTAAAGGAAGAGGAAGGCAGCTAAGACATAATCTGAACCAGAGAAAAGAGGTGGCCCAGGAGCCAGAGAGCAAAATGTCTCAGTTTGGTTCTTGAATCCTTGCATCAGCTACTGCTTAGAGCTTAGAATTTGCTCCTTGGACCTGATGCTTGATACTCTTCTGCTTCTGGACACCCCTTGCTCCAGTTACCCTTGAATTGAGAAGTTTCCAACTTACTCCAGTAAAAGCTGATCAAGCTCATATCCCTGAAGCCCTCCCTATTAGGATAGCCCTGTGCAGCTGAGATTCCTAGCAGAGTCACCCCAGGAATGAGGCCTAAATAGAACCAGACTGACTGTATGGTAAATCATATAAAAAAAAGAACTTCTCAAATGTCTCCATAATCATCACTGAAACAAACCACCAAGGGTAAAGACCAAAGTTAGGAGTTGACAACACAACCCCACACACAGAAAGAGGAGCTCAATGAAGAAATCAGAAGTGACAATTTAACAAAGAAATATTTGCTGAAGAATTAGAAATGTTAAGTATCCAACACAAAATGGGGAATAGATAAGATCTGAAATATCATATATTCAAACTGTCAGAGTTGTCAAATTTCATACTTAGCAAAAGCATATATTTCATCAGGGAAGAATTAGGATCCTAAGGAAGAAATAATGAAAAATAATGACAAGCAGGATCTATACAGAAGCAAAGGAACAAATGATGAGGGAACATAGCATTGTGCGAAGACACATAACAGGATAATCCATTGATTTATTAATTTGCTGTCTCAGCTGAAGGTATTTTTTGCCTCCTCCACTCTAGCCAGGGGGAAAAACTTTAGTTTCACTTGCCATAAAGACTTTTGAATTTGCTTCTAGGAAATAACCTCAATCAGACTTTTCTAAAAAGCTAAGTCTTCTGTAAGAGGGAGACATGGAGACTAATACCTTGAGTGTGTAAAGCAGTATCAGGCAAACCAGAGGCTGGAGGGGATTCTCTAAGACAAAGGGAAGGGACAAGGTTTGGAAGTGAGATCAAATATGGAAGAGAGCTGTCGCTACATGGAAGAGCTGCATGTGAAATAATTCCAGTGTCACAGCTACAGAAGAAGACAGACACCAAGTACCACATAGTTGAGAGTGACAGTACAGTTCCTTTCAAGGTGATCTATGGTCCCTGTGAGAGGCACCTAAGTCATCTCAAAGGAGAATGTTTGACTTAAACCAATCCCCTGATGGTGCAGTGGTTAGAACTCAGCACTCTCACAGTCTTGGGCCTGGGTTCAGCGCCGGGTTAGGGAACTAAGATCCAGCAAGCCCGTGGTAAGCCAAAAAATAGAGGACCAGCAGCAGAAATTTGCATCAGGGCTTCCCTGGTATTCCAGTGGTTAAGAACGTGTCAGAAGACTGAAATAGACATTTCTCCAAAGAAGACATACAGATGACCAATAACACATGGAAAGATGCCCAACATTTCTCATTATTAGAGAAATGCAAATCAAAACAACAATGCGGTATCACCTCACACTGATCAGAATGGCCATCATCAAAAAAACCTAAAAGCAATAAATGCTGGAGAGGATGTAGAGAAAAGGGAACTCTCTTGCCCTGTTGGTAGGAAAGTAAATTGGTACAGTCACTACAGAGAACAGTATGCTAAGTCACTTCAGTCATGTCTGACTCTTTGCAACCTTATGGACTGTAGCCCACTAGGCTCCTCTGTCCAAGAGATTCTCCAGGCAAGAATACTGGAGTGGGTTGTCATGCCCTCCCTCCAGGGGATCTTCCTGATCCAGAGATCAAACTCTCGCCTCTTTACATCTCCTGCATCGTAAGGCAGATTCTTTACCATTAGCACCACCTGGGAAACCCAGAGAACAGTATGCTAAGCTGCTAAGTCACTTCAGTCATGTCCGACTCTGTGCGATCCCATAGACGGCAGCCCACCAGGCTCCCCCGTCCCTGGGATTCTCCAGGCAAGAACACTGGAGTGGGTTGCCATTTCCTTCTCCAATGCATGAAAGTGAAAAGTGAAAGTGAAAGTGAAGTCGTGTCTGACTCTTAGCGACCCCATGGACCAGGCTCCTCTGTCCATGGGATTTTCCAGGCAAGAGTACTGGAGTGGGGTGCCATTGCCTTCTCCAAGAGAACAATATAGAGATTCCTTAAAAACACTAGGAATAAAACTACCATGTGACCCAGCAATCCCACTACTAGACATACACTCTGAGAAAACCACAATTCAAAAAGACACATGTACCCCAATATTCATTGTAGCACTGTTTACAATAGTCAAGACATGGAAGCAACCTAGATGACCATCAGCAGATGAATGGGTAAAGAAGTTGTGGTACATATACAAAATGAAATATTGCTCAGCCATAAAAAGGAACAAATTTGAGTCAGTTGTACTGAGGTAGATGAACCTAGAGCCTGTTATATGGAGTCAAGTAAGTCAGAAAGAGAAAAACAAATATCATATATTAATGCATATATGTGGAATCTAGAAACACAGTATTGATGAATCTATTCGCAGGGAAGGAATGGAGATGCAGATGTAGAAAATGGACTTGTGGACACAGTGGGGGAAGGAGAGGGTGGGATGAATTGCAAAAGTAGCATTGACATATATACACTACCATATGTAAAATAGATAGCTAGTGGGAAGCTACTATATAACACAGGGAGCCCAGCTTGGTGTTCTGTGACGACCTAGAGGGGTGGAGTGGGGGTGGGGTGGGAGGAGGCTCAAGAAAAAGGGGATATATACATATACACGCCTATGTGTGTCTGTGTGTGTGTGTGTGTGTGTGTATTTAATTGGTCTTCCTTGGCAGCTCAGCTGTTAAGAATCTGCTTACAATGCCAGAGACTTGGGTTCGATCCCTGGGTGGGGAAGATCCCCTGGAGGAGGACATGCAACCCACTCCAGTATTCCTGCCTGAAGAATCCCCATAGACAGAGGAGCTTGGCGGGCTACAGTCCATAGAGTCACAAAGAGTCGAACACGACCGAGCAACTAAGCACAGCACAGCATATATATAATTATGACTGATTGGGGGTGTTTTACAGCAGAAACCAACACAACATTGTAAAGCAATTATCCTCCAATTAAAAAATACATTAAAAAAGAAAAGAATCCCCCAGCCAATGCAGGCAACATGGGTTCAATCCTTGGTCTGGGAAGATCCCACATGCTGGGAGGCAACACCACAACCACTAAGCCTGCACTCTCGAGCCCACAAGCCACAACAAGAGAAACCACTGCAGTGAGAATTCCGGAGGCTGGCAAACCCAAAATCTGAGCATAGGGCAGCAGACTCAGAGATTCAGAGGAGTTTCGGTTTGAGCTTGAAGGCAGTTGGCTGACAGAATTCATTCTCGCTGTACAGAGGCCAGTCTTAAGCCTTCAACTGATTGTATGAGACCTACCCATGTAAATCTCATCTAAAACACAGTTTCACAGAAATATTCAGAGTAATGATTGACCAAATATCTGGGCACCATGGCCCAGCCAAGTTGACATGTACAATGAACCATCACATCACATCTTATATCCCTTGAATGCGAGGGCAACTTCCATTTATCTATATAAGGGACCTTCAGCTGTGAATACCTGAGAATCCACTTTAGAGATGTCAAACTTTAAAGAGATACAAAACAGAGGAAAAGATGTGATTGAAAATATTTCTAAGAGACACATTTGTACTTAAGGTTCTAGTACAAAAATTTAAAGGAGGTAAACGAAAAACTCTTTCAAATACCGGAAAAATCTAAAGTTGGTTTTAAAATAATGTATCTTATAAGCAGTTACTTTGTGTAAAATCATTCTGTCTTTTCTAAAACTGAAGACAGAGGGCAAGAAAGCAGCCAAGGGATCACAGACTGGAAAAAAGACTGGAAAACTAGTAAAATTCTCTCCCATCTTACTCTTCACCAGACACTAACTTGATTCTGTCTTCTCCTCAGCATTGAGAAGCTGAGTCAGAGGAAATGAAACAAACCCACTGTACTTCACCAAGGTGGCCCCCAACTAATATTTGACAAGGGCCAAGAAAGATTTTCTGCTGGGTATAATGAGCCAGCCAGAGTAGCCTCAACTATGTTCCCAACAAGTTTGGGCCTTGAAACCTGGCAAAACTCAGAATATTAAAAAATACCTTGAAATTTGCACTGGCATTATCCCATTGCTTCTTTCTAATGGAATAAGGGTCAGTAGATTGACTCTTAATGTATAAAATGCTCTAAGAAATCAAATGGTTTCCCTGAACTGCCAAGAAGTTAGAGCCAATAGTATTGTTCTTTAGTTTTTCAATCCAGATTTTGGATTTGCTCAAGCACATTTCCTAATTCTCATCAGAATGATATGTACATGTTGAAGATCTTTGTGTGTGTGCTCAGTCATGTCTGATTCTTTGCGACTCCAAGGACTGTAGCCTGCCAGGCTTCTCTGTCCATGGGAATTTTCCAGGCAAGAATACTGGAGTGGGTTGTCATTTCCTTCTCCAGGGGATCTTCCTGACCCTGGGATTGAACCTGTGTCTCTTGCCTCTCCTGCACTGGCAGATGGATTCTTTACCACTGCCCCACCTGGGAAGCCATTGAAGGTCTTTATCTTGTTAGTATTGTTTCCTATTTTTTCTCTTAGGATTAACCTTAGTTGACTATGGGAAACCTCTAATTAAAAGTGTCTGAAACAAATAGAGCCTACTGCTCTCACACATAGCAGAAACCCAGAGTCGGACAGTTAAGGGTTGGTAAAGTTGATCCACAGTTGCTATCTGAATGTTCATATCTCTCAAAAAGTTTTTTTTTAAGATATGTATATTATATATAATGTTAGTCATTTAGTCCTGTCCAACGCTTTGTGGCCCCATGGACTGTGGTTTGCCAGCCTCCTCCGTCCATGGAATTCTCCAAGCAAGAATGCTAGAGTGGGTTGCCATTCCCTTTCTCCAGGGGCTCTTCTGGACCCAGGTATTGAAACCAGGTCTCCTGCAGTGCAGGCAGATTCTTCACCATCTGAGCCACCAGGGAAGCCCCATGGTTGATTTCAATTTATTATTTTTTAATCACATTTCTTTTTCTTATTTATTTATTTGGCTGAGTCAGGTCTTAGTTGCATCACTCAGGACCTTTTATTGTGGTACACAGATTCTAGTTGTGGCCTATAGACTCAGTAGTTTCTTTGTAGTATGTGGGATCTTAGATCCCCAACCAGGAATTGAATCCCTGTCCCCTGCATTGCAAGGCAGATTCTTACCTGCTGAACCACCACAGAATTCTTCAACAAAATTCTTATGTTGAAACCTAATATCCAACGAAATGGTGCAATATTAAGAGATGGGGAATTTGAAAGGGGGTTAAGTCATGAGGAACCAGTCTGTTGTTCCATGTCCAGTGCTAACTGTTGCTTCCTGACCTGCATATAGGTTTCTCAAGAGGCAGGTCAGGTGGTCTAGTATTCCCATCTCTTGAAGAATTTTCCACAGTTTATTGTGATCCACACAGTCAAAGGCTTTGGCATAGTCAGGAAAGCAGAAATAGATGTTTTTCTGGAACTCTCTTGCTTTTTCGATGATCCAGTGGATGTTGGCAATTTGATCTCTGGTTCCTCTACCTTTTCTAAAACAAGCTTGAACATCTGGAAGTTCACGGTTCACGTATTGCTGAAGCCTGGCTTGGAGAATTTTGAGCATTACTTTACTAGAGTATCAGATAAGTGGAGTACGTCAAGGCTGTATACTGTCACCCTGCTTACTTAACTTCTATGCAGAGTACATCATGAGAAATGCTGGGCTGGAAGAAGCACAAGCTGGAATCAAGATTGCTGGGAGAAATATCAATAACCTCAGATATACAGATGACACCACCCTTATGGCAGAAAGTGAAGAGGAACTAAAAAGCCTCTTGATGAAATTGAAAGTGGAGAGTGAAAAAGTTGGCTTAAAGCTCAACATTCAGAAAACAAAGATCATGGCATCCGGTCCCATCACTTCACAGGAAATAGATGGGGAAACAGTGGAAACAGTGGAAACAGTGTCAGACTTTATTTTGGGGGCTCCAAAATCACTGCAGATGGTGACTGCAGCCATGAAGTTAAAAGACACTTACTCCTTGGAAGGAAAGTAATGACCAACCTAGATAGCATATTGAAAAGCAGAGACAGGCCCCTAAAAAAGAGGTCCAAAGGAGCTCCTCTTGCTCTTTCTAACATGTGAGGACATAGTGGAAATGTGCTTCTACGAACCAGGATGTGGGCTCTCTTGAGACACTGAATCTGTTGACACACTGTTCTTGAGCTTTCCAGCCTCCAGAACAGTAAGATATAAGTGTTTTATTGCGTATAAGCCGTGCAGTCTCTGGTGTTTTGTTGTAGCAGCCTAAACAGACTAAAAGTCCCACATTTCCATCTTTCTGCTCCTTGAACTCGGTATACGCTTTTGCCTTCAATGTTATCTCATAGCCTTAGATGTTTCCTGTAGCCCAAGTTATTGTGTCCATATTCCAGGCAGTAGGAAGAAGGACAAGAAAGTCTGAAGGATGAAAAGGTGTGCACTCTGCATTTTAAGATGTCTTTCCCAAAATCCTTAACAAAAACTCTCCACTTAAATCTCACTGGCTAGAACATAATCACATGGCCACACTCAGATTCAAAGGAAAGTAGGAAGGCATCTTGCCACTCCAAATAAATTCAGAACTCTATTACTAAGGAAGAAGATGAAGGAAGAAGGAGAAAATAGATACTGGAAGAAAAATAACTATTTCTGCACATCCTACCACAGGGATTCCCCACCTTCTAGGGTTTGCTCCTCACCCCCTTCTTTTAAACATATAGAAAAACTGAAAGGATAATTCAGTGAATAACCTTATATGCACCAAATACTGTCCATAATTGTTAATAATATATTGTGTGTGCATGTTTATGTGTGAAAGGGGAAGAGAGAATATGGTAAAAAAAAAACAAACATACACATATGTCAGTGTGTATACACACATACATATATATCTCACATACACATTGCTGAACCATTTGCCATGCATTATTCGTTGAAACAAAACAAACACATGAAATATACATGTCTGAATACTTGTCCAAACCATACAAAAGTGAGGTGTAGACATCATGAACCTTTGCCTTTTAATGTTTCAATACATATATTCTAAGAATTAGGAGACTCTCCTCTATAAAAAATAGCATTAACAAATTTAAGAAAATTACTATACTCTAATACCATATAATGTTCTGTTAAAATTCAAATTTCTTAGCTGTCAAAAAAATGTCCTTTGATGTTTTTCAACAAGAATTTATTAAGTTTCACTCACTTTATTTGGTTGTTATGTCTTAAGTCAATTTTAACTCATGAGGGTTTTCTAGTGACCATGAAAGTATAAATTATACCTGATGTCTGATATCTGTGTTCAGAGCATGCAGTGTGTTTGTAAGTTCTATCCATGATGTATATCATGGTCCATGAATTTTGAATTTAATGAAACCATTTCCAAATAAGTTGCTTTCCAAAATGTCTTTATTAAAAGGTTATCTTTTATTTTCTATTCTTATAAGTAAGTAACTCCCAGAAATAAACGTTTTCTTTCCATTTAAAAACCCTCATTGTATAATAATTTCACAAAGTTGACACGGCTTAATTATCTGCACAATATGAGTTGGGAAAATTCTATGACCAACTATTAAATAACATTGCTGAGCTAAAGCCTCCTGATCCATGGTCTTGGAAAGCAATGGCATTGAAAGACAGTACCTACACGTCAGTGCCCTCCATATACCTGAAATAAACCATTCCAGACATCACAGGAAAGCTCCAGCGTGACAAGAGCAAAGTAAAATATACATCTAGGAAGCCACAGACTATAGACCATTCCCAAATCCACTTTAAATTTTTTTTAAGAAATTTAATTTTTTTAATGAAATTACTCAGCAGCTCATGACATTTGATACTTACTAGCTGAAACATTTCCCTGTGTTGGGAAGATTCCCTAGAGGAGGGAACAGCTGGCTCTCCACTCCAGTTTTCTGGTCTGGAGAATTCCATGGACAGAGGAGCCTGGCAGGCTACAGTCCATGCGGTCGCATAGAGTCGGATACAGTTGAGCAAATTTCAGTTTCTTCAGCTGAAATATTTTTACAAAATACAGTCATTATATTACTTGTATGATCAAAATAACTGGCAACACTTCGTACTATGTTGTATATTTACTTTAGTGACATGCAGAACTTTAGTCATGATTTCATCCTCTTAAAATACCTTTAAGAAATTTATAATAGCTGTTCATCATTTAGCTCTTTGTCATTTAGAGAATTATAAAATTCACTTAAAAACAGAGTTTTTAAATGACACATGGTTGTGTATTGTAAAGCTAAAGTGTGAAAGGGTTGTAAACCTTACTTTGAGGATTTAGGATTCTAGGATTATGTCCCTGAAGCCATTATAAAATGAAAACTAACCTACAGCAAGTGTATAAAATTTACTGACAAGGTATGGAATTCAGTTATTATAAGCATTCCCAGCCAGTTTCTAGGCAATTATTTGCTTGCCCACTATTCTAAGCAGTGCTTAAAAATGATCCAAACATCTTATTTAAAACTGTCTATAATTTACTTATGAGAAGCTGAAGTAAAAGGGGGCAGTTGGGACAGGTGCTAGTCACAGATGCACTGTAAGTTTTCCTTTAGACAAGATCGCATAACCTTGCCGGAGAAGGCACTGGCACCCCACTCCAGTACTCTTGCCTGGAAAATCCCATGGACGGAGGAGCCTGGTAGGCTACAGTCCATGGGGTCACAAAGAGTCGGACACGACTGAGCGACTTCATTTTCACTTTTCACTTTCATGCATTGGAGAAGGAAATAGCAACCCACTCCAGTGTTCTTGCCTGGAGAATCTCAGGGACGAGGGAGCCTGGTGGGCTGCCATCTATGGGGTCGCACAGAGTCGGAAACAACTGAAGCGACTTAGCAGCAGCATAACCTTGCAGGATGAGGTAAAAAATTATACCAGCCATCAGGTCAGGCTGGTATATAGAATCAAACGCTTAATTCATTCTGGCAAAATCGACAAAATAAGGATATTCTTTATCATAAGTTTGAGTACATGTGTACTTTCAAATGCACTTAAATCCTAGTTCATTAAAGCAGGATTGTATAGGTAAATATTTTTGACAGTCCCAACAGGAAACATATGGAAAATTAACAAAAAGTTCAATAAACAAGTTATTTACCAGATGGACAACATATAGGAAAACCAAAAGGATAAAAGAATATCCTGGGCCCAGCTGGGCTTTGCTACCCTTAGTTCTGAAGGGGCAAAGGAAGAAAGAGAAGAGTGGAGAGAGCCACCTTAACGGAAACTATCCCTTCAGTGGAGGCCAACAGCCACTCCCTACCCACTGTGATCTCCTGCTGGGACAAACCAGTTCATTGATGTTGTCCATTTAGGGCAGTCCCCCAGAGCACAGAGCAAGATGGAGAAGATTAAAGAGTAGATTTAGAGTGGGAAATATAAGATATTTAGCATAGCAGACTTTTTTCAATGAGATAAACTGAAGTTGATATATCACTTCAGTCCATGGATGAGCTTCAAGTGGTCTAAGACTTAGTAGAAGCAGGTGGTTGTGCATCAGTAGAGTAATAACCCTAATGAATCACACCTCTCAGTACCCTCACTCTTGTATATCCCTCTACATACTGACTCTAGGCTTGGCCATATGACCTGACACAAACAATGGAACATCAGCATACATCATATAAGCAAAGGATTAACAGGTAACCTTTTGGAATATGGCCCTGACACTTCTGTGTTGTGAATAAGCCTGGGATGAAACACCATGTGAAAAGAGAGGCCCAGCTAGCCCAGTCGTCCCAACTGAGCCACCAGCATATCTGTTAGCTGAATGCCTCAGCAAAAATAAGCCCTGTCAAAAACACTGTCCAGGGACTTCCCTGGTAGTTCAGTGGCTAAGACTCCACAGTCCCAATGCAAGGGGCTCAGGTTCAATCCCAGGTCAGGGCACTAGATCCCACATGCCACAACCAAGAATTTGCTTGCTGCAACTAAAAAGATCCTGCATGCTACAATGGAGATGGACCATCCCGTGTGCCACAGTTAAGACCCAGCACAGTCAATAAATGAATACATAAGTCTCTTTTTTTTTTAATGTATTCAAAAAACAGTTTCCAGTCAACCTGTAGAATCACAGAAATAAGAATTAATTCTGTTTTAAGACCCTAAGTCTGGGTGGTATTATGCAGTAACAGATAATTGAACACAACCTGATTTCTCCTTAAGGAATGACTAAAACTCCAGTGCTTTAGGAATCAATTTGTCCAAATGATATTCTTACAACCCAATTCTCTCTGCCTCTCAACTCAGCTCTACTTTCTTGCCTTCTGTGTGTTGACTTAATTCTAAGATTGGTTCTCCTCTTGTGGTCAAAAGGTGTTTGCAGCAGTCCCAGGTTTTGCATCCTCTATGCTCAATATGCAAAAGAAAAGAGAAAGTTTTTCCCAACAGTTGGACAAAGAGTCAAGTCTCACTCTCATCGGCTCCAACTGGGTCATTTCCACCTGCAGACCAGTCACAATAGCTAGTGGTAGGACTTGTTGGGTGGTTAAGCCAATCAGGCCTTCCTCTAGAGCTGAGAGTACTAACTGCATCCAAATAACATGAGCTTTTGTGGACAGATCCACAAAAAGAAAGAAAACATGGAAGAAGGGGGATCATTGTGGATGCTAGGTGGCCAAAAGCTGATAAATTTCTATTAGAAATCTTAAACACATATCTCCATTCTTCACCTTTCTCCCAAATTCTAGGCTTGAATATTCCATTGCATACTCGGAATCTTCTATTGGATGTCTGCAGACATCTTAAACTTTGTCCCAAACTGAACAACCCATGGAATTCAGACTTGGAGGTGGAGGGGCATCCCCTTTGCTCTTAATTGTAGCTCCCAAATCCTATCTTTCCTCCCCATAATCTCTGAAGCAGGGCAACATATTTTAACACTAACTCTTTCTCCCTGTTACTGTCATCTTTCAAACCCTTGGGTCACACCTCACTCATTCACTAATGACTCTAGCACGTTTCATAGTCTGTAGTCCCACCACTTCTCTCTCAACTACAGCGTCAACATCCACAGTGACGACCCACCAGCCACCTTAGACTCTCAGTTCCCCAACCTCCTTCCCTACAATGATCACTTCATTCTTCCACCATCAGCCGCCCACTCCCACAGTAACACTGTTGACTCTGTCTTTACCAACAACTACAACATTTCCAAAATCTCAAATTCCAGAGCCCTATTTTCTAATCCTCGCCCACATAATTTCCCATCTCATCTTATCTAGGCTTCCCACTGCAGCTCTTCTTTCACTTTAAAGAAATCTCCAGTCCATGGACACCATCACTTTCTCACTACAGATGATCCCCTCACCCAGTTTATAGTTCCTTATTCATTGTTCAAATCATTTCTTTGCAAACATCCTTAACTCTGTCAGTCAATCCTTTCTTCTTTTATTATCTTGCCCAGCAAAGCTTTATACCTAATTAATCCCAGTTAATCCCACCTACTCTGTGCCTGCATCCAAGTGTCTGAATATCTCTAGAAATAGAAGGGTTACAGCTTTACTCACTATAAATGTACAGCCATAAATTTCATGAGCACTCCACACTGCCAACCAATCCTATTTCACTTCCCTGATCTGCTTGCTTTTCTACTCTGCATACTGACAATTTTGCATACCTTTTTTCTTTAAACCTCTTACACTTCCCAATTTTCCACTTTCAGTTGATGACCTTGCTCATAGTTATTTGAGAAAATACAAAAAAAAAAAAAGAGAGAGAGAGAGTCAGGATCTCCATTATCTATATACATATACTTCTTGCTGTTGAGCAAGTGACATCTGTTGCTCACCCCAGGAACAGCCATCTCAAGATGTCAGCCTACATGGTTTGCAGGTGTCGGGGTTACCAAGAAACAGACAATTCACACAGGCACTGGATGGAACAACATTTTACTCTCAGAGAGAATAGACAGAGCAAGATCAGCTTCAATAATGAGTGTTGGTCCCCCATGGCCAGCACATCTTACCCCATAGCCAAAGATGGGCTACATACACCACACCTGTGCTGCAAGTAAAGGAGCTCCTTCTCTTCCCGACAGGTTCAGATATAGCAGTTTGGTTGGGCAGGTGCCATATTATGCACACATGTTGTTGCTCTTTAGTCTTTCAGTCAAGTCCGGCTCTTTGTGACCCCATGGAGTGTAGCCTGCCATGCTCCTCTGTCCATGGGATTCTCCAGGCAAGAATATTGGAATGGGTTGCCATGTGCTTCTCCAGGGGATCTTCCTGACCTAGGGACCAAACCTATGTTTCCAGCTTTGGCAGGGAGATTCTTTACCACTGAGCCACCAGGGAAGCCCTGAACACACTTTAGGCAAAGAATTACATATCAAACCCAGAACAGGGAAAGATACTTCGAGACAAGACCACATTCCCAATGACACGCAGCCATACAAGGGTCAACAGGCTATGCATGACTGTCTTTCCCAATAGTCCAACCCCAAACCCTTGCTTGGCCACTAAAATAGCAGGTAAAACATATCAAATATGGTAGGACCACCATCTGCCACCAAATTTCGAGATGGAACTAGGTCCACTGGGGGCCCTGAACAATTCACATGGATGCTAAGGCTCCATATGGAGCTGCTGAGACTCCCTGTCATTTTGGGACAGCAATTCATGCAGGTCAAAAGGAGAACCAGACCCAGGAGGATGATCAGGCCTCCCTCAAGGATGGTCCCTAATCAAGGATAAAAGTGCCTGGAATAAGCTAACTCAAGAGTTTTTTGTATAAGAGTCTGGGGGGCCTACAGGTGTACAGCTAATAACCGTCCTGCCTGAGCATGGATCCTCTTTAGCTCAATTCTTCCTTCCCTTAATTATTGATACATACACAACAAGAAGTATAGGCAATGAACACAAGTGCCACACTGTTCCACCAACAGGTGACCGAGGCTGTTGAGTTGTCTACTATCACCACCAGCTTAGCTAGTGAGTTCAGTGAGTCTTGTTTGTTTTGGATTGCTTGGAGAGTGCCTGAGTCATTTTGTACCAGCTAATCCAACACAAGGGGAATATGGGATTTGAGCTTAACTTCTAATTTAGAGGGACTTCTTCCAGTCCAATAGCATTAGTAGAAGTCTTCTGTAGGGATCTCATCAATCTTTGCATTGTCTATCCAGTTTTTAAAATATTTTATTTATTTGGCTGCATCAGTCTTTGTGGTGTCATATGGGCTCTTTGCTGCCCCGTGCAGCCTTCTCTAGTTGTGGCATGGGGGCTTCGTTGCTCCACATCTTGTGGGATCATAGGTCCCCAACCAAGGATTGAACTCACGTCCCTTGGATTGGGAGATAGATTCTTAACCTCCAGGCCACCAAGGAAGTCCCTGTCTATCCAGTGTTAACTATCAAAGCCATATTGCTCTGTGGGTCGACCCTATTCTCTCCTGTATTCCTTGCTTGTCGGACTCTTGAGTTCCCTTTTGGACCCTGGGCATGGCTTCCCATTGTTGGTTTCTCTGTTCAGCTCAAGTTGATGGAAACTACTGAAACCATTCTTTTGCTTTTATCTCAAACAGGACATTCAGTGGAACTTTTCTACTTCTTGCCCATAGTTCTTTTAGAGGACAACAGTAAGGATAATAGAGTCCTCCTGGAGAGGCCCTTGTCGCATGAAGGCCTCCACTGCATTGTTCGACATTCCCAGCGTCAGGGCTCTATAGTCAGTCAGTATCTATGGCTTTTACCTGAAATGGAGCAATGGTTTTATGAATGTTTTTCCAGGAGCTCCTAGTTTTAGGGACATTGCCACTGTTGGGAACACCATGCTCATACCCTTTGCAATCCCGATCTAGAGCAACACTGGGGAGTTCCCTGGTGGCACAGGGGTCAGGATTCTGAGCTTTCACTGCCATGGCCCATGTTCAATCCCTGGTCAGGAAACTGAGATCCTACAAGTTGTGTGGCATAGCAAAAAAAAAAAGGAGTTACATTGGCTTACCTCTGTCTCTGCCCTGTTAGTTGCCATGTTCCAAAAGCACACTGTAACAAGAGGTCAGTAGTTAGTTTTCCTGGACTGCAGCACTCAGTCTGAGATATGTAGGGCTGCAAGGCCTCCTTATCAAACAGGTGCCCTGTCTAAGTCACATGAGCCTCACCTGGCCTCTTATCTGTTTTTCAGTTTTCATATTTCATTCTCGGAGAAGGACCTCATTTCATGAGTTACATTTTTCAGCAACACCATGAGTGGCTTCGTGTTGAGTGAAAACTAGCTTTACTTGGGGCTTTTAAGAGATAAAAAAGAGACAGAGAGAGAGAGAGACCTAGATCAAGCAGAGCTTCCTAAACAGGGGCCTTTGACTCCCCTTGGGTGTCAGCTACAACCCCTTGCATGTGGAAGTCAGAGGCTGGTGTGGGAGTATGATGGTAGCTAGAAGCTGGGTTAGTTTTCCAAAAAAATTTTAGGGCCCACCTCTTGCATTCTGCCCTCATCCATCACCCAGTTTACCCTTGTTGACCAGGAGACTGTCAACATCTTACTCAATCCCAGTCAACTAGAGGGAGTCCATCTCCTGCAGGGAGGTGGCACCAGCCTGAATGGCTGCACTGATGAAACTTGTGCCATGTGGTACTTTGTGGGTGACTTTGCTCACTGCACCAGACTGTCAAGCAAGTGTTGTTACCTGTTGCCTACCACCAGAAGAAGCAGCAGCAAGATGTCAACATACTGCAGAGTTTTCAGGCATCAGAGCTGCCAAGAAAGACACAACTCACAGGCACTGGATGAAATGCTTCACTCATACAGAGAACAGAGCAGGGTCAGCCTCAGTAGTGAGTGTGGCTCTCCCACAGCCAGCGCCTCTTGCCCCTTAGCCAACAGAGGGAAGACGGTCTACGTGTACCCTTCCTGTGGTGGTGAAGAACCCCCTTCTCTCCCCATGAGGAACAGATATAGCAGTGGGGTTGCCTGGAAGTCACACAATGCCCATGCTTAAAGCAGAATGAAGAAAGTACAAATCATAGCCGGCACAGGCTGTGAGGACTTCCTATTTCCATGTAAGAGAACATTCCAAGCCCAAGGCATGCTCTTATGCAGTTATGCAAGTTTCAACAGGCTACCTGCGACTGCTTTTTCCAATATCTACCTTAACTCTGTTCTAACACTCAAAGGCTACAAAAACCTCCATTTGTACTCTGGAAAAGATCTCATCTTCTCAAAGATTTTGCTCCTGTAACTTTTGCCTCATTTTCCAGCATCATAATCCTCCACTCTCTACTAAATCAATCCCATGAACATATAAAGATGCTCAACCATCTCCAATTTAAAAAGGAGTTCCCCCATTTAATTTACAAATACATAGAGTTTTTAAAAGTATCTTTGATATTAATTTCTCATGCTGATATTAATTTCTCATTTAAATATTTTCTTCTCTGCAATCACTGTCTGTGTTTTTTTAGTCCTCTAACTTTATTGAGGCTTTCACTGGCTAAGTCAGAGATCTCTCTTGGTAAACGTCACATTGCACATAAAAGTCTGTGGGTTGTGTTCAGGTATCTTTTGATATTGATATCTAACATAATTCCACAGTGATAAGAAAACAGACTCTGTATCATTTCAACATCTTTAGACTATGACACTTTTGCACCTTGTTTTATGTCTCTGGATTTGTTCCAATGTCTCCTGGTTTATAATCTATGGGAACTTGAATAGAATTTGTATCCTACTGTAAAGTGAAAATTGTATAAATCTGAATTATGTTGAATTGGTTCATGATGCTTTTCAGGTCTACTATATCCTTCTACTTTTCTGTATACTCAATTAATTTTTGAGAGTTTGATATTGAAACTCCAACTAAAAATCTTATTATCTACTTAAAAAAGGATTGTAATATATAATGGAACTATATGTAGCTGTGTTCTGTATTTTTTAGGTCTCCTGTAAATGTGTTATCAAACTTTCATAATTTAAAAAAGAAAAAAGAAAGAGAAATCAAAAGCATCCCCTCAACCTTACAATTCTCTGTCTCTGGGTACAGAGCCATTTTTGCTTTCTCACCTCACTTACTCCTCAGTCTTTTTCAACTGTGCTTCTGTAGCCGCTATTCCTCTTGAAACTATTTACTGGTGATCCTCACACTTCCAAACCCAAGGGTCATTTCTGTTATCTTACTTGACCTTTCAGAAGCATTCATGCTAACTGACCTATCTCTCCCTGAATCTCTTCACTTTCTTTCTGAGATATCCCACTCTCCAGCTTTCCCCACAAGGCGCTTCCTTTTCCAGTACTTCCATGTCTGCTGGAACTCTCAAGTGCTCCAAGACTCTGTCTTGGGCTTTCTCTTTGTTTATACTCTTTCCCTGATGATTTCACTATCGTTTTTTAAATAGCTTATTCCAGCCAATGACACTCAAGTCCTAACCTCTCCTGTGGATTTCCAGCTAAGGTATCAAACTGCCTTATTGATTTTTTCACATATATGTAATTTCCCCCCAATTTAGCTCTTTAGCTTTACTATTTTGTGTACTTAACACTCTACTATTTCATGAAGTATTCACAAGATTTTCTTTAATTTACCGTGGTCTGTCCTACAATTAAACCTAGAGTTTACTAGTTCAGTTTTAGACACTAGAAAAAAGAATATTATACTAAGAGATAGATTCTTTAATTCTCATATTTTAAAAGTTTTTATTGAGGTACAGTTGACAAACAACATTATATTAATTGCAGCTGTACAATGTAAAAATTCTGTATTTGTATGTACTGCAAACTGATCACCACAATGAATCTAGTTGACATCTGTCACCATACAGTTACAGAATTGTTTTTCTTATAATAGGAACTTTTAATGTCTACTCTCTTAGCAAGTTTCAAATATGCAATACAACATTATTAACTATAGTCACTATACTGTATGTGACATCCCCATTACTTATTTATAACTGGAAGTTTGTATCTTTTGAGCTCCTCCAGCCTTTTCACCCACCCTCCATCCCCCACCTCTGGCAACCACTGATCTGTTCTTTTTGAGTTTGAATTTTTTTCCTTCTCTTTCTTTTTTTTAGATTCCACATATAAGTAAAATCATATAGTATTGGTCATTGGTCTTACAGTATGGCCCTTCAAGATCCATTGTTAAGATTTCATTCTTTTTTGTGGCTGAATAATATGCCACGGTGTACATATACTACATTTTCTTTAACCATTCATCCACTGATGGACACTTGAATTGCTTCCGGATTTTGGCTGCTGTAGGTAATGCTGTTCTGAATATTGGGGTGCATGTATCTTTTCAAATCAGTGCTTTTTTTTCTTCAGGTAAATATCCAGAAGTGGGATTATTGGATTATATGGCAGTTCTATTTTGAATTTTTGAGGAACCTCCATACTTTCTTCCATAGTGGCTGTACCAAATTACCTTCCACCAACAGTGCACAAAGCTTCCTTTTTCTCTACATCACCACTAGCATTTTTTACCTCTTGTCCTTTTGAGAACAACCATTCTAACAGGTGTGAGGTGATTTCTCACTGTGGTTTTGATTTACGTTTCTCTGATAATTAAGTAAAGTCGTTAAGTCATGTCCGACTTTTTGCAACCCCGTGGACTATACAGTCTATGGAATTCTCTAGGCCAGAGTACTGGAGTGGGTAGCTGTTCCCTTCTCCAGGGGCTCTTCCCAACCAGGGATCGAATCCAGGCAGGTCACCCACATTGCAGGTGGATTTTTTAGTGATGTACTTTTCATGTACATGTTACCAATCTGTAGATCTTCAGAAAAATCTATTAGATCCTCTATCCATTTTAAATTGGATTGTTAGGGGGTTTTGCTATTGAGTTGCATGAGTTCTTCATATTTTTTAGACATTATCCCTTATCAGATAGTTCTTGTTTCTGAAAGCTGATTTTTTTTTTTCCACCCAAGAACAAGTTAATTATGTTTATACTACTTAACATAGCCAGGTGGCGCTAGTGATAAAGAACCCACCTGCTGATGCAGGGGACGTAAGAGATGTGTGTTGATCCCTGGGTTGGGAAATCGCCTGGAGGAGGGCATTGCAATCCACTTCAGTATCTTTGCCTGGAGAGTCCCATGAACAGAGGAGCCTAGCATACTACAGGCCATGGGGTCACAAAGAGTCAGACACAACTGAAGCAACCTAGCACGCGCACGAGCACTTAAACATAGCATATATATATTTCCCATGACTTAACCAAAAACTGTAAAAGTGAATTTTTTCTCATACATTCATAATCTAACCAGATCTTTATGTGTATTGACTATGTGTTATCAAATGTAATCTACTACAGGATATCTGCACACACTATGGTGTTGATTTTAGGCCCCTTTTTTTCCTCCCTACACTCATTCGTGCACGACTTCACTCATCATCAACTGTTAGTTTGCCAAATGATCCTTCTCTAGCCCTGAGTTTTCTCTTGGGCTTCAGTTCTACATTTCTGATGGTCCACTGGACAAATGTAACCAAGTGTTCCCTCTAAAATCTAACACAACCAAAACGGAATCTTCTTTTTTCCTGCTCCCAAATCAGTAGTATCTGACTTGCCTCTTTCTGTCACTGAAGCTGCTATTCTCTTGGCTCCCTAGGTTGCACTCCACCTCCTCTCTTTCCCCACAGACCACCACATCCTATCATTTCCTCCTTCAACACCACCATATCATGTTCCAGGGACAGGATTATTTGTCTGGAGTCAGAAAGACCTGGGAATTAGTTAACTGAGATTTCTGTACCTCCTTTTCCTCATCTTTAAAGTACAAAGCAGGACTGTCTTGAAGTTTACATGATCCAATGCATACAAGAACCTAATGACACTTAAGTTCTCACTTTATGATGTTTTCTTCCCTGCCTTCCATTCCTATGGTCAATATTACAGTGGTGTCCTTCATAATATCTCAGCTAAATATTGCACTAAATTTTTGAATTGTTTTTTTTAATCTTTCCCTCCCTCCAAACACTTCATAAAACTCTATTAGGTTCATACTATAATCTTACTCAAAAGTTTTAATGAATGTCTGATTTTTAAAGCAGACATGTCTACACTGCTGCTGCTGCTGCTGCTAAGTCGCTTTAGTTGTGTCCGACTCTGTGCGACCCCTTGGATGGCAGCCCACCAGGCTCCCCTGTCCCTGGGATTCTCCAGGCAAGAACACTGGAGTGGGTTGCCATTTCCTTCTCCAATGCATGAAAGTGAAAGTGAAAGTGAAGTCACTTAGTCGTGTCTGACTCCTAGCGACCCCATGGACCTCAGCCCACCAGGCTCCTCCTTCCATGGGATTTTCCAGGCAAGAGTACTGGAGTGGGGTGCCATTGCCAAAGACCTATCGTATAGCGCAGGGAACTCTTCTCAATACTCTCTAATTATATGGCAAAAGAATTTTAAAAAGAGTGGAATATGTATACATATAACTGAGTCACTTTGCCGTACAGCAGAAACTAACACAACATTGTAAATCAACCATACTCCAATAAAATTAAAAAATAAAAAGGCAGAGGTGTCTAAAGTTGGGTGGTTACTTCTTACTCTTTAGGGAAGAGCAAGGACTTCTGTGTATTCACATTAATTTTCTCTGAAGCACAATGCATGCGCCAGGGGTCAGTGGACATTTCCTCCAAAAAATGATTAAAATGATGATCTTAGAAAGTTTGCTACAGAATATGAGAAGCTATTTTCAGTATGCTAAATTCTTCTCCCTGGGGTTCAGTGGTCAAGAATCTGCCAGCAATGCAGGAGACCTGGTTTCAATCCCTGGGTTGGGAAGATCCCCTGGAGGAGGGCATGGAAACTCAATTCCAGTATTCTTGCCTGGAGAACCCCCATGGACACAGGAGCCTGATGGGCTACAGTCTATGGGATAACAGTCAGACACGATTGAGTGACTAACACTTTCACTTCAAATTTTTCAAGGACACATCTAATTTCATTTCTGACCTTATATGGTCTTTCTTAACTCATTTCAAATATCTGGTAGCATTTCGCTTGTCAACTTTAGGTGTAGAAGCAAAAATTGATGGCTTCCCTGGTCAGTATATTTTTCTGGTCCTTGAAGAGACAGAAGTCTTGAATGACTTATGCACTGGCTTCATGGCCATCACCCATATTCACTGGAGGGCAGTGCTGTCAACAATCAATCTCTAAATTCATTCCATTTTGCATTGCATTTGTTAGTTATTCATTTATGAGTCAAAAGGAATATGGAAGTTATTTTTTTAAGCCTGGAATATATGGCAGGTGTGCAGTACTGCACTTACCCTAATACAGTGATTCTCAAATTTATATATGTATATGAGTCAACCTAGACCTGGGCTGTCCAGTACAACAGCCACTAGCCATGTGGCAATTCCACTGGAAATGCAGGCAGTCAAACAGAGATGTGCTGTGAGTGCAAAATATACAATGGATTTCAGGAACTGAGTACATAACTTATGTTGATCATTTGTTGAAATGAAAATATTTTGGTTCTATTGGGTTAAATAAACTGTATTGGAATTAATTTCATCTGATTCTATCTACTATTTTTTTATAAGTAGCTACTAGCATATTTAAAATTACACATGCAGCTCAGACTTGTGGCTTATAGTCCACTTATGGCTGTAGGCCTCTTAGCACTGTCCCAAATGCTTGATTAAAATGCTCCCTGGGTCCCACTTTTGAAAATTCTGCTTTAGTACCTCCAGGTTAGGGACTAGAAATCTGATACTTCTTAGCTCTCTAAGTAATTCAATTGGTAAGTCAAACTAGAGAATCATTGTTTTATACTTCTTTTGACCAGATAAATTTGAGAGTCCTCAGCACAGCAAACAGTGATTCAAAGAGAACAAAGGCAGTAATAGTTTTCCATTTTGATTGCATGACAATGGCCATCCACAACAATCATGCATATTTCCCAATTAGCAAAACACATATTACTTAGCCATAAAAAGAATGATTTGAGTGAGTCCTAATGAGGTGGGTGAACCTAGAGCCTATTATACAGACTGAAGTAACTCAGAAAGAGAAAAACAAATATCGTATATTAACGCATATGATATTAATTAGTACTATTCGTACCAATGATGGTACTAATGAACCTATTTGCAGGGTAGCAGTGGAAATGTAGACATAAAGAACAGACTTGTGGGCACAGTGGAGGAAAGGAAGGATGGGAGAAACTGAGAGAGTAGCATGGAAACATATACATCACCATATTTAAAAGAGATAGTCACCTAGAGCCAGACATCTGGAATGGGCCTTAGAAGTGGGCCTTAGAAAGCATCATTACGAACAAAGCTAGTGGAGGTGATGGAATTCCAGTTGAGCTATTTCAAATCCTAAAAGATGATGCCGTGAAAGAGCTGCACTTAATATGCCAGCAAATTTGGAAAACTCAGCAGTGGCCACAGGACTGGAAAAGGTCAGTTTTCATTCCAATCCCAAAGAAAGGCAACGTGAAAGAATGCTCAAACTACCGCACAATTGTACTCATTTCACGTGCTAATAAAGTAATGCTCAAAATTCTCCAAGCCAGGCTTCAGCAATATGTGAACCGTGAACTTCCAGATGTTCAGGGTAGATTTAGAAAAGAAGGAAACAGAGATAAAATTGCCAACATCCGCTGAATCATAGAACAATCAAGAGAGTTCCAGAAAAACATCTATTTCTGCCTTATTGACTGTGCCAATGCCTTTGACTGTGTGGATCAAAACAAGCTGTGGAAAATTCTGAAAGAGATGGAAATACCTGACCTGCCTCTTGAGAAATCTGTATGCATGTCAGGAAGCAACAGTTAGAACTGGACATGGAACAACAGACTGGTTTCAAATAGGGAAAGGAGTACGTCAAGGCTGTATATTGTCACCCTGCTTATTTAACTTATATGCAAAGCACATCATGAGAAACGCTGGGCTGGAAGAAGCACAAGCTGGAATCAAGATTGCCAGGAGAAATATCAATAACCTCAGATATGTAGATGACACCAGCCTTATGGCAGAGTGAAGAGGAACTAAAAAGCCTCTTGATGAAAGTGAAAGAGGAGAGTGAAAAAGTTGGCTTAAAGCTCAACATTCAGAAAACGAAGATCATGGCATCTGGTCCCATCACTTCATGGCAAATAGATGGGGACATGGTGGAAACAGTGGCTGACTTTATTTTCGGGGCTCCAAAATCACTGCAGATGGTGACTGCAGCCATGAAACTAAAAGGTGCTTACTCCTTGGAAGGAATGTTATGACCAACCTAGACAGCATGTTAAAAAGCAGAGACTTTACTTTGCCAACAAATGTCCATCTAGTCAAGGCTATGGTTTTTCCATTAGTCATGTATGGATGTGAGAGTTGGACTGTAAAGAAAGCTGAGCGCCAAAGAATTGATGCTTTTGAACTGTGGTGTTGGGAGAAGACTCTTGAGAGTCCCTTGGGCTGCAAGGAGATCTAAGCAGTCCATCCTAAAGGAGATCAGTCCTGGGTGTTCATTGGAAGGACTGATGCTGAAGCTGAAACTCCAGTACTTTGGCCACCTCATGCGAAGAGCTGACTCACTGGAAAAGACTCTGATGCTGGGAGGGATTGGGGACAGGAGAAGAAGGGGACGACGGGGGATGAGATGGCTGGATGGCATCACCGACTCAATGGACATGAGTTTGAGTGAACTCCGGGAGTTGGTGATGGACAGGGAGGCCTGGCGTGCTGTGATTCATGGGGTCGCAATGAGTCAGAGACGACTGAGCGACTGAACTGAACTGAACCTTTGACTCACTTCTAGAAATGGATCCTGCAAATCTTCTCACAAGTTCATTAGGATACATCTATAATTCACTTTGGTAGTATTTGAAATAGTGAAAAGCTATAAAGTTATAAAATTATGACACATCTAACTGAACACTCTGCAGGATATAAGCAAGGTCATCTATATGTACTGACATGGAAAGAGGTCTATGATATTTACGACAGGCAAAGCAAGTTGCAAAAAAGGACAGATTCTATTTGTATGTGAAAAAATGTGTACATATATTTATATATGCTTAGAAATTTTCAAAAACCATTACTATTAATTACTGCAATAGCAAAGATTCCCAGTGATATGAAAAGGAACTTTTACTTTGCTTTTTATATCCTTTTGCACTGGTTTAGCTTTGAAACGTGAGCAATATGCAAAATTTACATTGCACATTACAAAAAACGCTATTTTCAAATCTACACAATGCCCAACCATATAAAGACTTCATCGCTTCGGTTCCTGTTACAGAAATTGCTTTTCACTTTGTCTTTTAATCTGGAGTCTTTTAATTTTTTTCACTTTAATTTTCTAAAAAGCCACCGCATACATTCATTAGTTGATTCAACCAGTTGTTACTGACGATATACTTTATGCCAGGCACTATAGTAAGGCAGAAAAATGAAGAGCGGGGTACCAAGGGAGGACTATAACCAAATGCACATGTACATAATAATTAGTAGTGAGTGCTACGAAGACCTGAATTTTCAGATGCTGAAATGTCCAAATGTCGTGTACTCTCACGTGTGCATAGTACATGTATTTACTATGTGTGCTCAGTCGCCTTCGGCTCTTTGGGACCCCATGGACTGAAGCCAGTCAGGCTCCTCAGTCCAAGACAAGAATACTGGAGTGGGTAGCCATTTCCTCCTCCAGGATATCTTCCTCACCCAGCCATAGAACCTCCTGCTCCTCCATTTCCAGCATGGGCAGGCGAATTCTTTACCACTGAGCCATCTGGGAAGCCCCGTATTTACCCATACATACGTGCTTGTGTGCTAAGTGGTTTCAGTTTTCACCCGTGCATATATAAATGCTACTGAATTAAAGTGTCATTTAGATAAATTATTCTGGGAAATTTCCCACATTAATCTTTCTCCTGCATTCATTATAATGAATGTAGTGCAAATTATTTTTTAATAGCAAAGGTTTTTTTCTTTCTTTCTTTTTTTGGTTGTGTCAATTTAGGAAAATTACTTGGCTACTGCGGGCCTTAGTTTTCTCCTCCGCCAAGTGGAGGATGTACTTCTCGGGTCTGCTGTCTCGGGGAGAATTTTCTGCGCTGATCAGTGTTTACAGCAGCGCCCGGCACCCAGCGGCGTGGGGGTGGGGCGGGTCCGGTAAAGCGCAGGGGAGCGCGGGCGGCGCAGCGAGTCGGCTATCCGGAGAGGCGCGGCGTTCTCACTGTAGACCAGGTGAGAATCGCGGCGCTTTCAAAGACTTTTCATCCAAGCATTTCTGCCCGGCGATTTGTCTTTCAGGGCGCGCGCAGCGGCTGCAGGGCGTCAACTCCCCAGGATCAGTCAACCATCCAGCTCGACTTCTTGAGCGCATCACAAGCTAAAGCCGCCCTGTGCTACTAAACTCAAGTCCACAGACGCCCCCCAGCCACCCTACGCGTCCGGAGCTTACTTGGCTCTGGGTAGGCGGTACCCTCGCCTCTAAAGGCGGCTGTTCGTTTAAATTCTGGCGCCACTCCCACGCCACGTAGAGCCAGTCTCGGAAGCGACGGACAGCGGCGCAGCAGCGGGCGTGCGCCCGGAGCTGGACGTGCGCGCCGCGGAGGGGCGGTGCGCGCACCACGCCGTGGAACGAGCCCCCGAAAGAAAAGAGCCGCCTGGCGCGCTCTCGCTCCTCCCGTCAGGAACCGGCCACGCCCCCGTGCTCTCCAGGGTCCAATAGAGGCGAGAGGGAGGGGCGGCCTCCGGCTAGCTCGGGAGAGACTATATAAGGAACTGCAGGCGGCGCTGTTCGGTCTTTTACGTCGGAACTTGGGAGCAGATCGTAGTTGCTAGGTAAGTACGCGTTGTTGGCGGTCGTGCGCGCGAACCTGAGTGGCGCAGCTTGGGTTGGGGAATGCGATACGGTAAAAAGAGTTCAGAAGTTGAGGGTTAGAGTGCGGCGTTGAGTATTTACACATGGAAAACGCGCCACCGGACCGCCACGTGTCCCCTGTCGCGGTGGCGACCGGCTTCGAGTTCAGGCGTGCGTAGGCTGCTGCTGGTCATGGCGCTGCGCGCGGCCGTATTGCTAAGCCGGCTGGATAATCCTGAACGGCGCACGGGAAACGACCACATTCCTGAGATTTGGGGCGGGAGTTACGCTTAACGTTGACTTACAGGCCTTAGATACGTAGTCACATCAACAGTTAATTTAAAAATCGGCAGCTCCTGACTGCGTGAAACTGAGTTGTATTGTGCCCAGGTGGCGCTGTGTGCAAATCGAATTGTTGGAGGGGAAGGTTTTAGTGCTGAAAACCTTAAGCTATGACCTTCTATGACAATACTTAATTTTTAAATATATTTATTCTTCCGCAGGTTAAGAAATTGATTCTCCCGCAGAAACAATGGATTTCGGTGTAGCGGAACTGTTACGTGGAGATGCTAAGGTAATTGTTGAGAGCTTAGTTTTAAGTTGAAGGAATAAACCTGTTGATTTACAGGTTGATCAACCTGTAAAGATGATGCATCATTTGAAATTTTTTTTTTTTTTAAGATGCAAAGGTACATTTCAAAACACGCCGGACAATATTGGCTGGAAAATGACTTGGTTAAAACCTGATGATCTTACCAGGTATGTGTTCGACTAGTACTTCGAATGTCTATATGTTTAGTCCACGTGTAGATTAAATGAGAAAAATATTTTTGTTTTTTAACAGCATTCTGCAGGTTGATGAATACTAATGAAGCTGTGGATGTCACTGAGCAGCTTCATTTTAAAGTAAGTTACCCTGACTTACATCTGCTGCAGTAATTCTGTCTGGTTTGTGGTAAATGTCCGTGTAATGTAGCGTAATGGATTTTGGTCTGATCAATGATGAACCCTATCCCGAAGCTGATAACCTGAAGAAAAGCATGTACGGATTCGGCTTCTGAGACAAGACTAATGTTCAGATATGAGAACAAGTTTTATAACAGATTTCTGTTAGGTTATGTCTCATAGAGGAAAAACTTAATTCACAGAGTGGGGTTTTCTGTGCCAACAGTGAGGGGTTGCTGTCTGCCTGCTGTCTGCCTGGTGTGCTGTGACATTTCGAAGGTGGAAACATTTCTGTGAGTAGAGATGTTTTGCTTCAAAATCAGTAAACATTGTGTCCTTGGTCTTACCTATGATGATCCTATCCCGAACCTGAATTTCTGTTGAAAAAACTTACACGGATCTGGCTTCTGAGGTGGACCATTATAAGGACAGCAGCATTTTTTGAAAATTGTTTTAAGTAAGTTTTCTGATGTTGATAGTTTGTAAACCGTAAATGTTTTTCCTTTCCTAGGGCTAGTGCTGCGAGATTTATTTGTCTGTCTTATGAAAATCTGGTGATTGGGAAAACCTCCAATGGATGTGGGAAGAAATTTCAAGATGAATTACATTTTTACATTGGTTTGTAAATAGATTCTGAACCAGCATCGAGTCTAGATAATGCATCCATAAGAGTCAAGGCATTTCTGTTTGACCATGACACTGCTGTAGAATCATAACCTGTTAATCAGTGTATTACTTTCTAACTATTTTGAATGGAAAATTCTTTTCTAGTTATCTAGCCTTGTAATTAAATAATTTTGAATAGCCTTTGGTTCTTTGTCTGAATTGAGTTTAAAACTGTGTGATTGTAATTACACCAAGTTAAAGTGTGTACTCTTGCGGTGGAATCTTCAGTCAGGTTTCTAGGAAGAGATGATTTGGTTTGGCAAGAATAAGTAATGTGCAAAACATTAGCTTCAGAGTGTTGGGGTGAGAGCAAAGTGGGAAAGATGGGACCTGTTAACAGTGAGGGAAGGTCACTGATAAAATCTGGGTTAAAACTGGTCAAGATTGTATGGAATGGGTTAGTGTAAATAATAGCATCTAATCTAACCAAGGTGGTTGGGCCCTGCTGCTCCTGCTAAGTCACTTCAGTCATGTCCGACTCTGCGACCCCATGGACAGCAGCCCATCAGGCTCCTCTGTCCACGGGATTCTCTAGGCAAGAACACTGGAGTGGGTTGCCATTTCCTTCTCCGGTTGGGCCCTAACCCTAATCATTTTCCCTAAATAGCTGCATGAATAACCTGTTCCCATATTTAAATGTTAAAGTCAGTGCCAATATATCATCGGAATGAACTTTTGAAATGTTAGCTTGCCTGCTGAAGTGAAGAGATGGTTTGGGGCTCATGTACCTCAGATTCATGAGACTGAGCCTATAGTTGAATGCCCAGACAGACAGGTTTCTTCTGATAGCAGATGACCTCCGTGTATAGCTTTGTGTTAGTGTTAGCCCATTTATTATGTCCATTTGGAAATGAGACTTTAGCACTGCAGTCAGCACCCCGATCTCCCTTACTCTGCTTTATTTGGAACTTAAGTATGGTTTATAAAATTTGAGCACTGGCACCGCTGTACCTTAAGTATCTAGACACCTGGCACTTGGTTGTCAAATAATGAATGCTTAATGACCCATTGAGGGGGACTTTGCTGATTGTTCAGTGGTTAAGACTGCTTCCAGTGTAGGGGCTGCTGGTAGGGTTGGTGAACCCACATGCAGAGTGGCACACCCAAAAACCTAAAACATTCAGGGAGAACTGTCCTTGTCAAAGTTGGCTAACATGACTTCAAAACAAGGCAAACTTATGAATAAGACTTGGTTTTAGAGCACTTAAGGTTTCCCTTACAGCTATTGCAATGCAGGAGACCCTTTCCCTCCCAGTCAATCTTAAGATTCAAATGATGTACACATTTTTTATTGTACCAGTTGGATCCCACTAAAATGAGTTTGATCCAAATTAAGTCCATTTGAGAGTATAAATATTCAATAAAAATCTAAAACATACAGTTGTGGAAGTTGGGAAAGCTCATTGTACTGACTCAATTTGGGACATGACTTTGAGCAAACTCAGGGAAGGGAGGCCTCAGTTCAATTCAGTGGCTTAGTCATGTCCAACTCTTTGCAACCCCATGAATTGCAGCACACCAGGCCTCCCTGTCCATCACCAACTCCTGGAGTTCACTCAAACTCAACGTCCCAGCAAGTCATGAGTGATGCCATCCAGCCATCTCGTCCTCTGTCGACCCCTTTTCCTCCTGCCCCCAATCCCTTCCAGCATCAGTCTTTTTCCAATGAAACTTCGCATGAGGTGGCCAAAGTACTGGAGTTTCAGCTTTAGCATCATTCCTTCCAATGATTCTTAGGACTTCCCTGGTAGCTCAGATGGTAAAGCGTCTGCCTACAATGTGGGAGACCCAGGTTCAATCCCTGGGTTGGGAAGATCCTCTGGAGAAGGAAATGGCAACCCACTCCAGTACTCTTGCCTGGAAAATCCCATGGACAGAGGAGCGTGGTAGGGTACAGCCCATGGGGTCTCAAAGAGTCGGACACGACTGAGCGACTTCATTTCCTTCCAAAAAACACCCAGGACTGATCTTTAGAATGGACTGGTTGGATCTCCTTGCAGTCCAAGGGACTCTCAAGAGAGTCTTCTCCAACACCACAGTTCAGAAGCATCAATTCGGCGCTCAGCTTTCTTTACAGTCCAACTCTCACATCCATACATGACTACTGGAAAAACAATAGCCTTGACTAGATGGACCTTTGTTGGCAAAGTAATGTCTCTGCTTTTCAATATGCTATTTAGGTTGGTCATAACTTTCCTTCCAAGGAGTAAGCGTCTTTTAATTGCATGGCTGCAGTTAACCATCTGCAGTGATTTTGGAGCCCAGAAAAATAAAGTCTGACACTGTTTCCCCATCTATTTGCCATGAAGTGATGGGACCAGATTCCATGATCTTTGTTCTTTGAATGTTGAGTTTTAAGCCAGCTTTTTCACTCTTCTCTTTGACTTTCATGCTGCAGTTGATGGGGTCACAAAGAATCGAGTTGGACACTGCTTAGCAACAAAACTAATAACAGGAACCTTAAGTTCTATGTGAGAGACTTTAGCCAATAAGACTTGAGTCAGCTCTACACCATGCTTCCAGGTTATCTTAAAATACAGTAGGTTCAATTCTACTGTTTGGTATTTTTTAGTGAAGTGAAGGTTGCTCAGTCTTGTCCAACTCTTTGCAACCCCTTGGACTGTATAGTCCATGGTGTTCTCCAAGTCAGAATACATTCCCTTCTCCAGGGGATCTTCCCAACCCAGGGGTCTTAACCCGTGTCTCCCGCATTGCAAGCAGATTCTTTAACTGAAGTGAGCCACCAGGGAAGCCCAAACTAGTTATATTGCCAGAAATCCAATATCCATTGCACTTGGCTTCCTTATCAAGTGCTCTCTGAACTGCTTATACAGTTCTTAATCCTTGCTGTTTGCCCAGCCCCTGAGAACTTTTGGCTGTTTTTAAACCAGTTTCCCCATTAAATTTAGAGCCTTTAAATGCCAACCTATGTACAGATAACTAGGCTTCTCTGGTGGCTCAGAGGGTAAAGCCTGCAATGCTGGAGACCTGGGTTCAATCCCTGGGTTGGGAAGATCCCCTGGGAAAGGAAATGGCAACCCATTCCAGTATTCTTGCCAAGAGAACCCCACAGATGGAGGAGCCTGGTAGGCTACAGTCCACCGGTCACAAAGAGTCGAACACGACTAAGCGACTTCACTTTCCTTTTTCCTTTCCTTTCCTATGTACAGATAAGTCAAAATAGAAGCATGCTACAGTTTTTGTGGATCATCTTGAGGTGGAGGAAGGGTACCTTTCCAATATGAAAACCAGACTTGGTCTCATTCTCACAAATCCTGGTCTCATCCTCTGACCACTAGTCAGTCTGAGGTCCTGACATGCTATGCAGCTGACTTATAACAGGATATAGATTTAATCTCACAGAATCCCACACTGAGTACAGTATAATACATCCATCCTATTTGGAAACTTTACCTTAGTTATGCTTAGTTGATTCAGTTCTCTCCAAAAGAGTTAACAATGGAAAGAGCATTTCAGAATACTCAGAATTCACCATTTGAAGAAAATGTTTGAAAACAGTGATTACTGAGGTCAGAAAACTTGACCCTTGCCTCCTAACTATTGAATATAATTATATACGTCAATGAATGGTTCATTTTAGAAGTGTACAGTTTGATGAGTCTCTGTAAATATGCACCCATGAAACCATTAGTGCAATCAAGATAATAAAGTCCATCTCCCCAAAAGTGGATTTTTACAGAGGCTTGATTTTGAACATAACTAAGTTTGAGATGACATGTAATACCCTAATGAGATTTTGCATTAGATATGAAAGTTCAGAGTAGAGATCTAAGCTGGAGAAATAAACGTGGGAGTTAACAGCATGCGAATGGCCATAAAGTGAGATCACTGAGGGAGTGAGTAAAAGAGAAGTGGTCCAAGAGATGAGTCCTGGAACATTCCAGAAGTAAGATATGGCAAGTTTAGTTCAAATCATAGAAATTATTTTGTACCAGCAAACAAAAACTGGAAAGCAGTAATCTGTTTTCAAATTCAACTACCATATCTGAAACAAACTAGATGGAAAATTGAGGAGTTCAGAAAGCAAGGGTGTGAACTAAGCAATAATTGCTTGGGGTAATGGGGATGGAGGTTGCCTTGTATTTAATACAGAGCACTGGTCAGCGTGAAAATTGAGGAAGTTAATATATAAGGACAACTCTGCAAAGTATTAGGCAAAGTGGTCTTCAGGAAAGAATGAGATGAGGAATTTAAAAAGTGTGATAAGAGTTGTCATCAGATACTGTGGACTGATGAGAGAAATGGAGTTGGCTACAGACAAGTTAGAGATTTGCCTTTTGGTGCCAAAGTGCCCAATGAGGCTGAAAATTGCCAAGTGTGATAGTTAATCAGCATCATTCTTACCTGTTGTCCTATGGGGTTTATCCACATGGGAGCAGAAAGCAGATCAGTGGATTAATCCAAAATTAGGGATAAACTGGCCAGAAGGAGCAGAGCTGTGATGGGCCAATTGAGAGTGTAGGTGAAAGTGGTGTTAAAATTGACCTTGAAATCCAGGCTGATGAGGAAAAGAAATTAGTGCTGGAAAACTGTCCCAGGTAATGACAAAGATCAGTTGTACCACAGAGAAATGATGAGAATTAGGTAAAATAAGATCCTTTCCAGTTACACTACAAAATGACCCACAGCATGTTGTGTTTCTAATTAGTGGTTTATTTCTCTCTGGTCCTAGAGTGAGTTCTTTTGAAGCAGAAACTGCCCTTTCACCTCTTATACTCTGTGCCTGCTGCTAAGTCGCTTCAGTCGTGTCCGACTCTGCGACGTACAATGTAAAGACTCCCATTACAAATTTGTCTAATTATATGGAATTCAGTATGTGTATTTAAGGTGGGCAATGATGATATGATCTAAATTCTCCAAAAGAGATAAAAGAAATGAGAAAAGCTGGAAACTGATGGATTCAGTATGTGTGCCCTCCCAAAATTCTTATGTTGAAGCCCTAACTCCGATGTGGCAATATTTGGTGATGGAGCCTCAGGGGATGTGGTTAAGGTTAAATGATGTCATAAAGGTAGGGCCCTGGTCGGATAGGATGAGTGTCCTTATAAGAAGAAAGAGCAGAGAACTCACTCTCTCCCTCTTCATATGCTCCCACAAGAAGTCATGTGGGGACACTGTGATGATGGCTGTCTACAAGTCCAGACAAGAGGACTCCGAATGAAACCTACCTGGCTGGCACTTTGATCTTGGACTTTCCAGCCTCCAGAGCTATGAGAAAATTAATTTGTATTCAACCATCCAGTCTGGTATTTTGTTATGGCAGCTCTTACAGACTGAGACAGAAGCAATGGATAAACGGCCACTGGTATAATTTGAGGGCTTTATATTTGGCAAGAGATTTATAAGTTAAGTCCACACAGTGTAATCTCTCTGGTTTTATACATTTTCCCTTTAGGTTTTTATTTATTACATTGAAACTGGGTCACACTTTTTTTTGCAGTGTGTTTTATTATTGACTAATAACAAACAACTGACATAAAACTTTCCACCTGTTTCAACACCAATAGATAATTTTTCAATTAAATCTCAGTAAAAGAAATTAGAGATTGAAATTAAACTATTTTAGAAGGTGAATGTTGTCTTCAGTCTGTGCTTCACAAGAAAAACTTTTTAACATTAAAATTAGTTCTTTTAAAATTAACTCATAACAAAAAATAATTTAGGCTTACTGTATTTCATAGTATAAAATTTCTTTGTTCTATATGAACATTAAGATTGTAAAAGGAGGACTTCTCTGGTGGTCCAATGCTGAGACTCCCAATTCAGGGAGGGGGCCCAGGTTTGATCCCTGGTCAGGGAACTAGATTCCACATGCTGCAAGTAACAGTTCACATTCCAAAACTAAAAAAGATTCTTCATGCCACGACTAAAGGTGCTGCAACTAAGACCCAGTACAATAAAAGAGAGAAAGGAAAGAAAGTCAAGTGACGTATTTAAAAAAAAAATTTAACAACATTTTTGGGAACTGATAGTTCATACCTATCATGATTTTTTCACTGTTTAATGGAAAATACTTGGTATAAAATAATGACTGACACTTCTATAGTTCTCTTAATTTTACACGGTGCTTTGACATACGTCATCTTGGTTTCTCCTACAGTAACCTGTGAGTAGGCATTATTAGTATTTATACATTTTATATGTGAGTAAACTGAGAGATTTAAAATAAATCTGCTCAAAGTTTAGATCACTGGAAGGAATGATTTCATCATCATCTGTATTTTGCACATTGTAATATAGTTTTTTTAGTTTGGGTGCCACATTTAAGAAGAGTGGTGGGAGTTCCCTGATGGTCCAGTGGGTAAGAATCCTTGCTCCCAATGCAGGGGCCCAGGTTTGATCCTTGGTTAGGGAACTAGCTCCTGCATGCCGAAACTAAGGAGTCTGCATGCCACAACGAAGATTCCAAGAACTGCAACTAAGACCCAGCCCAGCCAAAATAAATATTTTTAAGAAAGAAGATGAGTGGCAAAGTAGGAGGTAACCTAAGGATGAAGACAAGGCTTCTGGAAACCATGTCATTCTAGACAATGTTTTAAGGTAAGGACTTGGAAATAGTTAACCTGAAGAAGTAAAAAATCATGGGAAAGCATAATGACTATTCGTAAATATTTAAAAGTATTTCATGTGAGATAATAGTAATATTAATAATAATCCCATCTGGGGACTTTTCCTGGTGGTCCAGGGGTTAAGAATTCACCTTGCAATACAGGAGATGCAGGTTTGATCCCTGGTTAGGAAACTAAAATCCCATGGGCTGCAACTAGAGTCTGTGCACCACAATTAAAGATCCTGCACAATGCAGTGAAGACCCAGCAGTACTGCAGCTAAGACCGCATGCAGCCAAATAAATAATTAAATGATTTTTTTTTAATAGCAATAATTTTCCCATCTGGTAGGTACTATGATTATGCCCATTTTACCAATGAGGAAAGTAAAACTTAGAAAAGTAACCTAATGAAAGTTACATAGGAAGTGAGAGAATTAAATTGAAAATCTGGAAGTCTAAGTCAAGAGATGGTGTTCTTACCCTGCTAAATTACCTTCCACAGAGGAGTAGCTAACCTAACTCTACACCTAAAGCAACTAGAAAAGGAAGAAATGAAGAGCCCCAGGGTTAGTAGAAGGAAAGAAATCTTAAAAATTAGGGCAGAAATAAATGCAAAAGAAACAAAAGAGACCATAGCAAAAATCAACAAAGCCAAAAGGAGTAGCTAACTGAAGTGTTTTCTTTGGAACACACAAAAAGGAGATCAATGAAATAAAAAGAGGCAAACTGCAATTCAACCTAAAGATGAACTTTCCAATAACAGAATGTACTGTCTCCATATCACTATCTCCCGTAAATGTGAGCCGGAGGGAGGAGGTTGGTCATACTCAAAGACCCTTTTAAGTCTTAAGTTCAGATTCTTGACTTGCCCAAGGTAACCCAGCTAGTTAATGACCAAGTTGACAACCAACATCTACACTCTTTCAGTCCAGTGCTCAATCCAGTAACACTGTGGTGCCCCAATTTTTCTCCAGTATAAATTTAAATTTCCTCAGAATTCATTAATCTATGGGAATTGGAAAGATTATACAAACAAAATAATTTTAATCACTATTTTTATACAAAAGTAGTGTTTGGGGCCTGTTACTAATAGTTGATCAATTTAATTATATTAGGAAAACATGGGCCTTAAGCAGACCAAACCTCTCTGGGGCAATAGTAAGTTCTATCCATTGGGGTACATCTAATTCTGATATTTGTTTTCCTTACTGATGGAGACTCAGTTTAAATTATATTTATTTTTCAAAAATGAATGCAGAAACATTGTTCATAGTCTGACCACACACCCAGAAATGTCAAAATAGTTTTGAAATTCATGGACTTGTCTCCATATATCGGAGTATAACAGTTTCTTAATGAGTTTTGTTTGCTTGAAGTTCAATCTGTTTCTTTGAAGATTAAGGCATACTGACAAGCTAGGTGTGCATGGTGATTCAGAAATATCCTAAGGTTTCACTCATTTTATTCACTGGACAAATAGGTCCTGAATACCTACCATGTGCAGGTACTATCCTAAGCACAGCAGAG
Organism: Bos javanicus; assembly: GCF_032452875.1. Taxonomy (NCBI): domain Eukaryota; kingdom Metazoa; phylum Chordata; class Mammalia; order Artiodactyla; family Bovidae; genus Bos; species Bos javanicus. The sequence goes on from NC_083876.1 coordinate 63,778,089, forward strand.
ACCAAAATCTCTGCCTTTGTGAAGCTTAGATTTTAGGAGGAGGAAAATAAATAGATAAATTGTAAAGTATGTGAGAGAATGAGAAGTGATATTAAAAAAGGAAAAGAACACGGGACATTGGGAGTGAATTTAGGGAGGGAGCCAAATAGTGGTGTGATTTTTAAATAAATTTGACAGGATCGGCTTTGATGAGAAGGTTAGATTAAGCAAAGACTTAAAGAGAGTGAGAGATTGAGCTATGGACATATCTAAGCAAAGGGCATTTCCAGCAAAGGACAGCCCAAAGACAGACCCACATATGGTAAAGATGAAGAAAGACAACATGCAAATTATGTTGAGCCTTATGGGTCATTGAAAGAATTTTGCTCTGAGTAAACTGGGAACACTTGTAAAAAGAAATATAGAAACTGAAAGCATGATTTAAGTGTATCAAAGCCTGTGAATCCTACCCATATGGTCCAGATTGTAGTCTCTACCATTTACCATTACAAGAAAACAGGGCGGGCTTGCCTGGTAGCACAGTGGATAAGAATCCACCTGCCAATACAGGTGGATTGAGTCACGGGCTCAATCCCTGGTCTGGAAAATCCTATATACCACGGGGCAACTAAGCCTGTGGGCCACAACTACTGAGTCCATGTGCTGCAACAACGGAGGCTGATGTGCTGGAGCCCATGCTCTGCAACAAGAGAAGCCACTGCAATAAGAACCCCACTGCAATAAGAAGGGCTACAGAGAGTAGCCCTCCCTGGCCGCAACCAGAGAAAGCCCACACAAAGCAATGAAGACCCAGAGCAGCCAAAGTAAATAATTATTTTTTTTTAAAAGATTTTAAATATTGTATTGGCAAAACCAATACTATATTGTAAAGTTTAAAAATAAAATTAAAAAAAATAGAAAAGGAAAAAAAAGTAAATAATTATTTTTTTTTAAGAAAGAAAGAAAACGGGGTTCATAGGAGAAATAATTGATTACAGAGCTGAGGCAAGAAAGGTACAAGACGAGCCTTCTGCATTTTGCTGTATGTAGGAGAACAAAAGGGGCTCCCCTGGCGGCTCAGATGGTAAAGAATCAGCCTGTGATGCAGGAGACCTGGGTTCGATCCCTGGGTTGGGAAGATCCCCTGGAAGAGGACATGGCAACCCACTCCAGTATTCTTGCCTGGAGAATCCCCATAGACAGAGCAGCCTGGCAGGCTGTAGTTCATAGGGTCACAAAGAGTCAGACATGACTGAGCAACTAAGCACAGCACAGCACAGAAGAGCAAAAAAGCTATCAGGCGTTTGGGATTGTGTGAAAAGAACTCGGGAGCCATTTGGAGCATCTCCTGCGGTCCATATATGGAAATGCTGACTATATCAAGGATAATAACTACAATAGATTGAGCTACATAAAATATGTTCAGATCTAGGACTTCATAATGATACCTTTAATAAAAACAACTGCATTTTGATGCTGTTAGAAGATGCTAGTGAACCAACTTAATTTCAGAATTGGCAAATGAGGGACTTTCCAACACCCAACTGCAGTAACAGATAATCAGATTGAAACTGAGAAAGTTTTTCTTCATTGATTATCCCAGTTAGTAACTGAAAAAAAGAAGAAAAAAAGACAGTACCAGCAATGATCATCCATGGCTAAGTTTAAAAAAAAAAAAAGAGGGAACAGTGTCTAAGTGGCTGATTGGAAGTTTTGGGGTTGTATCAACAACATGCTACTTGAAAATCTACTTCCACAAGAAATAGTCTTTAAATAATTTTTTTCCTACATAGATGATCTATTTATCCCAAGATATTGGCCCTCTTCATTGTTTACAATAATAATTATTTGCAAGATATCTGCTCAAGTTTCCCTGAAAGAGTTCCTTGGTTGAATCTAATAAACAAAACTCCAGAAGCTAATTATTGACATGAATTAAATAACATGAGATTTATCACTTCAGCTTCAGTGGCATCTTGGGGAGGTGAGCTTGTTATATACACTTTAAACACTTCTATCTGCTAGTGATATCAGTCCTGTTCATAGCATTGTTGTTTATCTTACTAAATAGCCATATCTTAGGAAGTACAAAACACTCAATCCATATTAATGTTTATTCTAGATTTATGGTTAATAGATGATTCATATAATAATACCTCAAATTTTTTTAAACATTTTTCTTAACTTAGAATAAATACATCTACTAAACTTAGATTCCATGAAATCCAAATATAAGAAACTGTCTTCCATTTGCCATTTACGTGGTGTTTAAATTATTCATCAATTTTTAACTTGAGTAAAGAACAAATCTGCAGAACATGAACTTCCAGAGTAAGTAAACCACATTCTTTTTATAGTTTTAGGCATGGAATTCTTGGGTATTTAAATGTATCTAATTTCCTAAAGTCTATAATTTTGTTTTTCTTTTTTTACTTACTAAAATGCTTTTTTTTAATTAAAAAGATATTTTATAAAATGTAAAAATAAGGAAAATATTAAGAATAAAATTAAGATAACACCATTCCACCATTTAGTGATAAATTTACTGTAAAGAAATTAATATCTTTTTCCATGCAGATAGAAATTTTAATAAAATTTAAATTTTACTGTATATAGTTTGTTTTCCTGATTTTGTATTTAATATTCTATAATGGCAATTCTTCAATGCCATGAGAACTTCTTCTATTCAATGGCAATATGGAGAACATTTCTTTTTTCTTACCTTTTTTTTTTATTTTGGCCACAACAACGCAGGATCTTTGTTTCCCTACCAGGGATTGAGCCCCAGCCCCAACACTGAAAGTGCTGAGTCTTAATCACTGGATTGCCAGGGAATTCCCAAAAACATTTCACTTTTATGGGTATTTAATTCCATAAGACTGGAAATTCCTATCACTTTGAATTTTATCATGATGATAAATTTTACAGCAGTAAAAATTCCAAACAGTGACACTGCATTGGTTATCTCTGGATAATGGGTTAATATTACCATCCAAGAATTAAATGACTCAGATAACATATCTTCTCACATTCATGTGCAGCCATTCTAGTCCAAACTGCACTCCCCTCCCAACAGGTATCCTCTCTCCTAATCTTTTCTTTCTTTCTTTATTGCTTTAATTGAAGTATAGTTGATTTACAGTGTTGTGTTAATTACTACTGTGATTAGCAGATGCAAACTGGGATATAGACAATGGATAAACAACAAGTCATACTGGAGAGCACAAGGTATGATATTCAACACCTTGTGAAAAGGCCATAATGGAAAACAATGTGAAAAAGAATGTATATCTATGCATAACTGCATCTCCTTATTTTTCCAGCTGTCCAGTCTACATGTTTTTGTGCTTTCTTTCCACCTCCTTGCGCTAATTACAATTTGGTTCTCAGGGCACTGCTTCGCTTTGCAGGTTTCTTAAGTTCTCCTTCAGATGTGGAAGTCAAGGTCAATATCTTCCTTGATTCTTACTGCCACTTCTTGACAATTATTCCTTCATTTTTATGTACAACCCCTTGATTTTTTCAAACTCATCTTACTTGACTTGCCATCCTTTGTCCTAAGGTTATTATTTACCAACTTTCTAATTGCTACCCTTTATTGATCTGGAAGAGTTTGAGACCAGGTTTGCGGTCCTATTTTATGTCATCTGTCTCTAATGTCTACATGTCAATGTCCAATCTGGCTTCTGACTTGTTTGACTTCCTCTGCTCTCTCCCTCCACACCCAGCATTCTTACCTGAGATCCACTGGCCTCTGAGAGGCGATGGGTAGAATTTGAGGGGTCTATGAATGTAGATAGGGAAAATTTATGTCTTTATTTTTACCAAGCACTAATTGAAATTTAGCATTCCCTTCAAAGATAAATGTAGGCAATATATGACAGATTTATTAGCAGTATCAATGGTGTAGATAGATAGCATCACTGACTCAGTGGACATGAATCTGAACAAACTCTAGGCGATGGTGAAGAACAGGGAAGCCTGGCATACTGCAGTGCATGGGGTCACAAAGAATTGAACATGACTTAGCAACTGAACACCACGTGGTGTTGTCAACAATAGAAAGCATAGTTATTTTCATATTGAATATATTATGGTTTGTATCACATAGTTTTTCTATGTAATAGAAATTTTCATTTATGCTTATTTCTACCTAGAAATTATGGTCCTTTTTAAGTCTGCTGCTTGATCTTGTTGTTTAATGTAAAGAAACACATTACTTAAGCCCATTCAGGGTGCTACAACAAAATTCTACATATTAAATAGCTTGTAAATAACAGAAATTTATTTCTCACAGCTCTTTCAGCCCTTAACTTTTGTCTAAGATCAGGGTGCCAACAAGGTTAGGGGAAGGCTTTCTTCCAGATCACAGACCTCTCCTTGTACCTTCTCATAGTGAAAGAGGGTAAGAGAACTCTGAGTGATTCTAACCCCATTTTAAGCACTAATCCCATTCATGGGAGCTCCACCCTCATGACCTAATGACCTCTGGAAGGCTCATCCTCCTAACACCATCACATTGGTGTTAGGATTCCATTTGAGTTTTGGGGAGACACAAACATTCAGATCGTAGCTACGTTACTGTAGCACACATTTGGTTTGTTTAAATATTTTGGTAAATATATTTTAATGTAAATGGTTTCAGATGTAATCCCATATATTTTGTTTTATGTATTTAAAAATATATTTGAGACAGAATCCCTAAGCTTCCCCAGAGTGGCAAAGTAGTCCATGCATGAATAGTTAAGAACCTTCCATTATAGGTTAACAGCATGTAAAAGCATGAAAGGAGAATATTCTCATGAGTTCCCTGGTGGCCTAGTGGCTAGAATTGCAGGCTTTCACTGGTATTGTTAGGTTTGGTCCCTGGTTGGGGAACTGAGATCCCATAAGCCCTGTGCAGCACAGACAAAAACAGAACAAACAAGCAAAAAATAAATAATAACGTATTATGACCAACCTAGATAGCATATTCAAAAGCAGAGACATTACTTTGCCAACAAAGGTTCGTCTAGTCAAGGCTATGGTTTTTCCTGTGGTCATGTATGGATGTGAGAGTTGGATTGTGAAGAAGGCTGAGCACCGAAGAATTGATGCTTTTGAACTGTGGTGTTGGAGAAGACTCTTGAGAGTCCCTTGGGCTGCAAGGAGATCCAACCAGTCCATTCTGAAGGAGATCAGCCCTGGGATTTCTTTGGAAAGAATGATGCTTAAGCTGAAACTCCAGTACTTTGGCCACCTCATGCAAAGAGTTGATTCATTGGAAAAGACCCTGATGCTGGGAGGGATTGGGGGCAGGAGGAGAAGGGGACGACAGAGGATGAGATGGCTGGATGGCATCACTGACTCGATGGACATGAGTCTGAGTGAACTCCGGGAGTTGGTGATGGACAGGGAGGCCTGGCGTGCTGCGATTCATGGGGTCACAAAGAGTCGGACACGACTGAGCGACTGATCTGATCTGATCTGATCTGATATATATATTATCTAGCACCATATATAAAAATAAACTCAAAATGAATCAAAGACCTAAGTGTAAGGTTGGAAACCATAAAACTATGTTTTCCTAGGGGAAAACATAGGCAGAACACTCCGATATAAACCATAGCAATATTTTTTTGAATCTGTCTTCCCAAAGTAAAGAAAATAAAAGCAAAAATAGGCAAATGGGACCTAAGTAAACTTAAGGACTTTTGCAGAGCAAAGGAAACCATCAAAAAGACAACCTACTGAATGGGAGAAAATATTTGCAGATGATGTAACTGATAAGAGGTTAATATCCAAAATATATCAACAGCTCATACAACTGGACATCAAAAAACAAATGACCTGATTGAAAATGGGCAGAAGACCTAAATAGACATTTTTCCAAAGAGGACATGCAGATGGCCAACAGGAACATGGAAAAATGCTCAACATTGCTAATCATTAGGGAAATACAAATCAAAACTACAGTCAGATATCACTTCACATCTGTCAGAATGGCTGTCGTCAAAAAGAACACAAATAACAAATGTTGGTGAGGATATGGAGAAAAGGAAACCTTCGTACACTGTCAGTGGTAATGTAAATTGGTGCAACCACTGTGAAAAACAGTATGGAGTTTTCTCAAAAACCTAAAAATAGAACTACCATATATTCAACTCCTAGGTGTATATCTGCTCAAAAGCAAAACAGTTATTTGAAAAGATACATGCACCCCAATGTTCATAGCAGCATTATTTAATTACCAGAATATGGAAGTAACCAGATGAATGGATAAAAAAGATGTGATACTCACACACACATACACACACACATATATACACAGAAGAATACTACTATGTCAGCCAGAAAAAAAGAATGAAATTTTGCAGACTTAGAGGGTATTATCCCAAGTGAAATAAGTCAAAGACAAATTGTCTATGCTATGACTTTATATCTGAAACTGGAAAAGTACAACAAACTAGTGAATGTAACAAAAAAGAGACAAGAGTCACAGATACAGAGAAGAAACTGGTGTTACAACTGGGGAGAGAGAAGGTGGGAAGAGGCAATACAGAGATGAGGGATTAAGAGGTATAAATAAAGTGAAAGTGAAAGTCGCTCAGTCCTATCTGATTCTTTGCTATACAGTCCATAGAATTCTCCAGACCAGAATACTAGAGTGGGTAGCCTTTCCCTTCTCCAGGGGATCTTCCCAACCCAGGGATCAAACCCACGTGTCCCACATTGCAGGCGGATTCTTTACCAGCTGAACCACAAGGGAAGCCCAAGAATACTGGGGCGGGTAGCCTATCCCTTCCTGGAAAATCCCATGGGCAGAGGAGCCTGGTAGGCTGCAGTCCATGGGGTCGCTAGGAGTCGGACACAACTGAGCGACTTCACATTCACTTTTCACTTGCATTGGAGAAGGAAATGGCAACCCACTCCAGTGTTCTTGCCTGGAGAATCCCAGGGATGGGAGAGCCTGGTAGGCTGCCGTCTATGGGGTCGCACAGAGTCTGACATGACTGAAGCGACTTAGCAGCAGCAGCAGCCTATCCCTTCTCCAGGGGATCTTCCCAACCCAGGAATCAAACCAGGGTCTCCTGCATTGCAGGTGTATTCTTTACCAACTGAACTCCCAGGGAAGCCCTTTAAGAAGTGTAAAGCACTATGTATAAAATAAATGAGCTACAAGGATATATTGTACAGCACAGGAAATATAGCCAATATTTTATAATAACTATAAAGGGATTATAACCTTTGAAAGTTGTGAATCACTATATTGTACACCTGTCATATATTATACAGCAACAATTCAATTGCAAAGAAAAGAACCTATCATTACATATCAAGTGTGTCTTTAACTTCCCTTCCTATATAGCCTAATTCCGAAGCTTAACAGTGGACCTCTCACTATAATATTTCCAATCCTTTATCCTTGTTTTCTTCCCTTAGTTATTACTTGGCAATATCCCAACTATAATGAGTTCAATCATTTGCCTTGCTGCAGAAATCACACAGCAGGGCAGATTTGTGCTACCATACAGTTATGGCCTCCAATCCCAACCAGCCCCCAATGCAACTAAGCAGTCTTCTTTTCTCTTGTCAGGTGTCCTTCCTATTTCAGTCTTCTTTCTCCTCCACACCTTTTAACTTTTCCGTCCTCCACCTCAACTTTCCCCTTACCTGAGCAGAGATTTCAACATCCGCCTCATGGAGAACTTTGAGGACTTCGGATGACAATTTCCTTACACAAACCATTGTATATATCCCACTGTTTTTTTCCTTCCTTCTCACTAAAATGGTATAGTGCCCCTCCTCTAAGACAAATTCCTCCTCCAGTTCTCCAAATCACATTCATTCATTCAACAAATATTGAATCAGTGTTTGTTCCCTGCCCAAAAAAAAAAAAGATATGTTACAGTCCTATACCCTAGTACCTCAAATGTGATTTCATTTGGAAATAGAGTGGTTGCAGGTATAATTAGTTAAGATGAGGTCATACTGGAGGAGGGTGGAGCCCCTAATGCAATAGGACAGGTGTCCTTGCAAGAAGATGGTTGTGCAAAGACAGAGATACAGAGAGAATGTCATGGGGCAATGCAGGCAGAGATTATACAGTTGCAAGCCAAGGAAAGCCCAAGACTGCCCAGATGTTAATACCATCAGAAGCTAGGAAGAGGCACGGAAGGTTTCAGAGGGAGCATGACCATGACAGAACATTGATTTCAGACTTCTGCCTCCAGAACTGTGAGATAATAAATTTCTATTGTGTTAAGCCACCCAATTTGTGGTACTTTGTAAACCTTCTTGGCCCCCAAATCTAGGTGAGTCATTCTTCTGAAGGGCTCTAATATCATCCTTTCCCTTATCATTGAACTCGGCTGACTTTTGATCTTGTGAAGGAAGGCATAATGACTGTTTTGTTCATCTAGATCGCCGTTGTCAAGCACAGAATCTGGCATTCGGGGACTTCCCTGGTGGTCCAGTGGTTAATACTCCCCACTTCCAACACAGAGATGCAGGTTTGAACCCTGGTCAGGGAAATGAGATCCCACATGCTGTGCAGCATGGACAAAAAAAAAAAAAAAAAAAAACACTAAGAATCTGGCATTCAGCAAGTGCTCACTGTTGAATTTCAAATATATTTGTTCTATTTTCTATGTAGAGTACATGACACTATTGCTAAACATCCCCTTATCCTTAAATCTTTTCAAGGTTTATGATTATTTTCTCAAGATTAAAGCCCTGGAAGTAAAATTATTACTGGATCAAAAAATATAACCATTTTAAAGTCCTTGACATCTATTGCTAACTTCATTTCCAGATGTTTATTGTCCTAAATTTATCTAGGAAGTATTGACAAATTTTATAATATTCAGTCATTCTCATCCAGAGTTATACTATCTCTTTTCATTTATATTTCTCATTTTTTATATTACTCAAGGTAAATGTTATAATTTTTCTGATATATGAACTTCATATTCTTTTTAAAGGTAACCATTTTATTTGTGTATGCATATGTGTATAAATATACACATATGTAAAATCATTTCCTATTGCAAATCAGAAGTCTTTTCCACCATATTTTTATTACCAGCTATTGCTGATAAATAGGAAATCTAATGTGTTGGTGATTGCTTTCTTATCTGGCTATTCATTGATTTTTCTTCCTAATTATAAATGTATACAACTTATCATCTGTAAATAATGATACATTTATCTTCTCTTTTCCACAGTCATGCCTCTTCTTTTTTTTTTTAAGTGCAAAGCAAAGTTTATCAAAGCATAGATATACTCTTATACTCTTAGAGGGAGGGCAGGCTGTTTCTTCAAAGTGAAACCAGTCTCCATAGTAATGCTTATTATTCGCTTCATATCTTATTTTAATTGCTAGAATTTCCAGAACTTGTTAAAAAATGGTCATAAGAACAAGTTTCCTTTTGTATTCCTTACTTTAATGGAAACACTAGTATTTCAGTGTTCAGTGTAATATGCCTGGACTTCACAAAAGTATTCTTTATTTTTGTAAGACAGTTTTATTCAATTTCTAGGTTACTATTATTAAAATTCAAAAGCAGATATGATTTTTATCAGACATCATTTTAGCATCTGTCTGATGAGTATATGGTTTCCTTCCTTTGGCTTTTTGATGTGATATAGTAGAGGAGATGTTTGGAGATAAATTTTACTGTTTTTTTAAAAATCAATAAATCATAGAATATAATTGGTAGGTACTTATTTTATTCAGGATTTTTACATTTCTTTTCATAATGAATATTGTGGGAGTGTGGGTGTGTATGGGTGTGTAAACTGTCAGGTTTTATATCATGCTACTTTTATAAAATGAGCTAAGTTTCCCTCTTTTTCTATTCTTTGTAACAGTTTGTATAACATCATAATTATATATTCTATGAAAGAATTTACTCTCCCAACTATTTTGGCCAAAAACCCTTTAAGGCATCATTAATTCTTTTTCAATTTCTCTCGTAGTTTTCAGCCTCTATTTTCTACTTCACTTAAAACATATTTTTCCAAAAACATTTCATTTTTGTCAGTATTTCCAAATTTATGTCCAGGTATTATGAAGTAGTACATATTCACCATTAAAAATAATCTTTGTCCTTGTACTATTATTCTTTATTTGCTGAACTGTGTTTTCATCCTCTTTGCCCAAGAAGACTGCCTGACATAGCATTCTTTAAAAAAAAAAAAAAAAGATAGTTTGGGGGTATATAAATCAATTACATTTTTCTATTATTTTTCAATTAATGGTTTCTGGTTTTCCTTTTTAAAATTTGTCTTATGCTATTTCATTTTTTTTTAAATTTCTGATAGGAATGTTATGTTTATTTATTTTAAATAAATAAAGTTAAGTTCATTTATTTTCCTTCTATATTTTCCCAAAGTAGAAACATGTAGACTATATACATTTCCCTCTAAGTGCAGCTTTGGCTGCAGTCTATACATTTTGCTGTAAACATTACACTGTAAATTGACTTTGGCTTTAAAATCAGGCCAAAATATGCTGTTACACTGCTGCTGCTGCTGCTAAGTCACTTTAGTCGTGCCCGACTCTGTGCGACCCCATAGACGGCAGTCCACCACACTAGTATTACATTTTATGTATACTTGTGGATGACTGAACTGTCAAATACAGACTTCAAAAGAATTCAAGGTATCTCTGAACTTGTGTGCAATCAATGACCATGTGATCAAAATTTTACCACCATCTTTTATCAGAGTAAGTAAATTAGTAAAGTGAACAAGGAGTGCCCTTTGGACATATTTTTTAATATCTGAATGTAAGAAAAGCACTCTAGATGTTTCTTGTAGTAAAAAACTATTTGATATGCTTTATAAATTTCAATTCTATCAGTTGAAAGATATGAATATATTTATTATTGTAAAAGTATAATACTGCAATAATTAATAATGATTGTGAAAGATAAAGATGTCTAAAATATATATATTAAGTGAAAAAATAATTATATTAATAATACTTTATATATAACAGGAGACCATTATTGTCAAATATGTAAATATAATTTTAGTACCTGGAAAAATACTAATATTATCAGAAGGATTATATACCATTTGTATTTTTATACAGTAATCATCTCTGGCAATGAAGTTATAGGACATTTTAACTTCTATCTTATATATTAATATAATGTTTGAATTTTTATCAGGAGCGTATGTTATCTTTCATAATAAAGGACAGTAAAATATATTTAAAATAAAAACAGGACTGAAATATACAGTTTAGCAGTCTGATAAGCTATATGATTTTCTTTCAGAAGATTCTGTGATTCAGTTATCTAGGATATGTATCTCCTCACACTTTTCTTGCTGGCCTTTCAATCACTTGACTTACCACTATGCATATACAAGGAGAGAAGTACTAGTCAATTATGTCACATTTTATTAGCTATGATAAAAAAAAATAGATACAATAATGCAATTGATTCATATAAATGGTTAAATCTTAAACGAGTATGTGCTAATTGGCCATTTTGTGCTAGATCAAGCAACTCAATGTAGCCAAATAAAGAAAGTATTACTTAAAGGACACTGAGGATGTGGTGGGCATTAATAGGTGGGGCCTGAGGAATCTGAGACTCAGTGATGGAATGATTGTCCACTTAGCACTCACAAGATCTGGTTCTAGGGAGGAAACAGGACCAAGGAGCCTCAGAGGCCTGACAGCTTTGTGCCTCCTCTCTGTGTGTGATCCTTCTCAGACTATCTTTGCCTGTTTCTGAATATTTGCTTTATATTCCTCCTGCTTTCCATTGGTCTATTCCCTCCCTCTCTACTATTTAGATCTATTCTCTTCTCTCCTGAAAAACCTTTCTCCTTTTGTCAATTCCTCTCTCTCCTGCATCCTCAACCTTTTACTTTCTATTGAACCTTTTTATGGTCCTACCCAGCAACTGGACATGCCAACTGGACACAAATATACATATGAATACATCTCCCATTTTAAAAACCAAAACAAACAAACCAGGACAAGACAAAAAAAAACAAAACAAAACAAGAACTCTTGTCTTGAACCCACATTTCCCTTTAAGCAATCAACCATCTCTCTGGGCTCTCTCCCAAATGTTCTGAAAGAGTAGTCCACATAGGCTGCCTCCACCTCCCTTCTCTCTAGCCCCTTACAGCATTCTAATCAGGTCAGTCCTGAAATGTTCTTCTTGAGAAGTTCTATTCCATTCTTACCACAAATTCTTAACTTCATTCATTCAGCATAGTTGACCACTTCCTCTTTACACACTCTGCTTTCTTTTTTGAATCATCACTCTCTTGGTTTTTCTCTTACCTTTCTGTCCATTTCATCTCACACTTCTAACAGGCATCTAGCTTACTCATTCTCTATAAATTGATTTTTCTGGGACTCTATCCTTGGACTTCCTGCCCTTGCTCTTTTCCCACTCTTCTAGCTCCATGATTGTGTCTGTTCACATGGCTTTAAATTCATTTGTTAAAGACAATTGAAAATGCAAGCGGATTGTTCTAAATTAATGCTGTGCTAGTAAAGTAATGCTCAAAGTTCTCCAAGCCAGGCTTCAGCAATATGTGAACCGTGAACTTCCTGATGTTCAAGCTGGTTTTAGAAAAGGCAGAGGAACCAGATATCAAATTGCCAACATCCGCTGGATCATGGAAAAAGCAAGAGAGTTCCAGAAAAACATTTATTTCTGCTTTATTGACTATGCCAAAGCCTTTGACTGTGTGGGTCACAATAAACTGTGGAAAATTCTGAAAGAGATGGGAATACCAGACCACCTGACCTGCCTCTTGAGAAATCTACATGCAGGTCAGGAAGCAACAGTTAGAACTGGACATGGAACAACAGACTGGATCCAAATAGGAAAAGGAGTACGTCAAGGATGTATATTGTCACCCTGCTTATTTAACTTATATGCAGAGTACATCACGAGAAACCTGGGCTGGAAGAAGCACAAGCTGGAATCAAGATTTCCAGGAGAAATATCAATAACCACAGATATGCAGATGACACCACCCTTATGGCAGAAAGTGAAGAGGAACTCAAAAGCCTCTTGATGAAAGTGAAAGTGGAGAGTGAAAAAGTTGGCTTAAAGATCAACATTCAGAAAACGACAATCATGGCATCCGGTCCCATCACTTCATGGGAAATAGATGGGGAAACAGTGGAAACAATGACTTTATTTTTTGGGGCTCTGAAATCACTGCAGACAGTAATTGCAGCTATGAAATTAAAAGACGCTTAGTCCTTGGAAGAAAAGTTATGACCAACCTAGATAGCATATTCAAAAGCAGAGACATTACTTTGCCAACAAAGGTCCGTCTAGTCAAGGCTATGGTTTTTCCTGTGGTCATGTATGGATGTGAGAGTTGGACTGTGAAGAAGGCTGAGTGCCAAAAAATTGATGCTTTTGAACTGTGGTGTTGGAGAAGACTCTTGAGAGTCACTTGGACTGCAAGGAGATCCAACCAGTCCATTCTGAAGGAGATCAGCCCTGGGATTTCTTTGGAAAGAATGATGCTGAAGCTGAAACTCCAGTACTTTGGCCACCTCATGTGAAGAGTTGACTCATTGGAAAAGACCCTGATGCTGGGAGGGATTGGGGGCAGGAGGAGAAGGGGACGACAGAGGATGAGATGGCTGGATGGCATCACTGACTCGATGGACGTGAGTCTCAGTGAACTCCGGAAGTTGGTGATGGACAGGGAGGCCTGGCGTGCTGCAGTTCATGGGGTCGCAAAGAGTCAGACATGACTGAGCGACTGAACTGATAGAGCTTCTCCATCTTTGGCTGCAAAGAATATAATCAGTCTGCTTTCGGTGTTGACCATCTGGTTATGTCCATGTGTAGAGTCTTCTCTTGTGTTGTTGGAAGAGGGTGTTTGCTATGACCAGTGCATTTTCTTGGCAAAACTCTATTAGTCTTTGCCCTGCTTCATTCCGTATTCCAAGGCCAAATTTGCATGTTACTCCGGGTGTTTCTTGACTTCCTCCTTTTGCATTCCAGTCCCCTATAATGAAAAGGACATCTTTTTTGGGTGTTAGTTCTAAAAGGTCTTGTAGGTCTTCATAGAACCGTTCAACTTCAGCTTCTTCAGCATTACTGGTTGGGGCATAGACTTGGATTACTGTGATATTGAATGGTTTGCCTTGGAAACAAACAGAGATCATTCTGTCATTTTTGAGATTGCATCCAAGTACTGCATTTCAGACTATTTTGTTGACCATGATGGCTACTCCATTTCTTCCAGGTTAAAAGTAACCAAAGGATGGACTTCCCTGGTGCTCCAGTGGCTAAGACTCTGTGCTCCAAATGCTGGGGTTCCAGGTTTGATCCCTGGTTAGGGAACTAGATCCCACATGATGCAACTGAGAGTTTGCATGCCACAGCTTAAGATCCCAATTACTGAAAAGAAGATTGAAGACTTTGCATGTTACAACTAAGACCCAGTGCAGTGAAAGAAAGGAAGAAGCTGAAGAAACAATTAAAAAAAAACAACAACTACTAAAGAACTTGGTTAATGTAGTGAAAAACAGATGCAGAAGTAGGTTTCAACTTGTGCTCTCTCTTCCCAGGTACTTGCCTACCTCCTTTTCCCAAGTGTTAACTCCCCTAACCAACAATGACTCCAGCCTGCCACCAACCACAGAACAGACTTCTATATGGCTCTCCACTAGTCCTATTTTATGGTCCCACCCAGCAGCTGGGCATGCCAGGCTTCCCAGATCGCCCTGCAAGCTCTCCTTATTCACTCAGCCTTCGGGAAGGGCTGATTAGTGACTTAGCTCTCAATTCTTCAATTCTCCTTTTGGACCATAGCTTCTCCCAGCACATAAATTCTTATTCCTATAAGAAAATCCTTATTCTATAATACTCATAATGGTTCTGTTTCTCTAACTGAATCCTAACTGATTTTTTTTTTTTTTTTTTGCTGGGACGGCTGCTACAGGTTTTTGTTGCCACTTGTGGACTTTCTCTAGTTGTGGCCAGCAGAGGCTACTCTCTGTGGTGGTGCAAGGTCTTCTCATTGTGGTGGCTTCTCTTGTTGCGGAGCACAGGCTCTAGGTGCTCAGGCTTCAGTAGTTGCAGTTCATGGGCTCGAGAGCATGGGCTCAGTAGTTGTGGTACACTGGCTTAGTCGCCCCATGGAATGTGAGATCTTCTGGGACCAGGGATCAAACTAGTGTCCCCTGCTTTGGCAGGTGGATTCCCATCCACTGAACCACCAGGGAAGTCCCCTAACTGATCCATTTCTTGGCAACAGTTACTCTTCCAATCTTCCCCAATGCAACAGCACCAATATCCATCAATTGCCTCCTAAACTCTCTACCTTCAGTCCATCACTAAGTCCTTGGCCAACTAGTTTCAAAATAGACATAGAATATATCCATTTCTCTCCATCTCCTCTGCAATACCCTCATCCAAGTAACTCCCATCCCTTACCTGCTTCCATGTCCATCATCAAACCCCAATATCTACTCTAAATGCAAATTTTACAAATGTGAAACATTTCAATGACCTCCTATTGCACTTACTTACATAGTCCTACATAATCAGGCTCCTGCCAGCTTCTCCAGATTTCTCTTGAACCACTCTCTCCCTTACTAAATATATTCGAACCTCACTGGCAATTTTTTTTTTTTTTTTCAGAAAAGGCCATGTTTTTGCTCCTCTCAGAGTTTTCACATATGCTAGCCATTCTGCCTGGAATATTCTTCCAGCTCCCCATGCATTCCTCACTTTCCTTGGTTTATTCCTTCAGGTCTTGTTTTAAACATCACTTCCTCAGAAACTCTTTCCTTGACCAACCTACGTAGGTCCTCCTTCTTATTCTGTAACACTATACTGTGTTAGTTTTTTCTTTACATTGATCACATTTTATAAATGCTTTTTTATATTAAAAAAAAGTGTATTTATTCTCTCTCTCTCTCTCTTTTTTTTTTTTTTTTCTCGTTTAGCTGTGATCTCCAGGAAGGTAAATGACATTTCTGCTTTACTCATCTGGTGCTTAATTCAGTGCCTTGCATATTACTGGTGTTCAAAATGTATTTGTGGAGTGATAGAATGAATGGATTGCTCTTAGCTTCTGCTTATTTCTGGTTTCTGCTTTCTTATAATTTTAGTTTGATAAGACCTGTCATAGCCCCAGTTCTAACTCCCTACTCGTGACATTGAGTCTTTCTTTGGTTCTGCTCTAGATATGGTCTGGTACCTGATGCTGGTCCAATTAGTTGGGGCGAGGAAAGAAAAAAAACGTGACAGCCTCAACTGCTCCCTTAGCAGGTTTTTGGGGTATGGTTACCCTTGGAAAGAGCTTTGAGACACAACATGATAGACATATTCAGTGAAAGAATTATTACTAAATTTTCCCTTTTTTGTGCCATGATTCATCTTGAATGTCTGAACAACCAAAGATTGCTTATATTCTGGGATTCCATTCAAGTAGAATGGGAATACTTTGATAAAACCATCCTTTGACTGTATGTTTACATAATCATTGTTCTTTTTGTACTTACTTGTATAAAATCTATTCCTTCTTATAACTTAACCTATCATCTCCCCCTGTAAAAGCTAAAATGCAAACAGCTAAATTGAATCTGAACTCCTAACTAAAAACAAAAGCTAAAGGCAGGACTTCCCTGGTGGTCCAGCGGCTAAGACTCAGCACTGTCATTGCAGGGGGCCTGGGCTCCATCCCTGATCAGAAATCTAGATCCCACATGCCACAACTAAAGATCCAGTGTGCTGCAGTTCAGTTCAGTTCAGTTCAGTCACTCAGTCCTGTCCAACTCTTTGTGACCCCATTAATTGCAGCACGCCAGGCCTCCCTGTCCATCACCAACTCCTGGAGTTCACTCAAACTCACGTCCATTGAGTCGGTGATGCCATCCAGGCATCTCATCCTCTGTCATCCCCTTTTCCTTCTGCCCCCAATCCCTCCCAGCATCAGAGTGTTTTCCAATGAGTCAACTCTTCACATGAGGTGCCCAAAGTACTGGAGTTTCAGCTTTGGCATCATTCCTTTGTGTGCTGCAAGGCACAGCCAAATAAATAAATACTTTTTTTTTTAAGCTAAAAACAATAGGAAGAATAACTAGCATTTCAAGTGTATTTAAAATGTCAAGATTTTAAAAATTAATAGGTTTTGTTTTAAAAATAAAAATAAATAAACGCTCTATTTTAATAGAGCATTTTTAGACTTAAGAAAAATGAGCAGAAAGTAGAGTTTCATATACCTCCTCCCCCAGGCCTTTCTTCTATCATTAACATTGTACATTAGTGGGTATGTTTGTTGCAATTGACAAGCCAATATTGATTCATTGTTACAAGCTTAAGTCAACAGTTAACATTAGAGTTTATTCGTTATGTAGTACATTCTATGCTGCTTCTGCTGCTGCTGCTAAGTCGCTTTAGTCGTGTCCAACTGTGTGCGACCCCATAGACGGCAGCCCACCAGGCTCCCCCTGTCCCTGGGATTCTCCAGGCAAGAACACTGGAGTGGGTTGCCATTTCCTTTTCCAATGCATGAAAGTGAAAAGTGAAAGTGAAGTTGCTCAGTCGTGTCCGACTCTGAGTGACCCCATGGACTGCAGCCCACCAGGCTCCTCTGTCCATGGGGTTTTCAGGCAAGAGTACTGGAGTGGGGTGCCATTGCCTTTTCCAAGTACATTCTATGGGTTTTGCCAAATATGTGATATGTATCCACTATTAATAGAACCACACAGAATAGTTTCACTGCCCTAAAAATTCCCAGTGTTCCTTCTATTTAACCCTCCCACCCTCTGTTCCTCTTCTTGAAC
This sequence comes from Bos javanicus, assembly GCF_032452875.1. NCBI lineage: Eukaryota > Metazoa > Chordata > Mammalia > Artiodactyla > Bovidae > Bos > Bos javanicus. The sequence goes on from NC_083876.1 coordinate 63,795,850, forward strand.
CCTTGACAATCACTGATTTATTTACTGTCTCCATAGTTTTGCCTTTTCCAGAATGTCATATAGTTGAAATCATATTGTACATAGCCCTTCCAGATTGGCTTCTCTCAGCAATACGCATTCAAGATTCCTCCATGTCTTTTCATAGCTCGATAGTGCATTTCTTTATAGCACTGAATAATATTTCACTATATGGGTACCAAAATTTATTTATCCATTCACCTATTGAAGAATGCCTTAGTTGCTTTCAAGTTTTGGCAGTTATGAATAAAGTCGCTATAAACATCCATGTGCAGGTTTATGTGTGTGTGTGTGTACTTAAGTTTTCAGTGCAGTTGAGTAAATACCAAGCAATACAATTGCTGGATCATATGGTGTGGGTACGTTCAGTTCTGTAAGAAACTGCTAAACTGTCTTCCAAAGTGGCTGTACCATTTTGCATTTCCACTAGCAATGAATAAGCATTCCTGTTGCTCCACATCCTTGCCAGCATTCAGTGTCAGTGTTTTGAGTTTGGCCATGATAACTGGTGTGTGATGGTATCTCATTTTTTGAATTTTTAATCCTCTAATGACCCAAGTTCAATTCCTGAGTCAGGAAGATCCCCTGGAGAAGAAAATGGCAACCCACTCCAGTATTCTTGCCTGGAGAAGCCCATGTACAGAGGAGCCTGGCAGGCTACAGTCCATGAGGTCGCAAGAGTTGGACACGACTTAGCAACCAAACCACCAACTACCACCCAATGACATATGAGGTTGAACATTTTTTTCCATATGTTTATTTGCCATCTATATATCTTCTTTGATAAACTGTCTGTTTAGATCTTTTGCTCATTTTTAAATTTAGTTATTTCTTACTTATGGCTGAGTCTTAAGAGTTATTTGTATGTTTTAGATACTAGTTCTGTAACAGACATATGTTTTGCAAAGATTTCCCCTCAGTCTATAGCTTTTCTTTACATTCTCCTAGCAGTGTCTCTGCAGAGCAGAAGTTTTTAATTTTAACATAGCAGCCATTCAATTACCATGAAAATAAGATGTCAGAGATGTTGCAAAAACTTTCTTGATTATTAGAGTCAACTGAATGACTTCCACAGTCTCTTTTGACACTAGGTTTCTATGGTTCTGTGAAAAGAACAAAGGTGTGCTGTGAACTTTTCCCATTTGAATTCTAGCCCCCATTTTGCATTATAACATTAATATATGATAATTACAAAAAATTAGAAAATATAGAAAAGAAAAGAAGAAAATATGATCTTTAAAAAAGCAGTTTGGCATTTAGTAGTGGAAGAATATGGATGACAAGCAAAATAGCCAAACAGGTGTGATTTCATGCCTGCCTTTGATTAACTGCGAATTAACAGGTCTCCATCTTCTCAGTAATTCAAAGGTTACCTGAATGGGAAAACAGTAATGAGGTCCATAAATAATTAACTTAAAATATTTATTGCAACAAGTATTACCAAAGTGTATGAGGTAAAAAAGTGTATGATGGTCTCCCTCCACCCTATCCTTTTTTCTAATTGTAATTGTTCTCTAGAAACAAAAATCTTTATATCCACGATACCTTGTTATGTACATATGCACAGACCTGCAAGATTCACAAGCCAGGGATAAATCTGTGTCAATCTTGACATATAACACTGTGAACCTAGTGCATACCACAGAGCTTGGTATGCAGAAGATATTCAACTGAACGAGAAAATGTCACATTGTACATTGTTCTATAGGTGGCTTTAAAGTTTTTTTTTAAGAAGATAGCCTGGATATCTTTCCATGTAAGGATATTGGTAGCTACCTCATTTTTTTCAATGACTCCAGAATAACTGACTCAATGTATGCACATTATAATTTATTCAACCAGTTCCCTATCACTGGATGTTTAGCTTATGTATATATTTACAAACAACACACCCCCACACACATAAATGTTACAAACAATACTTCAGGACATATTATAGTCTAATTATTGTGTTTAAAAAAAGTCATATCAATCTATCCTCTCACTCCCTTGGAGAGACTTAAGTCACCCGGCCACATCTGGCTGCCCCAGAGGCTAGAAGTGGAATTTCAAGCTGCACAGCATGTACCAGGTTATAAGACATTCACAGTGGAAGGATGGAAGAACAGACTTGGGGGAGCAGGGCTTATAAATGCAACTATTATTTATTAAAAAAAAAAAAAAAACCTCTTAAACCACCAGCATTGAATGTGCATGTCAATTTCTCCACATCTACAGTGGCGGGGTGATATCTCAAATCAAATATCATCAGTCTTTGTCATTGTTGCTGTTATTTTTGTTTGGAGCAAGGGTTCAAATAAGGGGTATAGCTGGCGATTTTGCTATAAAGGAAAGTTGGGATTCAAATGAGGAAGATCTTAAGTGGCAAATATGAATGACATCTGAATATTTTTAAGCTGTGAAAAACTGGAGAAACAGTTTGAGAAATTTTTAAAAAATATATTGTAAAATGTTTGAGCTAGATCTTAAAAAATCTTTCAGTGTACTTTTATAGATGAGGAAATCAAAATTCTGAGAAGTGAATGGGTTTATCCAAGCTCACACTACTCATTAGTAACCCATCTGGGGTTAATATCAAGGCTGTTTGCATCTCAGCCTATCATCATGTTTTTTCTTATTAGGGACATATGACATATGCATGTTATTTTTATTTATTATTTTTGGCTGCGCTAGGTCTTCCTTGCTGTGTGCAGGCTTTTTCCAGTTGTGGTTCGTGGGCTTCTCATTGCAGTGGCTTCTCCTGTTGGGGAGCATGGACTCCAGGCGTGGGCCATGGGCTTAGCTGCCCAGCAGCATGTAGGATCTTCCTAGAACAGGATTCAAGCCCAAGTCCCTCACATTGCCAGGCAGATTCTTAACCACCGTACCACCATGGAAGTCCGTATCATCATTTGGTTTCATTCAGTAAATACTTATCGAGCATCAAATCCTGTGTTCACTACTAAAGAGGATTCAGGGAAGTGAGGACACATATTTATTGAGAACTTTCTTGTGTCCGATCGTTCATATACATTTCAATCTAGCCCAATGCACCTATTGTACCAAATGAATCTATCTACTAGTTTATTTTTTAAAGAATTATTAGGAGTTCCCCATGTTTCAGTAACAGCAGTAATTCTTTGGCATCAAGCCAAAAATATATTTGCTAATTTTCATGGCAAAAGCAGGAACAAGAAAAGTAATGTTAAGAGATAAGAGTGTCTCTGAGCCTCTTTGCCTGCATTTAAGAAATAAATTTGTTACAACAATGAAACCACCTCGAGTCAGCTTTGCAAAGGAGTTAGGACTGTGCCATGATATTACTGTAGGTACTGAAAAAATTCATAAGTTCTGTAGGTCAGGAGGAAAATTATACTATTACTTCTCTCAACAGGATGTCAACTGGAGAGCATGCCTGATAGCTTTTTTCTCAGGCCTGCTCAGGGCATCTCTGACCAGGTTTCTGTGTAGGTGCTCAGTGTGTGCCATCCTGAGAAACGTCAGAATTGAGGGAAGGCCAGTGGAAAGTTCGGAAGCGGGTAGAGATTTTGCTGGGGAGACGTGTGGCGCAGACCAGATAGAGGGCTTTGTTGATCTAGTTAAGGATTTGGTTCTAAGTGTACTGGGAAGCTAATGAAGGGCTTTAAGCAGATGCTACAGAGTCTTATTTGCAATTAAAAGACAGACACACACACACACACAAGCTTTGAATGGTTTAGGAAAGCTTCAAGGATGGATGAATCCGCAGGCTGTATCACTAATCCAGGTAGTAGGTGATGGTAGCTTATCCCCTGGTTGCAACATAGATAGAAATAGATATATCAGGAAGACAAAATGTACAGAACTTGACTAACTGAGAGGGCATTGAGGGAGCACGTACTGTCCTGAATGACTCCGGCTTTCAGCTAATGCTGCTGGATTCAAGTGAGGGACATTCACTGGGGTGGGAACTCTGGAGACCGATCATTAGGAGGAAGATCTTGTGCTGTTTTTTGCAAAGTTGATTTGGAGTGCCTAACGCCCACATAAAGGTCTGGGGGTGGGTGGGTTAGACAAAGGAATTCCGGGTGGAAGAAGAACTAGAGATTTCAATTTGGGGGATCTGGTCAGCTGGTAGACATTACCTAGGTAAGGGCACTTTTTTTCTTTTTCTTCTAAAGGAAAGTTGATCTTCAGAAAAGTCTAAAAGAAAGTGCTGGATGGTTAGATCGATTATTTTCATTCTTTAATGTATAGGATTGCTCAGTTTTGATTGTATTTTTGTATTAGATATCTTGGTTATTTGTTTTCATTTATAACATTATCTACAACCTTTGAATTATGAACTCTTATTGCTGAATTAGCTGAATACAATAGCAGGACCAGGTATGACAGTAAGAAATTTTAGGTAATAAAGAGCTCAGATCTTTGCTAAACAGTGTGGCAGGTCTTGTCAAATTATTTAAAAATTTTTATATCTTCATCCAGGCACCAATGAGAATAATTTGACATATGATGTGTTTAAGCACTTTGAAGAGTAGTCACCTAACTTTTTCTTGCACCACTGATTTGTCGTCACAGAATAGATTGTTTAGGGAACCAGTAAGCTCTTAAAAATAAGCTTGCTTTTTAATTAAAAGAACACTTCCTATTTTTCATTACAGCTTCATTAAGTAAAATTAATATCCACATCGCGTCTGAAATTCAAATGTCTTTGTCTTGTCTTTCTTGTACCTAGTACACGGTTACAGAAGAAATGTCACTTCAGTTTTTTGAAAAGAAAACACAGATATGTGCCTCACAGTTGCCCAAACCACGCAGCTTTGTGCTGCACCAAGTTGCTCAAACTGTGCTGCGAGGAAGCCCGTAACTGCTTAAAAGGCCAGGGACTGAAAAGGAGTATTGCACAACTCTTCACCACCCAGCGGTTTCGCTTCCAAATCTGGCTTTCTTATCATCCCGAGGCGGGAGCAGCTCCTTGCTCCACTGTAGACAGCCGATCCCCCTTCAAAAGCAGCCGGGGTTTCCTCGTCCCAGCCCCGGGCGCCCCTCCCTCCGCCCGAGGTTCCCGTGGAAGGGAAGCCACGCGGGCTGGGGCCCCGGAGTTCCCATTGTCCAGCAAGGGAGACCCAGTCATCCCGGAGCGACTCGGGCACTCAGGTCCCTCTAGCCAGGTGAACCAAAGGTCCGCGGGTCTCCGCGCCGCTCCCCTCCCCCGCCGCTCCATTGTCTGCCTCGCCCCGCCCCGGGGGACACGTGCGCCTGCAGCCTCCCGAGCGAGGAGAGCGCGGGGAGGCAGCGGCGTGGACACCGCCTAGAACGGCTACGCGGCCGCGGCGCCGAGGGCGCGGGGCCGGGCGCGCACGGACGGGTGGGTACTCTCAGGGCAGCTGCAGTCGCGTTCCGCGCCCCCAGCCCCGTTCCCGGCTGGCCCGGGACTGAACGGGGGGTGGGGCGAGCGGGAGCTCGGTGGGGGTGGCGTGCGCGTGGTGCCGCGGTTGGGGTGGGGCGGGGCGGGGTGGGGAGATGCCTGTCTCCTGACAAAGGAGAACGAGTGGGACACGCTGAGCCGGCCCGTCCCGCCCCGCCCCGCCCCACCCGGAGGGGAGAGGGAGGGGGAGTGTCGGGAGGGGAAGGGGCGGGCCTTTCATTCACTCTTGGCCCCTCCGCCGCCGCCGGAGCGGAAGGGCGGGGTCTCGCGCCCTCCCGTGTGATGAGGACCGAGGGTGGTGGGGAGTGGGGGCGGAACCCGCGGGCGCGCGTCCCGAGGCGTAGGCTACGTCGTCACGTCAGCGCGGGAGAGAGAAAGACAGGAGCCGACTCGGCAGGGACTGGGGGACGGGGCCGAGAGAACGAGCGAGGGAGGGAGCGAGTGAGCAAGCGTGCATCTAGGAGGGGAAGGGCGGCCACTTGTGCTTGAGCGGCCGCGAACGACAGTGCGAGCGGTGGGAGAAAGAAGCAGGGAGGGGAAGAAGAAGGGCCTAGGGAAGAGGGCTGACGGAGACTGGTGGTGGTGGGAGAAGGAGAAGGAGGAGCTGGAGGACGGCAGGAGCTGAGAGAGTGAGTGAGAGAAGCGGACGCGCGAGGGAGGGGAGGAAAGGAGGGGGGTCACGCGGAGGCGCGCGCGCGCACCGGGAGCGCGCTCGGAGGCGAGTGGAACTGGATCGGGTTTGCTGCCAGCGGCGTGAGCTTCGGCCGCCATTTTACAACAGCTCCACTCGCGCCGGACACAGGGAGCAGCGAGCACGCGTTGCCCGCAACCGGATCTCCTCGGACAGGATTCCTCCGCCGCAGCCCAACGGGGAGGTAACGACCGCTGGGACCCGGGTCTGGGAAGGGAGCTCCGTGACATTGTGGAGTGAGCTGGGGGAGGGCGGTGCGGGGAGAAACCGGCTTTTCTGGAAAATGGATTCCAAGGGAGAGGGGAGCACGTTGACTGGGGCTGCTCGGGAGTAGGCCGCGGCCCGCGCCGTCACTTCCTCCTCCCCTCCATGTGCTGCCGCTGTTCGGGCTTTGTCTGCGGCGCTCCAGGGAGGAGGCGGCCCCGTGGCCCGCGCGGACCGCGAGCGGCGGCGGAGTTGGTGCTGTCGTGGCCGTCGCCGCGGCGCGGGAGTGGGCGGAGAGGAGCCGGTTCCGTCCCGCAGCCGCGCGGCGGGCTTGGGTGGTGCTTGGGGTCTGGCGGGCGTGGGGCAGTTCGCGGAACGCCCTCATGCCGCCGGCTTGCCGGCCCCGGCCCGCGGGTGGCACCGGCGGCCCCCGCGCCGCAGTCGCTGCCAGGACCGGCCAGGGGTGGGGGCTTGTACCGTGCGCCACGGCGCACGTCTCGGCGGGGCGGGCGGGCGGCCGGGGGTCGCCGGCGCCCGGGGCAGAGAGAGAGCCATGTGTCACGGCCGAGACGGCGGCGCTGGGGGGCGGGGAGAGCCTGTGGCCTGGCGCCGCCGCGGCCTCGGTGTCGAGGGGCGAGGTTGTGCTGCTGCTGCTGGCTGGGGGCTCCGGCCGCGGCTTTGGGTTGCTGTCGGGAGCTGGTGACGGTAGTCTTGGCCTGGATTCGGTGGGTTGCCGTTTGAAGGAAGTTGTAGGACATTTGAAGGCGCGGAGCACGTGTTTCTAATGGGTTCCCGGTGGCCGCGGCGGTGAGGCTGCCGCTCTGGGTGCGGAGTCGGGGGCGGGCTTTGGGGTGCGGGGGTGAAGGGTGGAGAAGCGGGGAGGTGGGAAGGTAGCTTGTGTGAGCGCTTTGTTCTTCGCTGGCTGTTGTTACTGATCTTTAAGCGGCAGGCGGGAAAAGCGCGCACTTTGGGGGTTTACCTTTGAGAGGGAAAAGCCCAGCTTTGCTTGCTCCGCACACACCTCATTCTCTGTACGGGCACAGTTGCATGTGGCACGCTGGCTCGTCCTCGTGCTGGTTGGGCTCCATTTGTAATGTGGTTTTTCCTAGGGAGTGTTAGCAGGTGAGTCAGGGGTGGTGCTAAGGAAAAACGTAGTGGATCCGTCCTTTGGTGCCCCGAGCTCCAAATCTGGCTTGTCAGGCGACAGTGACTTTAAGGCCTGTTTAAAGGGATGTATAGGCTTGCTGGTGTAGAAATTGGTAGAGAAAGTCAAGATTGGGGCTCTCATATTGTCCTACCCTTTTTGAAGACCCTAGTTTAATTTTGCTTATTGCGTTTGAACAGATCTCTGGAAACATGGCTACAGAACATGTTAATGGAAATGGTACTGAAGAGCCCATGGATACTACTTCTGCAGTTATCCATTCAGAAAATTTTCAGACATTGCTTGATGCTGGTTTACCACAGAAAGTTGCTGAAAAACTAGATGAAATTTACGTTGCAGGTAAGAACTAACACTTGCAAAATTACATTATGAAATTTTTCTATTGGATTTCTGGCTTTGAACTAAAATAGCAACTTTTTGTGGTTTCCAAGAAGTGTGGGACCTGGAGTTTTTGCCTTGTTGTGCTAGTAGGTTCTTGTGAACTAGAGGTTAAGGTGTGTAGAGGGAGGGAAGAAGGAAGGGTTAGGTGGTAAAGGCTGGATGGCCAGATGGTTAAGTATATGATGGTAGCAGGTAGCAACAGCTGCTGAATGTTGGGAGCAGGCTGTGTGACTTTTGGGGGTATTTTTGTGGTAGGATTCTGGTTAAATAACTTGGTAATTGTAGACTTGTAGTCAGTCTGTCTCGGTGTGGCTGTTGCTTTTTTTAGTGGTACTTGAAATTGAGTGGAGGTTCCCGTGTCATGCTCTGTACTTTGTTGGTTGATTTTAGAATTTGTAAGCCTATGTATTTACCTTAGAAATACTCGGTGTTCAGAACTGCCTGACTTAGGATAAGATAAAAAAGTTGACTCATTATTTTAAGTATGGTTGAGAGGCCTTCTTTAGTTCATAATGGCTAAGGTATGTGTGTTTTTCATTATATAGATAAAGAGGAATGGAAGAATTTGTAGTTGGCACCTGCACTGGCAAACATGGTCTTTAAAAAAAAAACTTTCTAAAAATATTAAAAGTTGACAACTAATTAAGTTTTTTCTTCTCCAGGGCTGGTTGCACATAGCGATTTAGATGAAAGAGCTATCGAAGCTTTAAAAGAATTCAATGAAGACGGCGCATTGGCAGTTCTTCAGCAGTTTAAAGACAGTGATCTCTCTCATGTTCAGGTAACGTTAATTTGGTATGATTGTTAAAAAAAAAAAAAGTAGTTTTGACTTTTATTCAGTTAGGTATATTTAAGACTTACTCTTGAAAATAATTGGAAAATTCCTTTACAGAACAAAAGTGCCTTTTTATGTGGAGTCATGAAGACTTATAGGCAGAGAGAAAAACAGGGGACCAAAGTTGCAGATTCTAGCAAAGGACCAGATGAAGCAAAAATTAAGGTATGGCTTTTAAAAGTTTCTTTTTTACTCCTTTCAGTTTTTAAAGTTTTTTGTTTGTTGTTTTGACTATTTTCTAGCTTGGGTAAATATTCCTTGGGTGTGAAATTATTCCTTGTGTGTGTGTGGTAATGTTGAGAGTTAACCACCATGAGATAATTTGTTAATGTTTTCTCATTATTATTTTTTGAAGTGTCCTGCCTTCAACAGTTTCTGTTTCTAAACAACTTTGAAATTTTGCTTGTTACCCATGTATTCTTTACTAATGGTATTCTAAATAAAAGATTTAAAGAAATACAGTCACCATATTTTTCATATGAAACCTGCAAGTCCAGGTTAACCGACAGTGGAACCAAAAGGGGAGGGATCAGCTCACCCCATACTGATGGAGAGTGTACATTTAGCAATTGACTGCTTTTCTTAGGATTCTCAAGCCCCCGCATTAAATGAGTTTAGTATTTTAACAATGCCTTCTTCCTCATTCATTAGTGTGGGTTTTTAAGGCTAATTTGTTCATTTTTAAAATAGCTTTTAATGAAAAAATTGATTACTGTAGACGTGTAAATGAAGAAACTGAGGCTGAGAGAAGTTTCCTTTGCCCTCACCCAAGTCACATAGTAGTAAAGTCAACTAGGTTTTGATCTTTGTGTTTTTTACTTGTGTTGATTTTTTGGTTCATAGAAAATATGATGATCATACTAGTTTTAATGTAGTATTCTTAACATAGTGTGCCCCTGCTCTTGAACCAAGGATTCTAGTTTAAGAAAATAACTTATTAGGAAGGGATGGGTGTCAGTTGTGTTTTAATGGTATAGGAAGAGAGAAGTATGGAGTTAGTAGTTAATGTATAAAATTGAGGCTTTCAATGAGTGAATTGTATCTGAACTATAAATCTAGTTTTTCCAAAGAAATGGAATATATAGTTGTTATAATTAGATCAGTTGTAAGTAAATCTACACTGAAAGTTATTAAAATTTTATAAAAAGTTGGAAATTTAGTTTGTGAAACATTCAGTTCTGTCTTTGGAAGGGAGTGGCGTAAAGCTTTAGTGTGACTTAAATTGTGGCAAGAAATCAGACATTTTTATAGACTATTTTTCAGAGGGAATAAGTGTTTCCTTTTTGTTTTTAGGGATTGACATAAAACAGATATTATTTGGGTTGTATGAAGATTTAAGTGAAAGAAGCACAGGGATTGCATAGGGGAAAAAGGAAAGATGAACCATTTAATGGTTTAGTTTATGTGATAGTAAGAGATTTGAGTTTATTTTTGTTACTAACCCAATATTGCACTGTTAAGCAAATATATTTGGGTATAGTAGAAAAAGACTGCTTAAAACGTGTACCACTTTGTGGACTTTTTTTTTTTGTTAAGAGAGTTTAGGAATAGAGTTCTTATCAATTACAGTATCTTTCCATAACTGTTTAATGTTCTTTGGGTAGAAATAAGGACTTCCCTGATGGCTAAGAAGGTAAAGTGTGTGCCTGCAATGCGGGAGACTTGGGTTTGATCCCTGGGTTGGGAAAGATCCCCTGGAGTAGGAAATGGCAACCCACTCCAGTACTCTTGCTTGGAAAATTCCATGGACGGAGGAGCTTTTTAGGCTACATCCATGGGGTCACAAAGAGTTGGTAGAAATAAAATCTGTCCAGTCTTTTTCATTTAAGGACTAAAGTGCTCCTCCCCCCATCACTTAACAGCATTCTGATAAGTTTTATCATGTGCTTGATATTAGTTTATTTCAAAGTTTATCAGCTAATGATTAGATTCTTTTTATTTAGAAAACTAGTTTTGTGCATTGTGGGTGAGATGGTGGAAAAGGAATAATCTTGCTTTTTCCTTAGGCTAACAGTGGACGACTACTTTCTACTGTTTTGTTTATAATAAGAGATAAAAAGAATCTTTTTATGCTCTGAGTTAAATATAAGTTGTTTAAATTTTAACAGTTCACTTTTAGGGAGCTAATGTGTAGAGATTATATCGTGTTGCAGTTTCATAAAGTTTCCAAAAATCATTTTGGCTCTTTTTCTGAGTGATCCATGCTGTCCTGTGAAGCATGGTACTTGAATGTCAAATGAATAAGAGGTTATTTTTCCTGCATCTCCTCTTAAGTTTCTGGATTTAGTTGGAGGAGTGTAATTTGTAAAGGTTGGTGAAACTCCCAGAATGGCAGTAGGTACCTCGGAGTGTGGGTTACTGGGAAATTTGTTGGGTAAGAAAGCTAGGTTTGGGAGAGATAAGTTACTCACCACCTCCTTCAGGAGAGAATTTCAGCTTAATTATGCAGTCATTTTTTAGAAGGGCAGAATAGATAAACCTTGCCTTCAGAGTTGAAGAATCAATATTTTGTGTTGTTCACTAAGCACTGCTCAGTAATTGGAGACCAGAAAATTACTTGACCAGGATCCTGAAACTTTCATTATAAATTAGCACATATTATGAATTATAAGCACACATTAAAAGAGTTCTAAAACAGACAACAAAAACCTGTTGGTAGGGAATATTGCCAACATAAATGGAAAGATTTGAACAAAATTGATTTTTTCATAACTGCTTGCTGCACGGGTGTGGTCTTATGAATGAAATATATTAATGACATTTTCAACTTTTTAAGGCACTCTTGGAAAGAACAGGCTACACACTCGATGTGACCACTGGACAGAGGAAGTATGGGGGACCGCCTCCAGATTCCGTTTATTCAGGTCAGCAGCCTTCTGTTGGCACTGAGGTAAAGAAACTAAAAACTTGTACCCTTTGTAGTAAATGTACATGTGTCTGGTTTCTTACAGAAATTCTCCATGGTTTTTACTGCATATTTAATTTACAGATATTTGTGGGGAAGATTCCAAGAGATCTGTTTGAGGATGAACTTGTTCCATTGTTTGAAAAAGCTGGACCTATATGGGATCTTCGTTTAATGATGGATCCACTAACAGGTCTCAATAGAGGTTATGCGTTTGTCACTTTTTGTACAAAAGAAGCAGCTCAGGAGGCTGTTAAACTGGTGAGTTTTTTTTTTTCTTTCAGTCTTCACATTTGCTGTTTATAATTAAAGCCAGGCCTTTTCTTATTGTGTTAACTGAATGTTTTTGAAGTGCTGATTAGGCACTGTCTTTCACATTTTGCGTGTACACGTTATAGCAGTATCTTTTGCGGGTATAGTTGAACTGACTCGGGATCTATAAGGTAGTGTGGTGGAGTTATAGTTACTGGTTCTTTGAAACATTTGGCTTAGTGATTTTTTTTTAATTTTAGGAATGTTAAAAGGTGTAGGAAAGTAACTGTAGTAGACCGGGCTCCTGTTGGGCCATATCTGGCTATCCCTTTTTAGAAATGTTTCATGAAGACATTGTGATGATAACTTTCTAGTTAATGAAATAGGGATTTTATGGTGAATGGCAGTATTTGATTTAAAAATAGCAGATGTCAGGTGAGGACCTAGTTATATTCCCAATTTAAAGAACTTTAATATTTCAAGTTATGGCTTATATCCTTCAAATTAGTTTTATTAAATTCTGTGACTCAAGTGGTTTCTATATTTTGTAGTTGAAGATGTCATAAGTTAATTTCAATCCAAGAAATCTATCAAAAAGTGCAGCTGTGGAGGAACTTTTGTAAATGGTTCACTATGGCAGATAATTTGTTTTGCACTGTCTGACTTGCGTGTTATATGGGTAATTCTGGCAAACTTGAAATTCTTAGACTGATTATTCCTGAATTTTATTTTTTCTTTCCTCACCATCATCTATATCACATTTTCAGGCAAGCCTTAAGGAGAAAAAGGAAACAAATACACTCCATTTAGCTTTCTATATAGCTTGCATCTTTCTATTGGTGTGTGTAATTGAATATTGTAAGGTTAACATTAGAAAAGTATGCTACTTGGGAAGAATAAAGAATTCAGGTTTTTGGATATTTCTGTTTAAATCAAGGCTGATTTTTCCCTTCTTTCCAAGGATGCTATTACAGAAGGGAGAGTATATAGCTCTAGCGTCCCATTAACTGTCAAGATTTTAGTTTAAACAGTTCAAGTGAAATTGAGAACTTTTTAGGGTTCTGGAAAGATAAACTGTAGAAATCATTCAGCTGAATCTAAAAGAACATTTTGCCAGATAGTAATAAAGTAGCAGCAAGTTTTAATGTGGAAATGTACAGTGATTGAGAAGGCAATGAGCTATCTTATCTTACTACAAAAAGCTTGTGTAGAATTTAATGATGTCAGACCCAGTTTATTTACTAGGTATTACATAAAGCTTAGTTTTGTTTAGTGGTGTGATTACTTAGTGTTATAAGTAATGATACGTGTATTTATTATTTTTAATAGGAATTATTAAACCAACACTTGACTAAATTTTTGCTGCCAAAATACACCAATTATGGTAGGTCCTCACTAGAGTATTTCTAGGTGATGTTCAGAATCTTTATAGTAAAGAAACCATAATTAGAAGAAGATACATAAACCAGTCCTAACATGACAATTTTGAGTGCCAATAAATACACATGAAATATGTTTCAGTTTGGGCAGTTGCCTTGGCTTAACATAATATAGTCCAAAATTGCATTGCTGTAGGCTTAGAGTAGTCTTAATAACATAGTTAAGTTTTTGACTGTAACGCAGAAATTTCCAGATAGTCAAACAGCTATTTTGATTCGTCTAGAAACAGCTCTTGTCCTAAACAAATGTTTTTACATTTTTTTTCTGGGTTTGAATTTGAGTCCTTATCTGGGGGAATATTTACTTTTTGCTGTCTAATCAGTAGGAGGCTCTGCACTTTGGTGTCTTTTTAAAGATAGTCTTAGTACTGGGATGTTAGTACTGGGATGAACTGGATGTATTCTTACTGCTTTTTCTGAAGAGATGTTTTACCATAGCTAGGATTATGGTGATAGAATTGGGAGACTTGCCTTAGTACAACAGTAAAAGAAAGGACTAGGCTTTTGAGGAAATGAAACATTCTAGAGAAATAAAAAACTGAAGTTGATTTGGATGTTTTATGCTACCTTGTTTTGACTCCTGGATGTAACACCCCAGATGTGTTTTTTAAGGGAACGTAGTTTGAAGACTGTTCCTAGTTGTGTCATATCACAAGTCTACTTGAATTACAGCTTTATCAAAGAAGTTTTTGTATAAGATAGTTGAACTGTTCTAGATGTACATAATCAAATGTTGAGAAAATGTCTTTTTTAGATTGTAGATCAGACAAGATTGAAGCAGCATCACTTTTTGCTTTCCTATACTTTGAGTATCTTGAGACATACCTTAGATTGAGATAGTTTGTATATTCGGTCTTATTTTTTGATGTATATAATTTGACAATGACCTCCAATAAAAAATGTAGATTTTAAATTTGCATCTGAATTGTAGAAATGGGTTGATGTTAACAGCTGAAGAGACTTGAAGTTAGAAGCAACTGCAAACTTCTTAGTCACCTTGTTTTCAGCTAACATTTGCCTTGTATTTGGGGGAATAAGAAAATGTATCTGTAAATGATGATAGTCTAGTTGTGGAAGCAAGATCTAAATTTATGGGAAGGTGTTTGATAGCTGCCACTTGTTGCTTGTTAAGGCGCAGGAGCTGTGCTCTGTGCCACATTATTACTTTTAAATACCACTGCAAACCATTCTTCAAGGTAAGTGAAATAACTTTTTTCTACAGTGAATAAATAGACCGGGTGGATTGCCCAGGGCCATGCAGGTTTGGTTTATTTAGCGTGTTCTTAATGGCACCCCACTCCAGTACTCTTGCCTGGAAAATGCCATGGAGGGAGGAGCCTGGAGGGCTGCAGTCCATGGGGTTGCTGAGGGTCGGACAGACTGAGTGACTTCACTTTCACTTTTCACTTTCATGCATTGGAGAAGGAAATGGCAACCCACTCCAGTGTTCTTGCCTGGAGAATCCCAGGGATGGGGGAGCCTGGTGGGCTGCCGTCTATGGGGTCGCACAGAGTCGGAGACGACTGAAGTGACTTAGCAGTACTGTTAACTGGACATAACAGTTTAAACCAGCAGTATATGTTATGTTGCCAGTGAGCCTGATTCTTTGTGTAGTGGTTTAGGTGGTCTTAAAAGGTGTTGAGTGTGAGTCTTCTCTGCTGCCAAGTTTATTTCTGGCATCTAACCAGTTTGTACCATCTTCCTGCTACCACCCTAGCCTGAGGTACCATTTGAAGAGTCCTAGCTAGTCTCGTTGCTTTCCGTTGCCCCTTTACGGTTTTACCATTTAGCCATGTAGGTTAGATCGCAGCATTCCCATCCTGAGAATAATGGCTTCTAAACAAGGCTCTATCTGCTCAAGTTTCTGCTTAACCTCTCTCCTCCTACTCTTCTTTATGACCGTTCCATCCATACTTTGCCTTTTTTGTTCTCCTCAAAAGCTGTGACCATTTCCAACTCAAGTTTGCCTTCTGGGCTTTCCACCACTTCTTCCAGTTAGCCCAGCTGCTGCCTTCTTATCAATCAGATTTTCTTAGAGGGCCTTTCTAAGAAAGGTTTACTACCCACTTGCCCCATGATAGTATACTGAACATGATTTAAAAAAAGAATGTTTAGATGTACTTAAAATTATTTCTTGACTTTGAAACATTATTTGCATCTCTCTTCCCTTCAGAGAATTTGCTTTTTTTCTGCGTCCCTGACATTCAGAACAGTGCCACTATAGAATAGGTACTGGATAAATAACCTGACCGGCTGACCAGTGCTGTCTTATTCAAAGATTTTCTCGCTTTCATTTGCAATTGTTCTCTGCTACCATCAGCCCTAGGGATTAATATAGATTCATGGGGAGGGTGACACTTTGTCCTCTGTAGCATTTGGTGTTGTCACAAAGTCCAAGAGGAACGCAGGCAGGTGTGTATGTGTATTTGTATGTGTGCTTCTGGAATTGGAGCCCAGGGCAACTGGCTCTGCAAGTGCCCATTATGGTCCAATACACTGTAAGTGTCTTACTGAAAAAAACTTCTTGCGAAGACTGGAATACTGACCTCTATTTACACGTTAAGAGTTGTGACTTTAATAGCCACTGATGGTTTATTCACCACAGTGGTTGTATACACCAGTGTACAACCACTTTGATGAATGCAGCTGACAAGAGAGGTCCACAAAGTATTTTAAGTAGCAATTAGCAAATGTTCACTGTGAATAACATGAAAACTTTAACTATGAGTGTACAAGTAGTTTGATCCAGTTCTTGACTTTGGGGTTTCTGGAACATGAGAGGCTAACTACAACTAATTAAAGTGGAAGCTGGTGGGTCACAGGGTAAAGGAAGGATGAAGGGATAGATTGCTTTGAGTTGGGGTTGATAGAGAAGGCTTTTTCCTAAAGAGGTTTGAATAGGGAGGGAAGTGAAGGAAATAGATGAGTTGAAGCAGTGATTTGTGGGAAGAAAGATGAAACTTGTTTAAGTGAATGCTAAAAGGCAGTAGTCATTGACTACTGGACTGAGTTGCATGGTACCATTGAAGTTTTGAGTGTTAGTGTAGGTTGCATAATGTAAATATGTTATAGATGGTATTTCTTTTTTCCTTATCAGTGATTTGGATGAGGGTATAGTTGGACTGATTGAGATGTTTGGTGACTTGAATCTACATGTAGTGATAAATGCCATGGGGGATGACAAAATAAGGATCTGAAAGATTTTGATAGCCTGGGACAGTAGTTTATATCAGAAGGGTGGAATTGAGGGGGGTTGAAAGTCAAGTCCTATACACAACTTACTCACAAGTAAACTGTAGTGTTTCAGCAGTGTGGTATGATTGCCAAATAAGCTGAGATAATCTTGGACTGCATGTTATAGAAGCCGGTGTTTAGAAGTGTTAGAATAGTCTCCAGCTTACTCTAGACTCCTCAGTCTTAGCCTGCATTTGTGTTGTTGTGTTATGAATGTCACTGTTTCGTGGCACTCCTGGAGGCACTTTCCAATTTCAGAGAAGGAATGATTAGCCAAGCAAAGAGGACTGAGTTGTAAGCATTGTGTGTAGGTATGTGAAGTGCCTCATTTGGAGGAGGAAATAGATTCATTGGAGAATTTTTAGGGAAGTAGGTTTGACTCAATGTAAAGAAGACTTACTTGGACAGGCTTGGGAGGCAGCTGTTTCGCTGCTATAAGGAGAGTTAGGACTGAGCAACTACTTCTGGATCAGATTCCAAATCTGAGGTTGCTGAGTTTCTCGGGATTTGTTGACTGATTGGCTATGAGGCAAGGAAAGAGTGACTTGGTGTTTTTGAGCCTGGGTGATGGGAATGTTCCAGGCTGTACAGTTCATTTTGGTGTTCTGAAATACTGAAACTATATTGGTTCATCTTTGTTTTATTTGATTACCTCACTGTGCTACTGGATCTGAAAGCTAGATTTCTAAAACGTGTTAATTTCAGTGCCAACTTTCCTAGTTGGGAAAAGACATTTTTTTGTTTATCTTGATACCATTATATAGTCCTGATTACTTAACCCTTGAGAGTAAGGGTTTATCAGCATTAAATTAGAATCTCTAGTAAGCATCAGAACAGTTGTTTGTAATGCCTTTCTACAGTCTAAGTCACTGTTACTCACTTGCTAGGATGTAAAGTTTAATTTTGACTTTAAGATGATAGATTGGCCTTAAAAATGCTAGAGTAAGAAAAGTTAACTCAAAATATACATGGAAAAGTGCATGCTTAATCTGTAGATGCGGACATTGCTTTGAAAATGTTTACTTTGCTTCATTTGGACAATATGCCCAGAGTCTTTTTTCCTTTAATGACTTCACTGGAGAGCCAGTTTACTCTCTATGGGTCAGTTAAAAATGTTTCCATTTTTTAAATTAAAAAAAAATGTGGATGAAGAGTTACAGTTTTCTTTATAAATCCTGCTAAATATTCATAGCTTCCTATTGGTCAGACTGAATGAATGAATGCTGAGTTGCTTCAGTTGTGTCTGGCTCTTTGCGACCCCATGGACTATAGCCCACCAGGCTCCTCTGTTCATGGAATTCTCCAGGCAAGAATACTGGAGTGGGTTTCCATTTCCTTCTCCAGGGGAATCTTCCCCACCCATGGATCAAACCTGTGTCTTTTACATCTTCTGCACTGTCAGGCAGGTTCTTTACCTCTGGTGTTACCTGGGAACCCACCAGGTCTGACAGTTGTTCAGACTACTGTCATTTTAAATACCTTCTACCTACCCTACCTTGATTAACCAGAGCAGGGCTGGTGAGGATAGGTTAGAAGGGAAGAAACTTTGCTTATATAGAAAATAATGGCAACAGTTATCACCATTTTGAAGCAGCATTATTAAGTACATAGCCCCTGGTCTTAGAATATTTGGAAAACAAAAATACAAAAAAGGGAAAGTGATACCAAATTCTGTCATCTTCAGAGTAACTCCTCTTTCTCTCTTTTCCTTGGTCAACTTCTGGAATTACAGACTAAATGACCAAATTGAAAGTCATTGATTTGTTGCTAAGGCTGGCTATTTGATGCTTATGTGTAAAAATCTAGGGAATGTACATGTCTTAAATAGTTTATTGTGTTCTTAGATTAACTTACTTGTGTGGTGGAATATTGTAGTCTCATTGTCCATAATCCCATGCAATGATGGATTCAACCATAGGTCTACTATCTGCAGATAACTGCATATTTCTACTTTTAAGAGGTGCTTGGTCTAAATACAAATAGTATGGGAAAACAAAGTCCAGGGCAGTATTTCTTAATCTCAGCACTATTTTAGACTAGATAGCTATCATGCTGGGCTATTTTGTGAATTATAGGATGTTTGGTAACATCTCTGACCTCTACTTACCCACTAAATACTAACAGCAAGTCCCACCTCTAGTTGACCAAAATCTGCCTGTTTATAGTCGATAAGTCATGTCCAACTCTTTTGTGATCCCATGGGCTGTAGCCCACCAGGCTTCTCTGTCCATGGGGTTTCCCAGGCAAGAAGACTGGAGTGGGCTGCCATTTTCTTCTCAGGGTATGGAACCTGCCTCTCCTGCATTGGCAGGCGGATTCTTCACCTCTAAGCCACGAGGTCTAGTTGACCAAAATCTGTCTAGATATTGTCAAACGTGCCTCCTCCCTCCCTGGGCAGAATCTACACCTGTTGAGAACTACTGATCTGTGTTAACATAGAAGCGTGTTTTTATTGATCCTTATAGAATTTAGGGATTGCAAAGTATTTGGTTGAGCTCAAATCTACAGGTATGCAGAAGAGATTTCCATGGTGAAGTTTCAGGGAAAGCATTATATTCAGAGGCGTAGCAGTGTGAGGACTGACATCATTAGCCACGATTACAATAGTGTGAAGAAAGGGAAGAAGCGGGAGGAATTTTAGGATGGGCTTACTGATGTTCAGCTATTTGAACTTTGTTTTGCTGATGGGGAGTCGTTGAGGGATATTTTTTTCCTAATAGGCAAAATTGTGATTAAAAAAAAAGAATGTCTCTGGCATAAGTGTAAAGAATAGAGGTAATCTTGGGATCATGATTGACTGACTAGTCAGTCAGTTCAGTTGCCCACTCTCTGCGACCCCATGGACTGCAGCATGGCAGGCTTCCCTGTCCGTCAACTCCCAGAGCCTACTCAAACTCACGTCTGTCGAGTTGGTGATGCCATCCAACCATCTCATCCTCTGTCGTCACCTTCTCCTGCCTTCACTCTTTCCCAGCATCAGGGTCTTTTCCACTGAGTCAGCTCTTCACATTAGGTGGCCAGAGTATTGGAGTTTCAGCTTCAACATCAGTCCTTCAAATGAATATTCAGGACTGATTTCCTGTAGGATTGACTGCTTTGATCTCCTTGCAGTCCAAGGGACTCTGAAGAGTCTTCTCCAACACCACAGTTCAAAATGATGACCAGAGACTTGGCCAAGTATGAACTGAGTTGGGGTAAAAAGTACAAAACTGAACTGGAGGGAAAGATGATTGAACTTCATGTTTAATTTTGAATACCTGGAGATAATGGAGAAAGGGACAGTGAGGAATCAATTTTCTGACTTAGTTGTACTTCCTTCACTCATACCTTATGTACCTGTTGCACAAGAATCAGAATAACAGGGATAGGAGCTTTTTGGGTTTTGCCTCTATGGTTTTGTTGCCTTTTATGATTTATGGTCACTTGAAGATTGTTTACATTTTACTATAGTTTTATAGTTGCTTCTATACTTATACCATAATCTACTTGTCTTTCTCCAGTGTTATCATAGGCTTGATGAAAATGAAGTGGGGGGGGGGGTGGAATGTACAGCCGGATTCAGAATAGTGAGGTTCTTCTTTTAGACTTAGGATTTGAAGCTGAAGAATCATTATTGTAACTTTTTATGAGTGGTTAGGGGAGATGGAAAAATAAGATTGAAGTGCTGATTAACAGAAAGACAGAAAGCTTGTTGACAATTTGAATCTATTTTCCTTACATGGAAATAGTCAGCAGGATGCATTTAAGTAGAAAACAAGGTATTGTGTAATCAGTAATTTGGAATTTAAGCTGCTTACAGATTGGAATCTTATCAGATTTGCTAAATTTCAAGGACTTGACAATTTTTGGTTTAGTTCATAAACGTGATCAGTGTTTTGTTGTTACAGTCTTCCTGTGTCTCAGATTATAATTTTTTAAAGGATACTTGATAAACTTAAGTGTTGAATTCTTAGTTTGTTAAAAGATCTTGCTTTTCTGTATGGGATTTGTGTGTCTTTCTGTAATAAGCACCTGTCATAGGATATTTTAAGTATTTTTAAAACATGGTGCACTTTTCCCCCTTTCAGTATAATAATCACGAAATTCGTTCTGGAAAACACATTGGTGTCTGCATCTCGGTTGCCAACAACAGGCTTTTTGTGGGCTCTATTCCTAAGAGTAAAACCAAGGAACAGATTCTTGAAGAATTTAGCAAAGTAACAGGTAAGTTGGATTTATTTGGAAGGAGGTGCAAGTTGTAACACTTAAGGTAATTGCAGACTTCTATGTGCCAAGCACTGTTTTAAGCACTACATTTATTGATTCATTTTATTCTTTCTATAGCCATGTAAGATAGGTATCTGCATATTTCAGACATGGAATCAGAAGGTTTTGGGAAATAACTTGCTGAATGTTAGATAGTTAGTAAGGAATACATCTGGGATTTGAACTCAATCTGCACAATCATTGTTGTGCTTCCTGTTTTGGAAGATTGTATTTCTTTGTGTGTTTTTATGCATGTTGAGGTTCTGGTTGACATTCTTAGTAAAAATATTTGGTAGGTAATGACTTTATTTTCCAAATTATAGGAATAGTGAGTACTCTTGCTATAAGCAGAGAGCCTACATTGTCTTTGAATTAAAGTTTCCAAGTGACAGGCTTTTATAAGAAAACAGTTTTATCTGCCTAGAATATATTTAGCAAATTATCAGCCTGTTACCAGTTTTCAGGATCATTTGAAATTCTTATACAATACTAAGATAGTCTATTTCATTTGACATAAACATACTGATATCTGAGGCCAGGAGAGTGCCATTAAAAATTAGGTTTTACTTGGATGGGATGAAACATTTTATATTTCTGGTTTTCCTAAAAGAGTTTTGTAAAGATTTCAAGCCTCTCTGTTGTCTAATTAATGGAAGCAGAATAGTCCTCAGGTCTAAGTAAAAAGGGTACCCTTTTTTTTTTTTTTTTTAATGGAGATTTTTGCATTAGGAATACTTGGGAAAGTGTGGATTAGGTAAATTATCTGGACCAGTATTTTTGAGCTGGACAGAATTTTGAGTATTTTTTTATATATATTAAAATACATATTTTAATATATCTGGACCGATATTTTCAGTATATTATCTCTTGTGAAGATAAGAGATTAGTTCTCATTTTGATATTTAAGTATAATATTAGCAAAAAAATCTTTTAGTCTGCTTATTCTTGTTTATTTTATCTAATTTCCCTGGAATGGTTGCTTCCTTTCAGAGGGTCTTACAGACGTCATTTTATACCACCAACCAGACGACAAGAAAAAAAACAGAGGCTTTTGTTTCCTTGAATATGAAGATCACAAAACAGCTGCGCAGGCAAGACGTAGGTTAATGAGTGGTAAAGTCAAGGTCTGGGGAAATGTTGGAACTGTTGAATGGGCTGATCCTATAGAAGACCCCGATCCTGAGGTTATGGCAAAGGTAATGACAGTTGGGTTAAGATTGTTCTGTGTGGTGTTGGTGGGAGCAGCAGGAGGCTTTAGAGAGTGGAGGAAAACTGTGTGCTTTCTTACACTGTGCTTTGAAAGTGAGAGAAGTGTTCTGTGTTAAAGGCCACACACCAGAAGTAAATAACAAGTGCATGGAGGGTGAATACAGAAATTATTCATGGACCCTCAGCCATAGTTGTGTAGCATCATAACTCTCGTGAAGTAGTTAGCCTACGTGCTGTGGAGATGACTGACTTTGATTTTTGTGTGGATTCAAAAAGAAATTTCTGTAAGTTTTTGAGAATGGCGCCATTTGATTACATGGTTTTTATGTTAAAAGTCCTACTCCTAAAAATAGTGAACTGTACTGGCCTCAGCAGAGCTGCTGCAGTTACAAGGTTTAGCTATTATTAGGTATCCTGCTTCAGCAGTCTGTTGAGACATCTATGAGAACAAATATCTCTTGAGTCAACACTTTACCACTTTACCAGTGCAGCTCACAGTTAAGTTACTCCACCCTTTGTCTTTTTAAGAATCTTCTTTAATGGTGATAGGCCAGCAAATAGAGTGAGTTCACTTAAATAAGGAAAGGAGTGTGAGGTATCAGAGTTGTGAATATTAAACAGTAAATATTCTTGAAGACAGAGATACTTAGGATTCATTCTTTTTTCTTTGGCTTATTAAGCTTTCGTTAGCCCTCTAAGATTAAGAAATTCAGATGCTACTTTTAGGAGGAAGTGATAATGTTTTTTAGCCAGGTTAAATTTGTAGTTGTATTTTGAGGATCTTTCAGGATTGGAAGAATTTATCTTAACAATGCTTTGAATATTCTTCTCTATGAAGGGTTTCAGTTAGTTTTGACTTGCTTTGTTAAGTTCAGCTGCTTTTTAAGATGGCATAGTATTCACGTTTGGAGAAGGCAATGGCAACCCACTCTAGTACTCTTGCCTGGAAAATCCCATGGATGGAGGAACCTGGTAGGCTGCAGTCCAAGGGGTCATGAAGACTTGGATGTGACTGAGCGACTTCACCTCCACATTTCACTCTTCATGCATTGGAGAAGGAAGTGGCAACCCACCCTAGTGTTCTTGCCTGGAGAATACCAGGGATGGGGGAGCCTGGTGGGCTGCCATCTTTGGGGTTGCACAGGATTGGACACGACTGAAGCGACTTAGCAGGAGCAGTATTCACACTATTAGGAAATAGCCACCTCCATTTTGATTGTAAAATAATAACTACTGGAAAGTACTAGGACTTGCCTTGTGGCTCATCTGGTAAAGAATCTGCCTGCAATGCAGGGAGACCCTGGTTCAGTCCCTGGGTTGGGAAGATCTCCTGGAGAAGGAAAAGGCTACCTACTCCAGTATTCTGGCCTGGAGAATTCCATGGGTTACAAAGAGTCAAACACGACTGAGCAACTCTTCACTTCACTTCAGGAAATGCTGTGCATAGCGTGTTTTGTTTTTGAGCAGCAAGTACAGTGGTTTCCCATACACATCTGCCACCATACCTGCACAGCCTCCTCCACTATCAGTATCCTTGCTAGAGTGGTACGTTGTTGTAATCAGTGATCCAAATGAAAAGTTTTATAATTCAGTCTTTCCATTAGGATTTACTGTTGGTGTTCTACATCCTATAGATTTGACAAATGTATGTCTTGTATCCATTATCATAGTATCATACAGAATATTTTTATTGCCTTAAGAATTCTCCATGGTTGCCTCTTCATCTCTTCTCCTTCATCCCTGGCAAATATTGCTCTTTTTACTATCTCCATAGCTTTGTCCTTCCTTTTCCAAATGTCACATACATAGTTGGAATCATATAGTATGTAACCATTTAAGATACCTTCTTTTACTCCATGTCTTTTCATGGATTGATGGCTCATTTCTTGTTTAGTACTAAGTATTATTCCATTGTCTGAATGAACTGAAATTTATCCAGTCACTTACTGAAGGACAGCTTTGTTGCTTCCAAGTTTTGGCAATTATGAATTAAGGTATGCTAAACATCCATATGCAGGTTTGTGTGTGGACATGTTTTCACCTCTTTTGAGTAAGTACCAAAGAGTGTGATTAGTGGATCATATGGTACAAAAGTAAGTTTAGTTTCATAAGAAGCTGCCAAAATTGTATAATTTTGCATTCTAATGCGGTGAATATGTTGTTCAACATTCTCAACAGCATTCGATGGTGTTGGTGTTTTGTATTTTGGCCGGTCGTTCTAATACTTTATAATGATATCTCACTGTTTTAATTTGCAATTCCCTAATGACATGTGATATGTGATACTGAGCATCTTTTCTTATGCTTAGTCACCATCTGTGCATCTTTGAGATATCTGTTTAGAATTTTGCCCATTAAATTCAGTAGCGCCTTAATGTTTGCCCAAATGAGTTGAAAATTTAGTCTAGTTTATATTTCTAATGGATTGTGACTAAAGTTAAGTTTGCAGGGTTGGGATGGTGGCATCTTGGAAATTTAATTGTTTGGAAATATATAGAAGTTTCTGTTTCTTAAATTTCAGGTAAAAGTGCTGTTTGTACGCAACCTGGCTAATACTGTAACAGAAGAGATTTTAGAAAAGGCATTTAGTCAGTTTGGGAAACTGGAACGAGTGAAGAAATTAAAAGATTATGCTTTCATTCATTTTGATGAACGAGATGGTGCTGTCAAGGTAAATAACTGGGGGAATAATAGGTATCTAATTAGCGGCTAATGATTTTTAGTTATCCTAAAATCAGAAGGTTTTAGAAAATTGAAGGAAACTCAGAGGTCGTGTAATCTATTCAAGCTTACCTTTATTGGCCTTGGGAGATTGCCTCACTAAACTAAGTAAAAAATATTCGTTTTTAAATCAAAGAATCCTGTTTTGTCTCATCCTCTTGAGATTAATGATAAATGATTTTTCTTTTTAACTTTAAATAAATCACAGTTGTGAAAGGTCTCTTGTATTCATCAGTGCCTAATTTTTTTAAGGCTATGGAAGAAATGAATGGCAAAGACTTGGAGGGAGAAAATATTGAAATTGTTTTTGCTAAGCCACCAGATCAGAAAAGGAAAGAAAGAAAAGCTCAGAGGCAAGCTGCAAAGAATCAAATGTAAGTGAAAGTTGTACAGATTTTAATAGTGATTAACTAGTGAATAACAAATGTTCCTCAAACCTGTTTAAAACAAATCCATAGCATGCTTTTTACCTTTTAAAGAAGACTTGAAATTTGACTTGAAAGCTTTGAGTCAAAGATAAATGCTGAGAATCTAAAGAAATATTTATTGAGTTCTTGTCATTGCATATAAGTGAAAAATCAATCTAGGATATTTTTTATTATACTTTATAGAATGTGCTCCTGAATATGTATGTTAAATATTAACAATCCCAAAATCTTGACAGAATATTTACTTAAATGGTAGAATTTTTTCTCTGAGGAAGGAAGTATACAAAATTGCCAGTTAAGATTCTGCTTCCTTTGTACCAAAAAGAGAGCTCTTTACCAATACATAGTGCCCGTTACTGGCATCTCAAACACTTCATACACTAAGTGTGGGTTTTGAAAGACGAAATGAGTGTATAGTTAATAAAATAACCAAATAACATAATATTGAGGTAAGAAAACAAATATGTAAATGCATTGTATAAATTGGATCTTTTAAGGATATCTGCTTATTAAGACAGTGAAGTAAACTTGTAGCTAGATAAGAATTAAGTTTGCAGTGTAAAAAAAAATTGGTAATTGATTTCTAAGGAGGAAGAGGGGTAATCATTGTTTGATGGCAAGAACAGTAATCACTGAATTTAACTATATCTCAGGTCACTTTTCTGTCTATTGTACTTGTAGGGGAAACTTCTATTTGATAATCAAGGAAGCATTCAAATTTCAGTTTCTGTAGTTGGCAAATTCTGAGCCTCAGTTTCTTTAATTTTAAAAGGGGAACAGATTAAATTATGTACAATGTCTTGTACTCTGAATATCCAGGTAATCTCTCTGTACTTGTCCTAGGATAAAGAAACATGTGCTTTTATAGGGCTGGTGGTAGTTTAAAACAGATTACTAATTAAGATCTAGGTTTTGAAGGAGAATTAATGCTCCGTCTAAAATCCCTGAGTATATTCTATGCAGTGAAAATAACTTTATCATGTCTCTTTCACAAGACAGTTAAATGGTTATGGTTTTTTAATGCAGCGGCAGAATGTAAGTATAGGAGATTACATTGGGTAAGTGATTAGAGCAGTTACAGCTCTGACTTGATAGATGAAGGGTGATGCTGAATTGCAGGTGGAAAATGTTTCAGTATATCTGTTACTATTTGAAAAGAACAAGCCAAAAGGGATGACTGCATGTGATGTTTGCACTTTACCTCACGGCAGTCTTTCACTGATTTTTTTTTTTTTTTTTAAAGAACAAATATAAAAAAAACTACAGCACACATTTCTACTTAACTCCTCATTACGTCCCTGTGAGTTGAGTACTCTGTCTCCCAGTTTGAAATGAGGAAACTGAGGCACAGAGGTCAACTTCCCAAGATCAGTCGCACAGCTAGTAAGTAGTGGAGTTGGATTAAAACCAAGGCAGTCTGGTCCCCAGGGTTTTCACTTTTTATTCACTATACCAGAGTTTCCTCAGTCTGTACAATTATTGACATTTTCTGCTGGTTGAGTTTTTGTTATGGGGGCTGTCCTGTGCGTTATAGGATGTTTAGCAGCATCTTCTACTAGATATCAATAGCATCCCCCTTCCCCACTTCCAAGTAATAACAGCTAAAAATGTCTCTGCTGCTGCTGCTGCTGCTAAGTCGCTTCAGTTGTGTCCAACTCTGGCGACCCCATAGCCGGCAGCCCACTAGGCTTCCCCGTCCCTGGGATTCTCCAGGCAAGAACACTGGAGTGGGTTGCCATTTCCTTCTCCAATGCATGAAAGTGAAAAGTGAAAGTGAAGTCGCTCAGTCGTGTCCAACTCTTAGAGACCCCATGGACTGCAGCCTACCAGGCTCCTCCGTCCAAGGGATTTTCCAGGCAAGAGTACTGGAGTGGGGTGCCATTGCCTTCTC